>NC_052557.1:1337262-2005894 GCF_016699485.2 Gallus gallus | reverse complement strand
GGGAGGGTGCTGAGGGGTGATGCAGAGGATCCAGCCCTTCTGCTCATGTCCGTTGTCAGCATCCCCTAATCCCTCTATACATTAGGGACCAGTTTGGGATAAGGGTGACATGGCTGGTGATGCCCATGGAGCATCTCCAGGCAAAATGCATCGATGGGCATGGGGGTACTCTCGACACCAGTGAGAGGTAGAGGAGTCATGTTTAACGTTAGGTGTTAGGTGGAGGAGGGTGTATGGGGACGGGATGGGGAGGGGAGGGCTTTCAGCTATGAAAGAAAGAAATTGCAAAAAGGAATAATTAAAAAAAAAAAAAAGCTAAATGTGCTGGAGCTCTGGCAGCACGTGGTCCTACCTTTCAAGAGACCTTCATGGTCCATGTGGATAGACCAGGTGAAAAGGAGAAGAAAGAATGGGAATAAAACAGAGAGAAGCAGAAAGAGCCTGATCAGAGAGAGATATGATGAGGTATGCATTTACAGGGGCAGTGCTAAAACCAAAATGAAAAGTCACTGCATTCCTCAAGGAGCTCATTGCCTCGTTATACCAAATGGAGCTAGTGGAATTGTTCAGATCTGGAGGAGTCCCGTCCCTGGGAAGGCAGATCCAGGAGAGCACAACCAGCAGAGGCCAGGCTGCTCGTGTTGGGCTGATGGCCAGGCACAAGCTGCGGGGGACAAATGCCATGCTGGGGGACAAACAACATGCTGGCCAGGAGTTGGGTGAAGGGAGCGCTCAGCATCCCCTCCATCCCTTTGCTGGGCTTCCATGCTGATGTAACATCGGTGCATGGTGATGTCAACAGTTGACCCTACGCCTCCCCATGCTGCTCTGTCCTCCCCTTGCTGGGCTGGGGGCAGCTCTGTGTCTCCTGACCTGGTTGCTGCTGACCACAGTGCATTGGGGTGTGCCATCAGATCCCAACCTGAACCAGAGCTGCATGGAGCCCAAGAGGTAAAACCACTCAACTTTCCCTTCCCAGTAGCCTGGGTTTCCATTCGATTCCCCCACGTGCAGCTTTTAAACATTTGGTATAATGAGGCACAGTCATTGGCACAGAACATTGTCCAAGGATAATGGTCTCCTGCTTTGAAAATAAGCTTCTCAGCTTAGCCTCTGCCCAGGAAAACCATTATTCTGTTAGTGGAACAGAAAGATGTGACAGTATCTCTTAATTATAGGCTGCAGAGATTTGAAAGTTGCATGCACAGGGCATTAAGGACGTGAGATATGATGAGAGCATATCAGACATGCTATGTGGAGGTGGGGAGGGAAACCAATGAAGAACTCACGTCAGCTCAGATCCTGTCCTTGCTTGAAATACTAATTGCTACCCTCCTTGAGCCTAGCATCGCAATCATTTTGAATCTTAATCAGCCAACAGCATTTCATATCAATCCTTCAAGTTCACCTTCCTTTCTGCCTCCTTGAGAGAACCTCCTACCACTTCTGTTCCTGATGGAGGGGCAGAGTTCAGGGTCTGGTTTGTTATTTCTCTTTGGTAGCTTTTTTTCCCACATCTAGTTCATGGGATGCTGATTGAAAATGCAAGAGCATCTTGGGGCTTGGTATGAAGACTGCACTCAGGCACACCATCCCCCTTCCCAGCAGGATGTAAGTACAGTATCCAGCTGTTACAGGGAGAAATCTTGTCTTGATTTGGTAAATCCATGATTCACAGAGCAAGGGTCACATCCATGCCAGCAATGTTGCAAAAACCTCAGCTCTATGGATAACAACCCCAAAAACCCAAAGCAGGACCCTTCCAACTCCTACACTTCGGTCATTCCTATGTGAATGATATCTGTGCTTGCTCTTGTTGCCCTTCTATCTTCTGCATGCTCATGGCAGTGAGGCTGTTGATAAGAGGCTGGGATTCAGGTAAGTGGGAGTTGCTGCATTGTAAGATGGCCAAAGTATGGGAATCAGCAGTAGATTTTCTTGATCAAATTATTATTTTCTGTATTAAATGGTTTTATATCCGTAGCTTGAAGGTGTTCCCCCTGCATGGTGTGGAAGGCAATAAGGAATGGTGATTTCTTCCTAGAGTGTACCTATTTGGGTTCCCACTGAGGTATATTTGTATTCTCTACCATTCCTACCAGAAAACTGGGGAGCTTTGGTCTTGTGACATCCTTTGGAGAAAAACCTAATGTAGTTACTGTGCTACTAACAGTATAAATGTGATGGTATTGAGGAATGCAGTTGTTCTGCTTTCATTTATGCACTGTGAGCAGGCAGACCTATTCATTTTGCTCCCTCTGAAGTCTTTGGTGGAACATGTGTGAGTTGTTATATCCCTCACTGAATTGTAAGTAAATTCTTTCCCGCGTTGGCTACATCAATTCGTAATGCTAGGAGTGCTGGTAATGACATAGGGTTTAATTAACCCCTGTTTTGAAGTCAGGAGGAAGAACTCCCACCAGACTAATTGGGCTGTGGATCCAGCTCTGATGGAAAGGTGCACTTAAATTCTTTAGCAAAAGGCAGAGCGCACAGTAGGTGCTCAGAGGGCAAACTGGGTGTACTGTAAAACATCCCTGTCATCTGTCGAGTGTGGGCGATCCAATGAGACCTGACACATTACCTGCTCCTTCTCCCTGGAGGCAGGCAGCAGTGGGGGCACTGACACGGCTGTGGGATGCTGATCCCTCTCTGAAATATCCTAGGAGCTTCTCCAGGAGGAAAGATGGGTGCTGCTCCTACCAGGATGACTTTTTGCTTGAAAGGGGCTGCTCAGAGGTAGGGGGAATGAGAATGGTTTGGGCAGGATTGCTGCTCAGTGCTCCGGGGGCTGTTTGAGAAGGGCTTCCCTGGGGACCTTAGAGCAAAGCCTTGCTTTGAAGCCCAGGCAAGTGAACCTGCATGCTTTCAGGGCTGTTCTTAGCATGATTTTGGGTGCTTCTTCCTTTACGAGCAGGAGAGAGGCTGAGCTATGGGGTGATGTCCCTGAAATATCCACAGGATGCTTCAGGAGTTCACTCTAGCACCTTTTCCACATGTGATCTGTAAGAGCCATGTCCTCGGTCACAGCATGCCAGCTCTTCCTGGACTGACCCAGGAGCAAACCTTTGCAGCCAACTCCCTGCTTTAGGAGCTTTAGAAAACATTTCCTTTGGCAGAGGACTTGCAGAGAAAATGAGGCGGGAGGAGAAAGGTGGGAGAAAAAACTGAGGAGGCTGCGTGGCACCGTGGGGCAGCAGAGGGGGAGAGCAGTGAGGGCTGTGATGGGGCTGATGGGGGGCGTGGGTCCATGCCAGGGAGCATACCTGTAGTCGAATGAGCCATCTTCTACGTTCTTGTCTTCAGGATTCAGGTGCTCATCTTTGTTGTCACGCACTGTAAGCAAACACATCCCCAGCATCCCCATCAGCAGGGAAGGTGAATTGCCTGCAGGGTGAAGTGCAGCTGGGTGGGCTTGCAGGCTGCTCCCCAGACCTCCTGCTGCAGTGGCACCAGGGCACCGGCACACAATGGAAAGTGACTTCTCTTAAGTGCTGTCTTTGCTTTGCAAAAATTTAATGAGCTTTTTTTTTTTTTTTTTTTTTCCCTGCTCTTTCTGGCTGTGGCTGAGCAGATTTGCAGAGCAGAGGTGGGGTCAGGCAGAGCAGCAGCATCCGGCTCCCTGCGCAGCACAGAGCCCTCGCCCACCCTTTAATTAACTGAAATGCTTCCCACTAATAACAGCGTTCCCACTATGGAAGAGGGAAAGTGCTTGAAATCATGAACATGTATCAGGGCAGCAGTTTGATTGCCTCTGAAGGCTTGGAGATATTTACAGCACAAAGGATCGCCCCGCAGCCCTCTTACCTGGGTATTTCCCTCCTCTGCTCCTCTTAATGAAGCAAACAATCAGCAGAATGAGGACCAGGAGGGCGATGGCACACATCAGCCCGATGAACCAGCCCTGGGTCGCGATGTCCACGTGGTTCTTGGTGTAAGCTGGGAGGAAAATGGAGAAAGGAAAAAGCTCTAAGGGGAGGTCAGGACAGCAGGGAGAAACAAATGACCAGAGGGACTCAGTCCACGCTATCTGTAGCACTGCATCTGTGTGTGTCTGTGTGTGTACGTGTGTGTGTTCTGGGTTATCTGATGCCATAGCAGAGGGATCTGTGGCTTTTTTAATGGTGGGTCAACTCAGCATTTTAGCAGGAGCTACAAACAGCGAAGGGTCACAGCGTAAAGGAAAACCTAGCAGAGACTGGTGAGAAAAGGCATTGAAAGTAATGGCAAAAGAAGCTGGGTAACAGATTTGATCTTGCGAATCCCGTGCCTGAAAGCAGCCCTGGAGGTCTGGGATCGAGGTGCCCAAAGATAAAGATGCAATCCTGGCGTGCGTAGCTTGGCCAATGTATGAGCAAGCAGCAGGTGCAGAGCCCTGGGAGGTCATAGAATCATAGAATGGCTTGGGTTGGGAGGGCTTTAAATATCATCAAGCTCCAACCCCCCCCCCCCGCCATGGGCATGGTTACCAGATCCTCAAGGAACGTCCCAGGTTGCTGCAATGTGGTTTGGGAGCATTGGGATGTCATTATACCACGGTCTGGTAATGCTGCTGGGTGTGACACCGAGCAAGGAGAGGTGTCCTGCTCCTGCAGCCATGCCCTGCCGTGCTGCGTGCAATGCCTGTGTGCGGTCAGACCGACACATCTGTCTCCTATAAATAGCAACGAGCTGCCATTCTCGGGCTCTCATTGACACACGCTTCGTATTCAGCAAGACAGAGTGGAGGAGAAAATAACCTTCAGCACAGCGGGGGGCTGAGAGCAACCAGGCTGTGGAGCAGACAGAGTGGTGTTCCTGGAGTACGGGAGCTCTGAACTGGACGGGATCAAATCAGGGGCTTAGTGGGGGGTTTGCCCCAAATGGGAAGGATGGAGCATCTTTTGTGCCAAAAAGCAACCTGAAACAACGGCATTGCTGCTGCTGCTCCCTGATATTGGCACTGTGGAGTTCTAGGGAGGGATGTGCTGCTGCTTCCAGACTTTGCCTCGTTTAATTAGATGAGTCAACTCCAGCCAGCAAGACCTGGGAGGCAGCGCACGCAACTGTCTTGTGGAGCTGCCTTGAAATAATTGGATTTAAACCCACCATCCTCTGCACCAGGAGCAGTAACAGAGAGTGAGCCCTTGGACAGCACACTCAGAACGCTTCCTATTATTCCTCCCAAACTCGTTCCCTTCCAAACTGACTTGAGATAACAGGTGCTTTCCTTAAGATGAAATCTGAGCCACGCTGTCGGCAGATAATTGCAGCCAAACCACGGCGCAGAGAAATCGCAGATAAAAGAGGAGAATGAGATTGACAAGAAAGTGCCATTTGCTAAAGAAACGATGTTGGATGCAGAACGCTCGGTGCTGCTTTTTGGGTGGGAGGGTGCTGCCTTGGCTCCCTTTTGTTGCTTTTTCCTTTAATACTGCCACATTCGGTATTTAAAACAACCTGAGCTGCGTAGACGGACTGTTTGTAGTCGAGGGAATGAGATTAGAACAGAGAGGAGCTGAGAATTGGATTCAATTAACTCAAGTGCTCAAGGAGGAAAGAGAAACAGAGCTCTACTGGAGACATTTGTAATGGGAGGAGGTGGTTTTAGCAGCCCTGGTGGGGGCTGTGTAGAAAGGAGAGCTAAGGGGGAATGAAGGGCTCTTCAAAGCCTCAAGTGTGCCCAAGGGGTGAGCTCCATGCTGGCCAGGGCTGAGCTGTGCGTGGAGGGGATCCTGCAGCAGGACTGTGGCACTGCATGCCATGAAGGTAGGGGTGTCATTGCCATCCTTCCCAAAAAAGCAACGCGTGCCGACAAATCATAGTCACAGCAATCTTGTTTTTGGAGTAAACGAGTGACTGTCATTGCAGCATTTGGAAAGAGAAGGGTAAGCACACGGCTGTCAGAGAGAGTGTTCTGATTTGTGTTAATGTAAGGCCGACGCCAAGGGTAAATAGTGGCAAGCAGCTGTGGCATCGAGCAGGTATTGATCTGAAATGCAACTGCAGTGGCTTTTGTTGCTTTTGTTTTTAAAGAAAAGTAATTATAATCTTGTGGCAGAAAACGTGTTACCCAACGGTCGTGGTTTACACGCCAATAGCAAAGCTGACTGTATTCTGACAGCAGGCCAGCAAAATTTATGTCACGTTTGTGAAGCAATTGGGTGTGTGAAGCCCAGCTAGCTGCAGTCCTGCTCAGATCCCCCTTCAGCGTTTTACATTGCTTCTTGAATTTAGAAGACATCTTTGCATTAAGCTATACTTGTAGTTTAAATGCCATTTACTATTGGAAAGAGCTCTTTTGGGATATTGAGCTGTCAAGTTAAGCAGAAGAGAAGGCGTGGTGTGCGTGGACCTCTTATTTATCTGCATTCGATCTGAAGAACAGCTATTTGGCAAACATTACAACCAACAAGCAAAATGAACAGGGCTCTCTGATCACCAGCATTCCTGCAGCATGTGATTGTCAGCGGGGGCTGAGCACCCGTCTCAGCAGAATCTAGCAGTGAAAAATGGGCAGGGATGGAGCTGTGGGGACAGGGTTGGGTGGTCCCTGTGCATTGTCTCAGTAACAGCACTAGAAACCCATAAATTACAGCAGATAGCCATGCCAGCATCAATCAGCCAAGGATTTGACCTCCTGTTCTAATGATTTCTTGCCCCACGGTGCTGGTGGTCCTCCACCCTAACACCCAAAGTGGGAGAAAAGCAGCAAGAGAATAGAAGAGACGGGTCCGAGCTGGGGAGCAGTGATGCAGAAGGGTGTTGCATGGTATGGGTGAGGGGGCTGCAGCTTGGGGGCAATTTCTGAGTCAGTCTGAGAGCAGAAATTGGGGATGCTGCACATCCTCATGGAGAGGTGTACCATGCTGCTGTGCCTGAGGCAGTATCAGCACTGGGTAGTGTTGGATACTCAGGATTACCAACAGCTGCCCTCTGTCCCTGCTTAGCACACCAGGCAATTATTCCATGGAGCAATGCCCTGCTAGCACTTGGGCTGCAGGTGCATGGAGTAAGGTGAGGCGAGTTGCTGCTGCTGCAGCCTTCCTTTGCTGGGAACGAACGTTTTGCTCCCGAGCAAAGAGATGGCTTTTGTGCTTCAGCTCCCCATCACACTGCCAGATCTCAGCAAAGTAAGCTCAGTTCTCTGAAATCTCAGCCTCTACCTACTGCAGCGTGGGCTGCTCCGGTGCTGCTCACACCACCGCTGTGCAGAGCTGAGCCCTCTGCTTGGACAGCATTGCACACAGATTCCTACGGCACAACCCACGAGCGGACACAAAGGGAAGCACAGGCGGCGTGATTTACTGACACTCATCGCGTGTCAACAGGGATGCTTTAGAAATGCATAAAGCCTGATTGAGTGCCTGTGGAAGTCAGTAAGGCTCCTTCTGTGGCATTCAGTGGGCAGTGTAGGAAGCCCATAATTAGGAAGCTCTAAAAATCACTGAGGTGATAAGCCTGGAAAATTGCTTGTGCAATTAAATGCAAAGTTGCCGAGGGAACATACCTTGCCTTTCACCGAGCCGAAGAGCCATCGCCCGCACCATGCGTGGCTGTGGTGCTGTCCCCAACCCATGCGCAGTGCCACGAGGTGCATGCACGTGCTCCTCGCCCTGATACAACCCCTTCCTTTTGCCCTTTGTGCAATGCAAAGAGGACGCTTGGGTGGCTCTTAAAGAAGGGCAGGGTTGTGCTCGTCCCCCTCCCACCACCACGCCGGTGCCACCCGCGGGGACGCAGTGACATGCAGCGGACACGCAGCCCCGCTCACCTGAGCTGGTGGTAAAGGTTATGTACGAGTGCTCGCTGGGGCTAGACCATATGGGGAACACCCACAGCTTGTACACCATCCCCGGCGTCAGATTGGCCAGCTGCACAGAGGAGGGGGTCTGAGCTTTAACGGGGATAGATTTCTCTGTCTTGTTACCTGAGAAACAGAAACCGCACATCAAAGCCAGCCGCGGGAGGTGGCTGTGCTGGCACCGCAGGCGCTGCGTCGTGCTGGCCTGAGCCACCGAGCAGAAATAATACAGCACGGTGGTCAGGGGGCTGTGAGCAGTGCCGTGATTATCCCTCAGATAGAAGGAAAACAGCGAGGCAGGGAGGTGGTTTGCTGCATCCCTGCTTGCTGTACTTAAAAATACAACAACGGATAGCTGATCAGGTTTCTCTCTACTCTTAAGACTTGACAGGTGCTTTATCTGCCCAGCCGCAGGTCTGGGTGTTTGAGTGCTTATAACAAAGGTGTGGGATTTGTCTGGTCCCACTCAGCTGTTGTGCTGCAGGACTGGGTAAAGGACCAGCTCCTGTGCTTAGCATTGTGCCTGCAGGTTAAGGATGCTTTCTATGGGCTGGATGCTGCAGCCCAGCTGGGCTGGGAGGAGCTGAGTTGGGAGCTGGGATATTTGGCCTTAAGAGTTTGGACATCCAATGTATATCCCCAGTTGTGGAAAATGGTTCAGAAGGGGGAAAATGGTGTCCTTCTCTGTTGCGATAACAAAGGCTGTAGAGCGAGAGCGGGCACTGGTGGTGCCTTCCAGGCTGGTTTAAGTAAGCAGCAACGTCAGCTCTCAGTGTGTGACCAGAAGTGATGCTTTGTTGATGACTGTGTGCAGTTGGTTTGTTTTAAATGCCAATTTAAGATCGATGTGCCATACAATAAGGCTGAAATGGCTGGGAAATAAAGACAGAGATAAGCAGCGTTCGTCGCTGCCTATCTACAAGGAATCTAAACCAGCACGTAAATGCCTGTTCTAAACGAGCACTAAAAGCAGATATATCGGCTTGAAGTTTCCAGACCACGGACAGCCTTACAATTGCAAGAGAAAAAGATATCCGATACGACAGGTTTGGGGTCAGAGGTGATTCTGCCAGCTCCAGGTTCAGCAAGCCCTGCTCCAGGGGTGTATAACCCTGCCTTCCAATTTGTGTAGATCTTATTTGTTTTCTATGAAAGATTGTTTCCCCGTTTATACATACAAGTATATATATTTCAAGCCTCTTTATGCTGAGACTGCGTGTAGCCCAGCTCCACAAACAGCCCCCAGAAAAACAGCTGTGCTCATCGGTGGTTCATGAGCATGAACGTCTTACAACCACGAGCACATGGAATGCGCAGTAATTAAGACTAGCAATTGCAGCCTTAGGAGCTGGCAGAATCTCCAGCGGCATCACCACCCTATAGATTCCCCACGCGATCTGATGCTTACTGGTGATATACTTAACCACAAAGTCAGTTCCTGCAGAGTAATTGTGGCTCCAGGTGATGTTTGCCCAGTTACTATTAGCCCAAGCTCTTATGTCCCATATGGACGATCCATTGGTGGCTGGTGGATAGGTTAGAAGAGGAGTTAGTATTTTGGATTATACCGAGACGAGATCTCACCTAGCATCCAGGGTTGGTAAAATCTTATAAAATCATTCCTAAAATGAATGCTTCAGTCTTAACCTATGAGTGTACCTGAGGACGTAATTGTTGCCTACGAAAACCTTGACTTCTAAACGTCGGAGGAAGTTCAATATCTCATGGCACGTTGGGTTTTAAGTCCAACTGCACTCAGTTTGTCTCAGAAGTTTTGGCTTTTGTGGCAATCCTGTGTGGATTTTGGTCCATAGGGAAATCTCCTGGCTAAACTTAAACCAACACTGCCTAAACCAACACTGGAGATCCACGCGTGAGCGCACACAGCCGCACTGCCACAACTGGGAGCGAACGCTTTCATCTGACTGGGGCTCAGACAGCCAGTGGGGCAATGAAGTCACTCGTTTCTGATTTTGAAGCTGAGGATTGTCAACATTGCTTTGGAGAGTGGATGAACTTCTATTTCTGGTGAAGTGGAGCTAATCCACCATTTAGCATGCATGCATGTCCCGTCAGATGCATCACACCTCCGTTTTGCTATTAGTATTGTTTACTTAGGGGGTGTAGCTCCAGTTTTGGGTTGACAAAGCACAGATGAGTGCCTTCCATCCCTGCAAGAGGGACAGCTGTGAGGCTTTTGGGATAGGGGTTGGAGCCCATGGTGGGGTGGTGGGAGTCTATCTGTCTGCCCGCACTAGGGTCGGGCTCTGGGCTCATGGCCCTGGGGCCATTTGGGCCTCTCACTGCTCCTCTGCCTCCTTTCCTCCCATTTCCACGCCAGCTCATCACCTGGTCTCAATAAGCTCAATAAGGAAATACTCAATAAGCAGTATTTTCCAAGTGCTCGCTGAATTGTGACCGTGTTCTGGTAACGATTTTGTGAACCTGCTTCATTGCTATGGACTCATTCATAGTGCTCAAGTTGCATCTTGCTATCTCACACCAGTTTTTAAACTGGTTTTGTTAGGGCTGCACAGATCCGTGCCCGCGTTCCCTTTGCGTGTGGCTTTGGAGCTGCCCCTGGGAGGGTTGCGTGCTGTGAGTCAGAGCACAAATCTGTGTTTCCTCAGTCAGGATGGCATCCTTAAAGAGCAAACTAGTGCAGAGGAAGAGATGTGCTGCGGGTTCTCAAGTCTCTCTTACTGCAGAGGGCCTCTCAGATGGACCCGTGGCCTCCCAGCATGCGTTGGGTGTTGGGTTTAACCATCTTGAGCTGAATTTAGGCATACAGTGGCTTGAATTGCTTTTATCAAATCCCTTGAAGTAAACCAGTGTCAAGTTTAATATTCATTACTACAGCCTCCTTTCCTTCTTTTAAGAGTAAACAAAGAGTTCTGTAGGTTGTGCTCTTACATTTTGGAGCACATCCTATCCAGCTACGTAACTGCATTCCTTTGGCTGGGCTTCCTTGATTCATTTTTGAGCAACCCAAATATAACACCCATCATTTATTAACCACAGAGCCCGTCATCGCAGTGTCTTTAAAAGCAAGGCTCAGAGGGACACCTCTCCCCATATAAAGGAGAGAATATGCCCACACCAATGCAGTTTGATCACCCTGCTCTGCCTGACTGCACAGTGGCTGCGTGGTGAGCTGGGTAACACCCGGAGCACAGCTGTACCTTTAGCCACCTGCCCAGGTTCCCCATGGGCTATGACCAGGGTACAATGCAGGGAGCAGCACCATGAACCAAAAGACTCCTATGAGCTGTGACAGCTCCCTTCGCTAACAGCTGATGTGCTAAATTCGAAGCGACATCTTCTGTAACAGCAGCAGAACCCCTTTTTAAGGACAATAAAGGTAAGATAATACTTTGTAAGGTCTCCCACTTCCTTCCCAACCCTCATGCTAATTCAGCATCACGACGCCCCAGGGTGAGCTGTGTTATCCCTTTTGTGGACAGAGGGACCCCTAAATCACCACCATAACCCTGAGCCTGTACCACCTCTGGCTCCTTGTAGCACCATTCCCAAAGCATGGAATGCTTTTTTCTGTCCCCATTATTAATCCTCGCCCTGAGCAAGAAGCGGGGAAGGTCCCGGTAGGGTTAGAAGGGTTAGAGGAAAAGGAAAGCTCAGTACCCAGCTCCTGTTTTGTGGTGGCTGCCGCAGCCCTCTCTGCAGTTGTTGTAGTGCTTGCGACGGTGCTGGCAGCTGTGGTGGTTGTAGTAGTGGTGGTGGTAGGGATGGCAGTAGTAGGGATTTCAGTAGGAGGGGTTTCAGTAGTAGGGGTGGCAGTGGTGGTTGTGGTGGCAATGGTGGCTGCTGGAGTTAGCTCGGTTGTAGGTGGAGGCAACCAGGTGGAGGCTGGCAGAGGGAAAGGCAGACGCTGGCTGTCGAGAAGCAGTTTACGGCTCCCAGGGCTCCCACACACCATTCCCAACACCGAGCAGAGGGGAAGCATCGAGCACAGCAGCACGCAGACCCGTGGCCCCTTTCCCATCACAACCGGTGGGAGCAGCGCCCAGACTGAGCTCATAGGAAAAGCCCATCTGCTGTGGGCCAGGCGAGCCCCAGTTCAATCAGTTTGGCAGCCCCTGTGTTATTTAGCTGCCAATCTGCCCTGCAGCTTCTTAGCTGCTTCCTTCTTGCTGCTCCGTGTGCTGGTCCTGCAGGATGGTGACAAAGCAGCCTTGGCATTAATGTGGGTGTAGCTCTTCAATGAGTGATGGGCACTGCTTTGCCATCACTGCTCCTCAAAATTTACATTTCATTTAGGAAACACCTTAAGCTTTCCAAATAAGAAGTCAGTACAATTTGCTTTCTAACCTGCCCCCATTTGCCCCATGCATGTCTCACCTCAGCTGTGAGCAACAGGGTCAATGTGCACATTATATGTGCACCCCTCTGTGTGGTTGCAGAAGTTCCTAAATACCACCAAAGGAAGGTGTATGGGTTGGGCCAGCTGAGGAAGGCAATAGGACATCTTTCTAGCTTTGTGTTGGGTCAGTGCTGTGATCCTCAGTGGCCACGAATGGGACCAGAGCCCTCAGCTGGAGCAGGGGGCTGCAGCTGGCTTTGCTAATGGGAACACAGAGGGAATTTCCAGAGGAGACAGCAGTATCAATGGCTAACGTCTGATGGAAGGGGACATTGGAAACCATTGCTGAATGCTCTCAGGTATGAATGAGCATTGCTCTGTAAAGGCAATTTCTGCTGCCTGAAAACCTGCCAGCAGAAAACGCAGCTGAGGAGCTGCTTAAACTGCCTGGGGTAAAGGAAATCCCGTGGTGCTTGCATTAAGTTGTATTTACTTACTCTTACTACAGATCAAGGGATTACAAATCCCCATCAGGCAAATGAAAATGGCTGTTGCAAATATCACCCACTAATAAGAATAGCGTGAGGAATGCTCTTTAAAAACCATCTAAGATCAAAGCCAGGGTTGCTTTTTCACCAGCTCAGTCCCAGGTTGGCTTGTATGGAAGCAGACCTCCCTTCAAGCCCACAAACACAGCAGGACAGGTCTGAGAGAATGCAGCTAAGACCCCAATAGACCCCATCCTCTAAAATCCCAACAGTCCCAAGGCTCACTGTGGCCACCTCCCTACCGCATGCAGCTGCAGTCAAACCCCATTACCAGCACGCACCATGACAGCAAACCCAATGCAACCCACGGCACCCCACGCAGGGACCGACGCAGCCTTGCAGAAGCCTCATGCAGCAGTGCAGCACTGAGTGGGGCAGGATTGGAGCAGCCACCCCCACTCCCCACCCCCCCTTTCTCCCCCCAACACTCCAGCATTGTAGAACACATCCCACCCCAGAGAGACAGCAGTGACAGTGACGGAAGCCAGGCTGGAACATTGCACAGCTTGGTTCTTCTGGGTGCATGGGGCGCAGCAAAGCCCCCCCCCAACCTCAGTTGTGACAACAGGATTAGGGATTGTTGTTCTGCACTGCTTTATCTCAGTTCATTGCCAAGCTTTGCTTTGCTGTGTCCTGAGGCTGTAGGTTACAAATAGGGCGAGTGGTATGGCCATTTTTTGCAAGGTTAAGCCATTGGCGTGGTTACTGTTAATGCAATTTTGCTGCAACTCCTCCATAGGATTACAACGTCCAAAGTCAACCCGAGCGGTGGAAGCTAGCTATTAGCTAATGCAACCTCACCACTTCCTCTGCGAATCCCTGATTCACAGCAAAGGAAAAGACAGCACAACAGAGCCCCAAGCAATTTGCTGTAAGGCTGCTCCAACGCCCAGCTCCCAGCCCACGCTGATCCATCACGCTGCACCCGAACGGACTGCGTGCATCACCCAGCACTACTGCAATGGCTCTAGCAGCAGGTGAAGTCCTTGTTAAAGCAGGAGGTCAACGAGGGGAGCACACGTGGGCAGCACCGGGCAGGAGGAGGGCAGAGGGGCTCCTGCTGGGCTGCGGGATTTGGTCCTCTCTGCTTCGGGATTCACAGCTGCAGCCTCATTTGTGTTTGAATACGAAATGTATGCGGAGGAAAAGCTCAGCTGGTAGATTTGGGGGGAGAGAAGATAAGGGGCATTTGCTAGCCTTTGAAATCCATCCCCTAATGAGAGCGGAGTTCAGGCTGGGGGGAGGTAAAGACGGCTTTGACAGGAGATCAGAGCTCCCCGCTGCCCCCAAAGAAAGGAGAACCCCTCCACAGCCCCGTGCTGCTACCAGGGCACCGCTCATTGCAGCTGGCAGCTCCAGATCTGCTCAAACCAACTGCTTGCTTTTGCCAGATGATACCCACCTAGAAATCGTGCGCATCCTTCGCAAAACGCAGGGGGTAACGTTTATGGGATACAGCATTTCTGAGCTTTGCGGAGTAGCTGCACTTCTCTTTCTGCATTGCCCGCTTGCAGGAGGTGCTGCCGAGGAGAAGTGGCAGCCACGTTCCTAATACAGGGTAGAGTGCACCCTGAAAGATGGTGTGTGGAAGAGAGCAGGCTTCATACAGCCCCAATTTATCCAGAAAACCCCAAGTGAAAGCCAGCATATGGCTCCCTACATGGATGAGCTCCTCTTCCTGGAAATACATATGAGTTAGCTCATAAATCGGCCCCATCTTTGCCACGCACTGATTGCTTTTTCTGTCTACAGGATGCATTAGCATTCCTGGTAATGGAGACCAAGGGGCACGGTGGGGAGGAGATGCTGCTATAATGGACAAGGGATGCAGCAGTCTGGCTGTAGCAATTAAAAGGGTAAGTGATGAGAGAGATGGGTGCAGCAGGAGGGCTGCCAGTAGGTTTGTTCTCTTCACAGCAATACAGCTCCTATGGCTGGGAATGGATAGTCATCAAAACAGGGGATGCTCAGGCTGAGCAAAGCTGCAAGGAAGAAACATAGGAGCCAAAAAAAGGGGGAATTTAAGGCATGGGAGAGGGGCTTGAACCCTGCTCCGAGTGGTGTGGGGGCTGGGTGAGCAGTTGGCAAGATTTTGTGAACTACAAAAAATAATAATAATAATAATAATAGCCCAGCCATCCTGCTCTTTAATTATTTAAAGGTGCTTTTAATGTGTTGTTAGGCTGCGGTAACAGCTTTCCCTTGGGTGTGTCTACAAAATAATTAGGCTTGGAGAAATTTGATGAATTTTTCATGAATTTGGATGATTAGCCAAATATGCTTGCAGCCCTTCCCCCCCCCCCCAACCCCCCCATCCCCTTCTCTCCCTCTCCCAGTTTGTAGCAACAGAAGGAGACTGTTAAGTCGTTATCCAAAAAGAAGGGGAAAAAAAAAAACCCCACAACAAAAACGCTCCAAATCTGACAGCTCTAAGAAATTCAAGAGCAGAAAGAAGCAATTGAATGCCCTCTAAAAGAGAGGGGTCAGCAGTTTGCTGTATTTCTATTGCTGTCCCTTTCCAAAATGAACAATTGGGCCTTTCTCCTCCGCTTCGTCGTCGTGGAGCAACGAAAAGGGAACAAACAAATCAATGTGTTGGGTTTTTTTTGTTCCCTAAAAAGTCTATGGCCAATATTCTTACGGTCCCCGATGAAGGGATGTGCACTGGGTATTATTATGGGATGCGCTTTTTGTTGGTGTCATTCATGGCATAAATGAGAGCCCTTTGCGTGCCACCCTTTCCCCACATCACCTCGCCCTTTGTCCAGCTATGGCTCAGGAAACCCAAAGCCTTTCTAAGGTAAAGACTGTGCCCTTCACTTTGATTCCATTGACTCGGTCCACTTTCTCATGCGCCTACAGAGCAGCCATGACCTCATGAGTGAGGCTTTCCAGGGAAAAAAAGGGCATTTTTAGAGCCAACAGCCCATGGCAAATAGCCTCGTAGTGCACTTTTTGGGCAGCCTTCACCAAGAATCCATAAAATCCACAAAATCCACCAAGCAGAGAGGAATCAGTTGAGAAAGGTCAAACAGTATTCACCAGAGGGCTGTGTTTGTTGGGAAGGGGAGCAGCATCCCACTACCAACACCAATACACGGCACAGCTGGTCCTGCAGCACCGGGATGCGCCCTAACAAAGAATGATGCTCAGCTCAGGATCAAGATGAGGATTTGCTCTGAATAATGCTACACCTTCCCCTGCCCTCATCCCTCTTAGAGGAACACAGTGCAGAGTGCTGCCCTGTGAGCACTGCTGCTTTGGTTATGGATTTTCAGCCTTCTTCCAGTGCTCACCTATCTTTCCTCTGTGCCATTTCTCCTACCAGAAGGTAAAAATAGAGGAACGCCCCCTATTCTTCCAGAATTTAATGACCTTATCCTTTGGATGGCAAAGCATTCATCTAGCTGCCGGTAGTTTAAGAGTTATTCCAGCACTGATATGATGCTGGAAGGATAAAGAGATCGCGTTGTGCTTATGGAGCTCAGCAATATCCACCGAAAGCAGGAAAGTCCTTCAGAAGAAAAGCTGGATTCTGAGCTAACCTGACTGCAGCAGGAGCTCTGCTCCTCTGAGCCAAGGAGGTTGTGCCCACTTTTCAGCTTCCCACCAGCCAAAGCAGACCAATCTGTTACCCCCTCATGTATATGTGTATATATATATATGTATATTTAAGGAAAATACAGTAGGAAAAAGATTGGCATCTATGTAAAGTAATACTGCAAAGTAATACTGAGTAGAGACATCACTGCAACAAAATGAAAGGAAGAAGAGGGAAGGAGGAACGTCTATGAGGTAGGGAAGAAAAACCTATGGGTGCACAGAGCAGGTCCTGCACTTGCATCACTTTGGCAGTGTTTGCTACAAAGCTGCTCCTTGTTGGAAAGCCCCATGGGCTCAGGGCTGCACCCAGCAAAGGCAAAGCACCACCTCTTACAGCACCCTCGTGCAGGGCAGCCCCAAAGCTTTTCTGCAGCACTGGGGGGTTGGATGTATCCCCTAGCACTGCTCCTGCTTACGGGGCTGTACAACCCTGTGGAAATACAGCATCTGAGGAGGAGAAGTCTTGGTTGCAGCTTTGTAAGAGGTGGGTGTCCTTCTCTGGGCAGCAAGAAGTTCTGGTAATGCTTTGCACTGCTGACACTGGGTAATTGGACGCTGGATTAATTGGGGGTTTGGGTTTTGTTGAAGCAGGTGGGTACCCCTTGTTGAGGAAAGGTTTCTCTGTGCTTCAATGCTGGTGTAGAAATACGCAATAGAGGGCAAAGCTAGCAATAGCCTCGCATGCAGACATGCACAGCTGTGGCACAAACATTGTCCTTTACCCTTTCAATGGTCACCAGAGGCAAAAGAGCAGCACGTTTGGTTAACAGGGTGGGCACCACTGGTGAAGGTTTCTCTGCATTCCTCAGGGCAGGGATGCTGAGGTTTGAACAGAGAGAAGGCTGATGCAGACCTGGGCTTTACCACCTCATCATTAGGGCTACTTGGCTGTGAGTTTTGCTTGCACGCCTGGTGCTTGGCTATCAGTAATCTGCCTGTGGTGCTACCTGCCATCCTTCCACGTGCCCAGTTTAGACCTCTGCTGCTTCACCTCCCCATTGAAAGGGTTAATGGAGTGCATGCTTAATTGGCAGCGCACGCGAGCGGGGTGAGCCTTGCCCCATGCCTGTTACCTCCTCCGCTGGTACGGTACCTGGGGTTGGCGTGGCTTCAGAGGGCAGCGCCAAGGATAGAGAGGGGAATACGAGGACAGCGTAGAAGAGAAGGGAAGAGAAAACAAAGGAATAGATAAAACAGCCAGAACACACCAACAGGAGGCTTGGACCACTCCACGCAGTCAATAGAGACACGAGAGAGAGGACATACAGGCGTTAGCTACAACACATCGCCCTTCTGTGCAGCACAGCCCCTTGGAGCTGGTGGCACACACACCAGGGCAGAGACCCAAGAGGTGTTGGTTCAGCAAAGCTCTTCAGCAGGTGCCTCTATCTCATCCCAGCAAGGACGGGTTTAGACACTGAATCTGCCTTCATTTTTCTGGTGTCACTCTGAGGTCAGAGCTTATCCTCTGCTGTGAGAGTCGGAGCCCTCCTTACAGACCACCAGAAGGCTGTATTTCGTTTGGATTACTCAGGTGAATGAGTCTGGCAAGCAGGAAGTAACCCCTGAATGTCAACGGGTTTACTTTCTTTATATTCCTTTTATTCCAGATTCCTCTTTCAGATAGCTGCACAGCAGTGCCACAACACCCAGAGCTGCTAATTGCACGTACACATCTGCCATTACCAGAATGTGCCTATGCTGAATTCTACCTCAGGGTTTCACGTTCTGAGATCAACCTGGGCTTCATTTCTGCAGCTTTGCTTGAGAACCTGACCCTTCCCACTGCCTGATGACAGTGCTCCATCATTCCTCCATGCTGCAGGGGCTGCAGCCCTCAGCACTTACCTTGGCATCCTGGCGTAGTCTGCACCCACTGCTCTCTGACACAAATCAGTTAAGCAATATACCATCACTGTGAGGGCGTTTTTAAGCAATGCTGTCCTTACAGTCACTGTTGCCACCGTATAGAAACAAACCCAGTACAGCAAATGCTTAAGATACAATCAGAACCACTATCAGCACCCATGCCTTCGATCCAATCCCTATGCCCTAAGCTGTTTTCTCAGCAAATCTTCTCTTTTAAGCATCAACTTCCCCCCTCCTCATATTTGCCAATGTGTAACTTGGCTGATTTTTTCTTTAGCGTATGCAGCCCCATCTCTGATCCTATCGCATCAATTAGCGATGCTGGAGCCCACTGAAGAGTGTCAGGAAGCATTTCATTTCCTCTGGGTCGTCAGTAGGAATTGCCTTTCCTACTCAGAGCCATTAGTTGGGGAGGGGGAGATGGAGGAAAGGAGACAAAAACTCCATTAAATCTGAGGGCTAACTAAATCATAGGTCTTTTAGCAAACGCTGAAGAAAGGAAAGAGCCAGCTTTTGTCTCCCCGGTTCCCCCAGGGCTCCTGAACTTTCACTTAGTGTGATGAATGCCTCACAAGGGGCGTTTTATCTCGTTAGGAGTCTGGGAGCTGTGGCTCTGCAGGGGGGGTGAGGTCAGCGGCTGGCTGCAGAGTGGCAAGGCAGGGGCACTGAGGTGCAGCTCCTTCCAGTGGTGTAGATATCATCAGCCCTGAATTTGGCTCTTATACAGGCAGCTGAGATTGCGCCTGGCTGCACTACTGAGCTCTGAAGAATCAGAGACTCGCTGAGGTTGGAAAAGACCTCTTGGATCACCAAATCCAACCCCAGCCCACCCCTCGTATGCCCACCAACCACGTCTCTCAGTGCCACATCTCCATGGTTCTTGAACACCTCCAAGGATGGTGACCCCACCACCCCCCTGGGCAGCTGTGCCAACCTATCACCACTCTTCCTATCCAAACCTGAAGGGACATACTTAAGGTAATTGAGCGAGAGCACACAAGACTGTCTGCCTGTTGCTGCAGTAGGAAGCAGACATACACCAGTTATCTGACTCTGGTTGCTCTGGGAATCATTGGATCCTCTGACCTGCACTTCTTGGCCAACGCTTGTATCATCACTTCCAACCCAACGCCAGGAGCTGCCCTGCACTCACCTTCATTCAGGAGCGCTGGTGACTCTTCCACTATGACTTCTCCATCTCCCACCTGTGTCCGAGCACGCAGGAAGAATCGATAGCGCGAGATGGGGTCTGTCCTCTGCACAGTGAACCTTGTCTGGTTGGGAGAGAAGTTCTCTACCAGGGTTCTGCCCGTTTTGGATCCGTTAACTGGGGAGGAAAGGCAGGTGGTGGTGGCTTCAGCTTGGGTTCTGCAGCGTGTTACCTGTCCCCAAGGGCAGGAGCTGCAGCTGGGGGCAGATATGCCTTGTCTGGGAACGTGCTGCTGGGGACACTGAGGGTTGTGGAGATGATCAAAGAAAAGCTTAGCACAAGGGCCAAGCCCTCAGATAAAACCCGGCTCCCCAGACATCACTCTGGGCCATACACTGTGCAGCATCACTAACTGCAGAGCTGGGAGTCTGAGGTCAAGCTGATTTCCCTCGAGGGGCTGAGGGTGGAGAACTACTGAGCATCCACAGCCCTTTGTGGTCAACTGCGAGCTGCAGTTTCCCAGCACCACTCCAGGACTCAGCACCATCAGCTGATGATGGAAGCATCCCACTCCCTATAGATTACCTTTGGTGTTAGGCAAGGAGGTAACTTGGCAGCAAGGAAAATACTGAATGACTTAGCTATTATCACTAAGAAGATAAGATGTAGAACGTACAGGCTTGATATCTAAGGTTGTATCCCGTGAGGACTCCATTGGGATGTTCTGGGTGATCCCACTCCAAATTGATGCTTTCCAGATTTGGCTGTCGGATTCTTAAGTACCTGGGGGAGCTGGGCACTTGGGAGGAGGATGGGAGCAGGAAGAAAGGGGGAAAGAAGAAAAAACACACAAGATAACATACCTTACAATACTGTACACATCGCAGGCTGTCTGATAAAACTCAAGACATTCGACCACGTACAAACACACTCTAAAGGTCAGATACTGACAGAACAACAATCTAGGCCAGGAATCATGCCCCAGCCCTGTGTTACCAGCAGCAGAGCAGCTCAGCATGCACCGTGCCCTCACACTGGGGACTGCTGTCCCCCATCACCACGCTCAGCCAGGCACCCACAACGGATGCTGAAGCCATGAAGGGAGCACTCTCACAGTTGTGTCCCATTTCTGTACGTTGTCTGCATATTTTACTGCTGCTGGAGTCTTGTTACTGCCCCTGGTCTCACCCAGCCCAACTTTTACGCCTCATCTATTTATCTGTTGGCATGATAGAAAAAGCAGAGCAACTTCTTACTGCAGAGCATCTTTGTGTTATTAACGTCTGGGGAGCTGTAACTGGGATCCGGTGCAGGTATACAGCAGTCCTTACCCTGAGGAATGTCTGCTTTTATGGCTGCTTATTCAAAGCTAGTAAAGGAAGGAAAGCATTATGACCTATGGAATTTAATTATTCTCCTGGTTTACTCCTAATCGCTGTGCCTTTAAGTGAGGAAAGAGCTTGGTTCACTGATCTGAGAGATTAATGATTTTTTTTTTTTCTCTTAAATGGAAGTTTGGCAGAATATCCATCTCCCAAGCATCAATATATAGCCAATAAAATAGCTTAGTGGAATAGGAGGAAGAAAAATCAATAGTTTACATATGCCAAGAGCATAACCCCAATGCGACATGCCTCCATCTCCCAGGTAAGCGCTAAATCAAGGCACACCCCATCACCAAGCTGCTATCCCAGAACAGAACCTTTCCTTTTTAAACAAGCTGAACTGCAGCTGGCCAATGAAAAACATATGAAAAATGGGGACAGCATCCAAGGAAATGGTACAGGAGGAAGAGAGAGGGCAGCAGGAAGAAGGAAAAAGAAGAGCCCGTCATATCTTGTGTTATTTGGGACAGGATTTGCTTCCAGCCTCCTCTGTTTCTTCCCCCTGCAATCCTGTAACGCGCTGTGCCAAAAACATCTGTGCTAAAGAAAGATTCATGGGCAGCTGCTGAAAGCGCCGCTCCAACAAAAAGTTATCGGCGCCTCTATAAATAGCTCCCGTGACAAGGAGAAAATTAAAATCTCCCATTCCTCCTTGACACGAGCTCCTTGCAGAGCAGAACGAGGCGCTCCCAGCTGAACAGCCCAGTCGGAGATTGGTGGCATTCATTCAGCCCTGAGGTCTTGCGGAGGTTTGACCGAGCGGCGCCGCAGCGCTGGGAGGTGGGCGATGCGTGGAGGTCACGCAGCAAACCAAGGGCACGGCTGTGCCTTGCTCAGCTCAAGCAACGCCTCTTTACGTGCTGTTGGCCAACCTCTGCAGAGCTGTGGCCCTCCTGGTTGGCTCTGCAGAGCCTGAGCTGCCCAAAGTCGGGGCTCAGCAAGCACGTACCTCCTTCAGGTGTGGGGAACTCCTTGACTTCGCTGCGGGGCCCATCACCTCTCCCGTTGGTTACAACCATCTCAAGCTTGTAGTTGCTGTAAGGGAACAGCCGGGACACTATGCCCCGGTTTCGGTCTCCAGGAAAACTCACATACTGCCGTTTTTTGGAGACCCACAGGTTCTTCAGCAAACTACTGTCTCTCCAGAAATAGGCCTTCAAGAAACACGCATGGCATGAAGCTTTTCCCATTTGAAGTGCAATTGGTTCTCATTAAAAAAAAAAAAAAAAAAAAAAAAAAAAAAGAGCAGCAGAACTTTGCTTTTTCAAAGAGCAAAACGGAGCTCCTCACCTCCCAGCAAGGCAGGTGGGGCAGCACTGGGTTAGGATTAAGGTTAGGCTGCAAAGAGCTGCTTCTGGCTCCAGCTGTCAGCGCTGGGCACTGAGCTCTCCCTCCCTGCCCAGATTAGTGTTAGGCAAGGCGTGACACGTCCAACCACAATGGGATGTCAGAACTTGGAGAGCCTCTGATTCAGAGCCCCGACAGCAAATCTTATTTCATGCAGAAATAAGATTCATTCGGAAAACAGACCAGAAGAACAGAAGGAGAAGAAATGAAAGCAGCAACTGGGGAGCTTTCCTTACGATTGGATCTGAAGCGTTATAGCTGTCTGCAGCACAGGTGCTTTTGGTATCAACTCTGCTCAAAGGGGCTCTGTTCAGATTTTGGTTTGCTTTGAATAGGGTTTATCTTCTACACATAAGCACAGGCATTTTACTGCAGCAGTAAATCTTCAACATTAAGTGTTAAAAAAAACCAGGATCTATGCTGCCTCTAGTTGCCAGTTAGTACCAAGTACTGGGTTTAAGCTTTGCATGGGTTGGTGTCTGTTAGAGGACGATGGTGGTACTTTGGGGATGACACAAAATTGAGCCTGTTTGTACCTATCTGAGGAAATATGAAGCAGCTCTAGGGCCAGCAGCTGCCTTAGAATCAGTCCCTTGGTGCTCAAGGGCAGTCCCTGTGTCACCCCAGGTCTTGGGGAGCCAATGGAGAGGTACCCACTGCCCAGGTATGGTGAAGAGCAGCCCAAGGTTTCACTCCTGATGCTGCTCCAGAGCAGAGCTCAGCCTGTGGGATGCACCATAGCACAGGGTCAGGGTGGCCAGAGCAGTTTTCTGTCATCCCCATTGCAGGTGGCTCCATCAATGGGGCCAGCTTGGCTAGTGAGAAGGTTAGCCATATTAATGCTCAGTGAGAAGAGATTTGCTTTTGCTCACTCTGTACTCCTTAAGCTGTCCCTGGATGGTGTCCAGGTGCACGCGGGTCCATGTCAGAGCAATGGCAGTGCTGTTTAAAACTCTTATCCTAACATCTGTAGGTGCAGCCTTGGGATCTGGGTGTTTGGGGACAAAGCAGAGTGCATATCAGGCAATCAGCACAGCCAAGCCACGCTCCAGCTCTGCCATCTGCTGGCCCCCTGGCCACCCTCAGGTATTTCATGGGGAGAAATCATGGCCATTTCTCCCTCCTTCAATTCTGTTTTAGAGGATTTCCTAAAACAGCAACAATAAGCCACTTCTGGGCTCCTCGGCTGTCCTCCTTTGGGTCAAGGAGACACTATGACTGCACCAATATATGTAGTATTCCATTACTTACCTTCATCCCCCACATTTTTAATCTGATCATAGAATATCCTAAGTTGGAAGGGACCCATGGTGTGAGTATGCTTTTTAAGATGACCAGTTGACCAGGCTCATCAGAGCCACATCCAGCCTTGCCTTGAATGCCTCCAGGGCTTGGGATGAACTTGGTGCTCTGCAGATGGCAGGAGCAAGAAATGAAGTGCTGGAATACAGCCAGAGCTCATCTGGGTGAAATCTTTGTGAACATTTCACAAAGCCAAAGGGAGAGGCCAAGTGGTTCGGGTCATGTAGGCATCTGCAGACAGAGCCCAGAGCAGAACTCCGCTTCTTTCACCCAGTGTCTGAAACTAGATTTTTGTGCCAAATGGAGCAACGCTACAAATACAACCCAGGCAATAGGTGCCAACCCACTGACATCAGATGGACTCCTGCTCTGAGAAAATACTCACAATCTTCCCCTGAGTAGCCGATGTAGGTCTCAGGCTCTGGAGCTCTACCAAAGTCATTCTCTGCCTGCACTTTGATCTCGTAGGGGACGTAGATGGGTGTGTTCCAGACGACGTGTCGTGGTGCCTTCACCGTCTCGTTGTACCAACTCCCACGTGGGTCCCTTCGCCTCCACCGCACGATGTAACGGAGGTTGGGCCCATAGGCTTGAGTTGCATTCAGAGGCTGAACGGGGCAAAACAGAAAAAAGAAAGTTGAGAGAGAAAGACAGCTGGATTTGTTTGTTCATCCTTGCATTCCAAACCCAAGGCAGAACCAAAAGCCATACCCGCATGGAGTCAGGGTAGTACAGTTAGGTTGTGGTTGGACTTGACGACCTTGAAGGTCCTTTCTAAGATCCTATTCTATCCATTTTCCAGTCTGCACTCCCACTGCAGTTTCTATCCTACCAATACTTTGCCTTATTGCAGGATGACACCTACTGGTTGACTGAGAAAAGCAATAACTGCTCTGTCTGAGAGCCCTGCATGCCCTTGCTTAAGGAACCAGACTCTGCAAGCATCCCCCCTGCCCTGCATCTGTGATCTAGCACCTTTTCTTTATCTATTTTTAAATCACAAGCCTTCTTGTTGGCACTAACAATTAATAGGTGTATCTTCTGCCTTTTATCCTTTGTGATAATTAAGTTTTTGTGTGATACATCACACATACTGGAGATCCTGAGCCCTATTTTAGCATCAGGGACCACAGTGATAAGATTGGATTTCTGTGAACAGTCAAAGAAGAACTCACCGTCCAGGTTATCTCCATGTTGTTTTTTTGGGTCCCTGCTCCTTGAACTCCTGTTGGGTTAATTTCAGGTCCTGAAATTCACATTGGGAGAAACAATAAATAAATAAAGTGCTGGAAAAAAAAAAAAAAAAAAGACCATTTCTGTGGTTAAAACCCATTGACGGTGCAGGTCAAAACTACTTCCGAAACAAAAGTTAATGGCCTGATTTTCCAGAAGTTTCCAGTTCCCATTCAGGTTAATGGAACACGAGACTTTCCAGCACTCTTGAAAACCAGGCCATTTATTTAGGATCCTTCACTTATTTTTTTTTCTTTCTCTCTCCCAGGATCTTGTCCTAAATCTTTAAAAGACACCCATTGTGAAGCAACCCCAGGAGCCGAGTCTGACCCTTCAGAATAACCCACAGCAAGAAGAGCAGTGTCAAAACCCAACACTAGATGCCAGCAGATATTGCAGAAGCGCATCTACGAAGGTCAGCTGGAGAAATGCAGCAAAACCACTGAGCTTCCTGTGAGCTTCTCATATGACTTTTCCCAAGTATTGTCCAATGCACAAAGCTCCGGGCACACACCAAAGGCTGAGCCTTGGTCGTGCACTGCAGCACACTTTGCTCTGGTGTAAGCCTGGGCTCCTGCCCAGCTGTAGCAGCGGGCAATGAATGAGCAATTTTGGAACAAGATGT
The DNA here is from genome assembly GCF_016699485.2 of Gallus gallus. Classification (NCBI taxonomy): domain Eukaryota; kingdom Metazoa; phylum Chordata; class Aves; order Galliformes; family Phasianidae; genus Gallus; species Gallus gallus. The sequence goes on along the minus strand of NC_052557.1, from coordinate 1,980,728 downwards.
CTTTTGCTCGTGGCCACTTTACACTGGGAAGTCTGATTTTCCAAGAGCTTCCTGTGGTCAGAAAGGATGAAAGATTTCTTTTAGAAAGCTTCTCTGTATGGTGAAACTGGCCTTCCTTCAGCAGATTCTGCTGGAAGAACCACTGGGTAAATCACGCCATTCAAGCCCTGCTGCTCCACGGGACATCCCTCAGAGCCTTGAGATGCAATTTATGAAGTCACCCCAGCACACACCTGCATGGACCAGCTCATCACCTTCCCGTGGTTGTACCCAATGAGGGAAAAACTCAGCCCAAGGTGATGGCAGCGGTGGGATCCACCCTAAGCCGCCATAGATCATATCATATCATAAAATGGCCTGGGTTGAAAAGAACCACAATGATCATCGAGTTTTAACCCCCCGCTATGTGCAGGGTCACCAACCACCAGCCCAGGCTGCCCAGAGCCACATCCAGCCTGGCCTTGAATGCCTGCAGGGATGGGGCATCCACAGCCTCCTTGGGCAACCTGTTCAGTGCGTCACCACCTCTGGGTGAAAAACTTCTTCCTGATATCCAACCTAAACCTTCCCAAATGGGTTGGAATGACTGCTACTCACGTGCCCCGCTGGTCTGGTATCGTTCTGAGGGCATGCTGGGCAGGCTGCTGCCCACGTCGTTCACTGCAATCACCCGAAATTGGTAGTTGACGTAAGGAGAGAGGCTCAGGAGGGCCGAGTTGACATTCCCAGGATACCTGGAGTGGTTGTGCCATGTGCCAGGCTGGAAGCGGTCCTCCTCAAACTGGACGATGTAGTCTGAGGGGAGGATGGAGGGATCAGAGCGCGGCTGGCCTCACCACGAGGAGGTTTCCCCACGCCCCACAGGAGAAGACTGAAGGACCTGTGGCTGTGGGGCCGGCCCTGACCTGTGATGGGGCTGTTGTTGTCATCGCCAGGAATCCATGTCAGCTTCACGCTCCTCTCAGCCAGATCTGACAGCTCCAGGTCCCGGGGCCGGTCGGGTCGCTCTGGTGTTCAAGGAGTGAGACAAATGAGGCTGAAACATCCCAGCAGTGTCCAATCCCACCCATTCTCCTGGCCTGGGCCCACAGGAGGACACGTGCCCTGCAGCACCTCTCATGTCCCTCTGCTCTTAGCGTGCTTTGTTATAAATACAAAAGTGCTCACATATTAATTGTGCCTTGCCTTGTAACCTGACCTACCCTCTGTATGCACTGACATTATCTGATGCTGGGAGCACGGCGATGGCTCAGCAGGAGGATATGTGATCTTACAACACGCTACAGGCAACTGTTCAGGAAGTAATTGCAAATAGAATGGGAAGGACACCAAACATAATGAAAATACATACTTGGTTATTGTACTCTGGGCATTATACTGGTTTCCTGTCATAACACACAGAAGCATCTCATGCAACAGCAGTAACAGCAGCACCTTATTGCCAAATAGAAGTCAAGGGATTCAACTTGATTTATTTTCTCTACCCTCGGGGCTCATTTCCAGCTACGGATAGGGTGATTCTTGCACTCTAGAACTGTCACCATTCTAGATGTCACATTTCTACTCGTGGCCATCTGGGTGAGTTTTTGAGGGCGGCTTGAGTTGGACATGGAAGCACCACCTCCCAGCACGCTCAGCTGTTACACCTTGGTTTTCTGCTGGAGTTATTGGCAAGGCAAAAAAACAAATCAACTCCCAAAATAAAATAAACCAAATGAATTAGTGATGATTACCTTTAGGTAAGTCTCTCAAACGGTTAGCAGGGATTGCTGCAAGGTAAGACATTGGCTGTTAACAGCGTTAGTTTAGTCATTAAGCTTGGGTGGTGGATGGAGAACCTGGTAAATATGAAGTCATACAGAGTCACAGATCCCACCTGGGGACCAGAGAGAGCACATCTTTCCCCCAGAGACCTCCAGCTCTACACACCTTCTTTCATGTTTCTATTAGGAAGTTAATTAGCTATTAGGGGAAGAGGAAGGGAAATAAATTAAGCCCAGTCATATTATTAGGGGGTATGGGATTTGTATTGCACTCCTGCTCTGGTATGACAGTGTGGGTCTATGCTGGCATCACCATTGGGTTGGGGCACTGCCAGAAACAGAGTTCCTCCCCAAGAATGGAAGGGGTCGAGAGCAGGGATTGATAGATTTGGGAGGTTTTCAGAGTAGATCTGGCAGTGAATGGGTATGGAGGACGGGTTTTGGGTTTGTCATGTCTTACGTTGAAAAGGGGGGGCTGCAAGGCTGGGAGCAGCTCACTCACCCCCTCATTGGCAGCACCCTGAGATTCAGATAAGTTGACTTGCAAATGTAGGGCTGCTCTCACAGAGCTTCAACAGCCACACTTGGATATTTTTAGCTGTATGTAATAACCACTTTTCTTTTTGTGTCAAATGCAAGTTTCCTTCAACTCACATCCGATGGCACTGAGTGAGGCTGAGGTTGGGCTGCACGCCCTTGCCGAGTCCTGCAGCAACCCAACAATTGCTCTGCCAGCAACTGAGCCTCATCGCTGCTTGAGAGGACAGCCCTGTGCCCACAGATCACCCTTTCAGTGCGAAATCAACCTCCTGCAGTACAAATGAAGCACTGAGTGCACTGGGAGGACAGCTTTACCTAGCACGGTGAGGTAGGCTTTAGCTGAGTCCTTGTCCAGCTCTGTGCTGGCCACGCAGGTGTAGTCACCCTGGTCCTTCTCAGCCACGCCATATATTGTCAGACCGTCGTCTTCTTTTTTCATCCTTAAAGGGATGAAAGCAATAATCACACAACCGTCCCTAAGAGAATTAGGGAGCAGGATCGAAGACGAGCTGTTCTCTGATAGAATACACAAAAGAGCCCAAAGAGAAGAGGAGTACTTCTCTGGCCTGAAGATGCTATCGGCTGGGGATGCATTGAGTTATTCTTGGAAACCTCATTTTCTAAAGAATCAGTGAATTTGCTCTGGTATTTATCTGGAAGAGTCACACTTTTGGGAAAGCAGGCTGACCTCTGACCAGCTCCCATCCTGTGATGACATCCCATTATTTCACAAGAAGCGAATCGGGCTGTGGAAAGGAAATTACAGCTACACCACCGGCAACAGATAAACATTCATTTTGGAGTAGCTTGTTATTAACCTGCCTGTTTTTTATCAAGATGTCCTAAAATATCTGTAAATAAAGCCTAAGATCAATGTCTAGATTTACTGGTAAGTCAATTTTAACTGCTAGGCAGCCTCAGTATTATCCTCAGCTAATAACATTACAAGTATCAAGAACAGCCATTGTCGCCCAGATGGGAACTCAGGGCTTGTTCTTATTATCCTGTTTGCCTCTTCAAACAGTTTGCAGCGGGGGAATAAAAATCCTGGTGAGAAGGCAGATGGAAGCATTCATCACAGACCTGTTCCCAATGTAGAGAGGAGCGTCGTCCTTCAGCCAGGTGACCGTGAGCTTCAGTGTTGGGTCGTGCTTCACCCGGCAGTGCAGGCGAGGCATGGAGCCCCTCTTCACCACCTGATCTTCGGGGCCTCTCACAATCCTGGTAGGGTCTGCAAAACACCCCAAAGGAGGTATCAGTACGTCAGCTTGGATCTTGATCAAAGCTGAAGAGTGGTGTCACTAGGAAGGGATAAGCGTGCACAACAGCTGCTTGCCCATGATGCTAAACCGCCTCTGATACAGATGCTTGCAAACAAACTAATTTAACAAACCATTAATTCATGCTGACCCTTGAAAAAATATCAACTTTTCTGTCTCAGCAAACAGGCTTGCTCAACAGGGGGGAAAAAAAACGATTCTGAATATGTTTTAGTGCCATCAGTTATTCCCGATGCGCCTTTTGTGTTTCTTTTTGCAGTGCTTATGGCACGTCAGAGCTCACGCTGCAAGATGCAGGTGATCCAAGACCATCTTTTGCTCTTGAGCTCGTTGTGCTCCTACCTTTGACTTCCAGGCGAACCTGGGCCTCCACTTTGCCCAGGATGTTGGTGGCGACACAGGTGTAGATGCCCTGATCCTCCTTCCGAGCCATGCTCATCTCCAAGCTCCCGTTCTCATGCGCCTTGTAGTTCCCTCCATCCAGCATGTTCCCCTGGCCGTTCTTAAACCTCACAGCCATACAAAGTACTGTTGTAAGGGAAGAAAGAGCAGGAAACCGCCTTCCCAGCCCTGTGGGTGGGCAGGGGATGTGCTACACTCCTTACCATCGCAGGGTGGGGATGGGTGAGCCGAAAAAAGGGCAGTCCAGCCGGGTCCTGTTGTACTGGATGACTTTGATGAGCTGGTTGCGTGGGGCCAGTATCCGTGGTGGCACATCTGCAAGCATCAAAGGTGACAGCTATTGAATGAGAGGACTTGATGCCCTTAGCGGTCTTTTCCAGCCTTATCAAATCTTTGACTCTATGACTCTACACTGAGGTTTTCAAGACTTAATAGAGCTTTTCCATCCCCTTTCCAACCTCACTCCGTGAAACAGATTTCATTTCAGCTCCAACAGTGCTGGCTCACCCTTGCTTTGCTGGTACATGGCCACCAACTTTTATCCTGAAACCCCATTGCAGAGGCCACATACCCACACACATCATTCTCAGAGTAGCTAACAGCACAGAGGATATAGGCATAACTTGCAAGGAAATATGAGCACAGGGCATTCATCTTCCACAAGAATGGAAGCATTAACTTTCATTCTGTGTGGAAAAGTGTTTCATGAGCTGACACACTACTGGTTTCTGCTGGTCACTTCCTTTGAGGGAGTTTCCTTCCTCATCCACGTGCGCTAGGGCTCACCTGTCCACACAGTCACCTACCCAGGACACTGACAAAGGCATTGGCAAGGAGGTAGCCGTGCTCGTTGGAAGCATTGCATTGGTACACAGCGCTGCTGCCGATCTGCGTGTCTCGAAACACAATGGTATCTCCAGCCACCTCTCTGCTTGGGTTGGGTGGAGAACCTTCAAAATAAGAAAGACAGAAAGGACACGTTCCATTAGATTTTAAATTAAAACTCACAAGACCCTGCATTTTATTATGCATCTTTCCATCTCAGCCCAGATAAAAAGAGATAGTGGCACATTATGCGCCTCCAGAAACACGACTCAGCTGGCCATGACTCAGCCAAGCCAATGCCTCAGCAGCAGCTCTGGCTCCCATGATCAGCCATGAGACCCTCGGCTATGTTTTCATATAGGAGGTGCAGACTCTTCCTGGCTCACCTTCAATGGGCTCTCCATTCACCAACCACTGGATTGAAGGCTTGGGGTTCCCATTGGCTCGACACACCAACCTGCCGTCCTCACCAGGGGCCAAAATGAGATTCTGTGGCTCATCCAGCCAATACGGGGCAGCTTTAAGAAACACAAATGGAACAGTTACACACAGAGCAAACTGGAGCAGATGGCCTCCAGAGATCCCACGCTCCCCTCTCAGTTTCTGGCTATGAAAGTGAAGAAGATGGTGAGGTAAAAGTGACGTACCCTTCACTCTCACCGAGATCGTGTGGCGGATGCTGCCCATCTTGTTGGATGCCAGGCAGAAATACTCCCCAGAGTCTTCCTCCGAGACGTTGGAGATACGAAGGGCCTTGTTAAAGTTTTCCAGCTTGGTTTTGCCTGCTGGGAGCTCACCTCCTTTCTTGTACCACATGATGTCTGGTGCTGGTCTAAGGAGAGGGAAGGAGATAAATGCTCTTGCAAGACAAGAACAACTTTCCTAACACAAATCCTGCACTTAGAACCTTCTAAACCCAAGGAGAAAGACCTCTGGGCCACCCTCTTGCCTACCACAGCCCCTCCACCAGGACCTGAGCATCACCAGATGGTGAGGGGTGGGATTCGTGTCCTACCGTGCCTGGGAAGTGCTGCCAAAGTCCCACCCCATGCCCAGGACACTTCTGCTGGTACACAGACTACAAACATCCTCACCTGCACTTAGTACAGTGTGGTAAAGGGGCACCCAAGAGATCTGCAACTCACTGTAAGGACAAATTGATGGGGCACCATCTTTGGACAGCAAGTATCTGAAGATACCTCTTGCTCTGAGCAGTGCTGCAGAACTCAGCCCTCCTGTCTGCTTTCATACTCCTACCCTTTCAGTAAGTTATGGGAATACTGTTAATAGCAGTTAATAGAAAATGAAAGGCATGCTCCCCCAGAGGCATTTTCACCAGCAATTCAGCATTAAAGCCATGAGAGCACCGGGGCTGCTGGTGACCACCCCCTCCCATCATGGTACGTACACTCCTGATGCAATGCACTCCAGCAAGAGGTCCACCCCTCGGAGCACCATCTGGCTGCTGGAGGTCCCATATGGGTACATGAAGCTGGGTGTTGTTTCCGTTACCCCTCGGGCTAAGATCAGCAGGAAAGAAAAACAACAGGAAAAACAAGAACAGAGCACTTTTAAATTCTCCTTCTCTGCAGCTTTGGAAGGGTTCAGCATCAGGACTCACTCAGAAATATACCTGGAAACTAGAGAAGGGCTTAATGCCATTTTTAAGGTACAAAGACGTAGTGGAGAGAGGATGCTTGGCAGGCAGGGAGGAGAAAGAAGAAAGAGGATGGGCAGGGGGAGCAGAACCATAGGGATGGGGCACCAGGAGAGTCCAGATCCCCAGTAAGGCAGTGCCAACCCTGCTCACCCAACCTCCAGCACGGGGCTGGAATCAGATGAGACATGGAGATACTGATGGACAGAACATTCAGTGAAGGACAATAGTGACAAATGGGCACAAGAAGGGTACATGAGACAGCTGAGCCATGGAGATCCCCATGGGATGGAGGATGCCAGAGCTCTGGCAGCATCACGTAGGTTCCCACTCTTACTGGGAGCTGCTGGGTCTGGAAGGATGGAGCTGTCTGGGGATGGAGCAGAGCTGAAGACATCAGGACAGGACAGGAAAGTTTAATGGGAGACAACCAGGGGAGAGACAAGACAGCTCCCTACAGATACACACAGCGGAAGACTCTTTGTGAGAGAAAAAAAAAGTTATTAATGGAATAGCTTCCATTAATAAATGGAATCGTTACTCTAGATCTGGATCAGTGGGGACAGCGTGGGATGAGATGGGCTTGAAAGCAGCAGTAGCAGAGATGGAGGTTATGGGATTAGGACGTGGGATGAGATGGGTGGGGTTGACACAACCTATTTGGGCAAATAGAGATTTGGGAATGCCCACCCTGGGGCAGGAGCGGGCTCTTGGGGCCCTTTTCTGCTGGCCCAAATGCTTCATTAGCCAAATAAGCTACATGGGAAACCTCTGCGTGGGCTCTAATACAGAGAAAAGGGCTGTGAAGAAACAGGGGAGAGAGAGCAGAGACTGTTTTTGGAACTCAATCAGAGAAAGCTCGTGACCAGGCCCCTCAAGAGAAATTAAAATTAATAATAGTAATAAATCAACAGGAAGGAGCCCATGCCTTCAGACTGACTCCGCATCATTCGGGAGCAGCCACACTCACGCACCACTCTGCTCCCACACACCCACAGGTTAGCAGCAGGAGGTGCTCGTCAGAGCGTTAGTTAATTACTTGATTAATGCATTACCAGGGGCAGGTGTGCTGCTGTTTGCTCTCCTGCTTTGGAGATGCTGGTTTTCCTGGTTAGGATCACCACCCATGTAACGCCCTGCAGATCAGTGCTGAGATTTCAGGTCTGTGTTTATCCATCGTTTTATAAGTGAATATTGGCTTTTATCTGCCAGCAACCTGTAGCCCATGTGAATAGGCCGTATGCCTCACTCCTGACACGAACCATTTGCTTGGGGCATAACGAGAAGAGATAAGCAGCAGCGCAAGCCAAATTTTACGAGCCATATATTAATGATGAACATTAAAACATAAGGGAGATAAATTAGTACGCTATCCACTTGTTTAATAAACCTAATGACAACACTGCTTAGCTGATAAGCTTTGCCTTAGCACAGCACTGTAAGTAAATATTTTGCTATTTCTAATGGGGAGCGACTAGCAATGATCTGGGGCAGAGGCTCCAGCTCTGATCTCATGGCACTACAGCTGGAAACTGTCAAACAGCAACATCTCACTCCTCCACTTGGGTGGAACGGACTGGAAGAATAAATTCTATGGCAATTTATTGGAAGCAGAGCTCAAAAATGTGCTCTGCTTCAATATATTACTGCTGCTGCCCCCACCTCTGTGGAATTGGACCCAATTCAGCTGCAAAAGGGATATCCCAAGAAATTGCCATGCGTCCCCTCCCCAACATCCCGACCTGACAGCACATCAGGTTGTACAGCAACCTGCAGACTGCTTCTGCTAAAGGCAGTAATAGGAATATGTGCATCCCGACACATCCATCTCTCGCCTCCTGCCCCGCTCGCCAGCTGGACAACATCCCACGGGTTTGCCAAAAAAGCACAAATAGAAAAGGACAGAAGACTTCCACTTCCTTAAGAAGGTGATGAACTTCGGCTAATAAAATTCCCAATTAATCATTTCAGGCCTTTTATCTCCCTGGTTGCCATTCACCTCCCTTTTCCCTGAACACACCAACGCAGCAGGAGATGAAGGCACCCCGGTCCACACAGCAATCCCCCCAACCCACGAGGACTGCAGACACCACAGCATGAAGGCATTCCTTCCACAACACAGCCATCCACGCTGCTCTTTGCTTGGAGGAGCTGCACGTTGTGTTGAGAGGAGACCCCACCATCGTGCGCCCACCAGGGAGGCATCTCCTCCACGTGCCTCTCATTGAGGCATCATTCCGTTTATGGAATTCACACTGATGTTAATTTTGCTCATTTCACAGCCATTTCTATCAGTGTTGCAGACAATGCCCGGCCCATTTGCTATCCCCACTTCTTCCAGTTCTGCTTCACAGTCAGAGCTTCCAGAGGAACCTCTCACCCAAACCCCAACTCCAGCAGGGAACGTTGTCCCATTGCAGAAATATGTGAGGAGTAAGGGAGAAATCTCTGTGTTTTGCAAAAAATCCACACAGCAGTGTAAGTTCTGACTTATCTCAACCTTTTGGAGACAGCAAGAACTTGGTCCTTGCTCCCAGACAAACTGTGTGCTTCAAGCAAAGACAAAAACCAAGAGGCCAACAGCTGCTCAGCACCACCTGAACACGCATTCACACAGCACAGAAGGGAAGATATGGCAGATGGGCAAAGAAGGAAGCCCAGTGGTTCCTGGGGACGCTCCCAGCAGTGTGCCCCATTCCCCCATGCTGACCCACCCTGCCTGGCTCACCCCATCACCTGCCCAACACCTCTCAGCTCCTCCCAGGAGCTGTGAGGTCAGATGCTGGAACAGCAGCTGATGGGATACGGCTAGTGTGCATGCTGGGGATGGGTTGATGGCTGGACTTGGTGATCTTAGAGGTCTTTTCCAACCTTAAGGACTCTATGATTCTATGGCTTTGGGATGTGTTGATCCCACAGCCTCCAGTGACGGCCTCCCTGCTGGGGTGAGTGGAAAAGCACTCAGCACAGGTATAGCCACTCCACAGAGAGACGAATGGCTGAGAAAACCAACTGTTTGGATTCTTCCTCCTCGTGGTCAATGGTTGGCTGCAAACACAATAGACGCTCCTTCCGAGTGCAGACAAAGAGGGATGGTGGCTCTTGTACCTCAATCAGGAGGACAAGGCAATGCAGTCAACCACCAGCTTTCCCACTTAGACCTGATCCTATTAACCCAAATATCTCTCGAGCTGAGCTCGTTGTATCCAATTAATTAGCTTAGCCCTCAATCATTTTAAGATGTCAAAACTCGGAGAGGATTTGGGCTGCTGGGCTGTTTCCCAGCCCAGTTTTTGTGACGTTTGGGGGGACAAAGCACAGAAGGGACCACACGCACACATCGGGGCTGTGCACACGGGGACGCTGCCGACGCAGCCCACGCTGGGTTAGCACGGGGTCAGTCTGGTTAGGCACAGGGGGTTACAAATGTGAAGGTCTCCAGAAGCTGCTGTTGACTCACCACTGTACATGTCAGTGTGATTTCGTAAGGACGTTTCGTTATGGGGTTTCTCTGCAATAAACAAAAGACTGTGAGCATACCGAGCGGCACAAAGCAGCGGTGGGGGACAGGGATGGGGCCACGTGGGGACCATGGCCCCAACAATGGGGCAGCAGAAGCAAACAGAGGCATTCGGAGCCTTAGAAGACAAACAGCAACAGAGCACAGTGGTGCGGGAGGGGAAGAGAAGATTGCTTTCCTCCTACGAGATGGAGAGACAAACAAATGCGTAATAAATGTCACCTAATTTGATCACAAACATTTCCTCGAAGTGCTTTTCCTTTGGTATAGAGACACTGTTGACAAGAATTTGTTCAATTTGGGAAGAAAATGTTTTTTTTTTTTTTTTCTCTCAGTTAACTGTGAGATAAGCGTACTGCTGTTATTTCTTTCCAGCACAAAGCATGGGCTGGATGCACCGAGGCTGCAGTGTAATGATGAAGAAAGGCATGGAGAGGGCGAACAAAGAAAAATGATAACAACAATTAAGCTTTAAAAGCATAATCTGCTGTAAAACCCCTTTCAATTCCCTTGTAATTTAAGCAAATTGTGCTATATGCAAAAACATCAGCTCCTCATAACACACCCCTCTCCCTCATTGACCATTGCTGACACCTAGGCGAGCACAGCCGCTAATTGCCAGCAGAGCTCCGCTGGATAATGAGCAGAACGGAGAGCACCCAGGGCACAGCCTGGGGCCAAGACCCAGCCCAGGACACAGCAGAGATGCTCTACAGGAAATCCTTCCAGGATTTCTTCTACTTATTTTTCTGGAGCCAGACCAATATACCAGGCTGAAAACGCCCGAGACCCAAATGAGCACACGGTTTTGCTTGCCACATTGAGTTTGTGCTCATTCAAGGTTCGGTCCTTCAGTACGAGGCAAATTTTGGCATTATTCAGCCAGCTTTTCAACCAGATAACAAGTAATCGGAGTGAGTTACATGTACACCTTCCTCACCATTAGAAAAGTGCCCATTTGTAGTACTTGTATTGCTACTTCTCGTGCTTTGCACAAGGAGAGGGTGTTACATCACGAGTGCAGAATGCTCCAAGCCCAGCCTGCAGCTCACATCACAGCTCAGTCCCAGGTATCAGAGTGCTTTAATAGTGTTACCTCTAATTAAGCCACAGACGAAGCTCCTGGTGCTGGGACTTGGGAGCCAGTGTCCCCAGACCCCTAAGGCACGGCTCCCTCTGCTCCCACCTCCCAGAATTGATCGTCAGCTCCTGGTCATGGTAAGCCCCAAGACTTGTTGGTCAGCAATGAACACACACTCAGTCTCCCTGTGCAGCACCACAGGGGGTCCCCATAAACCTAAACCTGGAGCAAACCATGGCAATCTCCAGCTTTTCAAATTAGGGGAAAATCACTTGATATTGCACTTTTCCCTAAAGATGGAGGGAATACCCATCTGTGTCCATCTCAGAAACTCAGCAATCCCCACACTGATCTACTTCTGGAGCCCTGGATCACTGCAAGGGAACAAGCCATGGAGTCAATCTGAGTCCCATCATTTCTTAACCAGACTCCTATCCTGATCAAAATGAGGGAAGACACTCTTTTCCCTGGTAGGACTCAGCACTGTCAAAGACTGAAAGGAGAACCCTTCCCAAGAGGTTGGGAGAGCTCCATCCTGGCTGACAGCCATGACACTTACTGGTTTTCACCTTGAGGGTGTAGGGATTTTTCTGCTGGATGGTGTGGGTGAAGTGGAAGCGTGCATTGCAGCTGTAATCAGTCTGGGCATCCTGCAGCATGACATTGGAGAAGTACAGATCACCATTCTGGCCCTGGGAGACACGCTTGTCCTGGTGGATGGGCTCCATGGCTGCAGGGAAAGAGGCATTCAGTTAACCAGGACCTCCTGAACACATGAAGGTGAAAAGCAACCCCCCAATTTAAGCCACAACCAAGCGTGGGTACAACCAAGCTGTGAACTAGCAATGATGACTCCAAACGTAATAATTTCAAGCTAACACTGCGGGTGTCCGAAGGGAGTGAGGGTTCATGATGGGAAGGGCTTCCCCAACTCACAGCTGCTCATCCAGAAGATGACAGGAGGAGGCAGACCAGGAGGCGGGTTGCACTGCAGGCTGAGCGGAGCACCTTCGTCAACCTCAATGACATCCACCTTCTCCTTGGGCCACAGGGGAGATCCTGCCATGAGAATCACAGCACTGCATGAGGAAGGCAGGCATTCACTCTGCAGATCTCCTCCCTTCCCACCGGACCTGGCCTGGTTTCAATGGAATGGCCTTAATGAAGTGAGGGAAGCCTTATTTCTGTGTGTGCAAGTCTTATGGGGAGCAGCTGAGGGAGCTGGGATGGCTCAGTCTGGAGAAGAGGAGGCTCAGAAGAGACCTCCTCTCTTTCTACAGCCCCCTGAAAGGAGATTGTAGCGAGGGGGGTAGGCCTCTTCTCCCAGGAAACAGCAATGGGATTAAAGGTAATGGCCTCAAGTTGCACCAGGGAAGGTTCAGGTTGGTTATCAGGAAAAAATTCTTCTGAGAAGGAGTGGTCAGGCATTGGCACAGGCTGCACAGGGAGGTGGTGGATTCACCACCCCTGGAGGGGGTCAGTAACTGTGCAGATGTGGCACTGAGGGTCATGGTTAGTGGGCATGATGGGGATGGCTTGGGGTTGGATTGGGTGATCCTAGAGATCTTTTCTAGCCTTAATAATTCTATGACCCTGGCACAGGATGATAGAATCACAGGGTTGGAAGGGACCTTAAAGGCCATGGAGCAGGCTGGGATGTCTGAGCACTGGATGTTATCTGTGCTTCTACTACAAAGCATCTACAGAACCATGGAACCTCCCGAGTCTGATTGCTGGTGCTCACCCCACACAACCGTGCTTACTCACTGGACACCTGGAGGTGGATTTTGCTGGACAGTGCAGTGCCATAATCGTTGCGGGCGAAGCATTGGTACTCGCCCTCGTAGTCATCCGGCCGCCCACCCCCATGGAAATCGATGACCAACGTCCCCGACCGCCTCCGCATGGACACTTTGGGGTCCTTTGCCACGTTGAAGAACTTCCCATTCCGTGTCCAGGAAAAGCTGTAAGGATGGCAAAGAGATCTGTGAGGGGACTGTGGGGTGTATTTACCTGGAGAGAGCCTTAGTTGGGCTACACAAGTAGGCAGTTAAATTAGTGCCAGTTGGCATCTATGGCGCTGGCTTTGGGGACAGCGTGGCCAACTCAGATCTGCTGTGCCCAAGAGCCCCAGCACCTTCAGAACCAGTGCTAACAAACCACAGAGCTCCTGTACAGGAGCAATTCTGGGGCACTTACGTGGGAACAGGATTCCCTTTGGCTTCACATTCAATGAAGATGTTGTCCCGGGGGTCAACGATGTAGTCCTTCACAGACTGCTTGGTGATGGTGGGGGGCTGAGGCACTGCAAAGCAAATGACAGCAGTGAGGTGGGCAGTGTGAGAGGGAGAAGCCCCTCTCTGCTCTCCTGCAGCAGATCTCGCCAGGATTCTGGCACCTTCCCCAAGCTGGCTGTGCAATCTGTGGTCCAAAAGCCTCTGAAAGCACAAGCACGTGTAGGGTGCATACTATTTGCCACCAGCCCTGTGCACCGCATGCACCTTGCACCAAGGCAAAGCTGGCACCATCACTAACCCGTCATGCCATTTTGGACATGCAAAGGACACCATTTTGTTCAAGCAGAAGGCAGCACTTACATTCACTCTGAATATTTGCTGTTATTTCCAAAGTGCAAGCATAATGAAAAAGAAGAAAGAAGGGTTAATCGAAGGGCTAACCCCGATACACACACATTATGCACACGAACATAAATACCAACTATTGTTAATGTAGGGTCTGCAAATCCTAAATCATGATTTAACGATTCCAGCATGTTCTAATCCACCTAATTACAGTTATATATGAGGAGACGCTGTTGAGCACTCAGAGAATAATAGAATGATAGAACATCCTGAGTTGGAAGAGACCCATAAGAACCATCGAGTTCAAGTTATTGTAAGCTGCTAACTGCCTGTGCAGCCTCCGGGAGCTTTGGGGGGTCCAAAGAGGGTATGAGATGAACTCTAGTGTACCAATATCTATATCCCATATGTAGATATATAGATATCTATCTCATATATAGATAGATAGACAGTTATCTGTATCCTCCAGCATCTCCAGAGCTGGAGGTGATGATGCTCTGCTGTGGATCCATGCTGTGCAGCGGGGTGGAGACTGAAGAAGCGGTGAGTTGCAAAGGAAGGCTGCCTTCAGCAGTTCTCCACCAGCTGTCAGCAGTTCTCCACCAGCTGTCAGCACTTCCCTTACTTTTCTAAGCTCATATTACGTGTAAGCATCAAAATCACTCTTTTCTGACAGAAAAGCACAAGAAAGAGCAGAAGACTGCTGTTTGCAGACCTACTCCGTTATGCCCAACTGGCTCCCATTTCTGTACTGCCTGCCTGCACATCCAAGCTGCGTACATCTCATCAGATTCCCATGCTGGGAACAAGAGTGCCATGATTCCATACCAGGGCTGACCCCAGGGGGGAAAGTTATGTTCATCCACAATCATCTGGAACGGAGCAGAGCAGGAACTCAGACTCAAGTCTTGCACAGATAAGAGATTGCAGTGGGACCCCCGCCTCAAGCTTTCAGTTGCACAAGTATTTATTTTTCCCTCAGTAAATCAGAGTTTTCCCACTCTCTCTCTTCACGTTGTTTCCAAAGAAACCTGGTGCTTCAGCCCGAGTACAGACGGCAGCACAAAGCAGTGCTTTTTCCACTAATGCACCGCTCGCTGGAGGATTTCTGTACGTTGCACTGTCAGAATAGATTCCCTGCAGCTACAGGCTGATTATTATTAACAGCCTCTACAGGAGGAAGCTGGGACACGGAGAAATTATGAAACTGGTATCCAGACGAGTAGCTGGAACGGAGCCTCTGAGCCATGACTTAGCAGCATGCTCTCGGTACAAACCCTCATCCCAAGTGCACCCAAACAAGTCGTGCATTTCCCATGCACCGGCCTGAAGATGCTGTTTAGCAGAAGCATCATCCCTTGTCCCCTTCCTCCTCACTCCATATCCCCCAACTCTCTGGATAAAACATAATAAAACATAACCTGTGCCTCATGTTTAACCAAAAGTCCCAACAGAGAGAAACACTGTGGGATGCTCCACTTTATGGGCTAAAGGTTTGCTGGGGATGGGCTTCTCCATCAGCTTGGTGGTCTGTCCCTTTTTGATGGGTGGCTGCAAGTCCTTTGCTCAGCTTTTGAGTCAGCAATTGAGGTGGATTTCTGGATGAAATGTGGCTTCAAATGAAAACTATTCTAACTGTTCAGTTGGAGCAGGAGAGACGCCTGCTCCATGTATTTCTTCACTCTTCCTCCGCAGCCCTTCAAGCAAGAGACCATAGAATCACAGAGCTTGGAAAAGACCACTGAGATCATACAACCCAACCATCAGCCCATCCCCACCGTGCTCAGATTTAGAGGGGAGTAAACCAGAACTTACAATCCAGAGGGACTTCAATGGCGCTGATAAGGTGGTGGAGGCACAGAGCGAATGCGATCCCCGCGTAGGTGAGCTGGTGGCTGTGCAGGACCATTTTGGATATCAAAACAATGCTGTGACCTCACCTGCTCCCCCAAGGAGGGCTGATGGCTGTTGGGTCCTCAGCTGCAAAACACACAAAGCCAGAGGTCAACACTGCTATGCCCTGCCTTTCTCCTCCTGGTAACTGTGGCGACAGGGCATTTGCAATCCAAAACTATTTGTGCAGAAGGACAGGGAGTGTTAATGGTGCCAGAATTTGTTTCCAGGTCGTGTTTCCAGTATTCAGCCCACGGTCGCTGTCCTTCCAAGGCCTTCTTTGTTCAGCCTTTATGGTTACCTGCGCTCAAACCCCAGAGCTCTGTTGGGTTCTCCCCAAGTAATGATGGAAAATTACCCCAAAAAGTGAATGCAAAACCACTGATAGGGGAAATATTAAGGATGGTTTGCTGTTTCACAGAACCATAGAAACACAGAACCATGGAATAATAGAATGATTGGGTTGGAAGGGACCTCAAAGACCACCTCCTTCCAACCACCCTGCCGTGGGCAGGGCTGCCAATCACTAAACCAAGCACCAGATGATGTTGTCCGGGGTCAGGAAGCTGATAGTTGCATTTGATTCACAAGACCCAGCAAACAGTAAAACCCAGCTTTCATTCTGGATTGAAAACTAAGAGTTGAATTCCACTGATGGAAGCACTGCCTGTGACCCCAGAGCCAACGAGCCCAAAATGTGCTCAAGCACTGCTGATGGCCATTCCCCTTCCTGACACAGCACTTCCTGCTACACACTATGGGGATATTTTTGGACCAACAAGAGTAGAGCACAGATGCAGCATCAATTTGTGAGCTGCTTTGCCTCTATATTCCGGAAGGCAATGGGGCTCCGAGGCTGTGTGGGGTCAGGCAGTGGGATGATGCCTTCACCCCTACACACATCCAGGAGCCTGCAGGGACTGGCAGCACATCACTTGGAGTTTTCATACACATCCATTTGATTTTGCTGTTAATAAGCCCACAGACAAACTGCAGATTAAAAGAGAGTAGAAAGGAGGATGATTTATCCTATCTGTACAGTAAAATTCCCTTTAGAAAGGCTGCTGCACCGCAGAGGTTGCATCACAGCTGAGTTACAGCTCTGTCTGTAACAGAGCTATAACAGCCGGGCAGCAGACGTCCAGACAGCTCTCAGCTGAGAGCAGAAACAACACCAGGGCACCAAACAGTGGAAAATCCCCAGTGCTGCTCCTTGCTGCTCCTTCCCATCTCCACGCAGCCCTGCACTGTGGTGGGACGGCACCGACAGGAGAGCAGCACAGAGGCCATTTGGCAAGCAAGGAGAGCCTGGGTCATGAAATATAAATCAGTCCAGCTTGGGCTGCTGCTGCTGAGCCCCAACGAGGCTGATGTGGGAGGGAGGGGGCTCAGGACAACAGACAGAAGCCGGTGATAGGTACTGCAGGGAGCCAAGCTGACAGCTGTCAGCCAGCCGACAGCCCTGACACATGGCCTGCGCTGCTCTCCTGCACCCCAGACAGGGGCACAGGCAGTGCAAGGCAGCTCCTGAGGATGCTTTTCCCATTGCCCCTATGGAGAGTGGGCAGTGTTTTGCCATCCACGCTGGGTTTCAGTCTCCCTAAAGGGGATGCTGCTCCTGCACCGCACCCTGGAACCGTAGCGATGCCTGAAAGCCATCGTGGTTATTAAATTAGAAGGGATGGGGAAGGAGGATGGGGTGCATCCTTCCCAGCCCCTCCGCAGACCAAATGTGCAGCCCGAGATCTCTGAAGCGTTAACAGCAAGATGTTCAGCCCTAAAGATTTACCAGGAAGCATTCCTGACCCTGTGCACACATCTGAATCTCAAGGATGGGTTCAAATCAGAGCCCAGAACACGTCCCCACCGCTGGGCTGAATCCCAAGCGAAGTCGCCAGCCCTCTGCATCCCCGTTACACCAAATTATGGGTTGCAAAGGGGCTCAGAGGGGAGTTCTACTTTGGTCTCTTTTTACTCATTCAAAGGCTTTTCCAATCCAGTCACTGCGATAAAAACAGTTGAAGGGCAAAATAATTATAGGACCGGGTCAGTAATTAAAGTCATGTCCAGGACTTCCACTGTCCTCAGGGAGCAGGTCATGCTGAACGAAGCTTTTCAAATTACTTCTTTAGCTTTCTGTCTCAGGGAAGATATCACTGTGATCTGTGGTCTTCATTATTTAGAGCGCTTCATTTCTCCAGTTTCAGCTTAAAGTGAGTAATGGATAAGCTGGTTTTATGCCTCTGCGTTACTAAGCAATAGTTTGACTTATGAACTAAATCAGCCAATACTGCAACCGGATATTTAGCGAGGCTGAGATTTGTAGCATCCTTCCTATGCTCACATATTGATATTACACAAAAGAACATCACAAAATGCTTTAAAACGTGCCTCTTTCACAGATTCAAGGTGTAAGGCAACAGGTATTTGAATACCTCGATGTACTGCTTTGAGATCAGGTGTCAGCCACAGTGCAAGCAATGTCTGTGACATGAAGAATGGTCCTGGCAGAGGCATGGGAGATGTCTACACACACGTATGCATTAAATAGAAGTGCAGACAGGACTTCAGGTCCCTTCCAACCTAAGGCATTCTATGAATCTATAACTGAGCCCAAACACTGACTACATAGAGTATACCAAGCAGGCAGCTGTGCATCCAACTGATGGGTACATCCCACCCATCATCACATGTGCTTGGAGTGGAGAAACAAGAATCAGAAGGGAGATCTGCAGCAGTGCTGCGCTGAGGGGATGGGAGCCATGGGGACTCAGCTGATGGAGGCCAAAGGAAGAGGGCAGAGCAACACGGGAGCAAAGTGGGGACCACGTGGGAATGGCTCAGGGAGAACAGCCTGTATGGCACGTGTGACCTCGCATCCACGCAGAGCACTGTCAGCTGAGCGCTGCTAATCCAAAGGAACGTGAACAAATAACAAAACTCACAACAAAGCATGCCCAAAGATCATCCCTGCCTTTAGGGGAGCAACAGCCAGGCTCGTTCCGGGGCAGCTGTGGGTGCAGCAGCACAAGATCTGTCACCGTGCCCATGTGTGTAGGTGGGCTGCTGGGGTTGGGCGCTGCAGAACAGAGCCTGCATTGTTGGGAACGTGGGTAGCAAAGGAACTGCCCCAGCACAGAGGGTTGGGGCCCATAGCAGTGGGTGTCTGGGGATGTTCCTGAGAGTATCTGACGATGGGAGATACCTGATTTGTAACACATCCAGTGATGCTGCTATAGATGAGGATGGGCACACCCAGGCCCCAGCTTTGCTTTCCTCTAGCTACAGGCAAGGCAGCAACAGGATGGACTCAGATGCCTTTTACCCCAGTACTCCTTCATGGTTCAGAAGGACTCTTCAGACTTGCTGCTGCTTTGCATTCCCCTGATGTCCTACTCTCAGGCTGTTAGTCTGGGTTGGGAAATGCATCCCTGGTCTTGCTCCAGACCTCCTTCCAGATGTAGTGTGAACATCTTTCACTAGGCAAAAGGATAATGAACCCCATGGCAGGGCCTGTGAAACTGAGGACAGTTTCCCTTGGCAGGCAGGGGGAAAGGTTTCAAAGCAAGAAAGCCAAAAAATTGATGTGTGCGTGGGGATGGTGGAGATAACTGATGGGAAAATTCATCCCAGGGCTAAGAACACAGCTGGTGGGAGCCAATAGCAGCAGTGCCTGATGGAGCAGGATGGGAGCTAAGGGTTTAGAGAGGAATTGTGCTTTCCATAGCAAAACGAGCCAAATCTGGAACAACAGTGCAGCAGTTAAGCAGCTGCCCCAGGGTTGCACGGAGCCAAGAGGAGGTACAGAGAGTTGGGGTGTCAGGTGCTCGTGCAGCCCAGCAGAGCCCAGTATGGATCCACGGAGCCCTGCTGTCCCCCACCAGCAGGGACAATCCCCCATCAGGTGGCTGCACTTTGCTTACACTCCTACCAGCCGTGCTGGGGATTGGGTGCTGCTGAAACCAAACCTGCCCAGGTGCCACCACTGCTCATTTCCCTGCGTGTGTTCTGCAGAGAGCTTCACGCTCTCAGGTTTCTGCTGATGGAAAGACAATGCTCATACGCCCATCGTTAAAACACACAACGTATCCAAGCACTTTATCCATAAGCCACTCAAAGTGTGCAATGAAGGGGTTTGGGTGATGATCCCACCACAGAACAGCTTCCTGATGGGCAGTAGCACATGCACAGCTCCTCGAGGGCTCTGAGATGGCAATCTGACCCTGCTCTGGCCAAGTCCTGCCTCTGGGAGATGCTCCCCACAGCACACCAATGTCCTTCCCCACTCCAGGAACCTCAGCCCCACTGCACTGCTGTGCTTTGCTCTCCTCTGGAGAAAGGCAGAGCTGGAGAATATAGCTTAGGTACAAACAACCATGTGGGAAGGCTAGGATAACGAGACGGGACCTTTCTGAGCAGCAATGGAAACCAATTCCTCCCCTGCAGACCCCCAGCCCTGCCCCTCACAGCACACAGACACGGTGAGGCACAGGGATCTCTGGCTGGAGTCAAATACAGTTAAATTATTCCACAATGAAGGATTGTTTGTGATCAGCTCATTAGGTCCAGCAGGACACTCTCAGTAGCAATTAGGCATTAATCCCTATTTATGGTTGTAAGAGGAGCAGTAAAAGTTGAGCAGCTAGTGTTCCCAAGAAGATTCCTCCAGCACCATTTAACGCATCTGAGTCGCTTAATTAAAACTGATTGAATAATACAGAGCAATGTTTCCACAAATGAAAGCTCTTTTCATTTCAGATAATGAAAAACATCGATTTAGAGGGAATACATGCATGCGGTTCCCCAGCAGTGACTGAAGAACCCAAAGCCCTCTCCTGCTTCATTCCCCCTACCATACATTGGGTGGGTTTCCAGGTTGCTGCCTTCCAGGCTGTAAATCCTCCACCCCCCGTTGTTTAGAGCCTTTGTCCCTGGTGGCAAAATCCACCTTGCACATGCCAGGCACCCTCAGGACCCCATGGGAGCAAACATGGCATTGCACAGAGCTTTCAGAAGGTAATTCATTCCCATGTAGGGCTGCCGCAAGCATGGATAACTCCAGGGAGATGCTCTTAATCTACCACGGCCGTATCGCAGCACTACATAAATGTGAATTAATTTATCATTCTGTCCTTTTTGGTAATGTAAGAAAATCCTGTAGTTCTATTACAGAGAGTGACTCGAGTCCAGGGAGGTTAAGTGTTACCCCAAGGTCATGTATGAGATATGGTGTGGGTGGGAAATAAGCCCATAACACCGAAGCACTGCTTTTAATCAGAAAATAGCGTTTAACCTTTCCAAAGCGGTCAGTGAGAGTGGAGAAAAAACATGGAAGTGTGAAGCTGTCTGTGGATGATGCTGACGTGGCCTTTGCCAGCACCACGAGCATGGTGTGGGGCAGCAGCTGATCCTGTCGCTAGCAGGAGTAGAGAGCTCTGAGGAGTTGCCCTTAGTAGAAAGCAAAGGTGCTCCGGAGCATCGCTGTTGTATGGGCTGAGCCTTGGGCTGCCAGCCTGTAGGGTGTGGTGGGATGGGTAGGGAAGGTGGGGCAGCTGAGACAAAAAGGCAGGGGCTTTGAGCACCAAACCCAGCCTGGCTGTTGTCCAGACTGGGGTGTAACGTCCCAGTGGAGCAGCACCACATGCAAACCCAACCAGTGGCAATGCCAACCTCCCTACCAGCTTCAGGAGAGAACCATCTCAGGTTGGAAAAGACCCCTGAGATCAAGTCCAGCTGTCAACCCATCACCACCATGTCCACTGACCGTGTCCCTAAGAGAGACCCAAAGCCACTGAGCTCTGATCCACCCCACGCACAGAAAAGCTCCTTTCCAGGGCTCTCCATCCCACGCTGCTCAGGAGACTCATGGCAGAGCAACAGGGGACACACCATTAACATCTACCCTACTATGTCCCTTGGCCACCCATCCAAGGGACCACAGCATCTGTCCCTGAGCGATTAGCCAACTGCTAATCGCCCAGCAATAGCTATAAATAGCAAGCACTTGGGAAAAGCTGCCTTTTCCCTTCTGGCTCACATAATCTGTCCAGTATCCAGAAGCACAGGGACCTGGGGGGTCTGCACCAGGTGCCCAAACCTTTGTTTGGTCACATGGGTGGATAAGGGATCCTCAGGCCCCCATCAGCTCAGACTTGACCATGCTAAGGGGTTTCCCAGAACCCACAGCATCCCTTGAGGCATAAATAAAGCCATCCCAGGACACACCACGGTAGCTGTCCCCATGCAGTGTCACTCAGGTTAAGCTGTCCTGCTCAGCCGCATGGCAGCAGCCAGTGACATGATGCAATTTGGCACAAGCATGCACACCCTGACACCACAAGAAGGGTTCTCTCTTTGCACAGAAGAAAAAGGTTAATGAAGCAAAGCAGGATGATCGGCTGTTTGCTGATGCCCAGGGGTTAAAAACCCCTGACTGCTTCTACACCAGGAAACCACTTTAATGGCTAAATGAATTGGAGAATTGCTGTTTGCGTCTCATGTTACCTCTCATAGGTCCTGGGCACTTGGAATGACTGAGGAGCCTGGGAAGAAGATATCAACCCTTCCATCCCCCTCCAGCCCCAACCCAGAGACCCCAGAGCAGCGCAAGCAGAAGGAAGGCAAACCCTCAATTCCAGAGGGGAAAAGCTGATGTACCCAATGTAGCTTTTCAGCCCTAAACCACAGAAAGATTCACCTTCAGCCCTCGAGCCCTGTAGGCTTGGGACCCAATGGCTGCAGCTCAGGATAGGCTCAAAGAGGGCTTTACTCAGTGCTGCACATCACCTACTGGAAATTACAGTATTCAAGGGTGGAGAAGGACTTGAGCACTAAAGCTTTAATTTTAGTCAAAGCATCTTTTGTCAGTATGGTATCTATCTATGTTTAAGGAAAAAAACCTTTATAAGCTTAATGACTTATTACTAAATTAGTGGCTGTTCTTTCGCTACAAAAGACTTGCATTTCCTGGGTAGCTCCAATATCATTCCTCCTTTGGAGGCTCCCATGTGCTGAGCAGAAAGTTTCTATCCTTCCCCTGAGATGGTTCATTCTGCTGTCCTTAGAGCATCACCAGGGCAGTCACAATAGAGCCATCCAGGAAAAGCTCTCCAGTTTTGTTCCTAATCTGCAGGACACCATCCCCGTGCTCCCCTCAGCTCAGAGCAGCCAACCTGGAAGTCACCAACAGCACTGGCATCACCAGCCTTAGGAGCAGCCTTCCCATCCAAGTCACCTCCACGTATATCTCCTCTCTTCATCTGCGAGGTCGGTAACTGGATCACACACAGGTGTCGCCAACAAGATGGGAACACACCTGCTGATGATTAATCCTGTAAGTGAGCTGTATTTACAGACACCAGCTCAGCTGAGGGCCCTCAAGCTGTGGTGTCACCTTACAGTCAGCCATGGTGTGTGGGCACTGCACCATCCATCCATCCATCCATCCATCCCCCAGGGGGGTCCCAGAGACCCAAGCTGCATGGAGCACTGTGTCTCAGCTCCATTCCCAACATAAATCTCCCTAAAGGAGTCCATGTAGGTAGTAAAACTGCTCTGTCTTTCCCAGACACAGTCATGGAGCACATCTGGTTTCCATGTTCTGCAAAACGCCTTTGACATTTAATTTCAACCCCCGGGCTCTTCAACAGCGGTGACAAAGCAAAGCAGCAACAAATCTGACATTTCATCCCTGAGCTCACTGATGTACAGCCTTTAGACAGCACTAAACACAGAACAGTTGGGTTAAAAATGAGAGGGGACCCGAAAAGACGCAGCAATTCTCCAAAATATTACATCAAAAGGCAAATAAAGTTATCTGGAAGGCTGCTTGAATGGCTGAGTCTGCCTCTCTCAGGAGCACTGCAGTTTCTTTTGCTGGGTAACCAGTCTCCCTTGCCCTGTGCACATGTGGATCCTGATTACAGGTAGGGAATCACAGGAGGGGAATCAGTAGCTCTCCTCTGCATTCCCTCAGCCACCCTTTGAGATGTAACTGAGCTCTTGGCAGGGAAACCTGAGCTCCATCACCTGCCTGCCTGCCATGGCTTCACAAACCTTCACCAAAAGTTATGCCTATAGGATGGAACAGTAAAAAGTGAAGTGAGTTTTGTAATGATTTTCCAAGAAGGGCAAACAGAGTATCACAAGTCCACCTTTTCAGCCCATTATCTCAAGGAAAACCACCTCTCTACCCAGGCTGGGTTTCGGGTGTGCACTTCCAATAAAACCTCTTGGCCCATTGCAGATCCCACTCGGAATACTCATTTCCTGCAAGTTCCTTCACTCCTCCTTCCTCCCTCATTACCCCACCAACGATATTTTAAGTACTTTTCCCCCCATAGCAACAGCTGGTGAGGTTGAGCCGGTGGTCTACACACCTCCCACCCACCCACAAGGCTGTGCTGGCCCCATTCCCACCTCCTGTCCACAGCCCCAAAGCTCAGACAGCCTTCAACGACAGACAGCGCGGCATCACCCGTTACAGCATCAAATTCACACTTCGTTTATTACCCCCAAGGAACAGCCTTTGCTCGGAGCTCGCAGGGAAACACCACCCAGCATTCCTCAGCAGTGCTGCCTTTGCACATTTCCTAGCACGTTTTTGCATTACTCCCTATGAAATTCTCACCCCCAGCGCGGCAGCCGTGAATATTGCCAGCACAGTCACTCCATCTGCCTTCTTATTTGAGACCCCTTCAAAACTGTAACAAGTTAATTGGTGGAAGCACTTGGCTTCTACATAATGAAGCTGGCACAAAAGCTGCTTTTAACCTTCAGGACTGAGTACAGGATGCGGGTTACTTGTTCCCCGTGCCAGGAAGCACTGAAAGGTTATGCATACAGAAGGATGAGGTTGGTGCTTGGTCTTTAAGTGTCACCAATAGTAGGTGATATCCACACCCAGCCAACAGCATTAGAAAATGGGAAGAAAAATCAATTGGTTTGTGCCCTGGGAAGGCACTGGAACAACACAGGTGTCAGCAATAACTGATGGATATAGAAGAAAAAATAAACCACAGCTGCCAGACTAATGATTGCATTGAGATCTGTGTAAGATCACTGCTGAGATGGCGGGCAGCGTTCAGCCAGGTCAGCTTCAAGTGGGGATGCATGAGCCAAGCAGCCTCAGCTCCCTTCTCTGGGCTGCAGAACCTTTCCGACACCCCACAGGCTGGAGATAGGAAACACATGTCCTGCAGATCCCAGCAAGCACTGATCTCCTCTCACTGACACGAGCTGTAAGCAGGGGGAAAAGTTCAGTGGATAAATGGTGGAATTTAAGCAGAAAACAAAGGGGAATTTAAATATTCAGCTCTTCAACTGTCTCATCTCGAATTCATCCAGCCAGGCTCTGCACCATGGAGATGAACTGCTGCAAGCGTTAAGTGCAAAACATCAGCGTAAAAGCCATTAGCACGCTGCAGCTGACAAGCAACAAGGGGTAGGGAGGCGAGATTGGGAACCAGGGGCTAGATCAGCGAGATTCCTGAGGTCCACATGCCAAAGCTTGAACAAAAACATGGCTCTGGTTATGTAGTCAAACACCTGATCACCCTTTTTGCCCACGTAGAGGGGAAGCCACCAGGTTGCGCAGCACTGGAGATCACCAGCCCAGGTAATGGCTGTGTCCCCATGGCCCCGTCCTCATTTCCCCATCCCAGGGCTGTGTCCCCATCCCAGTGCTGGTGGCCCCATCCTGGCCGTGATCCACTTGGCAGCTGTGGCTCCCCTGGCCCAGACATGGCTCGCAACCGGCCGTGCTTTTCAAAACCCGTTCCCAGGCTCCCTGCTCAACTTCCCCCAGGACAAAACACCATCTAGAAATGCAGAGCGTGTTCCACGCTGGCTGAAGCGATATGGAAAATAGTAAATGTTTTTGGGTTGTTGTTTTGTTTTGTTTTTTTTTTAAATCGTGGTTTTGGGAAGAGTTTCTTTCTCCTTTCCTCTGGCACAGATTCTGCTGAGGCTTTCCAGGCGAGACCATTTGCGCAATAAAGGAGTTGTGTAAGCTTGTTTTGTGCACTGACTTTGAGACTGGAACAGAACCCAAAGGAAGGCTACGCACTCGGCTTTTGATTTTAGAGGTTCAGGTTGGATATTAGGGAAAATTCCTTCTCTGTAAGAGCAGTGATGCACTGGCATTGGATGCCCAGGCAGGTAATGGAGTCTCCATCCCTAGAGGTGCTCAAGGGACGTGGTCAGTGGGAACGGTGGGATGGGTTGGGGTTGGATTTGTTGACCTCAGAGATCTTCCCCAACCTCAATGACTCTATGATGCCTGCACAAGTCCAACCCTATGCAGGACACGAGGACTGATGGTGGCTTCTTCCCTGCTGCCATGGAGTTATGTGCTCACATCCCACTGAGAGTCAATGGCACAGAGCAGCCCAACCCGCTCAGTCATTTCACCCCCTTGAAGACTGCTGTTACAGATTTTGATAACACGAGCATACGCATAAAAGATAACCACATTAAAGAACCATCTCTCCCCAGAGATATTTTCACAGCTCGTTTATTAAACCCCCTCAAAGAACAGAGGGGAAAAGCCAGCTCCAATTGTTCTCAAGCCGCAACAAGGGATGAGAGCGCTGGGTTTTGCCTCCTGGTCTTGCTGCTGGTTTCACTCCTAATGAGCCAAACTGCAAGGCAACGCCGTTATCGCATGAGCAGCTTTACATTAAAACCAGCACAAACAAAGGGAGAGCGGCCACCAGATCACTTCGGGCTGATCCCACATCCCCCAGCTGCATCCTCACACCCCATTGAGCCACGCTGCTGCTTCCAGAGCCACGCTCTTAATTTGAAGATAGGATTTGCACAATCATTTGCAGACAAGCCCGTGCTCGATGCCTCAAAACGGTGAAGCAAAACCATTCCCAGCAGAAGGTGCCAAGGGACTCCATTTAATGAGCTCCAGCTCCAAGCAGGGCTGTGTGGGATTTTAGCAATAGGGCTGTCCCAGAAGGAGAGCTGCTCTCCAGGCTGATCCCGACATGCACTCACTTGGCCAACACTTCCCAGCACCTCCACAAATCACCGCGCTCTGTCAGTGCAGAGCCCATGGATGCAGCTCAACACAGCCTGAGCTCATAAACTCTCTCTTTTTTATGATCTTACAATCACAAACAGCTGTTTATTTTTGCTGGCTTGCTTTTTTTTTTTTTTTTTTTAAGCATTCTTTGCAAAGCAGAATGGAAAGCGTCAGGCATTTTCCAGGAATTTTCAGAACAGAGAAAGTTTGGCACTTTGTTATTTGAGAATCGCTGAAAGGGTGCAATTAGCTTAAGAACAAGCAACTATCTATTCTGGGGAGCAACCTCAGGAGCCGTCATCTGGCATCCAAACACACACCATGTGACAAGTGGATGCCAAGCAGTCAGAGCCTCCCTCCCGCTCAGGCATGCATACAATTCCCATAATGTCTGCCTTCCAGCCTTCGCTCAGAGCTCAGGGAACCAGCCCAAACCTGCAGCAGCTGTAACCCTTTGTATTCTTTGCATCCTTTATTTGGGAAGGCTGCAATGGAGGATGCCGTGGGACTGGATGAGAAGGTTGCTACTGCTGTCAGTTTGAAGTGAGGAGGAAACTCACTAAGGAGAAACTGGGGGCACAAACATCATGGATTTAGCACCTGAGCTGTGCTGTGAGCATCTCAGCAAATAGATGGATGGCATAATATTACAGCAGCACTAACCCCCAAGCAGCCACCTCAGCTAACAACTTTGCACTAGCAAAATCTTCACACCTTGAGACAGATGAGAGGTGTGAGCTCGGAGTCTTTAATAAATAGAGATTTCCATGCAGGAGCAGCACTAATGGCACTCACAGCACAGAGGGATCAGAGCAGCAGGACCAGGGCTGCCATCTCTCCATGAGCAGCGCTCTGCATCCCAGTGTGTGCCCATGGCAACCCGCACTCGTACAGACGCCTGTGGGAAGGGGAAGGAGGGGAGCATGGTCCCCACCTCAAAAATTATTCATGAGCAATTAGTGAGAGCTACAACAGCCCCGCAGGCTCCTCCCTCCCAACTTAGACACAGCGCATCCCAACACACATCTTCTTTCCCTAAAACGTATAAATAGGGTTTGACAGAATAGAGGCATTCGTGTTTATGGTTTGTTTTTAGATTGTGAGATCGGATTGTGTAGGGCAGCGTTTCCTGAGCTTCCATTTGGGAGCAGCCAGGCAGAGGACATTGCTCTCTGCTCCCCTTAGCAAAAGGCCATTCATTCAGAAGGAAAAAAGGAAAAGGAAAGAGCACTTGGTCCCAATGGAAGGTCTGAGTTCTGCTGCTTATACAGTGGTTGGGAACCCAGGAGTCTCCTTCCCACTTCCCCCACAGCCCAACCAGCCTTCCCAGTGTTCTCAGCCCTATGGATCCGAGCCACTTTCCCCTTTCCTCTGCCCTAACAGGCAGAGCCAGCAGCCATCCCCTCCTGGGAACCCATCCAACATTCCCACATCCAACAGCCACATTTCAGCCACTTTATGCTAATCATTTCCTATACACTTTTATGCAAATTCTTCCTACAGAGAGAGATGGCGTGGAAATGTATTTGCCATCCTTGGAGTCCCAGCAGTGCAATCATCACATCAGCCCCTACACACAACGGTCCCCATCCCATTTGCTAATGACATGCTGTAGAGCCATGGGGAGGCTTTGTGCATTGCATCCTTCCCACCCCACGGTGCTGAACGCTCAGTGTGAGCCATGGGGTGTAATTCTGAGCTGCCTTTCACTGCTGAGGTTGCAGAGCATGGTTATGGCATGGAAGGAGAAACACAAAAGGTGGCAAAACTGAGCTTACCCTCAGACTTTGGTTCCTGTGTTCCCAACCTGAGATGCTTCATGAACAGGAAGGAGGGAGGTGTCAGACTCAAGCTGCACGCAGGGGGACTAATCTGCAGGTGAATGCGAGTCCATGAAGACAATCCCTAGCAGATGTCTCATGGAGCACGCTGAAAACAAACCGGCAGCAAACACTGCTGTTGCTATCCAAGCTATTAGGATAGGTTTCCCAGCCAACCTTTGGAGAGGCTTTCATTTTGAATCAGATCAAATTACAGCAACAGACAGGTGAGGCTGATGCATACAACTCGACACAGCATCTCCGGAGCAACCTGGCTGCAATTACACCCTAATCATCCAGCCCTGGGGGGCTGTGTCACCAACTGGAGCAGCGCTGGGAGGAAAGGGTGCATTGGTGAGCCAGGAAGGGAGAAACAAAGTGCAGCATCCTCCCTGTGCACCGAAGCACCCAGGTCCAGCTGGAGGCAAGCAGGGAGGCAGATTTCCAGGTCACCAGCGAGTCCATGCCTTCTGCATTCCTCTGAATGTTTTCTGGGGGCCTCCAGAGCCCAAAAGCCCCCAGCAAGGAGGGGCTGAGCAAAGCAGACAAAGCCTGCCATTAAATAGTAATGAAAACGCTCGGTGCAGTTAGTGGAAGAGGACACTTATCACCTCCCCCAGGAGTTCCAATCCTGATCCATGCCCGGGGGCTGTAAGGTGCTTTAATGCCTCCTGCCATCACCTTGGGGCTCAGTGCCCGTGCCCTGGGTTTGGGGAGGCACCTCTGGAACAAAATCCCTCACATTCAGGCACAGCTCAGGCCCAGACAAAAGCACAGCACTGTGTGAAGGATTAGGATGCACCCGGCTGCCGTGGGGTTGCACCCAGAGCACAGCAGGTCCACCATCTCCTTCTGCAAGAGGCTTTTTAATAGCACGAATAGCCAGAGTCACACTTCAGCATCTTGCACTAAAGCTCTGCGCTAAAAGAGGAGCACCCTGATGGAACCCAATGGTGCACGTACTTCTGGCGTCCCCACCGGCAGAGGGACGGACTGCTTCCATCCGGCACAGCGTCAGCTCCGGCCCTGAGAGCAGCAATGAGGGGGTTGAGGCCACTGCGTAAACTGGGAAGGGATGGAAATCGGGAAAGTCGAAAGACGCGCCGCGATCACAGATATGAGCAACCGATCAGCTCGTCCTTACAGCATCCCAACGAAGACAGAACAGGCAGCAGGAGGAGCAGGCGGTGCGCCAGGCAGTCCGGTGCTGCACAGCCCCGCACCGATGGGGACGGAGCTCAGCCCTGCCCTGCCGCGAGGTGACTCTCCCGGTGCCCTGGGGGGACCTCAGGCAGACTTTCCCGTCCATCCTACAGCAAAGCCTTTTGTCTCCGCGTCGGAAGCTTTTCCAAAACATCACCTCCGCCCCACCTCCATCAATCCGCTCCCAGGGCACAGCGCTGCCTACCTTCAGCTTCCCCCATTCAGACCTGCTTTGCCCCTCCCGTCTGCTCCTCCACCTCCCACCACCAGTTTATCCCAGCTCAATGCCTCCCGCTCCCACCGGCACCGCACAGAACATCTTTCCCTCGTCTCCCCCCCCTCCCCCCACCCCCGCCCCACAGTCCTGCCTGGCACAGGGCTGCGCTATCCCCACCCCATCTCAGCAGCAGAAGGCACAATAGCAGTTATTAACAACCCCAACTCTCCCCTCCCTGCTCTCGCTGGATTCCCCCCATGAATAAGGCAGGAGCCGCGGTGCAGGACACTGCCCACTCTGTCCCCGGCCACCCCCACGCCAGCAGGGAGGGGGCTCGGTGCCAGCCAGGGCCTGGCCCCACATCCCGGCTGTCAGCACCACCGGCTGCTGCTCCCAGATGCGGTTTCCTTTTGTTCTAGCCCTGCTGAGAACGATGTGACACCCTCAGAGAGCAGAGCTCCCCGGGTACCAGACAGAAGCTTCCAATCCAGAGATTTCAAAGCATTTTCACCACTATTTCAGCACTATTCACGCCCCCCTCCCCCCTTGCCAGCAGCAGCATCTCGTTTTGCAGCTGAGGAAACCAAAGCAATGAGGATGCTGAAGGGTGAGGTGAGTCCCAAAGAGCCTCAGCACCCAACTCACTGATCTGAGCATTGCTCAGCTTGCTCGGATTCAGCTCAGCTGGTCCCAGTCTCACAGTGCCAGAGGGATTTCAGGAGAGCACCCTCTTGTTCTGTAGCCACAGCCCTGCCCCAAAACAAGGATGCTGCTGAGACCACGTGTTACTGCAAAGGACAAGACGAAGCCTAAAAGTGCAGAGGCCAAACAAGGGAAGCCAAGGAGGAGGGCACACACACTCCAGTATCTCCCCTGCACAGCACAAGATTCTCTGCCCTTCCACCAGCTGTGGTTGGAACACAGTGAAAACTCACTCTGATCTCTCGATCCCTTGCAGAACAGAAAGCACAAAGTGTGCTGTAGAACTGAGCTCTTGCAAACCCCTCCTGAGCACGCAGCATCCGTGAGCCTCTGTGTGCTCAGTGTCCCACCTCAGACTAACCCATCACAGCCACCGGGCTGCAATGCACCCATCCTGTGCACCACAAGACAACAGTGCAACAAAACCCGAGCACTGCTCGAACACTGCATGGGAGCACAAATAGAGCAGAGCTGCTTGGCTCCCCCCTTTCTGCTGAATCACTTACTGCATCGCCGCCACCGCTGCTGGGCAGTTTCTTTGGTCCTTGCAATGCTCAAGCCCTGAGATGCAGCACCCCCAGCATCAGCTGCAAGCTCAAATCGCACAGCATTGCCAAGCACCGAAGGCATTCGGAGCCAGAGAGCTGATAATTACCTCCCAGCAGGTTTCAATGCAGCCCAAACCAGCCTTGCCCTGCATTAATTAACGGCACCTCCAGCAGCTCAGTGCTTTTCTGTCAGCCAGACTCCAGCTGCTGAGGGAGAAACGCTTTCCCCTGGGATGGGGGTGGTTGGGTGCAGCGGTACCCAGGGAGGGGAGGGCAGGATGGGCAGGACAGGCTGTACCAGCACACAGGGACATATGCATTATTCCCTTCTGAATGGGGAACTGGGAGCTCTCTCCCCTCCCAGAAACGCTTCCCTGGCCCACGCTTCTGCCAGCTGTGGGAGGAAAGCATTGAAAACTCCCTTTGAGCTCTCAGGTCAGAGTTCACATCCACCGCTGTGATCCAAGATAAGAAAAAGACTGAAATTGTTCTTCATTCCAGCCCCAAAATCTGCCACCTCAGATACTTTTCAGGCTCCTTTCCTTTCATGGTCCATCCTGTGTTTTACTGCCTTCCCCCCCAACAGCAAATCCCAGCTTTTAAAGAGGCGACCACAAAACATTGCAGAGAGGTGATTTAATTAAAGAAATGGGCACAGTCTGCCTATGCATCCCAGTTCCACTGGTAATTAGGAAACAGATGGGGGAAGGGGGCGGGGAGAGAGGGATCTTTGTTAGGTTAATTGTCTGAAGTCACTAAATGATATATAGGTGGCCTGATTTCCCCGGAGGGTTATACACAGACTTACATATGGACTTGTGCAGAGAATAGAGATGGGGGGTTCCCAGCAAAGGGCAGCAGAAGATTAAGACTAATCAGGCAAGAACAGGAGTGATAAACCCCTGAAATAAACAAAGCTCCCCTTTGTATCTTCAAATGAGGAATCGACCAATCTGATCCACAACTTCATTACCATCTTATTTAAATGCCATTTCCATTTCCCTGATTAAACGGGCATCGGTAGTGCTGTCTTTGTGGCTCTGGCTGGCCTGCAGTGTGCTGTGCTGGGGGCTGAGCTTCAGCAGTGCTCAGCAGCACCTTTATAAGGAAACACTTCAGTTCTGCTTCCCGGAGCCTGAAGGTGCCCTGCAAGGACAACTCCCAACTCAGCTGTACCAAGAACCCAATATTTCAGAGCAAACACTGCTTCACAGCTCTCCTCTCCCAAGAATTTGCTATTAAAGCTCACTGGATGCGATGCCAATGGGTACATCCTTATCTCCATGAACAAGGGAACACAATTCCCCCAAACACTGCTGCAAAACTTAACCTTCAGTAGCAGCTACAGCCCTACTAACTGTGAGCTGATCAGAGTGTTATTTGTGACAGCTAATTTAACAACAAGCCCAATGAAACTCAGTCTAAATAATGCCCCAAATCCTTTCCCCCCCATGAAAGGCCATCATAACCACCATGAACAGATCTCAGCCCGACTCCACCGCTGATTTTCTCATTAACCCAGCATAGCTGCTGAGATAATTATGTGGGCAGCCTTGCTGATCCAGATTATTCAGATTGGGCAACGGCCCAGGGGCACGCCAGCAATCCCAAACACATTTCCGACCACTAGAAAGTTAAGGGGGGGAGGCTGGAAATGAGAAGGATAAGGGGTGAGTGCAATGAGACAGCAAGAGCAGGACTCTGGACTTGAAAGCATGAGCCCTGTTCTTCCCATTTCATTCGTAGAATCATAAAGGCTGGACAGGACCATCAACTCATCACTATTATGCCTACTAAGCCCTGTCCCCTGTTACTTCTGCCTCTGCTTTCCTCATCATCCAGGCAATGCTTTCCTACTCTCTGGTGAGATTAAAACATGATCTCATGGAATAAACCCTGAATAGGTAAGTAAGAACTGAGATGAAAAAGTGGATTAATTCAGTCTACACAAATGCCTGATGTAGATCCTCAGCTGAACCATTCTGATCCCAAAGAAACCAAACACAACACAGGGCTGTGAGGCTGCAGTGTCCATGTGGCATCCCCTAGTGATGCTTCCCTGACCCCAGAGCAAACCACCAACACTCTGCTCACCATCCCCATCCTGAGCTTCACGACTCCCATAGGGCAGATCAGGGAGCACATCAGCACCATCACCCTGAGAGGACCAAAGCATCCCTACTCCATTCAGCAGCGGGATGCTGCCAGCATCTTGGGTATCAATTTCCCATCATGGCAGAGATTGGCTGCTGCTGATGGACTGGAAAGAGAGTACGTTGCAGGGCTGGGCTGCATAAGGTGCTGGCCTCAGCCATGCCATGGGACACAGCAGCGGGTGGTCGGAGTCAGGGCTCGTTGCCAGCAGCAATAATCCCTGCTCAAAGATGAATGAAGTCACCAGGGATTAACTCAATATCTCTATTGCTTGATGGTGGGGGCAGCACTGGCTACAGGGCTGGGAGGTGGGGAATAATGAGGACAAGCAGAGGCTCCACGGGGAAGATGAGCCACGCTCTTTTTTCACGATCCTTGAAATCCCATTGACTGCTTATGGGCTCATACTGAGCAGGAAGAGACCACTGCTGCTGGTTCTTCCTTCCCCCCAGAGTAGCCCAAAGAGGCTTTTAGAAGCAGTTGTATTTCAGGTATAATTTGCTGTGGAAAGGAGCTGGGGGTTCTGCATTCATGGGGTGGGTGCCCACAAACAGCAGCCAAGGGCAGGAAAAATCCTCTGCGTCCCTCCCAGCACTGACTTGGTGAGAATCCAGCAAGGTTTCTGACCAGAATAAACTAACAAAATACCTCTTCTGCTTTTTATCCTGAAGGAAACCATGAAGTGGTTGTTTTCTTGTATCGGGGCTGTTTCTCAGGGTTGTTTTCCTGCTGTCCCTCCTTAAGGGACTTCTTTCAGACTGCCACTATCCAAAGAGATGAGGCATGAGGAAGGAGCAGGACCTCAGGAATCTCATCTTACCCCTAACTGAGGCAGGAGAGGAGGCGATTTGCCTTCAGCTCCTCTCCAGGAGGAAGATGTCTTTCATCTGCCTGATTAACTCTTCAGGCTGCATTCTAAAAACCCTCCAGAAGTCCCAATTAACAGCGTCATACATCTCTAGCCTGCTCTTGAACCACTGCTGCTCTACTCTTAGAGTCCCAGAGGCAGCTATGTGCTCATTTCAATTATATTTTCCAGCTTAGAAACTCATTGCACACCATCACTGGCTGCATCAGTGTGCAGCTCTTCAATCCAGCATCCCTAGCAGCAGAGCAGGACCTGAGGGTTTCTTGCACTCTGGAGAATGGGGCCTCAGCCCCAGCACACATCTTGCACAGGGTGCTGAGGACACTGAGCAGCAGAGCACAGCTTGTGCTCTTATAGCAAGTGAGCTTGGGTCTGTGCTGCTCAGCCTGGCAGTAGAAGGATGGAGCCACAGCTGCCAGCACTGGGCTATAATTAGGCACAAGCACATGCTGATGGCAGCCGAATTCCAAAAGCCTTTCTTTTGCCCTCTAGAGCCCAGTGCTGAAGATGTCTATGGATTTGTCACAGATTGTGATTCAGAAATAGAAAGACGATGGCACACATTGCTCCGAGCTGCGCAGTGCCTCTCAGCACCAGGACAATTAGGGTCTTACCTGGGTGTCAGGTCCATTTACCTGAGACCAGAACTCTGTTCATCCCAAAGACAAACCTCACAAGCAAAGGCTCCCAGCAGCCCATGCCCAGAGCTGAACCACCACCACGACGTCCCCATGTGACATCTGCTCAGCGCTGCCCACCCCACTGTGGGAGGTAATTGCACCATGGGGCTCCATCTGCCTTCCCACATCTTAACATCTGCTCAGAATCAATAGCAGGGAGCGTCGCCAGCACAGCTCAGACCCCACTCTGCTGAACAATAGTCAGAGACCGCACTTCCACTGCAGAGCTGCAGCTTTCTGCTTGCTGGCACGCAGCTTCATGGCTGTGCACGTACCCATACCCCATTCCTGCTCTCTTTTCTATAGCAAGACCTCCTCCTGACTGAGAACCAAGGCTTGCTGCAAATTGTTTGACATCTGTTGGCTTGAGGCAGCCAAGGGCAGCATTTTCACGCATTCAGCAGCCACAGAATAAATACTCCACGCTAACCCAGTGGTTCCTTTTAGAAGCCCTCAAGGTTTCTTGACACGAGGAGAAACACAGGTCAGCCACTGCAACGTGGACACTGCTTCGAAATTAGCATCCAGCCTGCCCTCACCATGAGGGAAAACATGGCCTCACCTTGGCAGGGCAGGGGAACAGGGGGCAATCTGAGACCTCACATCCCCAAGTAACACCAGTGCTGCTTGCCCAAGCACCCTGTGGCTCTGCACGGCCATGAAGGCCAAACGTCCCCCCACACAGAGGACAGCCAGGAGGCTGGGAAAGGGGACGAACACCCAGTGACATTGGTCATTTTAGAGGCCTGCATCTATGAGGGTTTCCAGAACCTAGCTCTATTTTCTGCTAGGAGGTCCTTTGATTGAGCATCTTTGCCAGCTGCAGCACAGGGAGGGCAGTGCTTACCCCCAGAACGACTACACACAGCAGTGCCAAGCACTTCTCAGCATCCAAGCCCTAACTGGATAGCATTAGCTTCATGATGCTCTCTGCCACCACAGGCAGTCCAAAGCCATCCTTAAGTCAAGTCACACCACCCCTGCCTAAGCATGTCAGGGATTATACACTGAAAAGTTCATTAGTGCCATTTCCCTGCTTATCACAGCCTGAGCCAGGCACAACGAGCTGGTCAGCAGCGAGGACACTATCCCAGGCTATGCTAAGTGAAAGTGACACTCTGCTGCTCACTGCGTGGTGGGTGGCTGGAGCTGACACCGTGTATGTGCTGTCTGCCTCAAACATGAGGATGATGCTAATCTTTGCCTACAATACACACACACTGGTCAGTGTAGGTGAAATACCATCCCATGACAGCAACCTGCTGCAGCACTTCCTCCAATAGAAACCATGAGCACAGTGAAGATAATACTGGCACCTTTTACCTTACACAGATGTAGTTTTAAAGGGCTCTGCTGATACCCAGAGGACTCGCAGTAGAACAGAGACTTTTCAGCCATGCATCAGCAGTAGATTCAACAAGTTGCAGAAGTGACACGATCTTCCCACTTGAGGAATCCCTCCTGGCTGTCCATGCATTGCCAGCTCCCTCCCTGACATCAGCAAACAGAAGCCTACATCATAAAGCACAGGGAACAGCATGGAAGTGGTCTACCAGAGCTTTCTGAGAACAAGGAAGACGACTCTTCAGCAACACAAGGGGAAGAAAATGCCATTTAAAAACCAGACAGTGCTCTGACAAAGGCCAGATTGAATGAAGTCTAAATGAGAACCGACAAGCTGACATTTGAAAATGCAATTAGCTGCCTTGTAAAACCACCCTGGTATCTTATTGTTAATTATATGTTTGCTCAGCCTAAGAGGCAATACATTTAAGTTTCATTCTCAGGCTCTTCTGCTTTGACTGGTCCCTTCAACCCAGACCTGTGCTCCTCCCACCCCACTCTATCTCATGAGTTACAGTGAACCCAATTTCCACAAAGGGACTGTGTTATTCTGCATTACATAACTGCCATTACAAACACAATTTTGGGGAGGCTTCTAGAGGAGCACACTAATTCTCAAGTTAGGAATAACTAGATGCCAAGGAGAGAGCTGAGAATGAATTAGGTCTGTGTGTCCACAGTTCCAGGAAGGCGCCATACTTCCCTAGAACTGAGGGTCTCAGACACTGCGTTGAGTTCAGTTAACCTCCTCCTGCAATCAGAGAATTTTTATTCTTACCCAAGTCTCTGACTCCTCTCTCTTAATTGAGATTAAGTTATCTTTTAAATGTATTAGTGTGGGTCACAGACCAGGGCCATTTTAAGGACACGAGCATAAATCACATTTGTTTGTCTTGCAGAGCAAGCTAAGGGGAAGGAAGAAAAATTACAGCTGTGCAAACATAGGATCTCCTGGGTAAAGAGCCTGCCAGGAACGTTTAGAAAGCAAAGTCTCCCCATCTCATCTCCTGGCACTCATAGGAACCAGGCCCACCTCCATTTGAAAACCAAGACACTGTAGAAAGGTGGATCTATCTAGAGAGAAAGGTTAGAGTAGTGAGGCAGACCAGGAAACAGCAGAACATCAGATGCAGCATTAGAGAGAAGTCTGCTCTGCAGAGCTCATGCCAGATTAGCCTCACAGCTGTCACTGTGGTCAGGAGATTTCAGACGAGGTCAATCAAAATACATAGCCATGTACCCAGCTGCTGATGTGGCTGGAAAATAAAACTCTGTTGGCCTTGGCATCTGGGTACCAGATCTGTCAATAAGAGATGTCAGCCTGGGATATGTAATACAATACTTTGAAGGACACTTTATACTGCACACACATTTGTCTTGTAATAACCACAGCCCATGTATTTTGTATCAACTAATACACGCATGGATTAATCCAGCTTTGCTGGCGCAAGGGAAGGACTTCTGTTTCGACAGAAAGTGCAGCCTTAGATAGTTTATGTTAAAATCCAAATTTACTAGATGGAATGGAAGAAGGAAATAGGATTATCAATTTATTAAGTAGATTGATTTGATACAGCTTTCAAGAGATTTTTCTCAGTGCACGCTCATACAAACAGCTTCTCTGCTGAGGGCATCAAATCCTACCTAGCCATACCGGTTTGAATTTGCAATGGGGAAAGTAAAAACAAGCTAAGACTTCAGACTTCAGTTCCCAGGCATTCTGCAAGACTTGCAATTCAACTGTAGACAGACAACTCAAAATGACTGTACCAATGCATGGTCTGGGGGCATGGCAGATGTGTCATGAAAGTGCCTGAGGAGCTTCACGGGTCCAATGCATGCTGTCACACATGCGTGGCTACAAAGACTCACTTCTCTCCCCACTCTCTCCCACTTGCCTACACACATCTGTGAACACGTCACAGGGGTTCGAACAGAAGCCAATGAGCTTGCAACAAGCAGTCTTTGTTGCTGGGTCTGTTAGGAATCTGAAAGCAAGATTTCACGAATCCTGACACCATTTAAGTGACAGCAAGAAAGAGAGCTTTTTCTATGCCCTTAACTCAATAAGGGTACAGCTCAGCATACAGATGTGTCTTTATCAACTGCTGAACCATGCTGTGCTGTTAGGCATATTAGTAACTCTTCCAGCTATCACAAACACGGCTGTGTAATTAAATGCAAGGCAGCTGGTGGTACCATACCCTACTGTGGAACTGTTAAGAGCTCACAGAACAAGATGCAGGCTGACTCCCCTTACTAATCATTTAAATTGCTTGAGGAACAGTGACATTTTCACCACCCATACACCAGAGCACAGGCAGCTCCTCATTAACTGAGCAGGCTATAAGTAAAGCTTCCAAGATTGGGTCAAGAGTCAGGGATGGTCTTCACCTTTACAGTTTGTTGTGCGAGAAGGCAGTGCTGTAATTTCTTTATCTCCCTTCCCCCATCCTGCCCCCAGGCCGTGTAAATATCCAATAAAAGCTTCTTCACAGTTACATGAGGGATGGCAGACAGCCTATGTATATGAGAAAAAGTGCTCAAAGCAACACAGAGGAAGGGGTCTGTTTTGCTTCTTGTTGGTGGAAACCCTTGATGCAAAGTATTGTAAAACAATTCAGTTTGGAAAAGACCACAGCAGGTCATCTAATTCAACTGCCTGTTGAAAGCAGCATCAGCTGTAAGGTCAGACCAGGCTGCCCAGCACTTTATCCACACAGATCTTGAGAACACCCATCCAATGAGGATAGAATCTGCCCAGCCTCTCCAAGTAACCTTTTCTACTTCTTGGCAGCACGCTTGTGAAGGACAGGGCATATTTCATAGAATAAACCGAGTTCAAATGGACCCACAAGGATCAGTGAGTCTAATCCCCATCTCCACACAAGACAACCCTAAATTCAAACCATAAATCTGAGCTCGTTGCCCAAACACTCCTCAAACTCCAGCAGGCTGTGTGCCATGACCTGAGGAGCAGTTCCGGTGTCCAACCATCCTACCATCCAGTTTTCCTCCCATCCGACGTCCATTTGAAAGCATTTATTTCAATCTACTCCTGTTATTCCGCCTCCTCGTCGTGCATGGAGAAGGGAGATGGAGCAGCGGAGGCGCGGCGCTTCAGCACCACGGAGAGCGGCCGCGGCGGGCAGCGCTGTCCCAGCCCGGTGTTGCGGGGCGGCTCCGTGCAACGCTCCGTGCCAACCCAAGGAACCCGAGCACCTTACTTACAGGGTTTTAAAACTTCAACCGCATGAAACGATGTGAAACTGTGGGATAAAGCCCCAGCGGTCAGCGGGAGAAACTTGTCTTTTTGCCACGTTTGTGAGATCGTTGCCCTGCAATTGCTTTGTTGACTTCATTTGAAGGTATTGATATCTGAAGAGTTATTCACTTGCTGTCAAATGATTTGTTATCTCAGACTGTCTTCAAGGAAAGATCAAATCTTTCCTTTTTCTCTCGTTTCCTTCTAATTCCTTTTCTCCTGGTCATTTTTGTTCTTTCTTGCTAACCCTACATCATTATTTAATCACATTTCCTGGTTAAAATTAGGGGAATGGGGTACTCTCTAGTGCTCACAGAATCATCTATAGCTTTGTTCAACATATAAATACTCACTGGAGATAAGTGGAATTAAAACCTTGAAGATCAGGGAGTGTATGTCCTATTTGTGCATCCAACAAATGCAGACAACATCAGGACACCAAGCACATTAGAAGGAGGATTCACATGTTTGTTCAAGAGCACTGCCTTCTGAGTAATGCCTAGAAAATGAAAGCTGCTTTTCCTGCTTAAGGAGCAACTACTTAATACAAAGGAAAGACATGAGCGACAGGTTCGTGCCTCAGGTAATCTTCCTCAGTTACAGAGGCCCTGCATTCTCTTCTTAACTTGGAGCTATTTGAGGTCACTAGAAAAAAGAAATAAAAAAGCAAACATTTCCTCACAGAAAGGAGATTTCATGACATTCTTGCAGATTCAAGAAGCATCCTATCCATCTCACAGCTCATGCTGCAATTGCCAGCCCTGCCCATCTGTGCCAGGGCATTTCAGGAGGAATAGAATATGCAGGTTGACAGTGAGATGGTATCATGCTTGCTGTGACTTTGAAAGTCTGTAGGAACCCATCAGTCCCCATGTTGGAAGCCTGCAAAACCTACTGTCAAAGAGGCATAAAATAGGAGAAAACCTGCCAGGACTTAAAATAAACCACCAGAGCTAAACATCTTGCACCAAGCCTCTGGGTTATGTTCCTTTTAATGTTGGCATCAGTAAGGCTCAGTGTTTGCTTCCAAAGGTGGGTGAGCAGCATCAAGGACAGACAATGCCAAGTGTTCATCAGTTGTACCTACGTTAGTCTTTGAGCATATGATTAGTTGTTGCCTATAATGAGGATCAGCAGTGCCAGCTGGAGCAGGGCTGGCATGAGGTGAGACCATCCTGGACTGCATGGGCTTTCATGTGTGAAGCTGGCAAAGCTTCAAATACCACTGCAGACACCAAGACAGGAAGGTGCCCAGGAACACACCAGGTTGCACTTTCACTCCACAAAGCACCATCTTTATAGCCCTGATATTTCTCTGTCAGCCTCAGAATCAAGCCCAGCATGAGGGCTAGCACAGGGCTCCCAGATGCTGCTTTTTGAAGGGAGATCTCCATTCCCTGCTCCTGAGGCCTGCATCCTGCTCTCTTTCCAGCTCTGCCTGCAGTCAGAACAGGATGCTTTGCTCTCTGTGCCCTTGGGCTGGTCTCTAAACCACGTTCCCAAGACACAGTGAGAATAAAAGGAGCCGGTTATTATCAGCATCAGGAGGATGGGATGAAGTCCAAAGGAACACAGACTGAGGAGCACTGAAGAGGCAAGGTGAAGACGTGTCCCTGCATATCATCCTCGGGAACTTCTAACCTGCTTTAGCCATGCAAAACCATCTCTGTTTATTTGGCCGCTAATCCTTTGCCGCCTATCTTATTGACTAGGAATTGTGATCCCCATAAGCAGGGCTGAGGGCTAAATCCTCCTCTATTTTAATCCATAACAACACAGCAAGGTCTCTTTCAGCTCTGGATTTAAATAAAAATAAATAAATAAAAAGAGGAGGGGGGGGGGATTATTGAGCATAACAACGTGGAGCGCATTCACTCCGAGCTGGATCTGTAGAATTACGCAACAACTACCCAGCACAGCAGAGGTAAGAGCAAAAACAAAGTTCCAACCTGCTTCAGCAGACAGGGCGGAGAAGAGCAGAAGTCACCCAACAATATTTAAAATAAAGAGAATGTGTTTTGAAAGGAGTTGCCCACGGGGCAGGGAGACAAGCCAGACCTCTCTGACAAGATTTGCCAGAGCCTTTCAAAAACTGTAACTGAATACAACGCATGGTTTGGGCCGCCCGTTCAGTTTTAAGATATGGGGGAATATTTTGATGAAGGCGAACTAAACCCAAGGAAGAACAGAGATTCTTAGAGGAAGTACCAGAGCTTATTATTCCTTCTTCACCTTTTTTTTTTTTTAAAGCCTCCTCTCAAGATTTCTATTCAAATTCAAGTGAAAACTGATTTTCTGTATATAGTTTAGATAAATTCTTTGTAGGTTTCCTTGCATTCACTTGAACAAGCAAATCTCCACAGCTGCCAGGCAATTCCAGACCTCACTGGAGCCCTATAGCAATACAGCAGGGGAGCTCTGTTGGGGTTTATCTGCTTAGAAGGTGAAGTGCTGATGAGACTCAATACCACGATGCTGCAAAGACAACTGAATTAAAACCAACACGTCAACATGCACGCAGCACTTCCGCACAAAGAAGGAAGGTTCAGCCAGTCCTGAAGTCTCACTGCTGAATGTCAGAACCACAGCGGTGTCCTGGGAACACAGCTGTTTCATTTCCCAAGATATCTCTAACCAGCTCAGATGCAAACTGTCCTCTTATGTGCTCCTGCCCCACCAGAGCACACCCAGACCAAGACTGAGCCGCAGCACTGTGAAGCTCTATGTAACCTGTGCAGAGCCTTCGCTCTGCCTAGGGGGTCTCCATTTCTACAAGCTCTTCAATTTGCCAAGTCTGCATTTTGATAGAGACACCCTCAAATTACAGCATTTCTGCTAAATGGGGTTAAAGAGATGGGAAGAAAGGAGCCAAGGTACTCAGTGAGTATGAATAATTCACACAGCAAGCTTGTCCCAAGGACATGAGGTCACCCAGCCAGGTCAAAACCAGAGCAACGGAAGCAAGGATTGCTTCTGTGGGAAGTTAGGACTACCCTTCCAATCTGTTTATTATTTTCCATCAATATCTCCTATGTTCCTGCTTCCTAAGTCCTTTCTTCCTTCTCTCTTGATCCCAGGCTCCTTCACACAAACACTGACATTTAGTGGGGCACAACCACGCTAAGACCCCCCACCCATGGGCTTCATGTACATAGCATCCTTGCAGCATCTCAGACAGCCAGCAGGAGCACAGGCATGAAGGATTAGGCCTTGTTTCTTGCTATAATTATTAAAGCTACATGACCACTTCTAATGCCTGTGCACTGCAGAAAGCCCTCATGGTGGCACTTTGCCAGCAGCATCATCGATTAGACACGAGACCCACAAACATAAAGACAATTAGATCACAGATAGACAAATAATTCATTATGAATTAATACCATTTAAGAGCTCGGGATGTTCTCCATTTAATCATTAGCTGTGAGACAACATGATTGGATTGACTGACTCAGTTTAAATCAGATCCCTAACCACAACCAAGGCAACAAAAGTCACGGAGCACCGAGGCCTCAGTCACCTCTGGACAGCCTTGTTGGGTGATTTTGGAGCTTTGTTGATCCCATAGGCTGCACTATCACACAGCTTTGGTTCCAATGAGACAAAGGCAGCCCCCAGCCTCAACCCAGGCAAACAAAGTCCATTTTCAAACTTAACAACTTGAGCCCATCCTCCGTCAGCTGAGAAGGCCGCCATGCATTATTTATGTTGCACTCACATTACAGCCACACACACAAAAAAAGGAAAGTCAGCAAAGGCCCAGCCTGAAGCCCTTAAATAAAAAGAAGGCGATGCTGAATTTGGGCAGTTATCTTTCAGGATAGGCCATGCAAAGAAGTTGTGTAGAAACAAAGCAGTCATGCTGGCGGGCATTTTAGCCAAAGGATGGACATTTTACGGATACACAGCCACCAATAAAGGAGTCGGCATCTTAATAAAAGTCATCAGATTCTTGCTTTTGTCCTGAGCATCTGATAGGAGCGCCCTGGAAACGCTGACACCGCCACAGCATCCATCTTAAACCAGTCAGGCATCTGGGCTGGCTTTCAATACTCTGCTTTTTCTGCAATATGTGCATCCCTCCAGCATTCCGTGCTGCCTCTCAAAAAGCAGACAAACATCCCCGCCTGAATTTCACAAATGCTCAATAGCCCACATGCTATTCCAAGGATCCGACCTTGAAAACCATCT
Source organism: Gallus gallus (assembly GCF_016699485.2). Classification (NCBI taxonomy): domain Eukaryota; kingdom Metazoa; phylum Chordata; class Aves; order Galliformes; family Phasianidae; genus Gallus; species Gallus gallus. The sequence goes on along the minus strand of NC_052557.1, from coordinate 1,937,164 downwards.
CAAAGACAGCATTCAAAAAGAAGAAAGAGAAACCAACCCGGGCAGCAAGCCTCACATCGTCTCCATCCCCCCCACCCCCCACTTCCAAAAGGGACAGGATTTTCTACAGAAAACCACCCTCCATCCCCCCTTAACCCACATAAATCCCCCCATGTCCCAGTCGGAGGCCTCAGCAAGATGTAAGCATGCATTCTCCCTGTGCCTGGGAAGCAGCTGAGGCCACATTAGAGGATATCACCCCGTGCTCGAGGCAGACAGTACCTCTCTTTCAGGCCCACGGGACTCCCACCTCGGCCATAAAAAACACAGCAGAGTTTTCTTCAGCCTCTGCAGATCATTTCTCTGTATTTCCCGGGGATGGGAAACAGCTGAACCGCCCGTACAGCCGGAGTACAAATGATTCAGCACTTTCCCCACCTCCAGAAGCCTGATCGATAGCAGCGAGCCCTTCTGCAGGCTCAGCCAAAGCATGCGGCTCCATAGCACAGCATCACCAGCGCTGCTACTGCAGCATCACAGCCCAGGTGCTGTCGGAGAGGCCTCCCCGATAAGGCCAGAGGAGGGGTTTCACCGGCCCTGGGTGTTTGAGAAGGAAGACGCGATTGCAGCCCTGAATATAGGGGGAAAAGGAGCAGGGAGGAGCTCCCCCCGGAGATTTGGGGCTGAAATATGCCCTGTCACACCATGCTCCCCTACCCTGTCCCCCCGGGCTGACACATCAGCGTATTATCGCTCACACAGACGCGATATCGTGACGTAAGAACAAAAACCCCATCACATGCCTGAGCCCCGCACGCAGCAGCATCCCCCCCCGCCCCCCCATTGCAGTTCTGGCCCATTTCCTCGGGAGGGGAAAAAAATTGGGAAGGGGAAACCCAGCAGGCAGCAAGATCCCAGATCTATGTGTGTATGTGTGGGGGGTGGGGGATGAGGGAGTAAAGCAGTCCCAAAGCTCCGGCTGTGACCCGGGGGTATCGCGCCCCTCCTCCTCCCCCCGGCCCCGCTTACCCACACCGGAGCGCCGGGATCGCCGCAGCCGGGGATCGCCGCGCCGCACTGCGCGCTCCCGGGCGGGCGAGCGCGCCCCCGAGGAGGAGGAGGCAGGGAGAGAGGGAGGAGAAGGGAGGGCAGGGGAGGGATTTATTAACGCTGCCGTTAATTAGCACCTGCAGCCCTCGCTGATGCTCAGCCCTCAGATTTCCCCACAAACACGAAGAAGGTTTACCGACCGGCTCCAGGTTCTGATGCTCACCTCCGGGTTTTCAGGGAAGAAGGAGGATTTCCGAGCACGAGGAGTCACTCAGATGCATCCTTCCCTGTCCCACACGGAGTGATGATGCTCAGGAGCATCCCAGCTTGGCACTGGGCAAGGCGTCAGCTGGTGGCAATCTGCAGTCGGGCACTTTCCTTCCGCGTGCCCCAGCAGAGGCTCCTAGTAACAGCACAGCACAGCCATCTCTTCAGTCATTTGGTTATCAGAAATGTCAGGTTAATTAAAACCTCCCCCCCATTGAGGGTGCACTCACAGTGGGACCTGCCACTTCCCTCGCCATACGCTTTGTTGCCTGACAAATAACTGCTGAGGTTGTGAAATTTCAGTGTAGATGCATCCTTCTGCAGGAGCACACTCATCCTTATTGATGAGGCATCGCTGGACAACATATACTGAGCTTGCTGCTGCACATCGTACATTCCGTTTTTCATGGCAAACTCCATGAAGAAAGTTTGCCCCGAGGATCTATTTGCCATCCCATAAATGTCAGTGAAGAAATCACCTGCTCAGAATCTGTGTGTGTGTCCCATGGGGTCTGTAGGACCTCCAGAGGGATGCACTTTCTTCAGGGGATCTGGAAAATGAGCTGTGCACTGCAATTTCACTAATGAGTGGTAGGTGCAGCCATACAAAAGCAGAGAGCAGGGGCTGCAGGAGAGCAGTGGCCCAGCTGACACAAATTAAGAAGATTAATCCATGAGAAGTAGCTGAGTCTGCTCAGCACAGCTGTTGGTGGAAAGGGAGGCAAAAATCAAACCATAGGGCAGAGCAAAGAGAGGTCACTAACAATGCCAAGGAAAGAGGGCTTATAAGGTGGGACGTATTGCTAACGATGTCACCGAGATTCAGGCTTACCTCCTTTATCACGGGGCTGCTCAGCACCTTTGGAAACATCAGATTTCAACATGCTGTGCTATTTCTGCAGGGATCCCATTGTGCAGGTCTATTTAGGGCAGGAGGATGTAAAGTTGTTCTTCAAGAACTGCCTCCAACCATGCTGAGTGCTTCTCTAAAACGCTGATTGCTGTTAACTCCAGAGGAATTTGAGGACACATTGTACCTCATAAGGGCTGCTCAGTGTCTTGTGAAGTGTACTTCTCCTTGTTATTACAAGCACCTGTCCCATTCTGTCAGTGGTGTTGGTTGCAAAGCAGCCCGTCATAAAGGAACTGAAATATCCTTTCTTGCTTTTGGAAGTCTGGAAGACTGGTAAAAACCCCGGAGGCTGTCTGAGTGCGTGTGCATGGGAAACAAAACTAAAAATCACCTCTTAAAATGCATTTCCATTGAGGAATAATTCATTTTGGTGCAGCAAGGATCAAAATGTTCAAGATAGATCATTGCAAGCCAATGGCAACTTGAGATAAGCCCAATGGAAGTTGTGTCCTGCACATACAAGGCTGTTGTGGCAGCTAACAATTAAAGCTAGCACGAACCTTGGCCCATGTTCTTGATGTTTGCCAGCAAGAATTAGGTTGAATGAAGAGAACATCCCATACCAACAGAGACACACATATGTGCAGTGGTTATTGAGCCAGATCTTCCTGCAGGGCAGAGCTGACCATGGGAGGCAGTGGCACAGAGGGCACTTTCCCTCTTTACCTCTGATTTCTTGTCAGATCCACTCTGTGCATTTGCCCTCAATCCAGAGCTCTTAGAGGGTCTCTCCCTTTCCTTATCCCTAGAGATCCTCTGCAATCAAATTAATAGGTTTAACTAGGAATGAGCGCTGTGGAGAAATTAGATGAGGTCCTCTCCTCCAACCAATTTCTCTGAAGGAAGTATTGATCAGCCTTAAAGCATCTGCGCTTGGAGAGATGGATTTGTGTGCACCCTGCTACGACACTCAGCCTTTCAGGAAGAGCTGGTGATGGATGTACATCCCAGGCACTTTGTTTTAATGGGACAGCAGCCCCTCCTGCCCCCTAAGACATAAATCACAGCGCTGTTGCAGCCAACCTGCGCTTCCCATAGGGGACAAACCTACAAATAAATCCACCTGTGGCTCCCAAAGCATCTCTAAGGCAAGGATCGGTGGGCGTACCGTTACGCAGCCGTGCTGGAGACCTTTCTCCGAGACGCTGCGGTTCGTTATGCGGTGCTGCCATCTGCTGCTCTCAACACAACGGCGTTTTCCCGTTCAGGGCGATTATTTTTAGCATCCACCAAATCCCACCCACAGAACGCAGCCGTAGTGCCTCTGTCAGGCGGCTGCTCTAAATCTCGCCCAATGCTCTCCTGCAAAGCCCTTCCTGAGAACGCCCTGGGAAGTTCTGCAGACGGCGTACAGCATAGGGAGAGCAGCTACTTCGTTTCCCTGCAAAAGATCATTAAGAAGATGAGCCTCCTGGCGCTGGGCAGGAAGCTTTCTCTTTTCTGTGCCTGTGACACACGTAGAGAAGGCAAAGAATTGCAGTAGGGCGAGTTTGGTGGCTCCAGTAAAGGAGAGAAACAGTAAACCTGAGCTAGACCTCCAGGGCCAGTTGGGTTTGGTTGTTGCAGCATGCCATATGCACTCAGCAGCAGATGTGCTCCTCTGGTCAGTCTTCAGCTCCCTCCCACAGTTCCTCTAATACTCACGTTGGTAACAAAGAGGCACAGCTGTTGGAAAGGATGGTTTTAATTCCCAAGCATTGCCTGCTTTGTGTGCCCCAGGGCAGCTTGCATGTCCTCTGGACTTAAGCAAGTGCTCTGCGTCCCCTGGAGATAACTTATTAGTATCAGCCAGCCATGCTCTGGCCTTCATTCTAGAGAAATATTTCCTTCTACTTTTAAGCTCCAGAACAGAACTTACTTGAATGATTGTACAAATGAGGATTTGAAGTGTTTGCAACACAGGGAAGACCTCAGTGAGATGCTGGCTGGAGAGGCAAGGCGCTAATGGCCTGGAGAGGGTCCTGCTAGAGCTGGCACAGCTGAAAGCAATGCCTGCTGCAGACCATGGCAGGTATGCAGCCACCCAGGCCAATGAAACATCTCTGTTGCACAGCTCCAGGCATTCTCAGAGGCTCCTGTATCCAACACTGCCTTACTATGAAATATTAAGCAGTTCAACATCAACAAAGCTTTGCTCTGATACTGCTCTTCCCAGACAGGCTCCAAGATCACAGACACAAAAGGCAGCATCCTTCCCTCCCTCTCCTCCAGCAACGTTACCTTTTGGGGCCAGGCAGGGCAGCTTTGCCCACAGCTCTCTCTCAGTAGTGTCATTCCCACAAGCATTTTGCAAACTAGAAGAGCACCCCTCCTGTTTCCCTCATTTATTCTTAGGAGTCTGCTCAGCTGGAAAATAGTAGGCCAACTTGCCTGTGCTTACACTGCCTTGATTGTTAATATGAGCCAGCTGCCCTTTATGCAAGACTTTAGTCATGTTGCCCTGCCATGAAGCCTTAAATGGCTTCCAACACTCTCCAGAGGGCAATTTTAAAAGATTGTACTCCTGAAACACCTTTCTACAAGTATTTCAAGCCATATCCATGCTCCCTATTGTTCATCATGAAGATTAATGTTCATTGCTTTTGTTTTGTCTCATTTGATTTGGAATTGTTGCACATATATACAAGTACTCCTGCAGAAGTACCTGCCAGAAGTTGGGACAATCTGCATGAGAGCCCATCTTTAGCCTGAATCGAATTTCATGAGCCTGTTCCACCACTAGATTGCAGCAGAACACCAATTTCTGCTACCAGCACACCTGCTGGGTGGGAGAAAGGAGCAGACAGAGGAGCATGCAGAACTGAAACATCTTGCTATCGCTCAGCAAAAACGTAGGTGAGAAATCCCACAGAAAGTGAACCACAGCAAAGGGAAACCACATAACCCACAAGAATGTTTCACACCCACTCTTTTGGGCTGGAAGCACATTCCATAGACGCACCACTGTGTTATCTTACAGCCACTTTGTTCAAGGCACTGTGTTGCCATAAAGGTGAATGTCTCAGGCTCCAATGAAACTGGACTGTGGTTTTCTACTGAGTTTGCACAAACATTTGGCAAACTTGAAACTTGGCTGTGAATCCTTCAAGAGGTGACCTAGAAGAAACTGCTGAACTGACAAAGACAGCATGGTCATAGAGCCCCAGGGACTGACAGGCAGTGGTGGCTGTCTCCAAGCCTCCCTTCTTCAGTTCCCATTGCAGAAAGAAGCCAAGAGTACTGATCCATGCTCAGCGCTCTTGAACTCCAGCTGAATCCTTGAGCTGGGATGAGTACTTTAGAGCTGAGCTTTAGGTTTTCAACTTGGAAACGTTGGTCTCAAACTCCAGAGTTGAACTTCTCTACTGCTGTGCACCATCCATCCATCCATCCATCCATCCATCCATCCATCCATCCATCCATCCATCCATCTTCCCTATCACCACCTGCAATGCTACCAAGAATGTCTTGTGCCCCAGTTTCCCATTTTGTCACTGGGAGGTGATCCAGGTTACCTGCTGCATCCAACAGGGACGAAGTGGGCATCCTCTCGTTGCTAGAATAGGCAGACATAACCAAGTACATCCTAAGAACAAATCCATTAGGTCTCAGAGGATCCCTTCATAGGGACAGGCTTGGCCATATACTCAAGATCTCCCACATTTCCACTGCAGTCCCAGAAGGCTTTAAACTTCTACTGCTACCTAACAGATTTCTTACAGTTATAGCAAACTATTTTACAGGGTTGTCTAGAAGGAAGACATTTAGATGTGCAAAACACTCATTAATCATGAATAATTAATAATTAACAATTATTATTTAAAATACCAGGGCAGGAAAAAGTCCCAGTGTGGATATTTTTGATTTGTAAATGCCGTGGTTTTAATTAAAAGAGAGGAAAGATAATCATCAGTCAACTGTTTTTACCAACTGGCATTCTGGGCTTTGGCTGCCAGATGCCCTACATGGAAAAGAACAGCGTTTTTTCTGGAGCAATGAGAAGTTTTGAGTCTGAAGGGTGTGTTCTGGTGGAAATATCAAGTCCTGGGGCTGGGAGCCTGAGGATTCCTCATTGTTTGGGCCATCACTCAGTGGTTACTGCCTTGTTCCTAATGCCTTCCAGTAGATATGCCTTTAGAGGAGAAATGTCCAACTGGATACCCTGTGTCTGGCACACACCAGTCCTGACGTGACCTCTATTGGTAATTCCTGGGAATTAAAGGGTCTGGTGAACACAGCTAACACAAGGGATGGCATGGAAGGCCCAGGTTAAAGCACAGAGAGTTAATGCCAGGAAAAACAAGGAAGGAGGGAGAGAGGGAGGCATGGCAATTGTTCAGGTTCATACTAAGTGTCAGGCTTCCTTCTTTAAATGCCTAAACAGAAATAAAGCACATGAGATTCCATCAATGCTCAGCATTGTTTTTGCTTGAGTTGAAAATACCACTCATGCTGAATAGCATATATATGTATAATAAATATATAAAGAGACAGAGAGAGAAAAGCACAAACTTCCTCCAGCCTTCCTTAACCAGGCAGTGAGCTGAAACAGATTCCCCCTGCAGAAAGGCTTTGCTGCCAACAAACATGAATGTCCTTTTTAAAAATTGAAGTCCTGACTGAACTGAGGCAGAACGTATGAAACTGCAGCAGCACGGAGCTGCTATGCCTGGGGTCAATTTATGGGGCAGAGGGAAGGGCCCGGGACACACAGAGAAGGTCTTCATATGCTTACACCCTTGCAATCCATAGCATCCTTCCATGACATAGGGGTGTCCTACCCTCGAGCTTTCCTTGGTTCTGCATGAGTTTCTCATCTACCGGTCATCAGTCCTTTGGTGTTGGCCCTACTCAATAGTTGAAGATCAAATTTCATCCACAACGTCAGCTTTCCCTCTTTCACTGCTGTTCTACCTCTTTGTCATGCCCTGGGACACTTGGCTGTCCTTCACACAGCACCCTCAGTCCTCCAGAATCAGGTTCATAAAGCCAATGCCAGGAGTCTTTGACTTGCTCACCATTTTTTTTTTTGTGTGTGACAAAAAGCTGCAGAGTGACACAAGCACACAGCTGCAGAGCCTGCACCAAGCCTGTATATAGGTTATTGGCTCATTAATCAATAGGCTTGATCCTTTTCAGACACTCACAGAAACCTGCCTAAGCAGAACTAGAACAATTAGTACTAGTGGGTTTCTTGTATTTCTATTCCGAATCAGATTATCTGTGATGGAGAAGCAGCTGCAGGCTAGGTCCCTTCAGCATGAAATAGCTTGTAAAAGGAAGGTCACAGATCCATAATGCCTGTTTTGCAGGTGAACATCAGCATCCTATACTGAAAGGTAATAGAGGTCTTTTGTACAAAGAATTCCCACCTGAAATCCTAGAAATCATATAAGTAGACTGCATTAGCTACACATCATAAATATTGATGCTGTTGCTAAGGGGAAGGAGGGCTGGGTTCAATGTTAATGGACTGATGTTGGTATGCTGAGAACACTCACGGGAGCAAAAGGGACAAAACACCTCTGTCAAAGAGAGAGCTGAGTGCGTCGCATGTGGCTTTCAGGCAGGACGCATAGGGCTGGCCCTGGGAACGTGTGTATTTTGACAAGTGTGTGAGTCTCCCCTTGTGCTGCCTCTCTGAGTTTTGGGTTAACCATACGACCTTGTGATGACACTGGCTGGTTTCACACCTGAGCTTAGAGCAGATCCCCAGGCACAGCCTGTATGTCTTCATGCTGGGCTCTGATGTGAAGCACTGCCATGGAGCTCCAGCTGCACCCACTGAGGAGGGGACGTGCAAAGCATTGGGTACCCCAGGCAAGAGATGCCTTCTGCATGATTTGTTGACAAAGGTACTTGGGGAGCATGTGTATTTGCTTACAGAGGATACAGGCCTTGTGTTTCCATCGCTGGGCTCACACGTTGACCTGTGCTCTCCAAGCTGGCAGCAGAGCCAGCACTGCCCTCTTCTTCCTCCCCAGTGGCAGCTCCACTTCTCTGTCTGCAGCACTTGAGAACATGAAGAGCCCTTTATGGATTAGGTTTGAGAAGACAACGCTGATGATCAGTGGCTGGATTTCTTTCCCTCCTTCCCCCCCACCCCACCCCCCCTCCCACTTTTTTCTGCTCCCTGCTTTTAATGACTAACACAGTCCCCGATGGTTTCCAAATTTCAAGTGCACAAGGTGTAGGAAAGGGCACGCTTCCATGACTGCTTATTATTCACAACAGAACAAGACCTAGACAGCAAATTGCTTTGTTGATCCTGTGAAGGGAATCGATCCTTGCAGTCTTAGTGCCTCTGACATGTTTATAGTGGTTGAGCATTGGGAAGGATGCTCGCCCTGGTCCAGCAGGGCTGGAAGGTGGCCCAGACTGTGGGGTTTCCATACAGTCTTATTGCCCTGAGCTGAAATGCAGAGGAAACCAAGGCCAGGAGACACGGGGCTGGCTGCCTGCTCACCTGTGCAAGTGTCAGCATTCATACTTGGATACTAAGAACTGTAGGCATGAAAGGCAAAACCCCACCAGAGCCCAGACCTTGCTCCAGGCTCTGCAGCTTGTGCTGGGATGCTGTACAGAGCAGCTGTCATTGCAGTTCTGGGCTTTCCCATCACACAGAGACAGCGGTGTCCATCTGGCATTGGCCAAGGGCTGTTTTTCCAAACCAGGAGTGTGGGGTTTTTTTACCAAACCAGGAATGGGTTTGATGAGGTTTGGGTTGGTTTTATTCCCTTCCTTTGTGATTCCTAGCACTGCAAGGCACAGTTTAAAGCTCACTCAAAGAAAACGAGATGAGAACAAAACACAACCTGAATGCTGGCTGGTGAGAAAGTGATTACTTGTTAATGGAGCAGAGAGTGGAGTGAGACAAGACTGTCCCAGCCCTATGATTCAGGCAGTAAAACTCCCCACTGGGAGCCTCTGGCACACACTTTCAAGAAAACTGAAAGCCCATCAGAGAGAATAACAGCTCATAAAGCTGCAGGACACACGTGGGGGTCATCAGGGAGGTGCTATGGCTGAGCCACACCGCAGGCACCCAACCAGGGCAGGGAGAGGTCCTGAGGGGTGATGGTACCGAACCACGTGCAAATGGTAGTACTGTTCAGCCAGCTCCAAGCGAAGTCAGTAAATTCAATAATTTTTCAGCTTAATGTTGTGGGCACAGCCCGAGGTGTCCGTCCTGACACGGGCTGGGATGATGCTGGCTGTTTCCGATGGAAAACACTGCCATCAATCCCCGACGGGACCCCACTGTTGGGGTGATTCAGCGGTGTGGCTTTACCCAGCTCTCCAGCAGCCCCAGAGCTTTGCTAAGGATCGTGCTGAGGAGCATTAGCTCTGAACAGTTCAGTCCTGCGGCTCAGATGACAATACAGCCCCAGCACTTTGCTACTCCAGCATCTTTCCTGCGACAGTTCATTGATTATGAAGCTACAAGGGACAACAGTCATAAATTCATTTGATCTTGTTTATAGTATTCGTCTGTCAGACTTCCTCGAATCGATTCCCATTTAAAGCAGAATATTTCTCTCAAGAAAAAAAAAAAAGAGTAATCTGTGTCACAGGGAACTTTCCTAAAGCCAACTGCAGCTGCAGAGCTCAGTGCTCCCATGTCCCTGCTGTCCCCATACAGGGGGACTCTGCCCATAGCCCAGCAATGCCCTGGGATGCTCCCTAGCGCAATGGGAGAAGTCAATTAATGATGCGCCCACTGTGCTTCTGTTAATTGCACACTGTATTGCTCTAAACAGTAGCAAAAAAAGAAGGGGAAAAAAAAAAAGAATGGTTGCTGGACTGAAGTCTTGAAAATCCATTAAAGGATTTATTTTTTATTTTTTATTTTACCCAATACCTTGGGGGTTTGAAAGCTCATCTGTGTGTTACTGCTCCAAATGGAAAACCAGAATAAATGCATATTTGAAGTAATAAAAGCCCTTTCGTACTAAATCCGAGTACAAATTAACAATTACTAGAGCTGTCTAATGCCTTTCTGCCTCAACATTTTCATTTAACAGCCGCTCTTTTATCTTCAATGCTCCAGTTATTTTTTTTCCTCCAAGATATTTATTGTGAGGTTGGCGGGAGGGGGGGGGGGGGGGAGGTGTTTTGTTTTGCCTTCTTCTTTCTCCCTTTCTTTCCAATTTAGCAGCAGGAGGAAAGGATTTTATTTGAACAGAGAAGGAAGGGAGCTCTGTGCTCCTGGCACAGAGCCCTCGCTGTGCTTCAGACCTGGATGGGTCGAGGAGTGCACCCTGCACAGATGGGTTACAGGGTCTCTGCCCACCCTGGGCAGCACTCTGAGCAAGGAAAATGCAGCTTGGGTGTTGCTGACTGACACCTCAATGAGTGCACACCAGTGGCCAGAAGCCTCTTCTTGCTGGCAGATAGCAAAGGGAGATTGGGAGCAACCCAACCAGAGGAGATTTGGGGCGGGTTTGTTCATGAAGGAAGGAAGGTGGAAGAGTCTGACAGCAGAAAGAGCGTCCTGGTGCTGATCATCCACCCAACAGCACCGCAGTGCAGATATAATGGGGGAAAGACGGCGCTCAGGTGAAGTCTCTTCCTTTCTTGGAGACTGAGCACCTCAAAGCACTGATGGAAAACAAGTTAAGGAATCAGTGGTGGAGTTAACCAAGGGCATGAGAACAGGCAGTTACCCCAAGCCCCAATCACATTGCGTGTGCTTCCTCTGCACACACCATTAGGTTTATGGGAAGCACAGAGCACAGCTGGGCACCCATAACGGCAGCCGATTAGTGCTCTGTAAACAGGCATGGCTGATGGGGCTGAAAAAGGAATAGTGGCGGGGAAGCCTATCATAATACCAAAGGGGGTACTCCCCAATTTCCTGGAGCTGCAGCTATCCCTGTCCTGCATCAGGGCAGGTTGCCACTGCCAAGAGTCAGCTCTAAAGTGTCCCAACTGTCCCTGGGTCCACGGAGAGAAAAAAGAGGGATCCCGAAGAAAACACACATCCTAAATTCTTTCCCTTCTCTCAAACCTTTGGAGAAGGGTGTGGAACGTTGCTGTTAGAAAAGAAAGCAATTTGCATATTTTGCATAACTTAGCAGGAGTGTTTTTCCTCTTCCACTGGAGCTGTGCTCAGCTCTACTTTGATCTGGCTCCTCACATTGATACAGCACAGTGCTGAACCCCTCTGGGACCACAGCAAAATGAGCAGCCAGGACACCATCCTGGTCAGGAGACCCACAGAACACTCCCAGCACTGCTGTTGCTGCCCTCCCATTGCCCACCTTGGCATGGTGCAATGCCCACCCCCTCTATAAGGCACATGGAGATCCCAGCCGGAGCAGAAGCCCTCCAAGAGCCCTCAGCCCATACTTCTCCGTGTGACTACTTGGCATTTCAAGATGCAGTTCCCTTTCATTGCCTCTCTGCCTCACCAGGGAGGACAGAGGATGTTTGAAACTCAATTCATTCCAATCAACAGCGGTGGCTCCGAGGGCAAATGGAGAAAGCCAAGAATGTTGTCTCAGCTAATAAGATAACAATTTAGCACGTGGTGGGGCTTCTTTCCTTCTTCCTCTGCCTCCATTCAAGCAGACCAGCAGATGTTTGGAGTCGCCTTTAAGTAATTTAGTAGAAAGGCTGCTCTGATTCCAATCCCCCATCCACACTGTTACCATCCAGCAATGCTTCTTGTCACCAGCCAACGGCATTTAAAATATTTACGGCCCTGTCCTTTCCCTGGGGAAGGATCAGAATAAATCATTGTAGCCAGCAATAAATCAAAAATTAATCTCCCAAAAGTGCGAGGCCTGTCCGATCCCTCAAATAACAAGCAGTGGAATTTATCAAGTAAATTGGTGCTGGTGTCTGCATGGCATTGCCATGGGTGTAATGAATGGGGTGGAAGGGCAGGTGGCTCAGCCAGCCCAGGGGCTCAGATACTGGGGAGAAAGGTTTGGGGATGTCACCGGGGTCATTCCTGCTGCTGTCCAAAGCATCCTTCCCTTCCCTTTCAGAGGAACAGTATTTGGATGGGGCTGCATGAAGGAGTTGGCACAGCCTTGCTTTGAGCCCATGCCTAATCTTTGCCATCCCACAGTAACCTGGACTGAGACACAGAGGATGGAAGCCATAAGGCCTTTTACAAGGCAACAGTTCCATGTCTTCCAACCTAAAATAATAAACAAATATACTCACCCTGTTGGCATATCTCTGCTCTAACTCACACTCTCCATGTTATGTAGCGTATTATTCATCTACATCACTATTGCACTGTGTGCATGTGCGTATACACACATTTACTACACGCTTTTTCCACTTCATTCCCCAGCTCAGAGGTGACAGCCCTACAGATGGGGGCCCAGCAAGACGAGCACCTGGTGCTCTGCTTGCAGGCTGTGATGGGATGCAGATTTCATTGGCACCAAGGGAAGGAAGGGCAGGTCTCTGCAGATCCCTGCTTGGAGGGGAAGCATCTCACTTTTCAGTAAGCGGAGCTCCAAACAGTTCTCGGAGGCTTTGATGTAGATCACATGTGAAAGCAGCACGAAGTGGGGAGCAAAGAGTTTTGCTGAAATTCATGCAGTCCCCGGAGGGTTTTTCTTTTTGATGGTAAGAAACGCACCCAGAAGCGAGATTTGCCTCCCCAAAAAGCACTGCTTCACGGCCGTGCAGTCCCAGGACCCACTGTAAAACTCCACAGCTGCAAGCAAGATGGAAAACCACCCACTGCAGCCCACCACCATTACAACAGCCACCAAAACACAGCTCTGTTGATTACAGCCCCTTAATAAGCTGAGTTATCTGAACACCAAAATAGCTCCTTCTCCCCCAGTTCACGTCCATAATATCTGCTTTTCCTGCAGTGGAGGGAAAAAAAAATTCCTTTTGATCTCTTTTTTCTTCTTTCCTGCACCAAATTAAGACCAAGCTCATATTTAGTAATTGCTCCCAACAGACTCAGTGTGAGCACCTCCTCTCTCCCTGCTGCAGCTCAGGATCTGGGTTTGGTCAGTCTGGTAAGGGACAGATGAAGGAATGAGAGGAACTCATTGGGATGACTCCAATAGCATTAACATCTATCTGAGCAGCCGTGGCTCCTCTGGTGCACGTGGGACTGTTCTGACATTGGAGCCCTACATTCATTATTTGTTGGGTTTCACAGCATGTTCGGAGTCTCTGAACTGCCGACACCATGCAGATACTTTGCAGTGTTTCCAATAAGTGTATGCAAACATTGTTTTTTTTTTTTAAGAAACATGATTTATGTGGTGTTATAAGCCGTAGGGCTGGCTAACCTAGGCAGCAAATTAACTTGGGAAGTGCCAGCGTGCATTAGTCTGACTGACAGGAGAACAGCCCAAGCCAGGTCAGCAAAGCAGCTGGTGCCTCACTGTTCTCCTTAATGGAACCAGAGAGATCTCCTGAACAATAAATTAATCTCTGTTGATACACACATAAGGGGTTCCCTGACAGCCGGGTCCCCATGATGATCCCTTCTCTCAAGCACAATGCACAGGGATGTGCATTGAGATGGCAGCCCACAGCTGTTCCCACGCGTCCCCTGCAGTGACCACAGCATCCCCAGGGCTGCTTTGTTCGGGGTGAGCCTCCATAACAGCAACGACGATACAAATCCCAAACCATCCTGCTTTAAGCCACAGCCCTGGGCTTGGCCGTTACTTCCTGAGGTGCTGTGTAAGGAAATAGGTTTCACAGCTCCTGCTTTCTTCCACGGTGCTTAACATCCAGACAAAATTGTTATTTACAAAGTTATTTTGAAGTTTTAGCAGGATTCTCATGAAATTTGCCAACTGTGTACACGTGTGGGCGTGTGTTGACTTGAGGTTGTTTTCTTGTTGCGAGTTACGAAGCTGAGATTGCTCTGTTCAGAAGGAGTCTCCTTCCATCTCCTCATACTCCATTCTCCATCTCCTCATCTCTGCAGCCAGCTATCAATCACACTTTAGTGTCCCATCCATCTACCATGTAATTATCTACCTATGATATTTTATGCCTTGGCTATCCATCCACATCCCTATTTATCTTTCCACACAAACACACGCCCATCCGCTCAGACTAATTGCTCCTTCAGTTGCCTTTTTCCTTGCAGGCACTGGGGAGCAGACACCCCTGTGGACTGTGATTCCTCCCCAAGCAGTTCCTAAGAACCCAACCGAGATGTGCTTGGAGCCACACAACGATGTTCACATAGACAAAAGTCCATGTTGTGCCCAAAGAGCCATGAGCACTCATTTGGCAATCTGTTGGGTCAAGCACAAGGGTGAGCCCACATTCATCCACAGAACCAGTCATTAAGGTTGGAAAAGACCTCTAAGAGGTCCAACCATCAAACTACCACCAACGTTGCCCACTAAACCGCGTCCCTAAGGAAACCTTGTAGCATTGGAAACCTTGTGAGTGCACAGAAGGGTTTGCAGACAGGGGGATGAGGGCTGTGCACGAGGCATCCACAGCCAAATACATTTGCATTGGACCAAGAATGAAAGCACACACCCAGCCAGTACCTGCCTGTACTGCAAAGCAAATGGCCAGCAGCAATACAGGCACACACAGCAGTCACGTTGACAAATCCAACAGGTTTTCACTCATTCTTCAGTGGGAATTGGTACAGGCCTGCACCCAGCAGTGCACGGAAGCTGCCACTACATTTATGGTCCTGTTGTTGATTTACGCTTGGCCAGTTCCATTCTCACCCCATGCTCATTTTATGTGGCATTTCCCCTGCTCCCATTTGTTTCTCCCTTACAGATGCCATGCCAGATGGGGTTGATTGGATGTTAGAGCTGTCCTAGCTGCACGGAGAACATCTCAATACATCACATCTGGGGCTCCAGCAGCTCAGCCCAGCCCAGAGCCCCAGCCAGACTTCCCCAAAGCAGCAGCACGTTGTTTACAACAGTATAAATAGGCTCTTTATTCCCCACAATTACCACCAAGAATGTATGGAAATCGAAGCAGAAATTATGAAGGGAAAACACTGCAGACTGTCTCTCCAGACTGCCAAAGCTGAGGCAGCGCTGCCTCTCATCCCAAGCAGAGCAATGCGCTCCTCCCCCAGAGGACAAGGAAAACTCATCTCCCTTTGGGGCATCACTCACAGTGCCTGGAAAAGGCACTTTATGGTCACCCAAGGAGAGGATGAGCCAGAGGGCAGCACTCATTGCTGTCACAGGGGACAAGGCAGAGATGGAAGGAAGGAGCGCACTCGCTTGGAGCTGCTGAGCTCGTCAAGGCGCAAGGAGCTAAAATTGGTGCCTGCCTGACATGCCAAAAGGAACCTGAGGCTGCCACACAATTACGCTTCCAAATACAGTGATGTTTATCCCGCAGCAATTTTCCATAATTACCCTGACAGCACCTGACAGCCCCACGTCAGCACCGCAGAGCAGACCCTGGCAGCTGATGCTTTGGGTCACGCAATTGGCTCCCTCAGACCCCCCTGTGCTACCCTCCAGAGTTCTGATTATTTCTGATGGCTTCTGAGGGGAGAGCCCAGCTCAGGAATGCAGGATCTGGATAAGCATTGGTTCCACCAGAAATGGCTTTTGTCCCAACAGCCACAGTGGGACAGAGCAAGAACCAAGCAGTGACACCCACAGTGCGCAGCCCTGATTGCTTCCCAACAGCCATCCGAGCTGGAAGGTGATGGGGTCAGACTTACCCCAGTGTGGGTAAATCTCAGCCAGCCCATTGACTTCAGGGGAAACAGATTAACCCAGCTGGGGCAAAGGATGCTCTGAACCACAAGGCATTCCAACTGGTTTTCCTTCCCTGGCTCTGGGTACATTCAGGAGGCAATTGCCTTGCCTCCTTTGTAGCCTCACCAGGGGCTTTCCCATGAGACTCATCTAAAAATCTTCCATCTCTGCTATTAACTCAATAAAAATTTAGGGATTTTTTTTCCTCCTTGGGGAAAAAAAAAAAAACAACAAACCAACAACAACTTAATTCTCATCAGAACAACAAAGAAAATAATAGAAGTTTACATTTCCAGATGAAATGTTTCATTTTCTCTTGTGCCAATCAGCTCCCGGCCTTTCATTTCTCAGGTGGTTGATGAAAGCACTGCTTGAGATGGAAACCAAAGCCACAGAACTTGCAGTCACCCCAGGGATTTTGTAGTCAGCCCACCCAGGTCTCCCTCCAGGCCCTGTGTTTTTCCCCTGTATCACCTTCTGATGGTGCAGAAATCCTGCCTTGCAGTGGCACTGCCCTTCCTACGCACCCCTAAGCTCCCTTCCTGCTCTCTAAATCTCTGTTGAGAACACTGCACAGTCCCTCCCTTCTCCATGCATCCCTTACTAAGGAGCAGGGCCATATAAAACCCCCACCAAGGATGTTGCAGGGGGGATATGGGGGGGACAGGGTGCCTCCAGGGCTCATTTCTCAGAGGCACAGAGGTCCCAGTGATTCCCAACAGCACTGCCAAGTCATCTGGCCCCTAACTGGGAAGAGGGGACTCCCCTCTCCCTTTGGAAAAGCTACCTTGGGAGGGACTGAGAGGAAATGTCTGGGTTGGATGTGGTCTTGTTGCAAATGTGCTATCCAAGAGGCCACTCTTCCCATAGGACAGAGGGCAGTGGGACAGCAGCACAGGGAACATCCATGGCCTCCCTCAGCTGAGCTTTAATTAATCATCTTCACCCAACTTCGCTGTTTGCTCTGCACACAGCACAGGGATGAGGGGGGATGGATCCTCCCCATCACTGCTCCACTTCCACTGCACCAGTGCCACTTCACAGCAGGCAGAAATGAAGGCTCCAAGGAACCCAATGCCATCAGTGATCTATGGCTGCCTGGGCAGTTTGTGCAGGGAGGTGATTTAGGAGGCACTTCAGGCATCCACCCAGTGCTTAAAGTGCAGATCTGCAGGAAGTTCAGCACACAGCTCCCCACTGACCGAGCACAACGTGCTGCAGCAGTGTTAGGAATAGGGCTTTGCCCATGTTGCCCCAAGAAGCCTGGTCCTGGTCCTTTGGCCACTCCAGGATTTTCAGCTCTGGTACCCAAGAGAGGGGAAACCAACACAGCACTCTGCCCTAAAAGCAATGCTGTGAGATGGAGGGTCCCAGTGTGGCACTCATCTCAAGGATGCTCTATATCCATCCTCCAGTTTAATCGGCCCTGATCCTGCAGGGATCGTTTGAGACGATCAGGCCACATGCTTACACAGGCAATGGGTTCTGACAGTGTGACATAATGAAAGAAAATAATACAGCTCAGCCTGGGGGATGTGGAAATGGAAGTTTCATCACCCGAGCTGCCTATTCTCCTGACCTCAGCATCCAGGCAGATAATTGGGTTTAGGACCAAGCAGGACATTGAGGACAGCTTGTCCCAGGCATACAGAGGTGCCCATATCAGTACTTGTGAATGCATTCACACATGGGCAGTAGGTGAAGGAACCAGTCCTGCAGCTTGGACGTGGCTCTGTGATTTACACAGTGGCAGCTTCTGTTTGCTTATGGGGCTGGGGCCCATTTGAACAGGTTTCTGTACAGAGAAGGAAGAAATATTGCACAACGAGCAAACAGCAGAAGGAAGTAACAAAGCTCTTTGTGCTACTTGAGCACCAAGCAGGTGTTGAACAAGGTGCAAACAGTGTGAGCATAGCACAAGGGAGGGGGAAGCACCCACAGCACATTCCAGGGCATTAATTCCTACCCCAAAAGCTGGTGCAGAGCAACCTGGTGAGCAGCATCACTATTTATGCAGGAGGCTTTGCTTTATTCCCCCATCAACAGCAAAGACGCTGAGCAAGTAGTTCGGAGCACACATACATAACGAGCTGCCTCATTATTTATAATAACACAGTTTACTCTCAATCCCGTACATAAAATGATTTCCAAGGCATTTTCTTGGTGAGGACAAAGGCTGAATTCTTACAAAGTCAGAAAGAGAACCGTGAGTTTCAGAGCACCTTCTGCTCTCAGACACATAGAACTGACCCACGCAATTCAACCAAGCCATAGAGATGCCCACACTGACACTTTTTTGCCACGCTTTTAAATGCAGAACCCACGCACCCCCAAGCCTGAACAACATACAAGCTTCAAACACGCACCCAATGGCATCTTACAGACATGCATCTTGCAGGTTCCCACATGTAGTGAGGAACCACCCAGAGGGCACCCACAGTATGATGCCATCCCAGACATGGATCTCATCCTCCCTGCAGCTCCTGCTGCAGCTCCAGGTGTTCTCATGCACACCCAGCACTGACGCAGCCTTCAGCCACACTGCACACCTACTGAGGGAGGCAGCTCTGATGCCTTTAAGATTTAGATGACAGCATAATGTCTAATATTTTACCCTCCTACCATGGCATATTCATTTGCTGTATGCCCAAACACGAACTAATTAGTAGAATTAATTAACGCAGTGCTGCAAAGTGGGGGGAAGAAAAAAAAATGAAGGAGAGGTGGGAGAAAAGAGACCAGAGTGGGAGGGATAGAAAAGAAACAGAATACAAAAGACCACAGCAGTTGAGAAAGACAGGCTGCTAGGAGGATGTAAAAATAGGAGCCAACTTGTTCTCCCTTATTTATGCACTGCTCTGCAGCTCAGGAGATGAGGACAGGGCTCCCACCTGGGGCTCAGTCAGCCTCCAATGGGATGCCTACTGCCAACAGGGAGTGGAGGAGTCCTTCCCCTCCTTCCCACAATAGGGATGTGTTGGTGCTCTCCCAGCACTGCCCCACGTTTGTGGCCTGAGAGCAGTTTGGCTGAAATCATGCTGGAGAACAGAGCTGCCCATGGAGAGGCTGGAAGGAAAAGATTCTGTAAGCAAAAAAACAACATCACAAGGAAGACTGACACACCAGGCACTGCATGGCTGCCCTACCATTGTCTCTTAGCAGCTTGGGTTGGAGGCAGTTCCTGGGCAGTGCTTCATCCCACACCTAGTAGGGGTGTGTGCTCCCATACATCCCACATGCATTATGCTTGCAGTGTGCGAACACACACAGGGAGGTGCTGACCCACACATCTGCCCTTCATCCACGCACTCCTCCTCACCCCCAGCGTGCACAGTGTGCCCTCTCCTCTTAGAGGGAGAGCAGCTCACGTTGCACAGAACAGCGGCTCTCAGAGCCACACTTCTCTCCCCCAGGGAGAAGTCATTTCCTTTGCAGCCAGCAGCACAGTTTGGGTTTTCATCTGCTGGATGAGCGGTGGGGAGGATGAAAGTGTTGGAGGATTTCTCTCTGCCTCCCGGACTGCTTTGCCCTGTACCACACACTGTGGATGATAAGGCATTAAGGCTCTCAACCAGCGAGTTTCTCAAGGCAATATTGACTAAAAGGTTTCCTTAAGTGTCCCCTGATAGGCAGTGTTTGCTGGAGCTTAAAGCCAGCAGTGGGCTGAGGCTGGATGTAGGAGATCTGCACTTGGTGCCCGTAGGCAGGCAGTTAGCAGAGCATCCTTTAACTGCAGCCACCCCTCCAACCTGGAGCAGAATGACATTTGGGGACCAGGAGCTCATCCTCACACAAAGCCATAGAAGAGACAGCAATGGGTATGCCAGGGGTGGATATGGGGCAGGATGCTCCTTCAGCTTCGTCCAGTGCCAACCAACACTGATATCTCCAAGTTTCAGGCTGAGCTGAAACCTCACGCAGTGGCTCACATCTAAATCCACCCCTTTCATACGCAGGGAGATAACAGTCAGCCTCACCCCATTGAACCTGATGCCCCTCCTGCATAACACATCCCTCCCAGACACCCTTTCAGCAAATCTCTTCTTTAATTAACTTCCTTGCAGTGCCCAGCCCCGCTGATCAGCCAAGGGGCAGCAGATGGAGGTGAGGCAATGGGCACAGAGCTCACAGGATCTGAGCCACAAAGAAGGCAAGCTAACCTCGTCTGAGTCAGCTGCTAAGCTTCAGAATAGCAGGAGAAAGTGACAGTAAAATAATAGAAATAAAGTGGATTCTTAAAGCCTTCCTTATTAATACAGCCTGGAAATGTCACCTGCAGGCCTATGGATGCTGGGTAAGTCCTTACCATCAAAACAAGTATAGGACGTCAGGTGAGGTGCTGTGAGCTTGTTCCAGCTGTGTGCCCGACACTTATCTCAGCCCACCATGGGGCTGGGCTTCCTTCTAGCATCGGGGTCTGTGCTGCTTGGAGCCTGCATGGGTCACCTTTCCCACCTGAGCACGCAGGGGCTGCATGGCAGAAGCCAGAACTGTCCTCTGCTCAGAATTAGAGCCTCTCCCCAAGCCTTGTGCTCATCACTCACTCTGCCCTCCCCTATCAGCCCTCCTTATCAGAACAATTGGCTGGGACAGTCGGAATGAGCTGATTAGCACCAAACAGGAGAGAGCTGACACCTCATGGGAGAAATCCCAGGGACAGGAGATAAGGAGGACCCTGAGCACACCAAGATAACGCCGTCACTGCCTCAGTGGCAGGAAGGTGAGCACAAACACCTTGTGTAGCAACGTCAGCAGCTCCCCCAGACCTGGAGGCACATATTTACCCTGACTGATGAACACACAGTGGAAAAAGTGAGGGCAGCCAGCACTGCCTTCTTCTCCACCAACTGCAGGAGGTGGGGAAGTGTATGAGGAATTGCCCTCCTTGCTCCCTAGGAGGCATCCAGGTGAGACCCCAGCTTGGAGCATATGGGGAACACTCAGACTCCACACGTGAGGGGGGAAAAAAAAAGCAGATTTCCCATGTTGAACAACCCCAGAAAGCAAGGGAGCACGGGGCATCCCCAACCTGGCACTCATGGCCCAGGATACAGCAAGGCTTGGCACCCGCCATGCCCCCACTCATTCATCTGTGCTGTGCAGAGATAGGGAGCTCCACTGACCCATGGCTTCAGCTGCAACAGCAAATCCTAACCCAAGAACAACAAGACAAGCCATAAACTTCCAGGCCACAGAGCTCAGTGGCCGTGGTCAGTGTGCTTTCCTATCTGTGTGCAAGAATGGCTCAAACAAAGGCACAGCAGAGACAAATCACACCCCCCCCTGCAATTATAGTCACAGCATGGAGGATGTATTTCTGACCCAGCAGCTCTAGCAGGGCCCCCTTTGAACACAAAAACCCTCTCTCTTTGTTTATTGCATGACACATCTGATGACACCACGCACACATCAGAGTGGCTAATTGCCTGGAGTGTTCCAATGGGTGCTACTTTGCTGATCATAAACTGATAAACTGCCGGCGAAAAGAAGATTACTGATAAACACACCATCCTGCCTCATCATATAAATAATTGGTAGCATTACAGATGCTCGAGCCAGCACAATTAGGACCTGAAGGTTGTGCCCATATGTCACAGCAAAGCTAATTTCTCCTAGATTTGCAGTGAGGCCTATTACTGGATGCCACAAGCTTCCTTGGAAGGGGATTTGGGCTTGCTGTAAATCAGCATAACTGTTAGAGCATGGGGACACTCTGATTTATGTCAGGTGATGCACTCGGCCACGATGCCCATATGGGTCTGCAATTCTCCATACGGACACAGATAGGGATGTTCTGTACAGAACCACTACTGTGCCTGTTCCAGTTATGATTCGAGATGGAAAATAAACATGTGGTGTTATATACCTATCAAAAGCCCCCAGGCTGGCAGGAGAGCAGGATTTGGCAATTGGAGCAGGCCATAAGACGACAAAATGTCTGTAGACAACGTAATGTCTGTTACCCAACCAATAAGGTTGGTTGAGGCTGAATTAGTGAAATGTTAATAAATGCAGCACTTATTATCGTCCAGTTTTTGGTTAGGACAAGCATTGCACAGCATCACTTCATGCACGGGAGCAAAAGACACGAACCCAACCCTCCCAAAAGCCAACCTGGTGCATGGGTCAGCTTTTCTCCATTGCCATGAGCCACAAACCTTCAGGAGATGGGAAGAGGGGAGGCAGCAGGGGATGACTCAGCCTCCATCACGTTGAGCACAGACGCAGCCGGAGCGGAGGATGCTGTGCCTACCTGTGTGCTCACAGCCTGCTCAGAGGGGATCCTGGGGAGCACACACAGCACTAAGTGGGAATCTCCAGAAATCCCTGACATCAGGCTGCGTGGAACACGGCCCAAATGGGTTGGTAGTAAAGCTTGCTGCAAACTAAGCAATTCTGCCTGCGTTGTGCAGGCTGATGAACACAGGGCTGGTAACACAAGCAGGATGACCACAGGGGTCACCCCAGGCTTGCTTGCCACTCAGCAACGGGCTGCCCTGAGGCTGCAGAGAGCTGTGCCAGGGTCTCTGCCCTCCGTGTCCTCAGAGGAAGGGCTTTGCTCACGGCCACTGGAGCAGGATTCGCGCCAGGTTTGGTATGAGAAGTGAAACTGATCTCTGAACCATCCCATTTCCTGCAGGAGAGAGCTTATTAAAATAGTGAGCATCCACCCACTGCACAGTTCCGCCCAGGGTTTGGCTGCTCAGCAGCAATGGGCACAGGCTGCCCGGTCACAGTCAATTCATGGCATCCTGCCTTCAGATTCTTCAATGCCTTGCAGGCTGTGCTATAGAAACTGTTCTTTTCCTGCACCTTCTGAAGCCACGCAGGCCCTGATCGCTGATTTAATTCAGAGCAGGATAGCAGAGCTAATAAGCACCAGCAAAGCAAGCATTAATAAGGTGCTATAAATATCTGTGTCCCTCTCAGAGGCAGCAAAGGGGGGGGCTCAGCTCTACGCCTTGCAGCAAACCTAAGGCTCGAACCTACACAGAAACCCCCTCTGATCCACCGTGGTCTCACATTATCCACAGCACCAGCTCTTCTAATTTGACATTTTCCTCCAGCTTCCCCAGCCGGATTCAAACTCCAGACACCAAAAGAGAGAGAATTTACATTTCCAATTCACGAGCAACACAGTCCATTAGGTTTAACAAGTGAATGAACTTCACATGTAACCTACAGCAAGCATCAGCTCCGTGGCTATTCATTTTAACTGATTACCTCGTTTGCTATATCTAGGAGCCCCTGGCGTGGCCATGGCAACTGGTTTTGCTTAAATGCAGCTGAACAGCAAAGTTAATTTTAGATTAGGTGAGGAGGAGGCTGGTGCACCAGGGGAAGCTCAGTGCTACATTTCTCTTCTCGTTTGCTAAAGGAACCTGCTCTGCCTTGCAGATATTTGCTATTGCCCCGACCCTTGGAGGCATGCAGCAGCATCCCCCAGCATTAGTGCATCCCTGTGCTGTGCCATGCACTGCTGCACCAGGCCATGCAAGTTCCTCCATCACCTGCAAACCCTCCGAGCCATCAGCACGCACTGACTCCTTGCTGAGATCAGCTCCCCCTTCTGCTTCTCGTGCTCTCCGTGGAGCAAAGCAGATGGTGTGGCTTCTCACATCCTGGGTGAGCCTAACCCAGGTGGGCTGCTGTGCCCTCGCCGTTCCAGCACTGCATATATCACCGGAATTATTTCCTCTCCCTGCTGTAGAGGTAGCTGAAATGTCAGTTAAAACCTCAGGCCTGGGGATTGCTGCATCCCAGCTCAGCTCACTCATCTACATATATTCATGCGAATATTTAAACCGCGGCCAGAAAAAAAAACCCCATAAATAAGCTAAAAGTGACCTTAAATATAATTAGTACTTTGGACCTAAGAGGCATATTTCAGTTGTTCTCTTGAGAACGTGAAATAGGTGGTAAATGGGCATTTCTTTACAAGAAGCCTGCCTATTACTGAAGTGCTTCTCCAGCAAAGCAAGCAGTGCAAGACCACTTCAGAGCTCATTTTCCTGATGATTTCATTCCAGCTAATGCTTACCACCCCAGGCAGCTCCTTCAGGTGCTGGCCTTGCTGGCCTTCCTATGCTGTGTGGGGGCTCCTGCCCTCTTCACTGCCTTCTCTTGGTCTCTTGTTCCACCCAAAGAGTGCTCAGGAGCCCCATTGCAAAGGTTTTCCTTATTTCTTGCCATTATTTCTGCTGTTTTACCCCAATTGGAGCCTCCTTGTCCACGCAACCTGAAGGAAGGGCAGATCCTACAGGCACAGACTGCATGCACAGAGCTCACCCAGCCCCCCATGCACACAGCAGCATCTGCTCCTCAGCCTGCCTTCCTGGTGGGCCAGAATGAGCTGCACTGATGGGCACTGCAAGCCCACAGGTGGGCAGACATCTCCAATATCAAACAGCAGCGTGTAATACAGAGCTGTGCTTATGATATATATATAAATATATATAATATACACTCCTGTGTTAGCTTTTTTAAAATATAGCCCCACACTGTATGCAAACCACTGCCATCTATTAATATAGAGATATGCTGACATGAGAAGCACCGAAACAAACAAAAAAAGACCAAAGCATGCCTTGCTTTGGCTCCAAACTGTTGCCTAGCATAGCAAGAATACATCTGCCCACAGTCTGCCTGCTGCAGCAGTCGTTGTTGTGCAGCAATGAGTACGTCAGCATGCCCAAACTCTGCACCCAAATCACAAGCAATGAGCAAGGAAAGAGCCTGGCCCATCTGGTGAAAGAGCCTTGCATGCGTCTCAAGTTGTTTTCTCTTTTTTGGGGGGGCAGATCTGCTGCTGCACAGCAGTGTTGGGGTGCACTGAGGGCTGCAGCTCCCAGCTTCTCCCATGCACAAAGGCAGGCAGCGCTGGACCAAGCCCAGCTCCGTTTGCACAAGGTCTGGCACCATGATGAGCGCATTGGAACGCCTTTCATTTAGTTGGTTGGCACGCAGGCCTCTGTCCAGCCAGGCCAGGACTTCAGATGGGAATGAAATAACTAGGAACTCTAGCAAGTAGAGCTCATGCCAGAAGGAAAAGCTTGGGGGAGGGGGGGAAAAAAAAAGAGGGAGAAAAGCATCATCTGTTACAGTCTTTTCCAGGAGACAGTTAAAAAAGAACTTCATGCAGAGAAGCCTATTGAGATTGATTAGCCAACGTTGTGATTTGTAATTTTGCTTAATTCTATTAAAGAGAAGCATTGACCATTTGTTCGGGAGAACGGCTGGCGGGGCGCCGAGTCTTCTCTGTAATGAATTCAGAGGATTAATCCTATTAGCCCTCCTCCCTTCCACCCTCACAGCCCCTCAACTTCTCTGAAGATGAATCGCAGATGCAGAACCAAGCAAACAGGCAGATATGGGCTGAGCTGCATCTGATATCCGCCAGACCTTTGTGCTCACCCTTCGAGAGAGCAGAATGACTCAGAGCAGCGGTGGTAGAGGAGGAGAACAACAGCAATCTTATCAGCCAGGCTGAGAGACAGCTCCAAAGCCTGGAGCAGCTGAAAGGTGCAGAACAATACGGGAGGGAAAAGAGATCGTGCTGTCGACTAGCGGGCATGGAGATACTGCTATCATGCCATAAGGAAAGGGAGGAGGGCTGATGTGGGGAGAGGAGCCCCCACTGCAGGATGGCGACGCTCAGATCTAACACTGCCCTGCAGCAAGGATGCTCATGATGGGGATTTTACCCCATCTTCCATCTGTGAGCAGACAGAGAGGCTAACCTGAAGTCCTGAGCTTCCCTTTCCCTCTCCATCCTTTCCCCTTCCCTTCAAGGGACCCTGAACTTCCCCTCCCTTCCCTTTAAAAGGACCGTAGTGGGTAGGAAATCACTCTGCCACACCAAGCTCCCTGCTCCCTTAGCTACACATGAAGCATTGCTAATGCACTTTCCACAGAGGCAGAGCAGGACATTAGCCACTTCCCTTTGGTGCAGCATGTCACCTATAGACAACATCCCGTTCGCTTCATGTCATTCCCTGTGACAAAGCTCTACATTAGGAGCCATAAATATTTATACAGCATGAACTCAGGCAGCAGAGCTGACACCTCACCCTGCAAAAGGATTCAAGTGTGGAATATAATTTACAGCTCCTTCAGCAGCACTCGCAGGGCTCCCTCCCTGCAGGGCTGTTCAGTGCCCACCTCCAGTTCCAAAGGACTTTCCTTGTGAATTTTTCTGCTGGAGTGATTGATACAGCCTTCCCCTTGACCACCAAAGGCATCCAACACGACTCCAGCTAAGTGGATAGAGTTTCCTTTTCCTTCAGAGTCTTTCAAAGCTACAGTCACCTCCTTCCATTCTGGGAAGGCTTACCAGTTCAAACCACTTCAACAGCACAGACCTCTAAACACAGCCATCCCACGAGATGATCACTGTGGAGCTGCTGCTCCCAAAGCACAAGCACCTGCCTGCACATAAGGCACATATTTAAAAGGTTTAACATCTCACCTTACAGCCCAGATAACAGCCAGGATCAGGATCACCATTGCACTTCCCATCCTTGGTCTTCTGCAGATACAAGATATGGAACAGCAAAAAGTCCTGGGATCCCAACAGCAGCAGCAGCACCACCAAGGCTCTCCCTACACCTATGGTGGGCTTAGGACGGACAGCAGCTTTATTTGCAGAGCTGCTCTCACACAGGTGCTCATAGTTTCACATTTCCAACACTTTTCAGGTGTAATGAAAGATGCCAATCATGATGAAAGCAGCCAGCTGCCAAGTGTCTCCTCCGTGAGCATCTTGATGGGCACTCAGACGTTGTGTTCTTTTCCATTAATAGTTTGCTAATGAATTTCTTGGCTCATGCGTTTCAGCAAGTAGCCAAATTCAAAGCGACTTGGAGAGATTTTTGTCCAGAATGTCAATTCAGAGCTCATTGCTGTGAATGTTCAAAGAATGACCCCACTGGGGAGAATGTTCATGGGGTGGGGGGCAACTGATCCAGTGTTTACCCAAGCGAGTCTTACTGCAAATCTCCAGTCTGCTGCTCGTGCATTAGCTGCTATCTGAGCAGCTGGTGCAGAAGCTGTGCCATGATTGATTTTTAAAAGAAGATCTGGCCAGGGAACACATAAGCTGTTCACAAGCAAGACTCAAGCCAAGATTTGTCCAGAAAAAAAACATTTTCTGCAAGGCGTTTGCTCAGCTCTAGTGTTGCCCTAACAAATGCTTCATGGTGCCCAGAACTTCCAAGCCCCATAAGGACACTGCAGACCCCCAGGCTGTGCTCCAGGACTATTAGCTGTGGAACTCCTGCATCATATGGCTGGTGACGGAGCTGGGACATCTCCCCACATAGAAAAGGACTGAGAGAGGTGGCCTGGCTCCCCACAGCCCGAGCAGTGTGGGGCTGTCTCCTTGCAAGCAGAACGAGTTCACATTAATCCTCATACGCAGCCAGTTGACCACAGCATTAAATTAGCATCTTGTTGAGCATGTACGGGAGCAGTGGGACATCGATCAGTGGGAATGAGCCTCCGGTGGCCATAGATCAGCTGCGGAGTGCTGGGGATGCTGGGTGAGATGTCATTGCATCCTTGGCTGCAATGAGGACACCCAGGGTGCTCAGCCTGGACCGAGCCATGAGTGATGCTCTGCTCTTGAGCTCCTGCCCTGGTGGGTCTGTAGCACCACATGTCCATCCAGGAACTGTCCAGATACACTGGCTGCAGTGCATGCAGTCACCACTTACTCTCGGTCCTGTTCCAGCCCCATCCCCAGCTGGGATATCCATGGCACCAAACCCAAAGGAGAAACAAGGGGATCGTGCACAGGGCAGCCCAGGGGAACTGGGCAGGGGGACAGAGGGATGCTGCTGGCAGCTAGTGAGCAGCACTGATATTCACCAGGGTTTCTGAAAGCAGAAGAAACATCCTAGAAAATTGTTCCTGTCTTGTTTCCTCAAAATGCTTTGTAATGAGGCTTGCAAGGCATAAAATTTTCACTACGACGACGGTTTTGCCCTCCCGTTTCCAGCAGCACGTCTCTAAGAATTAGCTGCATGCATACCTAACGGCGGTCTCTGCTAAGAGAAGCTTATGAATGCATGACGGGGCATCCTCCCAGCACCCTGGGATCCCACAGGCTGCCCCAAACCTACACGCAGAGCCCACATCTGCTTCCTGGGCTGCACGGCAGCAAACATCAGACTTTTCCCTCCAACCTTCCCCAGCGTTGCGATGGAACCCAAACCCATGGCTTCAGCTTGCAGCGAGGGCAGCCCCAGTGTTCGCTTTCTGGAAGGACTTGAAGGGCTCATCTCAACTGAGTTCATCCCTTGGCTGGAGCTGTGGCAGTTGGAGAGGTGTGTGGGGAAGAGGGTGAGCCCTGAGTGCGTTCAGCCCTGAACACCATGTCCTACGCCTGCCTGGAGGCTATTTACACAGCTCCAATTGATTCGTTGCAACCTGTAATTATTTCAGTTGATTTTCTTCTTCTTTTTTTTTTCTTTTTCATGCTCTGTTTGTTTTTGCTCTCAGGAAGAGGAGCAATGTTTCTCCCTGCTGAAGGGATGCTGATGGGGCGGGCAGGGGCACTGCGGATCGCAAAGCGATGGCCACCCTCCTGCCCCCAGCCCTTCAGATAGGGTAATGTGCCACTGCTTGTTGGTCTCATTCCTTCCTCCTCTTATCTCACATCTATGCACAGAGCCGTTCACTCTCACCTGAGATCTATGAGTAAATCCTGGCTGGGGCCGATGCTCCCCTCCTGCTTGGGGGATTGCTAAACACCGGATTGATTCATTTCCCCCAGTCCATTTAGTGGGTCACCTTTCTAATTCACCTTGCCTCTTACCTCTCGTTTCCTGGGAGCTCACTGCTGCTATTGCAGAGGAAAGGAATTATCATGCAGAAAAGAAGTGGGAGAGATGCTATAAATGTAAAGCGCAAGAGCAAACCTTAATCATCCTCAACACCAGCTAATTGCCGTAGCCTGAGTCCATTCCAAGGAGAACACAGTGTTAAATATAGATGGAGAAATCGGATCTATTTTGGTGGTTTGTGCTCCCTTTGAAGCGGGCTCTGCCTGCTGCTCTTCCTACGGATGTCAACACCGGGAGCTGTCAGCACAGCGTCAGTCTCTTGTTTGGGACGTGGGTTCCTACCGGAGCAGCTGGGATTCTGTTGAGCGATGCCTGACAAACGATAGCAATTAGGATCCTGCTAGGTTTCACTCTTGGCCTTTGGGGAAACCTGCTCTCTATGTGTTTCCAGCAGCACCTTAGGATCACAGGACCACTCTTCCTGGACCTCAGGCTAGCAGCACTTCTTGCTCCCTGATGCACATTCCCCACTTTCAGAGCACTTTTCCTCCCTGTGCATCGCTTTGGTCCCCGTCCTCTGTGCATTTCCTCTCCCCCCCCCCTTCCTCTTTCCCCTTTAATCTACTCTGCTAAACATCTCCTTCTTAATTAGGACAGTGACACCCATGGAGAGCAGCTGGCCCTGGAGCAGAGGGTTTGGAGCTTGGCTCTCTACAATGAGCTGCCAGGAGACTTCTCCATCCCAGCACTCGTGAAAAAGATTTGTGCTTAACTCCTTCTTTCCAAGAGAGATTTGCAGTGCCAGAAATGCTTGTGCACAAGTGGGGTGCAGGGAAGGGGAGAGGGGTGGAGGGAGAAAGGGGCACTGAAGTCACATAGACCCCACAGTCTGCACTCACAGCAGAGCTGCAGGAAAGCAGGGCAGGATGCATTGCTTCAACACATCCCATGCCGCAAGCTGAGCCCTTGGCAGCACCAGCAGCAGGGCCAAGGTGGCTCTGAGAGATAAAGACCCCATTAATGCCTTTCTCCATGGCTGGCAGGAGCGGCTGGTGCCAAGTTCCCTGCGTCTCATTGCCATAGAGATGGCAGCATCGCCCTCCCCACGCATGGTGCTCAGCTCAGTGAGCAGAGCTGAGCCAAGGAAGGAGCACTGCACGCACTTCGGTGTGACAGGGTGGCACTGAGGGGACACACCTATCCTTGTGCAGATCCCCCATGTGCAGGTCCTGCAAATGTGTTGGTGTCTCAGCATGTCCATGTGAGAGTGTCCTTAAGCAGAGGCTCATTAAATGCCAAGAGCTCTGCGGAGGGCTAATGCCTTATGTATTGCACCTGCTGGCCTGCTGACAGCTACCTGAGCTTAGTGGCTTTCTGCTCGCTGGCAACACATGTACAGTGTGTCATAGCTCAAATTTCTGCCTCACTGAACTGTATATTGTCCCAGCTCTGAGTCTGCAGGGTGATGGCAACACACATGCAAACGCCATGGCAGAGCGTACTGATGTGTGTTTGTGTGCCTGCTGCACACATGGCCAGCTCTGCATATACGTCTGCATGTATACCTGTGTATATGCATGTGTCACGAATTAAAAACAATTAGGTCCTTATTACCTGCCTATCTCGGCCTGTAGGACTGGTGTAACGAGGAGAGGTGGCTCCCTGTCTCACACACAGACCTTGGGGCCACCTCTGTCCTCCCCACTGCTCTGTCTGAGGGTTGCCAAGCCACTCATAAGAGCAACATGAGCATAAAAGCACCCCCGGGCCACCCTGCAGTGGGGCTGGAGCAGCACGTGGGTGCCCTTGCAGTGCAGCTCTAAAGGGCAGCCACTCATCGCATGATGATATCTTCTGCTTTTTATCACAGTGGATCGATGGATCCCCTCACTTTGGTCACTGTGCTCTGACTCCTTCCTCCCAAGTGCTGCGAGAAGATGCTTTCCCATAGCATTACACACTGAGCTGTGGGAGCTCCATCCCCACAACCATTCTCTGCTCCAGGGCTGCAGGCAGGAGCTGAGCCACCCCATCCCCCTGCTCCCCTTGCCAGATCCAGCCCTGCACAGACAGCAGCATGCATCCCTCGCCTCCCAGCAAAGCCTCCCTTCCCTCTGCTTTGCTGCCAGCATGGGGAGATGGGGAGAGCACCACAAAGGGGATGGAAAGGGAAAATCAAAACTTAATAAGACATTAAGACAACAGATTCATTAAAAAGTCGTTAGTCTCTGTCAGGAGCGGCTTTAATTAACAAATGCCAGGAACTGCAGCAGTGTCTTTTTGCTGCCACTGTGCCTCACAGCGTCGTGACCACCTGAATGCCACTAATTAAATGCCATTTAAAGCTCCCCCAAACCTGGCAGCAAACCTTCATCACTCTGCCAATTTTCTCTGCAGCTTCTGAATTCACCTCGTTTGTCATTGTCCTCCCCGCATGGGGGTGGCACTTCTTGGAAAACCTTTCCTCCCCTCCCAAGGAGTGCTTCCTTCCATCTTCCACTTGTTTAGCCAAATCCCGTGCTTAGGTTTGACGCACTGACAGTGCTGTATGGCAGCTTGGAGAGCTGAGCTCTCTGTGGTACACAGGGGCTGGAAGGAAGAGGGGGAACCAAACCATCTGAGGTCCTCCAGCATCATCCTCTCATGGCCATGGGAAGGTTCCCACTCAGCCTCCCACTTAGATGGGTGCCCCAGAGGCCCTCTGTGCTGGTTGCAGAGGCAGCTCCAGCTGGGATGTTGTTGGTTAGGGTTAGCATCAGGGTTATGGTTAGCATTACGGTTAGGGTTAGCAGCAGGGTTATGGTTAGCATTACGGTTAGGGTTAGCAGCAGGGTTAGGGTTATCATTACAGTTAGGGTTAGCAGCAGGGTTAGGGTTATCATTATGGTTAGGGTTAGCATCAGGGTTTGGGTTAGCATTACAGTTAGGGTTAGCATCAGGGTTATGGTTAGCATTACGATTTGGGTTAGCAGCAGGGTTTGGGTTAGCATTACAGTTAGGGTTAGCAGCAGGGTTAGGGTTATCATTATGGTTAGGGTTAGCATCAGGGTTTGGGTTAGCATTACAGTTAGGGTTAGCAGCAAGGTTAGGGTTAGAGCTCGCCCTGAGCCTGCAGATGCTTTCTGGCCATCTCAAGGCACGTGTGCAGAAGGGATGGGGCTACTGCTCCAGGGGAAGCTGTGTCAGCCTCATTTATTCCTCCGCATTGCACTTGGACAGAGGTTCGCTCTCAGAGCCGCACCAGCAGAAAACAAAGCAGTGTGCCCCCCCTGCTGCCCCCGGTGCCTCGTGCAGCCTCCCGCTGCAGCTGCTTTAGCTCTGAGCAGAAGCTGTCACAGCTGCGGGCAGGGGAACTCTGGTCAAGCTGATGTCCCGAAATAGCTGAGCAGGTCACCATCTGGAGCAGCACGGCTCAGCCGGGAATACCCAGGAAAACAAAAGCTGCTCGCAGCAATAGCAGAAGGGCAGCAAAGCCCCCTCGGGGGTGAAGCCGAAGCAGAAGGGCTCTGCATCCATTCAGGGGTTCTCTCCTCTTTCCCCTGCATCCAGACTGAGCTCTCCTCTCCTTTTCCCCTTGGATGGGGTTGGTGAGAGAGATGCGCAGCCCTACAGCAAGCATATTTTAGGAACCTTCATACCGACCTCTGTTGGCAAGATCAGATCAATCCAACCACAGGCTCCCTATTTCCTTGAGTTGTTCTTTGCTTGTACTGTCCTTATAGTCCCTGTGATTTTTTGATGCTGCAATCAAAAGCGTTTCTTCAGCTGCACGCACACTCGGGAACATCAGCAAACACACACTCCATAAAATATACAGCACCATCACGGTGGGATTTACATAACAGTGACACTGAAGGCATCAAAAGGAATCGGTTATTAGGTTTAGGAGCAATTACTGAGATGTCTGCTCAGAAGGGGAGCAGGCTGGGAGCTGGCAGCAGGTTACGGAGGCTGCTCAGCCCTGGGCTCCATGTGCCATTCATTGCTCTGCTCTGCGCTCATGGACAAGTTCCCAGCTCCAGGCAACCACGGAGCTCCCCGTGCCCCCCGTGTTGTCAGGGGGAAGATAGACAGAGAGACATCTGGAGAGAGCTCGGGCTCCCCATCAGGAGGCTCTGACTTCTGGATGTGTGCAGCTGGACGCTGCTCAGAGGCTGTGGGATGCTCTGTTGCTCCAAGCAAGGGAGCTCGGGAGGTGGCACAAAAGGCCATAAATCTGAGCATTATTCAATCACCTCTCCTGAAATTGCTTTGGGAAGTGTTCCTAGCAGACAGCCATCCAGCAGCAATTCAGCCTGCACTGGCAAATGCAGGGCCCAACCCAAACCCATCCAGAAAACAAAACCAGCTAACAGACTAAAGAAGCCCCAACCTGCTTTGCCCACACCAAACCCAACAACACGCTGCTGGATATGTGCAGACCTGTGCAATCTTTGGGGCTGCGCTGTATCTGGGAAGGCAAGCAGTGAGTGAAGCAAGCCGAGCTCAATCTTTTTGGTTGGCATCCAGGCCTGTGAGAAATTCTTGCTGTTAAAGGGCTGAGCAGGTGGCTTTCAGCTCTGCCTTTGGGTTTGCTCTGTGTTTTCTCGCACCACCAAGCAACAAGTTGAGCTCCCACAGCACTGTGTTGGCACCCACAGCCCACCAGCAGCCCTTTGCCCAGAAGCAGGACTTCCATTCACCCAACCAAAACAGAACCCATGATAAATAATGGGCAAATTTGTAGCTGCTTGATTGCCATGGCAACCCTGCAGCCATCCTCCTGAGCTGCCTTCGAGTGCTTCTCTGGCTGCAGCCCCAGCAGGTAGCATCTCTCAGCTCCCTGCTGCTCTGCACCCATTCACTCCATTCACATCACAGCCCTGGGTCACACCTGGCTCTGCATCCTGCTCTTGTCCTCATTGTGTCCTGCCTGATGGCACCAAGAGGTGGCACCTGGGGCCATCACCAGCATCCCATGCTCTACCCACGAGTGTGGGGGTGAAGGGCTCATTCTGCCCAACTTGCTAAAATCTCAGCATCCTCAGATACCACAAAGCAGCAGAAATATATCTCAGAGAACCCCCCCCCAGAAAAAGCAGATTGGATGTTTTCTCTCTTTGTCCATGCAAGAAGAGCATTATTCTCCATGCTTGGTCCCCTTAATTCTGATGGATTTTGCCTTCCAGCAATGCAGAGCTTCAGCCAGCGCACAACAGGCAGAGAGAGCGATGCTGCTCATGTTAATAGGGGCTGAGATCAAAGAGATGGGGGGACCCCATCCCAGGGGGTGGTGGGATGAGAACAGGGCCCGTCCTGGCTGCAGTGGGGCTGCTGGGTGCTCTGTAGGTCCCACCAAGGGCTCAGGATCTGCTGTGGCATCACCGCCTCCAGGATGAACCACTTCGGAGCCCTCCTCCAAAGCAGAGCTGGCACTCGGGGATTTAATTGCACGCTTGGTATTCTGTTCAGCTCGAGCCCAGGTATTATTTATAAAAATAGCAAGCGGGAGAAAACAGATAGAGAGGAAAAATATCAAAGGGCTCTTGAATTTTCATGCTGTGTGTGAGCAAGCAGCCTTTTGGATCAGATCACAGCCCACTGCCTCCGGGAGGAGTGCTGAGCCCCAGCTGCACCGCGCTGCCGGAGCCCAAGGCCAAATCCTGCGGCTCCAGTGGGGGCTTTGCACCTTTGCAAAGCAGATGAGGCTGAAATTTTGCTCCGAGTCCTTTGTGAGCGTGGCTGAATCCTGAAGATGAGAGGGAAAAGGGTCTGCGCTGTGTGCTGCAGTGGGGATGGGGGCCAAGTGGTGGCTTAAGGCTGCTGGTGGGGCTGTGGTGGGTCCAAAGGGCCCCATCCTGCGAGGGCTCAGCCCCACAGCAAGCAGCAGGCTGACAGATGAGTCATCTGCAGCAATGAGAAAGGGCTCTTCTTTTTCCTAACAGAGCGGTGGAAGGATGCCAGTGAACATAACCTCTGCGACTGCTGGAGGAATCGTTTCGGGGAGGAATTAGAGGCATAATATTAGTTGCAGGCAAAGAACTTAATTAGCGGATTCAGCAGAGATTCCAATTAAAAAAAACTAAGGAGGGAAACAAGCCCGGTGCATGGCTTGGGGCTCTGCTGGAGAGCAAGCAGGGAGGTGGGCACCCCACAAGGAAAGGGCAGGGCTGCCTGGGAGAGAAGTGCTGGGGGATCCACATCGATCAGAACATGGGGACAAATGAGGCATGTTTTAATTTCTGAGCCTTTCCCTGGTGGTTCAGTGCAGCCACAGCCTCCGTGTTCAACAGGAAAGCAGCAATAGGGAGCAGCCCGACAACAGAGGAACAAATAAAAGCTACATGACTGCTGGTGAGGAGCAAGCAAAGCCTGGAGGCCTGCAAGCTGCCTTCTGATGGAGGCGGGGGGCAGAGGGAGAGGGGGAGGATGCTCTGCTGTGTGCACGTGTGGGTGTGCATGCGGGCACGTGAGCGCATGTGCACGGAGGTGAGCACATGGGTGTGTGCCAACTGAGTGTGCACACGTGGGAGCCCCGTGCGTGCCCGCAGCGCACGTGTGCACGCACAGGGGGAGTGAAGGTGCCTTGCATCGTCATGGAAACGCTGGCAAATGCAAAGCTGCTGGCAAACACCGCACACTTGGCCTCTCTCAGCAGTGGGGAAGGGGCAGGAGGGCCCCCCTCCCCATGTGTGATGCTGGGTAAAGGAAATCACATCTTGCTGTTTTCCAGTCCAGGAGGTGGAAGACAGGCAGCGCTGAGTCCATGCCTCACCTTTCATAGAGTGGAACCACAGAAGGCTGAAAAAGACCTCCAGGATCGCCACATCCAACCCCAATCCATCTCACCGTGCCCAATGACCATGTCCCCAAGTGTCACATCTCCATGGTCCTTGAATACCTCCTGCAATGGTGACCCAGCGCTTCCCTGGGCAGCTGTGTCAGAGCATCGCCGAACTTACAGAGATGAGACTATCCCTAACATCCAACCTTCCCCTTTCAGTGCATCCCTGCTCCTGTGTCTGCGAGGAGGCAACGGGAGCGATAACAGGACCTGGGGGATCAGCAGACCCAGACACAGAAGGCGTTAATGGTCGCTGTCTGCTGACAAACGCAACAAGTTCACTCGCGCTGGCTGACGCTGCAGCCTTTTAATTACATTTTTGTCTGGCAGTAAAAGAAACAAATCTGACTCTTAAAGCAGCACGTAACACATGAGGCATCATAATCATTTCCTTCCCTGGTTTTTCCTTCTTTAATCAGCCAACGCTGTGCTCTTTAGGAAGTTTATTTCCCCCCGGACCAATCTCCTGCCTGTAATTTTGAGAGCGGGTGGGGGCGAAGGCTGAAAGGAAGAGAGGAAGAGAGAGTGATATAAAATTTCTGCAATGCAAAGCGCCTTCCATAAAAGAAGACCGCATTACTCAGCGTGCCTCGTGTTCATATAATGGGGGACTCCATCAGGTTCGCCTCACCCCTGCAACTCGCATCCCAGGGCAGCCATAAAGATGCTGGGAAGGGGAAAGATAAACCGAGCGGCTCCTCCCGCATTGCCGGGGCTGGCGGAGGGATTTGGTCTCTCTGGGGCTCTAACTATGGCTGTTCCTGCATTTTATGGTATCGCCCCTGATTTATGAGCAGCTTTTATAGTAGCTGTAAACCAGCCCCAAAGCAGAGAAATAAAGGAACTAGAGAACATTTCCCCTTCCCACCCAGCTCGCCTCCTGCAGCGGGAGCCTGGCGGTGGTGTGTGGGGATGTGGTTTTGGGATGAGATGGTGAGAGCTTGGGATTGGTGTTCTGGAGGAGGTGTGAGGCTGAGGGGGAGAATCCCTTCATCAGCTGACAGCGTGGCTGTGTCCTGCACCCCAACATTGGCTGCCACCATGGGCGTGGGTTTGTCATCTCGCCCCTCTGCACCCAGGGAGAGGGCGGAGGTGTCTATGGGCAGTGCTCAAAGTGCAAGGATTGGTCTGGAGGGGTGTGGAGGTCATCCCCTAAAAGAGTACTCCAAAAATGTGCAGAAACATAAATATGAAGAAAACAACAATACTGTGTTAACAGTGCCTGGAAGCAAGGATTTACTGATATCCCTGAGCAGGCTTATTGCCAGCGTGTGGCTGCTCTGAGCAATGAGCAGCCACCCTCGGGCTCCTGCCTATGGATACAGTGCTCCTCCACAATGGCAATGGCTTTGTGGAATTGATGCAATGGCAAATGCATCCTGGGTGGCAGCCTGTGCCGTGCTGCTTGGTGCAACAACAGGGCTGAGGACCCATCCCCAGCCTGGGGAACAAGGTTGGCATTTGCCTTCCCAACAGAGTAGGAGGAAAATCATTTTCAGGCCCCTGAAAATCTGAGATCAGGAAGCTCTGGGGTTCAGGCTGTGCTGGGTTGTGTTGTGTTGTGCCCAGTTGGATTGTGTTGTACTCCATGGGTTGTGTTGTACCCGGTTGGATTGTGTTGTACCCAACTGGTTGTGTTGTACCCAGCTGGTTATTCTTGGCACTGCTGCCCAAGGAAGGACTGATCCCTGCCTGCAGTGCTCCGGGTGCCAGGGGTAACACTCTGCCTCAGGCAAGAGCCACGCTGTAACTCAGCAGCAGCAGAGCCTGTGTGAATTATGGCTCTGTCCTGCACCAGAGAGAGCCCTGCCATAACTTATTGCCATTGCTGGGAAGTGATCTGCTTTATTCCTCACAGGGGAGATGAGAGAGGGAAGGGGTGTCTGCTCTTTGGCTCTGGAGGAAGGGCTGCAGGCAGCTTCAGCAAACACCTCCAAGGTTTATGGTTCCCTCCTGCTGCCTGAGGGAGCTGCTGTTACATCCTTAAATCATTAAAGAAAAATAATAATGGCAGCACAACAACTCCTGTATCCATGTAACACCGAGGCGATGCTCCAGGGGATGTCGGCACTTTGTGCCCAGCAGCTCTATCCCCAGTGGGGACAGTGAGGTTGGGGAGATAGGTGGGAGGAAGGAGAGGAAAGCACTGCTGGAGCTGATCCTGCCTATAGCAAACCTGCTGGGCCCTAAGGAGGGAGGAAACCTCCCTGATCACCATTACGGCTGACTGGAATGATGTGGTGGGACAGTGCCACACACTCTGAGCCCCCACATCCCTACAACAACTGTGCTGAAATCAGTGGAGCACAGAATGGTTGGGTTG
Source organism: Gallus gallus (assembly GCF_016699485.2). NCBI lineage: Eukaryota > Metazoa > Chordata > Aves > Galliformes > Phasianidae > Gallus > Gallus gallus. Next base: position 1,899,345 of record NC_052557.1, on the reverse strand, counting down.
GAAGGGATCTCTAAGGTCAACTCATTCCTAACCCAAATGTAGGGTCATAGGAAGGTTGGGCTGCAGGGGACCTTACATCCCACCCAACCTCTGCCGTGGGCTCAGTGCCCCACCAGCTCAGTCTGCCCATTCACAGCCTTGGGCATCTCCAGGGATGGAGCACTCACGATCTCCTCCTGCTCCCCAAGGAGGTAATGTGGGCTTGGAAGAGAATGTGAAGCTCCTTCCAGCCCCACACATAGAACTGTCTAGAGGGGAAGAAAGTCATTGAGATTGCAGGCTGCTTCCCCAGAAAGAAAAGCTTTAACCCCTTGCACCAGGGGAATATCTTCCAGGTGACTTCAAGTGCATGCATGAGAGCCATGAGAAGTGCTGAAGCAGCAGAGAAAATAAATTAGCACCATCTCGGCTAAAATCCCACACAATTAAGACCTGGATCAGGCTGTACTCATCTGCCTGAAGATAGCATCTTGAGAGTGACATGCATTAGTCATCCTCTGCAACGGGCTGGCTTCGCACGGGGAGCAGCATGGTTAGCAGCAAGGTGTGAGACAGGGAGGGCTCGGGGTCACCCGGGTGGCTGGCACATGAGGAGGCATTGCTGAGCAGTGGTTGGGCACAGCCAGCTGCTGCTCACCCCCATACCAGTGCTGTGGGTCCCCATTCCCAGCGAGGGCTCAAAGGGGCGCAGCGTGGGCAGCAAAAGGGTCTCTCCTCCTGCAGCGCTTCATAGGGTGCTCGTTGGTTTTGGCACAGCCCTGCCTCTCCCAGCATTTGGATGCAACCTCAAGTTTCACCCCTTGTTGCTTAAAAAGCCACGAGGGAGTTTTCCAGCTGACACCCCTCTTTGCCTCTCAGTTTGTGCTGCGAAGCATTTAAGCGAGGCTAACATTAAGCATGTGCTCCCATTAACTCTCCATTTAAATGCTTTGCTGAATGGGGGCCAACGTGCCAGAACATCACCCATTTGGTCTGGGCACATGGGCAGGGATTTTATGTTATTGAAGTCCTGCCAATTAAATCAGGTCACTCCAATCTCTCCTCTTCTCCCTCACTGGCTCTGGCGCGTGTGTGCACGGCTGTTCTCCATCCCTGAGCTCCAGGCAAATGCACGCATGAGATGGTGATTCAATGGCCACTGTCAGCCCTGGGGCGCATGGCATCTGTGGGGATCTGACTTCAGATGGAAAAAGCATTCTGGGGGGAGTATTGATGGCAAGAAAACAAAAGCTGAGGCTGCTCTGCTGCATTGGTTTGCACCCAGAATCCTGCCTTGGTTGGAGCCCGCGTCTGTGCCTACATCTGCAGGGGGGTTGGAACTGGATGAGCTTTAAGGTCCATTCTATGATTTTATAGTAGTATGATTCTGTGATTAACCCCGGTTCTCTCTGTCTGACTACAGTCAGCCTTCTGGACTCAGCCTCCAGGCTTCTGCACCCCAACATTGACTTTATAATTCCACTGAAATTAGGATTGGATCGTGGGTTAAAGAAGGGGAAATTTTGGCTTGATTGAAATCCTGCCCTACAGCAGTCCTTGGGTTATGATAGATCTGCCATTCTCGGGCTTTTGTTGGCAGTTAGGGACTATTTCTTCCCACTAATGGGAAACAATGCCAGAGGTGAGCCATGGGCAGCGGGTCCTACCTGGGGATGTGGCCACCACCCAATTGGAGGAGATATTCAGCAAAACACATAGGGGCATCCATAGTGTCACCACAGGCAGCCTGGGGATGGGATTGGTGCCAGGAACCAGGCTGTGGAAAGCAAGAAACCCTTTGAGAAGACCACCCTCCCTACTACTCTCCCAGCACAGTGCCAGGAATCTCTGTGCGAGGAACCCCAACTCTGTGACCCCCCCTGGCACCACTCAGTGTCCCCACGTTGCCCCCATAGGGAGCAGGAGGCACTGGGGATGCCAAGGGGTGTGAGCAAGCACCTCCACCTTTATGGGAGCTGTTGGGGAACATTGCCTTGTGGGGGTGCCAGGGGTGGCCGTCCCCATGTCACCAACCCATGGATGGGTGCGTGGTGTCACAGTGCTCACCAGAGCTGCAGGAGTTAAGGCAGCAGGAGCTGGTTCGGGTGGGTGGCACGTCGTGGCGACAAGGCTCGAGTGAGGAGGAGGAGGACGGGGAAAGGGAAAGGGAGGGGAGAAGAAGGGAGGAGGAAGAGGAGGAGGAGGAGGAGGAGGAGAAGGAGGAGGAGGGGGCAGCAGCGGCTGCAGCGCGAGGGGAGGATGGATTTCTCTCCCCGCTGCCTCCAGATCGGGCGCTGAGAGAGAGCACAGAGGCAGCGTGCAGGGGTGGGCTGTTGTCGTTGTACCACCCTCCCCATAGGACTGGAGAGCTCTTCGATGGGTCCAACGCACCCCCAGCCTTTGTCTGCCTTCATCCGATGAGCGGCAGCCGCAGCGGATGCTCACAGTGATGGGAGACTGGAGGAGACCCCAGTGGTGAGTTGGGCTCCAGCCTCATTATTTCTATCAGGTGGTCATGGCTCTGGGAGGGGGGGGGAAAGGGTGCTCCTATGCTTGGGGGTTCTGCTGTTTGTTTGGGGTTTTACCCCTTCCTTCCTCTCTGTCTGATCTCTGGTATGAGTGGTGCATTAAACAAATGAGAGGATAAGCAGATGACAATAGGAAGTGCACGCAGCATCTGTGCCTCTCTGGTGAGTGGTCCAGGAGGGGGCAAGGAGCACAACGGCTGCTCCAGGGAAAGGTTTCACTCAGAAGTGATGGGGGAGCTGCATTGCCAGTCCTACCCTCAAACCCTCTCTGGGATTGGGCTGATTCTTGCCCGGGCACTGATGGGGTGACTGTGATGATCCCCATGGTGATGCAGTGGGGTTGCATTGGTGCCACTGAGACTGAAATGTGAAACCCATCCGGCATTGCACAGAGATGCCAGCAGGATGTGATCCCGCCAGGAGCAGCACTTCCAAGCATTAACCCCTCTGTGCCCGAGCCCTGGAGAAAGTGTCAAAGTTAGGGGAATAAAGAAGAGTCTGTATCAAATCCAGCAGCCTGGTCCTGTGCTCTCCCTCCTTCCTTCCCAACCTGCTTTTACCCACCGGTGCCAGGCACAACCCTGCTGACAGTGCAGCAAGGCAAAAAGCGAGGGGAAAGCAAACTGGGAGCCCTGGGCGGTGGGTGTGCAGCTGGTGGGCAGCGGGGTGCTGGGGGTGCACAGCCCCACACTGCAAGGATGGGCCCTGGGGGAGGTAAGAGGCTTTGGGCTGCTCTGCAGGAGAAGCTCATGGGGTCATTTTAATGATCTCTCAGCTGGTTTTGCACTGATTTTACCCCTTCTCAACTCCCGTTCTCCATGCACACACTGCTGTGTACAAGCAAAGCAGCCCCTCCCGTGGCTGTAGGGTGCTGCCAAACCAGGGAGCAATGTGGACTGGGGATCGTGGGGTCTGCATGCCCCTGTGCATTAAGGACCCCATGGCTACACACAGACCCTGCCCATCTCACCCCCTCCATGTTGCTGTGCAGATGCTGAGCCAGGACCCGGCCCCTGCTGCTGTTTGGAGGACAAGCAGCCCTGATGCTGCAGCCTGCATGCAGGTAGAGCCCGTAGCAAAGCTGGGAAGCAAACGTTGCTTGCCTTAGTTCTGAGTAGCTGCAGGGTCAGTGCAAGTTCCATGCAGTGCTGACTGCTCCCTGTTGTGGGACTTCTTATGCCCATCGGTCACTGGTGGTCAGGTTTGGGACATGGGATGCTGCCATCCAGCTGCTGTCCTCATCGCTATGGCAGGAGACCCCCATCCCTCCAATCCAGCCTCATTGCAGTGGGCAGAGCTCTCCTTGTACTGGTGCAGAGCTGGCTTGGCACCCCCTTGGTGCTGGCATCAGGGGCTGTGCAGAGCAGGGATGAGAGCGAAACCCAGTGCCACATTCTGCTCCTCAGCCATTTTACGTTCCTTCCATTGAGTGGGACCTTTTTCTTTCATTTTCTGCAACATGAAACAAGAAATTCAGCATCAGCTGCTGGGGCTGAGAGGTGGGAACAGCCATGGTGGGATACGCTGACCCTTCTGCGGCTGAGAGCTCGGTGATCCTAAATTTCTGCCCAGGGTAGGGATGGGGCATGTAGGGAGGTCTGAGCATAGACCAGCACATCCATTTCCTAAAGAGCAGCCAGCTTGGCACTGACCCATAGCAGCTCCTTCTCAGCTTGCTATGATGGGGATATACCCATGACTTTGGTTCTCCTGGCCATGAAATGGGGGAATGTCTGCAGCACGAGCAGTAGCTCCCAGCCCAGCCCTGGGCAGAGGCACAAGGAGCAGAACTGCTTGCTGGGAATGCACTGGGAACAGAGAAACACCACAATTCAGTGAGTCCTCAACGTGTCCTTATGAAGGGAAGTGGTCTCCTTGGGCTTGGGGTTGCATGTAGGGGTTGGGGTTTGTTTGCTGATGCTCATTGACCACCAGTTGTACCATGCCCCAAACAACCCCCTGCATCCTGTGGGGCTCCTGCACACACGTGTCCCTTCCAGGTCCCCCCCATTCCGCACTGACCCCGCAGCCAGGCAGCATCCAGCACCCAGGCAGTGACACAGTGGCTCCGCGGTGGTTGACAGCAGAGAGTATTTTGTGCTGAATAAATTTATAGCAGGCTTGTAAGAGGCTGTTCCAATGGCTGGGTTTAGGAAGGGAGTAAATGGCTGAGAAAATCACTCCGGTCATGGCTGGGAGCAGCGGGGGTTCAGCAGGGGAGTGGCAGCCCCCAGCCCTGTCCCTGTGTGCTGCATGGACTGGGTGGGCTTCGGGGTCCATCAGTGCAAGGAGTGGGATCCCAGTGATGGCCCTATCCCATGAGGGGGGGGAGGTGGAGCCTCAGAGCCCCTCTTGTCCCCCCGGACATCTCATGCCATGCTCCCCGTGAGCTGTTTGCAAACAGTGGGAATGACGCCCCGGCTCTGTTGTGGCGTGCAATACCAAATAACAAATAAATATGGCAAAATCGGGATCCGTTCCCAGACCATTCACAAAGGGCTTAATTGGGATGTAACAGTGCCTTATAGCCTGCTGCTGACTCTCTGCACCGGGATGCTTTTCACCCGGACGGGCAGAAGAGACGAACTTAGCCAATAAATCACCCATGAGAAATAATTCACCCTCCCTACTTTGAATGAATGCCAGCTTCCCCCTCCAGCAGCATATAAACGTGCCCATATTGTCTGACCCCTCCGGGCCCCAGAGCTGCCCGCTGGATTTAAAAGCCCATCCCAGGCACTATTATAAAACCATATATTGTGGCGTTTATCACCGGCCATAAAGCAGCCGCTCCAGCATCAGACTTGGTGTGCAGGGTCAGGGTCTGCCCACGCTGTCCCCTCACTGCCCATAGCTGAGCAGAGCCCCATCTCCAGCTTCATACTGGGAAACCTGCTTTGCACAAAGCCGCCGTGCTCCGCAGCCGTCGCTTTGAATTGCAAAAGCTTTCAGCAGTGCCAAGTTTGCAATCAGCATAAAGGGGGTTTTGCATTTTAACCAGCCTTTCCCAACGGGGGAACTAATCCCAGCTTAGTTTGGGGGTAGAAAGCGCAGGGAAACCCCACTCATCCCAGCAGGGCTGGTTGGGTGAAGAGCATCAGTGTGGAAAAACAGTGAAAGTGATGCCAGCACCTGGGAAGAGAGCAAGAATTCCTCTTCTCTCTTAGTGGAATGTTACAAAACGAACCGATTTGTTTTGTGCCAGAATGCGTGTTTTAATTGGGTGCCCATCGCTCTTTCATAGTATGATAATTAGATTTAATTCAGAGGTTCAGCCTTTCAAAACGTGGTTTGGAAACGCAGGACCAGAGCTGCTTGCTTGACTTGAGGAGCCCAATTGGGTTCAGGCATTGCTCTGAGAGCTCTGCGGCGTCTGATCCGAATCTGCAGATGGCTGCAGTTGATCCGGAGCCGCATTTCCCAGCGAATCCTTTTAGAAACACGGAGAAAATGTGCCAGTTCCCATTCCTGAGTCAGTTTTCCTCCCTTCCGTGTGCTGAGGGCTGAGCTGCTGGGCTTCCCAGGGCCGGATCTGTGCAGCATCGCGTGGGTCACCATTGGTCCGGTGTTGGGTCAGACCTTCCTGCACCCGCTGTGCAGCAGCAGCATCCGACCCTGCATTGAGCGCTGGGAAGGAGCAGCAGTTAGGGCTGGCTCCATGTCACGCTGCATTGGGGGGCTCCGAGCTGCAGAGCAGCCCAGCATCACATTTTGCTTTATTTTCTGTTTTTTCGAGTGCTGAATGGGGACGGAGAGTGGGAGGAACGTGCAGTTGAAGTCGTTTTCCTTTGGGAAATCACTGCTGTGCTTAGAAGGGAAATGGGTGATGGATGCTACGGCATCACCCAACAGCACTGCGCTTCTCACCATGCTGCTCCATCTGCCCTGCCCAGGGCTTGGGGCCAGCCTTGGTTCTCCTGGTGTCCTTGATGCAAAGAGTCTCCTTGGGCAGCGCCTGTCAGTAATGGGATTACGGAGCTAAATGAGTTGATAAACCTCAATGGGGAGGGGGAGAAGTGTGCAGTGAGAGTCTCCAAGCAGCTCCTGTCCACCCAGCGGTGCCCTCCCTTTGCTCCGCTTTGTGGGGCACCTTGTTGCATCTTGCTGCTAAGGCACCTGTGGCATGGAGGGGACGGGAATGGGGTTTTGCTGCTGTGGCACCCAGAGGGTTCTGCTGCAAGCCTGTTTGGGATGCTGTGGGTGAAGGGAGAGCTCAGCAAAGGGAAGCAGGGGGGAAGCAGAACGCGGAGAGGTTGCATTTTGCTAAAGCGTTTGTCAAAAGATGCAATGGAAAAGGAGCAGTGCAGGATGCTCAGCACCACGGGGCTGTGCCAGGTGGGAGAAATGGCCCAGCAGCTCTGCATGGATGGGAAGACCTCACGATCCCCATCCCATTGGGAGGGTCCCTGAGGTCTCCGCTGGAGGCAAAGCCTCTCTGCTCCTCAGGTAGGGCTCAGCACCCCCAAACCAAATAGGAACAATGCCACAGCACAGAGCTTTTCCTCCATCCCCACCCTAGGAAGGGGTGAAGCATCCCCAAAAGCCATGCATGGCAGTTGCTATGGCAACCCTACATTTTTCTTGTGATTCCTAATGACTTATTGGCATTTGCAGTAATCTACGGTTTGGGTCTTTTTTTCTTCTTTGACTGCTGGATGTTGCTTTGCCTCCCCTCGATCCCAAAGAATGGTTTTATCCCATGGGGTGCTCAGATGGGACCGGGCTGGGGATGCTGCCCTGGTGCTGTCAGCACAGCTTCCTGGGGAGCAGAAGACGCCGGAGCCCTTTGCACAAAGCAGGTGCTGAAGCACAGCTTCTTTTTTCCCCAGAGGAGAGCACAGACATGTGGGGATGGAGAGGGATTGTCCCTGCAAGACGCAGATGCAGCAGAAAGCAGAGATAAGAGAAGGGCCCCATGCAAACCCCAAAACCACCATAGGGTTGGACAGCACTCTGAGGTTCGAAACTCAGCTTGGAGAGAGAAATCAGTGCTCTCTTGTTTTCAACCCATGCTTAACACCAAAAATTAATGCCTTGCCTGGGTTCATTGGGGCAGCTTAGGCACAATTTGCTATTGCAGTTTGTGAGGATGGAGCGGGGCCTGAGGTCAGTGTGGGGTTTTCAGTGCAGCTCTGAGCTCTCCTTCACAGCCCATACGTGCAGCCCTGCGTGCTGTTCGTGCTGCAGGTTGCATCTGGAGGGTGAGCAGGGAGCAGGAAGGACTCTGCCAGCAGCACTGCGAGCAGCTCCACATCCAACCTGCAGTGCCACCCTTGTGCTCCTTACAGCTATTGTGCCCTAATGAGCTCCTGAAACATTGCCTGGGATCCTCAGGACAGCATAGGCAGACAGCTGCCCTCCTGCCCCTACCCCTGTGCAGCATTCCCTGCCTGCAGCACTGCTTAGCTGAAGAAATATTGTCTCCAGCAACAGACATCTCTGGAGAAATAACAGCAGACGTCCCATCGCGGCTTAGATTTTAATTACACTCAGGAATTCCTCCCCTTTTTTAAGCTGTGTTTAATAAACTGTTCTTCCCCACCTGCTGAAGTGTAAAGAGCTACGGTTTATCCATCTGAAGGGGTCGGCATCCAAATGCTGCAGTGAGAACACTTCAGCCTAAAGCATCCCCTGGGTTGGGGGCAGTGGGCAGTGCATGAACCCAATGCTCAGCTGCCCAGAGCTGCTGTCCAAGAGCTTGGACTGGGAGGTGAGACCTTATCCCAGTACCACATTGACATGGATGTGTGCTCCCCAGGTGACAGCCTCCTCGCAGCGCTTTGGGTTTGCTGTGAGCCACGTGGACAGCAGAGTTCAAAAGGCTTTTTGACATTGCCCCGAGCATCCCTGCTGTGAAGGATGCTGCTATGGCCTCGGTGTGGGCAGGGAAGGGGGGAGGGTTACAGCCATGCTCCTATTGATCCTTATGTTTCCATGCTGCTCAGCTGGGGAGAGTCCCTCGGGTGATGCAGCTGGACTCGCCTGGATGGAGTCACCCTGAGCAGCCCTGTGCTGGCCATAGGGTCGGGATGCCCATGGGATGGGAACAGAGCCTTGTGCTGAGTGGGTTGGGGACTCAGGGTGACCAAGAGCAGCAATGGACACTTTCCCATGGATTTCATATCTTTGGAGAGGAGGTTTCAAGCAGCTTGCATGCTGCAGCTCCAGGCGCGCTGCTTGCTTGGTTGATTAGAGGGATGTAGGAATAAATGGAAGAGATGTGAGCATCCCTCTCCAGTCCCAGCTCCTGTGCCGTGCTGCCTTGATTTTTCACAAAGACTCAGTGTCCAGAGCTTCAGAGCTGTCTGCATCACTCAGTCAGGCTCACAAGGGCTGAAAATCTTGCTCCCTGTTCCCCCTGCAGGCTGTGCTTCATCCCACCCCAACCATCTGTGGGCTTTTCTGTATCCACAGCACACAACAGGAGGGCAACGGTATGTCATGGATACATATACCATCATTTCCTGGCATGCACCTGTCTCTCCAGCACGCACACTGCTGCAAGGCACAAGCACACACTTGTGAGTGTTATGAGCTGCTATTGCTGTCATGTTGGTGCAGCTCAATGGGTGTGTACAGCATAGGAGTGATCATGTCCCAGTGCCTGGCTGCTGGCAGTGCTCCATGCTCTGTGCCCCAGGCTGCTTGGGATTGCAGGAGCTGTCTGAGAGTCAAAGAAAAGTGAGCAAATGAGACCCTGATTTCGGGGAGAGGAGCTGCAGTCTGCTTTAGGAATTGCAGGTGAGAAAAGGAGGAGGGGAGGGAAAAGCATCCCTTCTGGTGTGGGATTGCAGCAGGTTGCGAAGGACCCAGCTGCACATTGCAAGGGTTCCAGCTTCAGGTTGCAAAGGTTCAGGCTGCAGGTTGCAAAAGGACCTGGTTGCAGGTTGCAAGGGTCCCATCTTCGGATTGCAAAAGTCCAGGCTGCAGGTTGCAAAGGATCCAACTGCAGGTTGAAAAGGACCAGGCTGCACGTTGCAAAAGGTGCTGGCCCATGGGTGAGCCTGCAGCACGCCCAGCCCCAGCTCTGCAGGGATCCAGCTCCCACGCAACAGCATCGCAGCCGAGATCCTGCCAGCAACCTGCAGGGTGGGAGAAGGCAGAAGCTGGAGGTCTCCGTTTCCGTTGAAATCTGGCACCTTCCCCCTCTCTGGCAGCCTCATTAAAAGCTATAATTACACTCAAGTGCTCGCAACACCCTTTCCCAAGCACCCCGGGGATAAAAAAAAAACTAAATTCCAGCAGGATGCTCTGAAGAGTTGGGCTTGATTGGTAGGAGCTGGGCTGACACCAAGAGCAGCGATGGCTGCAGAACCCCCATCCCCAGTGGGAAGGGGGGGCAGGGAAGGACATCACAGGCAAGTCCACTGTGTGCCCCAGCAGTGAGGGCAGCAGTGCTCCCATTGAGGAGATGGTAAGCGATGGGTTGAGACCCTTCCAATGGGTGAAACCCATGGAGCCGACTGCACGTCGCAAAGGAGCAGGCTGCAGGATGCAAGGGGCCGGGCTGCACGTTGCACCAAATTCAGCCACTGTGCAGCTGCTCGGGGTGGGTTGCAGCAGGGGTTGGGGGTCTGCAGCCCCCCAGCAGTGCAGCACACGTCTCCTGGCTGCGGTGCCTGCAGGAGCTCCACGCCTCCAGCAGGGTTCAGAGCCAGCCCACCTGGGATTGCAAACAATTAATTTCCCCAATCTGCACAACGATCAGCTTCCGAGGTGAACAATTAGCCGGGCACAAATTGTAATTGTCATCTCGGTTCTGATTTTAATTTGGCCTAATGAAGGCTAAGTGATGCCGTCTAGCTCCTTCTCCCACAGCCCCACCACTTCGGGGCTCCATGGGGACGGGGTGGGCCGGGACCACGGCCATGCCCATAGTGAGGAGTGCAGGGGAATGCATGCATTTTTATTGCAGGCCGCTTGTTTGCAGACATCGAGACCGAAGAAAGCCGTGTTTAGGGGAATTGGCTGCCCGTGTCCACGCGTTCTGCTTTGTCACAGTCTGTTAGCCTCTGTGCTTGCCCTTTGAAGCCGGGGTTTGTCATTTAATCCGAAACAACACACAGTTATTTCCCCCTCCCCCCCCCCCCCCCCCTTTCTACCTCACTGCCACCATACATCTCCAGCTGTGCCCCCCTCCCTCCCCCTCCATCCCCACATCCCCATGGCGTTACCATCTGCTGCACCTTTCAGAGCTGGTGATGTGTTCTAAGGAGTCCATCGTCCCACTCAACCGCCTTTCACTTCAATACCTGATTTGGATGGAAGGGGGCTGCACCCCTCATACTGCAAGACCCCATTTGGTGGGAGCTGAGTGGGGCCCAGAGGAGAGGTAGGTGAAGTTGGCTGAACCTCAGTGCTCCTCCTCCATTGTGGGGTGCAGCTCTCCAACAGCACCCATTAAAACCATGGGGGGAACGAGACGGTGCCTGGCAGTCATTGCCCAAACTGAACAGTAGCTTTGCTTTAAGGGGAAAACACATTCTGTGCCCTGCTGGGGTTTCAGGCATTAAAACGTGGTGGGTGACATCTGAAACCATAAAAGGCAGCCTTTCAGTAACCAACTCATCCAGTTTGTAAAGTAGATGCTTCAAGTTGTCGTAGATTGAAATAGCTGGGGTGTCACTGCCACGCAGACCTGCGCACGGACGGGTCTTGGTGAAGGGGAGGTTTGGGCTCAGTGATTCCCATGGCTTTGAATGGCTGCAGGAGCGATGTCACAGCCAGGGATGTGACTTGTGAGACCATGGGACTCTCATTGAGAGACCTGGTGTAGACTGGAAAGCTGCTCTAGGCTGCGTATTATGAAGAATCTCCATGCTGATGGTGCTCAAGCGTTGCAATGGGCTGCCCAGGGAAGTGGTGGAGTCCCTGAGCCTGGAGGTATGGAAGAGATGCGTGGACGTGGTCTTAACAGATGGGTAGGGATAGACTCAATAGGTCCCACTGACAGCCGGATGCAGTGATCCCAAAGGTGCTTTCCAACCTCAGTGATTGAGCTGTGACAGCAGCTGCCTGTAGAGCTCCTCCAAAGCTGGAGCCCCATGCTGGGATCCTATATTGATGCAGTATTGAGCAGCCCCAGTGCTCCTGGTGAAGGCAGTGAGCTGTGGGACCTTCCCTGGGCTTGTAACCATCAGCTCAGCTCCATGCAGCAATTTGGGTGGCCGTAGTTTTCCCCTATTTGACCAGATGAGCTCTGCACCATTCCCTGCTCCACGTCTCAGTGTCACCGCACAGCTCCTGCCATCGCCGTGCTGACAAGTGGCAGTGACACTGCGGAGCAATCAGCTAACGATGGGGGCTCATTAGGGCCGGCAAGACCCCGTTAGGGCTGTGTGCTTAATTGGGCAGGAGCTCAGGGCTGGAGGGTGCAGGGCGATGCTGAGCAGCGCTGCTTGGCTGCAGGTCAGAGCTGTGGCAGTTGGGTTCTGTGCTCATTACCATTTTCTCCTGCTATCCATACACATGCCTGCATCCAGCGTCAGGTTGGGTTTTGTTCCACTCCTTTCAAACCAGTAATGACACATCCCAAAGTTCCTCCCGGAGCAGCCCCTCTCCTCCTGCCTCTGTGACTCGAATGGATGAGTATCTCCGGGGCTCAGTCATGCAAAGAGCATTTTCTGGGCCATATAGGAAAACAATATTTTGTCAGTTCCTCCAATGACAACGAGTGATCTTGAGCTGCTCCTTCCCTTCCCCATCCCCCCCAGCTCCCAGCCATGCAAGCACAGAGGGGCTCTGGCTGCAGCTGCACCCACCCTAAGGGCACGCACCCACCCACAAGCCCACTCTTGCTCTCTGCGATGCAAAAGAGTCCCCTGCAATGCAGCCCCCCATGCCAGCTGAGCAAGATGCAGGGCTGCAGCCCCCCACCTCCTGCAGGGAACTCCCCCAGCAGCAAAGCACTGCTGAGCTGTGCCACGCACCTCATTGTCTCGCTGCCAAGCTGGGAAGCCTTAAACAGGAGGGATGAAGGCGGCAAATGTTTTCCATTTTCCCTTCCTGTTCCTATCGGGTGCTTTTATTATTATTATTATTTTATTTTAGATCCCCTTTGAATGACAGCTCTATCAAAACAGCTCATTTGGAAATGTCAGGTCCATTCTTGATAAGTCATCAGTCACGGTGATTGGTGCTGACAGACGCCCTGCAACGGTGCTGTGCTATCTAATATACTGCGCTGCAGTCTTTTGTAATATCACATTATTTTATTTATTCAGCATGGCATGAAATCTCTCCTTTAGGAAATGGGAAGAGGGAGAAAATGTTAACCCTTCCGGCAATGCTTCCTTCTCCTGGATAGCCTACGTGGGAAGTGGCAGACGTCAGGCTGCAGCACGGCACGGCAGTTCCAGCGTCACCATTTGGGGCTGCTGTGGGGGCACCGACCCTCCTTGTTGCTGTTCAGCCCCATGGAGCTGCTGCGTGGTCCCAAGGGTGCAGGGGGGTAGGCTGAGACCAGTGGGTGCTGCTCTCCTGCACCCCCCGATCTGCACCGAGGAGCCTTTGTTTGCTCTCATTAAAGCCTCTGCAAAGTGCCCAACATGCAAAATAACCTTTTTATTAGCTGGAATTGACGGGGCCGTCTGGGACTGGCGTCTGCTCCACTTTCATGTCCAGGGCTCTGCCAAGCAGCCGGCGCTGCTTGTCTCAGTGCTCCGTGTCTCAGCGCTCAATCCCTCGTGCACTCAGCATCCATTCATAGCAGCTCCTCCCAAAACCCAGGAGTAGAACAAGCTGTGGTGTCACCCACGGGCACACAACCATGAGACCCTGCAGAAAACACCCTAAAATCAGAGCAGGGCGGGCAGAGATCTGGGAAGAGCCTTCACCCCTCCTTCAGTGCTGTGGGCAAGAGTTGAAGCAGTCCTGGATTTGCCACCTTTGGGATTTCTGCTTTTTCAGGGCCCCCCCTTCCCCCCCACTTTCTCTCCTTTCCATCCTCTTGTCCACCCCATAGCCTGAAAGCTGGAGCACAAAAGGCTGTGGGCAGACTGCGGGTTGAGAGCATTAAACCTTGGCTTTCTCCCCCCATGAAAATGCTGCTCCTTCCACCTCCTCCTCCTCTTCCCATCCCCAGTGCTCCTATGGCCCCGTGGTTGATGCATGGCAGCAGAGGTGTCTGTCAGCCACCAGAAAATGACAGCAAATGGCAGGAAAAGGGCTCTGCTAATGGCACGAGTGACACAAGCGCACTATTCACCAGCACAGAGGCTGCATCGCTGCATCCCACTGCTGCCCAGCTCTGTGCTGGGGGGCTGTGGGCTTTGGAAGCAGGGAAAGGGGTTGGAGAGGGACTCAGAGGAATGCATCAATGCCCTCACTCTGCTGCGAGCCAATTTGGTGCACATTGGCACAGCTCTCCCCACCAGCCTTGGACAGCAGGTCCATAGCGAGCTCATTAGGAGAGAGCTGGGGGTGATTTCCAGGCAGTTCAATAGCTGAGCAGCGCAGCGGGCAGGAGGAGCCACGTGGCTCATTGCAGCACCGGGGCTGTTTGTCTGCCAGGCAATAGCAGGGACAGACATTGCCTGCAGCACAGCTCCCTGATGCTGCATGGTGCGCCCCGTCGCTGCGCACAGAGTTTGGGGGAAGAAAAGCCTTCATTTCTGCCTCCAAACCAGGCAGAATGGAGCTGAACCTCGTGAGCAGGATTCTGCTGCAAAGACACAGAGCTGCACGATGGCAAGGGGATGGTGCAGGGACTGAGGGCTGCAGCAGCATCCCCACAAGGCATGTCCCCAAGGGCTGGGGTCCCACACGGGGTCCTGAGCAATAGAACTGCAGGGAGGTGAATGGGCTCTGTGCTGAGTTCCGCTGATAGCAGATAGCATTTTCTAAAAGCCTGCAGGTGATGAAGGAGCCAAATGGCATTTGGAACCCTGCACGAGGCTCTCAGAGGCTTTTACGCAGTGAAGGGCTCTAAATTAGCTATTGCCACTCAGGAAGAAGATTGGGGAGATAGCGCACTGGAAACAGAGATGGCGCAGCAACAGTTGGAAAGGGCAAACAGCAAGCTGGAGGATGAGCACAGCAGCAGAGAGGAGTCGGTGGTAGCAGGATGGGAAGCAGCCACCATTCCATCCCATCCCCACCTCTCCCATTGCCATCCCGTGGTACTGGGGATGCTCTGGGTTTGGGCTGTTTGCAACGGGAGGGTGAGGAGGAAGGGGACCACGCTGCAGTGGCCACGCACAGCTGAGCCCTGCTGCAGCCCGGAGATGTGCCAGTCGTGTGAGCAGCATCCAAAAACACACCGAGATGCTGCCCAATGCAGCACGGGGTCTGCTGAGGACACCGATGTTTCAGAGTAAGGAACAACTCAGCCACAAGCTGAGGCTGAGAATCCACCTTCCTTGCGATCCGGAGCCAGGAGATCAGCCAGCTCTTCCAGTTCGCTTTTGAAAGACATTTACAAATGCACATGATAACCCTGAGACCAACCCTGAAACCAGGCAGCCCCGGGGCTCCTGGTGGAGTTATCCCAATGAAACGGCCTCGGGGCTCCCCATAACTGGAGGATGGCACAGGACCCCTCAGGGCCAGCACAGAAGCCAGGGACACCTGTGGGTCCAGAGCCCGAAAGCAAAAGATGAGGAAGAGCAGCCTCATTTCCCAACCCTCCTCATTAAAAACCATTCAAAGCACCGGGGGGAGGGGGGGAAGCAGCAGTCTGATAAGGGTGTGAGCATGGCTGCTGCCTGCCGGCTGCGGGTGGATGGGAGCGATAGGAGGTGCAGCAGTGGAGCTGTTTGCTTTGCACGCTCCCCGGCAGCTTTTTATCTGCTGGCTTCTTCCTGGATGAGCAGAACCAACGTTATCTCCCTCCCTGCCAGGAGAGCTGCAGGACGAGGCCCTCTGGCAGCAAGCAGCATCCCTGAGCGTGCTTGCACTAAACATGGCTTAACCGAGGACAGAAACACCCAGAGCAGCAGCCCAGCATTTGGAGGGCTCTGCTCCCTGCCTTGTGCAAATGCTTTTTGGGGGGCAACAGCTCAGCACAGAGCATGGCTTTGCCCCATCCGTGCCTTTGCTTCTTGCAAGGATCCATGCAGGATTTCCCATCCTCTGCTCCGCGCTGTTTGTTTGCTTCGAAGCTGCAGAAGGGTCGGGGCAGGAGCATCCCTCCAACCACGCAGCAAAGGGTGCAGAACTGCATAATGCCCCCAAATTGAATAAAACGCCTCAAACGGGCAAAGTTTTTCCTCTGCCAGCTGCTTAATTAAATTGCCTAATGCTGTTTGCCATCGCAGCACAAACTCCTGTGTTTAAAGACCACAGCGTTGCCATGGCACTCACCCGGCGGATGGTGCGGGGCTGTGACGAAGCATACAGATGAGAGAGGCAGTGCTGGGCAGTTGCCACGTTACCGGAGGGATTGGGTGGATTTGTAGTTATTTATTTATTGGTTTATTTTCTGACGTGGCAACAAACTCCCTGCTGAGGGCTGGGAGGGTCGGGTGCTTCGTGCTGAATGGAGAGGCTGCTTTGCCGCCCTGGGGTAGTGATGCTGCAAGCCAGCAGTGCTGCTGAAGCAGGTTGCAGCAGGAGGGTTGGGGAGGTGTTCGGCTTCCAGGAACACCGAGCGTTGCTGTGCCATTGCTGTGCCATTGCTTTGTACATCAGCTTTGTAAGGACACGACAGATTGCAAGCCTGGAGGGTTTTGCTCCACTCCCAACCTGAGGCTGAGATGGGGGCTGAGCATCTCTGGCACACAGTGCTGTGTGTGCGTGGCAAAGCTTCCATCGGCTTCTCACGTGGGAGAAAAGCAGAACTCACATCCAGCAGAGGTCCTGCTGAGGTCTCCAGCCACAGCCCTGCATGGTGCTGAGCCCCAGCGCTCCATCCCCTGTGCTTCTCTTCACCCCCCCACATCCCACCTGCACCACTGGAGGTACCGCTGCCCATCGCTGTTGGAGGAAATCAGATCTGGTTGGAGCATTGGCACATGGCTGCAGTGGGGAGGGGAGAATCTTTGAGTCATAGAATAATCAGAGAGTTATTAAGGTTGGAAAAGACCACTAAGATCACCACATCCAACCATCAGCCCAACAGCACCAGAGCACTGAGCTGTATCCCTCAAACCACTCAATGGTTGGGGTTGGAAGGGACCTTTATAGACCATCATGTCCCCCTCCCTGCAATGAACAGGGACACCCACAGCTCCATCATTTCCCCACCACCAGCACCAGAAAACAACTGGACCTCAGCATTTTAATTGAGATTTAACACATCAGGTATCGTATGTTAAGCAGGGGATCATTAAAAACACTCATTAGAGATTAACAGCTATCTAATAGATACCACCGGTATCACAGTGGTCGAAGTGGCTCATTCAGAATGCTGCAGTTCAGAGATCCCTTGGGATGGACTTTGCACACTGTAGCACGGGGTTGATCCCGTGCTCCGCACCATCACACAACCCACAGCGATGCTCCAGTACTGACATTTCACTTCCGGAGCCACGGAGGGCTGTTAACGTGGTGATGCTGCGCGGACCCCCAACCACACCACACCAATGGGCCGTCACAGCAAAGCCCTGCAGAACGGAATGCTGCAGATAAAGAGGGATAGAGGAGCATTTCAGATCATGGCAGGGTGCCTTGCTTCCAAGTTTTAGAAGCAGTCGATACAGAACCCTTTAACTCGCTGCTGGTTTTCTCATTAACACACCCTGTGAGGTTTGAGCAGTGCAACTATGACTTCAGCACAGGGATAACCATCACTGGGTGCCACGACCCCAAGGGACAAACATCACTGGGTGCCATGACCCCAAAGTGAAGGAGGGCTGAAGCTCTGCCAAAACTCCCTTCCGTAGGGCTGCACGCAGGAGAGATGCACGCATGGGTCTGATATCAGCATCTCAGTGCACAGAGAGGATCCTGCTGGGCTGGAGCACCTGTGTGTGCATCTCAGGCTGCAAAGCCCTGTAGAGCTGTGTGTTCCCACCCTCCTGCTCCATGCACACAAGGGTTGGATCCCCCTCGGGCTCCTCCAGGGCATCACGTCCTGGAAAAGAGCAAAAAGGCACTGAGGGGGGACAGGTCCTCCAGCATCTGGCTGCCACTTCTCATCTGGCACTGCACTGATGGAGATGCAGAGGCTCGCGGCTGCCTGAGCACAGCAAAATGGGAAAGCTGTGACAGCCAAACCAAGGTTCGGTAAAGCTGTCATTCAGAACAGAGCAGGGTTTGGCAGGAGCTCGCAGTGTGCTCAGGGCAGTGCGGTGCATCCAGGGTGGCTGGGACGGCTGCTAAGCCTTGGGGCTCTGCTAAGCTCTCCGTCACCTCCCACCCCACAGCACTGCACAGCCCGGGGACCATCGGCCCCTCTCACTGCTGCTAAGGGAGAGGGGAGGGCAGGGAGCCGGCTCAGCTGCAGCCATCCATCTCCCACAGCCGGGCTGCTCTGTGGCAGCAGGAGAGAGGCAGCAGCGACCAAAGCTCCTTCCACGCAGTGATTTATCTCCTGGCTTCATCCAGCAAACTTGCTGATGAAAAGACTCTTCCCTTCTCTGTGCCTCATCAATTCTCATTCTCGTTGCTTTTCTATTTTGTGTTGGGTTCCCCCCCCCCCCCCCCTCCTTCTGGGCTTCTGCTGCCTCTTCGTGCAATGCTGTGTGCAAAGCATCAGCCCTCCCTGATCCACGTGGGGAATGTGCCCAACAGAACCAGAAACCCAAGCAGAAAATTAGGGCTTGCTGTAAATTCGGATCCTTTTGCTATACAACAACCTGGGCCATTGGAGCATCACCTCACACACAGGGCTTTCCATAGCCAGCCCTGCAAGAATGCTTTTCTGGGCTCCTCTTCACAACCATAAGGAAACGTTACACATGCATATATATACATATTCTTCCATGTTATTTCTTCTTAAAGAGAAAAAAAATGCTACGATATTTTAATGGCTGGACTGATTTACAGCCACGAGTGCCCTCACACTTAAAAAGAAAGATGAGGGTCCATCAGACACGGCAGAAATCAATACCACCTTCCCCTCCTTTAATGCTGGATGTGCTGTAAAGGCAGCGCCCCCACAGCAGGCGGTGCAGGGATTGATTCTGGCATCAGGTTTGGTTGAGTTGATGCTGAACAAAGTTCAGTTTGTTTGGAAGCCCTTTATAGGGAGAACAAGGGGGTGATACAAGGGGGTGCACCCAGCAGGGATGGGGTTAATGGGCTTCTTTATTCTTCCCGGAGCCTTTAATGAGTCAGCGACTCCTGGTCCTGTTAATTAAATCCTAGCAGTGCTTTAAGTGTTGAGGTGTATGGTTGGGGTTGGATGGTTGGTCTCAGTCCTTCCTCTGATTGCCAGAGGGCAGCTGGGGTGGGGTTCCCCAGGCCAGGGCAGTGTAGGACTAAAGAGGATGAGATGGGTGTGAGAGGCCCATGGGCTGCTGGTAGCCCTGCACAGAGCAACCACGAGCCAACATCCAAACCTCTTGGGCTGGGAGGAGAGAGGTGACGCTGCTGATACAAAGCGGATGCATTAGTATGCCTTGGGGCTGGTGCTGGAGCTCCTGTGCATGGGGCTTTGCCTCTCCAGCCCATGCCATGTGTGCAAGGCTTCCCCTAACGCAACTCCTTCTCTGCCCTCTTTCAGGAATGACATCGAGGACCAACCTGGAAAATGCAGCAGAGTGCCAAAATGAACCCACTGGGGAGGAAGAGGAGGCGAAGCTCTGATTAGAGGAGTGGCCCCACTGGGGGGTGATGTGCCCTCAGCTGGGGGGGCCAAGCAGGGCAGTGGGGGCTGATTGCTCCGAGGGCTTCGCTTGGGGCATCTCCTCCCGCAGACCCCATCCCCACCACGGTCACCCCATGCCCCTCTCTGGCTTCACTCCCTGAGCCTTCCCTGACAGAAGGAAACCGGTCCCACCACCCAAAAATGAGAGGTTTCCAGGGCAGCTCGCTGCTGCTCTGCATAGTGGCTGCTGCTGCCATCCCTATCGTACCCTGGAAGGTGAAATGCCCTCTGCAGTGCGTGTGCCAGATCAGACCCTGGTACACCCCGCGCTCTGTGTACCGGGAGGCCGCCACTGTGGACTGCAATGATTTGTTCATCACCGCCGTGCCCGAGGATCTGCCAGCGGGGACGCAGACATTGCTTCTGCAAAGCAACAACATCGCCAGGCTGGAGCAGAGCGAGCTGGACTATCTCAGAAACCTCACGGAGCTGGACCTGTCGCAGAACAGCTTCTCCAACGTTTGGGATTTCGGCCTGAAGAGCATGCCGCAGCTGCTCAGCCTGCACCTGGAGGAGAACCGGCTGACCGAGCTGCCCGACAGCAGCTTCCCAGGGCTGGGCAGCCTGCAGGAGCTCTACCTGAACCACAACCAACTGCGTAGGATCGCGCCCCGCGCCTTCGCCGGCCTCGGCAGCCTCCTGCGCCTGCACCTCAACTCCAACCTCCTGCAGATGGTCGACAGCCGCTGGTTCCAGATGCTGCCCAGCCTGGAGATCCTCATGATCGGAGGCAACAGGGTGGATGCTATCTTGGATATGAATTTCAGGCCCCTATCAAACCTGCGCAGCTTGGTGCTGGCTGGGATGAACCTGCAGGAGATCTCGGACTACGCGTTGGAGGGGCTGCGCAGCCTGGAGAGCCTCTCTTTCTATGACAACAAGCTGGTGACCGTCCCCAAACGGGCACTGCAACGAGTGCCCAGCCTCAAGTTCCTGGATCTGAACAAAAACCCATTGCAGAGGGTCAGGCAGAGTGACTTCACCAACATGCTGCACCTCAAGGAGCTGGGGCTCAACAACATGGAGGAGCTGGTGTCCATCGACAAGTTCGCCTTGATCAACCTCCCCG
Organism: Gallus gallus; assembly: GCF_016699485.2. Taxonomy (NCBI): domain Eukaryota; kingdom Metazoa; phylum Chordata; class Aves; order Galliformes; family Phasianidae; genus Gallus; species Gallus gallus. The sequence goes on along the minus strand of NC_052557.1, from coordinate 1,879,019 downwards.
AGCTGACCAAGCTGGACGTCACCAACAACCCCAAGCTGTCCTTCATCCACCCCAACGCCTTCCACCACCTTCCCCAAATGGAAACCCTCATGCTCAACAACAATGCCCTAAGTGCCTTGCATAAGCAGACGGTCGAGTCCCTGCCCAACCTGCAGGAGATCAGCATCCACAGCAACCCCATCCGCTGCGACTGCGTCATCCGTTGGGTCAACAGCACCGAGATGCGCATCCGCTTCATTGAGCCGCAGTCCACGCTGTGTGCTGAGCCCCCCGACCTCAAGAGGAGGCACATTCGGGACGTCCCCTTCCGAGAGATGACGGATCGGTGTCTGCCTCTCATCTCCACCCAGAGCTTTCCCTCCCGCCTTGAAGTGATGGATGGTGACAACATCTCCTTGCATTGCCGGGCGATGGCAGAGCCGGACCCGGAGATCTACTGGGTCACCCCCTCGGGGGTGAAGCTGATCCCCTATGCACATGATGGACACTACAAGGTGCACCCCGAAGGGACTCTGGAGATCATGGGGATCTCGGCGCACGAGGCTGGGCTCTACACCTGCGTGGCCCACAACTTGCTGGGGGCAGACACTAAGAGCATCACTGTGCTGGTCAACAGCTCCTTCCCACATAGCGAGGCCAGCCTGGAGCTGGCGGTGCTGGATGTCCAGCCCTACCACATCCTGCTCGCTTGGAAGCCACACCTCAACGCTGTCTCCTCCAACCTCACCTGGTCCAGCTTCCTGCTCAGCTCCAGCTTGGACACAACCAACGTTGCTCGCATCCCATTGGGCACCCACGCGTACAACATCACCCGGCTCCACCAGGACACGGAGTACTGGGCTTGCCTCCACGTGGCCTTTGTAGACTTGCAGGCCAAGGTGGCATGCATCAACGCCAGGACTAAAGAGGCCATCCGCCACCACCGCTTCCTCGGGGACAGGCAGTGCCTCCTGACACTGCTGGCCCTCAGCATCCTGCTGCTGGCCACCGGCCTGGTGGCTCGCTGTGGTTTCGGGGACGAGCCCAGGAGGGCTGGGGATGCACTATGGGATGCAGGGGCCGTGCGTGTGGTCTACCCCCATCTCGCCCAGCATTGGGCTCAGGGGCCGCGCAGCGGGCAGCTCCTGGCCGTGGAGGTGCAGGCGGCACCCCTGGACTCCTGAAGGCTGTCACATAGGTTGGGTTGGTTGGGAGTGGGGTGGGGAGAGGGAGAGGGAGGGAGAAACTATTTTTTACCAAAAAAAAAAAAATAGAAAAAAGAAAAAAAAAATCACACAAAATGGAACGAAAAGTGAAGACGTGGAGTAATATCATGGACTTGGCCAAGAGACAAAGCAGCGTGGCGGATGTTGAGCAGCAGAGCTTGGCTGGTCTGGATCCACGTGCAGCTCCTACAAGCAGCCCTGGGACAGCTGGGATGGTTGAAGAGCCATAGGGATGGGCAGCAGGTCACCCCTTCCCACACGCCCCGGCACTCAGCTGGGGCAGCTCCATTGTTGGACAGTCCTTGCTTTGGAAATACAAAAAAGAAAAAGCCTTTCCCTTTAGGATATGTTTTCTTTTGTTTGTTTCTTGTTTTTCTTGAGTAATCAGCCACAAACCCACTCCCTGCTCCTTCCTACTGCTCCGTACTTTGCTCTCTGCCATCCCCCAGAGCAAAGCAGAGGGGATGGATGGCAGTCACGTGGGCAAACAGAGCAGAAGTGGCAGTGGTGACGCATCTCTTAATGGGCATCCCCGTAGGGCTGGCTGATTGCAACCCCATATCCTGCAAGCTCAATCTCATGGCTGTTTTGTAAACTTCAGTGGGTAACGTTACAGAAAGAGAAGGGGGGGGAAGGAAGGCTATTCTTGCTTTTCTATTCTTTTTCTTCCAAATTTCTGTATGTACTGCTGTACTGTGAGAGGGCTTGACGGTAACAAACCTTCCTGCAGATGCAGGAGGGAATGGGATCCAGGACAGTTCAGCCCCTGCACCGCTGTACGCTGTGGGAGGCGAAGGGAAAGGAAAGCATGGAATCTGCTCTCCTGCTCTGCGGCTTTCTCTGACAATCAGTTAAAGTCATAAATGAATGGGGTCCATTGCACTGCACAGTTGAGCTAAATGGCTGGTACAACCCACGGAAAGAGTTGCTGAGAAACAAGCAACGCTGCAAACCAGAGATTGAAAAGCAAGATGCATGCAATTAATTCAGCTGGTGTAGGGAACGGCTCCCTGCCTCCATAGGGAGATCCCAAATCCCTCACCCCCAAAAGGAGCCGTTCTCAAACCATTTATATCCCCTATCCATAGACCTGGCTGTGGGCAGCAGCTGGAGAGCACCAGCAGTGCCTCATCCACTATTCATTGCTGCCGCTGTTTATTATCAATGTGTTGCACCAGGTGAAACCATTCCCTGTCCCCATGCTGGAGCCTGGGCAGGGCCCATGCAGCACCATGGGGCAGCACCCAACAGCCCTCGCTGCAGGGCTCAACCTCAGCATCCTGCATCAGCACAGTGATAAATATCCCCTCTGCAATTTTTCGTGCCATTTCCAGCTCCTGATCGGGGGCATCAGGCCAGAAATGAGCTTTTCAGGGTGAATTATAGCGGCTGCAAAGTGTTATAGGGCACATGGATCCTCCTCTGCTCGGAGGCTGAGCCTGCAGTGGAAAGCAGTGACCTCAACCATAGGGCTCTTCAATCTGCCACCCCAAGTCATAGCAGATCCAGGGCTGGATTCTCACGTCTCCATGTCTCATTTCTGCTTCTTCCACCCTTCATCCCTCCTCCTCCTCTTTCACAGTGCAAGCAGCATCACGGATCCCATATGCAACAGAGCTTCTGACAAAGCCAACTGAGAACACAGCGTGCCAGGCTCTATTTTAAGCTCCTAATAAAATGGTTTCTGGAGGGGCCCTTCTTTCATGCAGCCCCACAGCATTGCCCTGCACTCAGCACCCATTGCTGGGCAGCCCCAGCACTCACATCCCTGTCCTTTGGGCTCCCAGAGGAGCACAATGGGCACACCGTTATTGGTTCATTAGGGAATCAAAGCAGGCCTCTCCTCCAGCACTTCCTCCAGAATGATTTGAATTAAAACACCCAACCTCCCTGGGAAATGTCAGCAGCGTTATCCATATGCATGATGCCATTAGGATGAAGCAGGTGCAGCTCAAAAAAACCTTCAGGAAGACCTACTTGTCAATCTCCACAGCGAGCACCTCTCCCTGCTCTGCTGCAATGCTCTGAAGATGGAGAAACAGACAGAGAGCTGCTCAGCCCTTTGCATACAGCAGCTCCTGCTTCCTAACTGAGTCAGCCACCGAGGAAAAAGGTTCAGTTGAGCTCAGGTGGGCAATGAGGTGCCCATCAATCAGACTGATGGAGAGCAGCTGGGGCAGATGGAGGTCTGCTTTGAGCCAGGCAAGCACTGACCTCCTTGGTGTCGGGAGGGGGTGCTTTGCAATGAGCTGCTTTACTTAATTTCCAGTCCCTGCTCTGTGCTTTGGGATGCTCCTCCCCCTTGCACTGGGGTGCTCAGGGCCCACCTCCTGCTTTGGGGGGGTCACCTAAGGAGCAAAGGTCTGGGGACACCGTGCTGCTTTGTCACACCATGGCAGTGCGCTATGGATGCTGGTGAGCCAGGGGTCTGTGGAGCCATCCTGGAGCTGTGTTAAATCCTAAGGAAGGGCAGGGAGGGGGAATTGAGTTTAGGGTTGCACATGGCAGGGCTCCTGCTAATGAGAAATGGATGCTGATAGGAAACAAGGAGCTGGAGCCCAGCTGGGAGGAGCAGACAGAGAGCCACGGGGAGAGCAGCAGAGCAGAGCAAGGGTTTGGAAGGGTAAGGCTATAGCAACAAGGGGCTGAAAGCCCCATCCCTTGTAGAAAGCTGCTTTGCACCACGAGGAGCCACACTGAGAGCAGCAGCGGGGAAAAACAACAGCAAAAGCCGCTTGGAGATGCATGGGGGTGGCTGTCCCATCATTCAGACCCATGGAAAACCTATGGGGAGCTGCTGGTTTGCAGCGTGAATGCCAGAGGGCTTCGGTCTTTACCACCCCTTTGTACACCTCGCACAGCATCCTGTAAATCTTTAATTACAAGAAAATTGCAACCTTAACAGCGAGCACACAAACGGAGCTGATAAATATTTAAAATTGCCACCGTGCCAGATCTGAGGGGGATTAAGGAAAGATATATTGGAGTGACAGTTATTAAACACTAAATCCCAGCAAATGTTACCGAGTGGATAAATAATGCAGCGCAGTGACAGCCGGCTGCGGGCGAGGGGGGAACATCTGCTGTGGGGGGGAGAGGCTGTGGTGCATCCCAACATCCTGGTGTGTGTGTTGGGGGGGGATGAGGAGCAGCCTTCTGCCTTTGCTGCTTGGAAACAGAACTCCAAGTGCTGCTCAGCAGCTGAGGAAGAGCCCGAAGAGGATGGTGGCAGCAGCTTGCATGGAAACGCTGGGTTTTCCTCCTGGAAATGTTGGGGTTTTCTCCTTCCTTGCGAAGCAGCTGTGTGAGTACAGCAGGGCTGGGCTGGAGGAGCACACATCCTGCGCCCTCCATCCTCGCTGTGCTCCCAGCTGCCCCCCTTCCATCCCTCACCTTGCTGTCAGTTTTGAGGTCACTGCTCAATCTCCATTATTAAATTCCCAGCCAGCATTAAAGATTTACGACTTCACGAAAGGTAACTAGCAAGAAGTTAATTATTCCTAATAGTCCAGGCTTCGCTCTGGCGGAGGGAGGATGCTTGGAGCGTGAATTACCCCGGCAACCTTCCCAATAAAATATTGATCTAAAAAAGTTGGGCCATTATAAATATTACAGCAGTGATGAGGAAGTGCTGTGCTTTGCCATGAGCCGCCTCATCCCAGCGCAGTGACACAGATGCTCCGTGCTGGACTAAGGTTGCCCCATGGATGCCAATGCCCGCCTGGTAAATCTTTAATTGAAATTGAAGAGAACTGTGAGCCTCACTGGTATGGAGAGAACAGTAAATATTGAAGCGGGGAATCGCACAGCATTAAGGGAAAGTGGGGAGAAGAGAGATAAGTGGCACCTAAAGGGCATTAAATCTGGATAGAGCAGCCAAGGAGATGAATTAAACATCCCCCCATCAGCAGGGCAGGCCTCAGACCCAAAGTGGGAGCTTGCAGCTGTTGGGTGGATAGGACCCAAAGCATCAGAGAGCAGTGGGAACTCGATGCACATGCAGAATCCAGGCACAGAAGGACAGATGAGCATTCCCACTGCAGTGTGCACAGCCACGCAGTCACCAACTCCTTGCACAGGGTTAATAGCTGAGGATGTGCTGCCCACCTATTGAATGGGCCACGCTCCTTGTCCTCTATGCTAGCATGGCTGATTGATAGCACAGTGCCCATGGGCAGTGTTTTAAGCCACGTTCAGGGTTATTTTGTCTTTTTATGGTTTAAAGGCCCGGCTACAACATGTTTTATTTCCAGGTAGGAGGAGAAAATACAATTTTCCAAGCAAGGGTCAGAGCTAAGAGTGCTCTGTCAGGATGAAGCGAGTGCTGCTTTATGCCAAATGAGAGTAACAGCTGGAGCTGGAAGGGCTGTCAGTGTGGGTTACAATCCTCTGCTAATGGCAATAATGAGACTATTGTAGCAAGTTAACTCACTCGCTCTTGTATTCTTCTTTGTGGTATTGATTTTAAAGAGAACACGGTTTCCAAACAAAATAATAACACCTAGCACTTGTAAAGCTGCTCCCACGCTCGCAGCAATATGCAAACGTTTATGTGCCATTTAGAGCATCCCACTAAATCACTCCGGTAAACGTCCTTCCTGATTTACTGCTGGGTGCACAGGAGGATACTGCGGTGCCAGGATGGTTCAATGCAGACTTTGCCACTGCTCCAGAGCCAGGTGACTCTTTGTCCACTCTCTATCACACAGACTGCGTTCCAGAGGGTTCCCTAATGCTGACTCCTGGGTCGCTGACACTGCCCCCAAAGCACTGCTTTCCTACAGAAGGTGAGCTATAAAGCAGTACAGTGAAGCTGAAGGACTTCAGAGAGCAGCAGCCAAGCAGGATTAGCCCTGCTATATGGCATGCTGCTGTAAAAACAAAGCCTTTATTTTCTGCTAAGCTACAGAGCAGTACCTTTTCCCCGTGGAACCACATCCCGCTTGCACCTGTGAGGAGGATGAAATGCCAGCTGCACTGCTGTTTCCCATAGGAGACGAATGGCCACCTCCTTCCAGCACACACCCGACCAGCCCTCCCTGTTAAGCTGAGCTCTGAGGTGAGCAATTCCATCCTGCTCCAATACATTTTGTTAGAAATGGGAGGATTTGTTCAGCCTGCTGAGCTCTGCAGGACGGACACAGATGCTCTGCAGCAGCCTCCTTCCCCACCTCAGCCTGGTGGAAACATCTGGCCACCTGCACACATATGAGACTCCCAGAGGAGAGATGCCATCGTTCCTTCTCAGGGAGGGCTTCTCTTGAATGCAGTGCATAAAGCAGCACTGGATCACCTCGTTCATCCAGGTCCTGCAGAAGGAAGGGAATTGCTTCAGCAGCTGGTGAGTATTTTAATGCTCTGCTCCATGGGATCTGCTTCATGCAGCTCCTGTGCTTTGGAGCATGTTGGGACTGGTTGGTTTTGCTGGCAGGGTGCAAAGTAGGTTACACTGAGAGAAGAAAGCAGGGGCAGAGCCAGGAACTTCCCTGCAGGCTTCAAGATTGGCAGGGGTTACCAGCAAACCTAATTACTGCTCCTGTCGCTGCTACAGGGCAGAATAGGAATGGCTGCTGGGTGCAAACCAGCTGCCTGCCAACAGGTGATCCCAGAATCCAACCCTCCCCAAAGCTGCTCAGAGAAATACAGCCAGGAGCAAGCAGGGGGCTGCACAGGAGCCACGCAGCCACCTCCACCTCCTGCCAGCAGGTATCCTTGTGTCAGGGATGGGGGAAGCAGCTCTCCTTTCTCCTGTTCTGACGCCACAGGTGGAGTTTTATTGTTTTCCTACAATGCAGTCAAGATGCTTATTATGAAGCAGCATCTCCTCCTTGGCAAGCGGCTAGTGATCAATCACTGCAGGGCGTACGTGGTGCTGGTTTCCAACACAAAAGAGCAGAGTGTGTTCATCTGTCTTCCTCCTGATTAAGCGCAGCCTGCTGGTCTCCAACCAGCCCCATAAAGCAAAAGGAGACTAAGGAAAGCTGAATCCTAACCGCAGGACTCCCACCCCCCAGTGCAGCCTATTTATGCCAGCATTAAAGGTTCGGTGTGCGCAGCCCAGAGGTGAGGAGCTGACTGCTGCAAGGAAGCTGCCAGCATCCTGCTCCACCAGCAGCAGCAGTGGGTGGGTGCCCTCTAGCGAGCTGCATGGCCTGGGAGCTGCACAGAGGGGTAGCAGTGGGACAGCAACGGGACTGGGGAGCTGCTCCAGCTCCTAAACCACATGGCAAGTACTTCCTCAGGTAGTCTAAGCCAACACCACAGTACCACTCCTGCAGACAAATCCTTGCAGTATAACCATCCCTCCACCTGCAGCCTGGAGAGAGCTGGGAGGTTTCTGCCTCCCCAGGAAGACAAACACACAAAGAGCACAGGTTACTTGACTGGTAACAACAGGCCTTTACTTAAAGCTTTCCCCGAAACGCAATATGAATGAAAAAATAAACCTACATCATCAATAGTATGATGTGCTCCGTTTAATTAAACTCATTAGGCGCAGGACACAAAAAGAGGCCATCCATTCTGTGCTACGTGCCTTATATAAATAGTGCAAACAGAGGTCGCTCAGTGAGAGCTCCTGCTTGTGGTGGCTGTGTGTGCGGGTACTCGGATACAGAGTCCTTCTTAACAAGAAAAATGGATTCAGGAACCAGAGGCTGCAGAAGTGTGCCAGGGAGCCTGGGCAGGACACACTTTGCACAACAAGAAGTCTTTATTATCTTTGCCAGAGGTAAAACACGCTCCTGCCTTCTCCGTGCATCCTCCTGGATCGATCCTCAAAGGTGGTTATGTCTTCTTTGAAACAGAGATGCTGAAGCCATTGCAGAGCTCAGCAGCCACGTGTTGCTGAAGCACCTGCTTGGAGCAGCAGGATGCGGTGTTCATGCACACGTGTGGGCAGTAAATGCACACGACCAGGGTAAAAGCACAGAAAAACAGGGCTGCAATCACAATAGCTGTCTATACTCATATGAACAGGTGCAGAGAGCAAGGTGCAGAGGTGCTAAGGCAGCTTGAGGCTGATGAGCAGCTGCTTACAGAGTGCTCTCGCTTACTTTCAAAGGAGCAAGGAAAATGCCAGCCATTTTGGTTAGATAACCAAAAAACAGGCCTGCAGAGCAGGAAAGCTGCTGCCTGGAGGTGATCCGTTGTCCCAGAGCTGTTCCAAGCACACACTGCTTATCACCCCACTCACAGATGTCCTTCTTGATCTTGAACAAACAGCCTCACAGCACCTCCTTTTTGAGGATCCTGATGCCCCTTGCAGGTGTTCAGATGGCACAGGATTCAGTGAATTTCTTCCACCTCAAACACCACGCCAGGACAAAGGCTCTCCTCTTCCATCACTTAACCATGCTGTCTCCCAGTACAGCCATCCTCCACCAAAGGCCTCTAATGAGAGCATTTCTCTTCTTCCAGGAGAGGAAGACAAAGCTCGGAACAGGCAAGACAGCTTCTCAGTATCAGCTACAATCAATGCTGGATGCAGAAGGATGGAGAGGACACTGGCAAGCTGTACCATGGTTTTCATCACACACCTTAATAAGTGCACCTTAATAAATACAATGCAATGCAGAGGCAGAACGTTCTTAACCGTCTTCAAGGAAAGGCCCAGCACTCAGAAGAAACAGGTGCTCTGGGGGCTGCTCCAAATGTTCCCCCCTTCAGTCACGGCTTTGGCAAGGATAAACAGCTAAATAATTTACCTCAGCACAGGAGGGACAGACAACTGACCAAACAGCTGATAAGGGAGGTGCAGCAGTAAGCAAAAGTCACCAGGAGTAACTGCAAAGAGGCACTTAAACTGGGAAGACCTGCAGGAGCGAATGCAGTGTGTGTACCTCCAGCTGTCAAGACAGAGGGAAGGTGTATACACAGATTCACACTGCAGAGCACTGTACAGATTCACGGATCCCATGCTCTGTTTAAATACCCATTGAAGAAGTGTGCTGCTTCCAGTGATAAACGGTGCCAGAACTTCTGGCTGAAAAGCAGAGGGATCTCATGAATGAAGCCCAGCATGGGAGCAGGCTCACCACTGAGATGTCAGCAGGTTCCTGAGGACCAGCAGCCAATGTCAGTGAAGAACACAGAAACCTTTCTGATCTGACAGTTGAAAGGCAGCTGTGCTCAACCCTTCCCAAGACACACAGGCAGCAACACTGCTAAGCTTACCCACGGACCGCTTCTGCCATATTGCACTTCATAGGAAAACCACAGTTAAGAGACAGAGCTGTTATGCACAATGAGATGCCAGGGATGATTTCAGAGAACATGAGGCTCACAACACCCACCTCCAACGAAAAGCACATGTGGAAAAGGAAACTAATAGCACCGTTTGGCCAACATCTGATGGCACTGCAAAGGAAATATTACAAGCCAGTGCCCTGAGCTAGTTCTTCAACCCACACCTCCAGCCTGCACTTCCTACAACATGTCACCTAAAGAGCAGCTCTTTCTGAATTACACCTCATTTAGCCTCACACTTCAGTTGAAGCAATAAAACATTCTTCTTCCCTCTTTCTCCCTCACTACAACCCTCCCACCGACCCTATGCCTTAGCCACAACCCGGGCACTTACAGCTCCACTTGCACTGCAATAGCTTATTCTTTTAAAGAAAGGAAGACCAACTGTAACGTTGTTAGACATCATGAGCACTACTTCAGTTAAAAAGAATAAAGAACTTGGCAAATGCATGTTGTAAACAACGTGGTTACACTCAAGGAAAAGTCACAGATAAGAAGACCATCACCCTCAAGCTTATCCCACAGATTCGGTTTCTTTATCACAATCTGCAACAGAGACAATTTTCATTTAACAGCAGAAGCTCACGCAGATCTCAGTAGGATTTGGGTAAGGATATTCAACCCATTGCAGGAACCTACACTTTCCTGACACTTGTTTGGTCAACACAAACTGCTTTTCAGTGCAGCCATACTCAAACAATTTGGTAAAGCTGCTTTTAGCAAAATATTTTGTTCTTAGAAGCAATTGTGGGGGAGGGAGAATTCACAGTATTCAGAAGTGCTGCAGAGTGCCACAATGCACACTGCCCGAGCCCAAGCTCCTTAAAAAGGAGAAACTATCTGAAAATGGAAGCAACTACCTGACAGGAACTCCCTTCTATGATTCGAGGAGATAACGCTGCTGAGCTTAGCATGACTAAAGTGCATCACCTGCATTGAACAGCCCTTCAGTTAGGGGAGCAAGAAGTACATTTTTCCACGTGGACTGACTCCCATATACTCACAGATAGTGCAGCAAATGTCAGACAGTTATCCTCTTATACAACACAGCTGTAAATAACAGCCAACAATAATAGTCTAAGAACCAACATAGAAATAATCACAATACTCTGTAAAATATAAAATTGATCTGACTTTTGGCAGTGATTGCATATAGCACCTACTCCAATATCGTTGCACAGAAGCAACTTTGACATAAGAAATTGCTGGGACCTTCAGCCAGGCAGGTGTTGGGGCCTTCCGTTGCACACCTGACCTGCTAGGACTGGACCAGCACAAGGAGTGTGGAAAACAGCTGGGAAACAGCCTAGAGAAGCTCTGAGGTCTAAACACTACCTTCTTTTCTTCTATCTGCAGAACACTTCCTAGACTGGAGAGGGAATCATGCAGAAGATGACAAAACAGGGTATATCTTACATGCTGAACTGAATTCAAATGCCTGTATACTGAAAGCTAGAGGGGAAGGCACTACTGCTGCAGGATACGGGCCTCCAAAGTACTGAAAAACAGGCTGAGAGCTGCCTTCCCCACCTCTCAGCTCACATTAGAGAACCCAGAATAGATAGATGGCAATAGCTATTTGCTAACATTACATTTTAAATAAAGACTTAGAAAACTGAAAGTTATGCTCAGCGCTCTCTCCCACAGCACCATCTTCTCCCTTTGACTCCGCGGTACTCTGCCCTGTCCAGAATACAGAGGGGAAAGCTGGAAGAGGAACAGAAGAGGAATGCATGTTTCCCAGGGATCTCAGAACACCCGAGATGCCTGCAGGCAGCTCTCTGGGAGCCCCAAGGCTTTACACCCCTACAATTCCTCCCCGCTTCAGGTGTGCACCTACCTGCCTTCCACTCATGAAAGCACAGATCCTCTCCATGGGGGAATATTCTGAACATGAAGCCTCAGGGAGACAGGCTGAGGAAGAGCTGAGCTCTCTAGCATATGATCTCAGAAAAGAGTAAGACATGTTTAAACTGCAAGTCCTAACTGAGTTTTAACAAACAGCAGAACAACCATGGATAGCTTTCAAGGACAGACAGAACAAATCTGCTGAAACAGATTTGAAGCATTAAATCACTGGGTAAGAATAATCAGCCGAGAAAACTCAAAAGAATGAACACTAAACACAGCCCATAGACTAACTAGCTGCAATCAGTGCTTTGCAGGACTGCTTTTATCCCCAGAAAGGCCTGTATCCTGATTGCAAAGCCACATAACACAAAGCGATGCATCTTCTAGACTGACCTGATGAATGAAGCAATGGTGAAAGTTGCACTGGTGCTGTGAGCAAAGAGCTGCTATGATTTAATCCAGTTGGCACACCAGATTCTGATCTAACACTGGACAGGCTGCAACAAAGCTACAACAGCTGACACAGAAGTGTCCTTAAATGAAAAAAAGAATCGATACAAATGAAAAGATCTAATAACAAAGCACAGTATAGCACCCTATTCTTCTGCCAACTGGTACGTGACCTGAGATAGCTACAGATTAGAAGTCTGAGAGGACTTATTTCTAGTCTGGGTGCAAAAGGACTTTCACTTTACCTAACACATATTAAAAAAGGGATTACTGGAAACATGCATATTTACTTCTCACTGCCTTCATGAGAACTGATCCTTGGAGAAATGGCTTATGTAAATCACAACCCTCTTCACCTACCCCTCCCTCCCATCCTTCCCACCCACCCGCCACACTCTTCCCTTAGAAGACATTGCACAGTGTCTGACTTACTGGAGAACACTCCAACAGCCAAAGTCATAACTCTCTCCAAAACTTGCTTTCTGCAAGGAACAGTTATCAGAACAGAGAATCCTTCTGAAGCTACTGAACTCAAAATAAAAGATTTAGATAATTTCAAAGCTAGGGCATCAATACCAACACACTGGTCCCTCCCCGCTCCCAACAGGCTTTCATTTAAGTAGATAGCAGAAATGGACACTGCTTCATACGACGTACAGGGTTGATTTCTGTGCTCTTGGTCAGTTTGGAATCTTAATTGTCTTTGGTATTCATGCTCTGAGCTCTGAAGTTAGGGTCTGTGTAGAGTGCAAGAAAATACATGTGCTATGCTTCAGCAGAGAAGGCCTGAAGAAGCACAACTACCCCATAAAGATTCTAATCACCATCTCAATGTCTTTCCTGCACACTGGGCAAGGTGATCTCCTTTTCTTCAGCATCTTTGCACACTTGAAACAGGCCACAAGGTGAGCAGTCCTCCCATGGACAATATTCCCATCTCGCGGTCTGTGATGGCATAGGAAGCAAGGATTCAGTAACTTTTTTATACTCTCTAAAGACTGTATTTCTTCCTCCTTTTTATGCTCAGTGAAACTCAACAGAGAGTCCCTCCTTTCACATTCTCGTGCCAAATCCAAGGACTCAATAGAGCCACAGGGATCTACGTGGGATTTGTTTTCTACCACATACATGTCTTTAGGTGGGCCAACTGGAGCAGAAATAGTCCTTCGGCAGTCTGGGACATCTATCCCTTCATCACTGTTTTCATTTTGCATAGCATCAATGTTGGACAGAGAAAGAGAATGAGTGAGTTTGGGACAATCTGAGTACCAGTCCTTCCGTAAGGCCCAGCAGCGGTAACAGTACCGTTTGCCTGGAGAGTTAAACTTCTTGCATTTGGTGCATTGCCAGCAGTCCTGAAGAACGATTGGGGCAGACAAAAACAGCAGCAGGTTAGTGCATTCTTGCTAACAATTCTTTTCTTCAACAAAGGAAAAGCAGCAAAGAAGCTTCATCAAGAGAGGACATTATTACTGAGGCTTGCAGATGTGTGATTGCTACTTCAATTATCAGCACCTCAGAAAGCCTAATTTTAGTACCCTGTGCATTCTAAAAATGCAGGTCTCTCCTTAAGCATTAAACTTTGTCCTTCCTTCTTCCCAGCCTGTGGAAGAATACAGCATTCTCAAGCTGTGCAGTTTATTGAAATTCAAGGGTAGAGCTCCTGGAATCAGTTAGGAATACATTTTCCAGACTCCATAATCATTTGGCATCTGTTGAATGTGCACAATTGACAGTGGCTTACTTGGTTAGCCCAGAAAGCAAGGGCAAGAGCTATGATTCAGCTGGCCTATGCCAGGGACATCCTAATGCTTCTCCTACTGCAAGAAGGAGCTGTAGGAGGAGCTGGGAGAGCAGTTTTCCTAAATACAGCTAGGGCTGCAGCATACTGCAAGCAAGGAACGCTGACCCAAGGGATGCCTACCTCAGAAGCAGCTTCTGTATCTGTGTCGTCGCTTAAACACTGAGAATCTTCAAAGTCATGCAAACATGCATCCTCAGTCACCTGGGAAAAGTAGATACGCTGTCAGAAGAGCTGCAACAATCTGTACTTATGATGTGCCTAGCTCTGTACAGAAAAACTAAAATGATATAATCACCATGAGAATTAATTCACAAAGTGAATGAAAAGTCATTTTGTGTACTTTATCTATTCCGGGCTGTTGATAACTTGCACTGAGCTGTTTTACAGTCAGATTTTCTTGTGATGAATTCATATCTCTCTCTAATGCACGCAAACAATCACATCAATGCAAACACAAATACCTGAGTGCTCCTACTAAATCTCATGAATCATGAACTGAATTATTTTAACACACATCTGATTAATTCCTCTTGTGACTAACCTAATTAAAACCTCAGATTAGTCAGTAATATTAAATTAATTTTGTGCCTTGAAAATACACGCATTTAAACCAAAACCCAAACTGACTAGAAGGAAAGCTATCACTCTGTGTATGGAATGGTGACAGCCTTTTCTAACACAAACTCTGGGTGGTTACAGATTTAGCTCCTCACATGATAACACAGCACTGAAAGGCTGGGGAAAAACAAAGGGTTCTGCATTTCATTGAGATCATTTAGACAAGGCCAACTGGTGGCACACACGTGTGGTATCTGTTTGAAAAGGTACCTTTTTGTCACCTTCCTTCACTTCCTCACAGTCAGCTGTTTCCATTTTGACTGCTGTGTTGGTCTGATCCAAGGGACTTTCGTTGAGGAACCACAAGTCATCAGTAGTATCTGAAACAATGGCAGTGTCTATGTCCTATTGGAGAAGAAACAGAAGAGACCACTTAGAGCTCAGAGTACCAACAGCAGAAGGACCAGCACTGCAGCCATGGCTGCAGGAAATACCTCTCCCTTTTTCCTTCCAGGCCCTGGGCTGCTTCTCCAGTCATGCCTAGGAGAGAAAGGGGCACTGCACTACTCTCACAAAGACACCCCTCTTACCAAGCAGCACGATGCTCATTCCCCTTGCAAGCTGGCCATACAGCTGTATGAGGTACCACCATCTGCACTGAGTAACAACTTTCAACACGGGGAAGGGGCGCCTACTGCAATACCATCAAAGCTCTGGAGTGCAGAAGGGCCTAGTTTATTTAAGAACACTATAAAGGTAACCAACCACCTGATGTGAAAGGCTGGGACTGGAACACAGAAGGGGGAGGCTGAAAATCCTGAAGCGGGAAGGGAAGAGAAAGGACAATAATATATTACTTGGAAAACAGAAGAGGAGAGGAAGAGAATACAATGCACCTCTTTAAAATGTCTACACACCTGGTTAGTCTGAATATCTGTTGATCCATTACTTCTGGACTTGTAATTGCTTCTGAGGTTGCCTAAAAACCACCATGGAAGACCAGCTACATCCCATTCCTCAAACACTAGGTCCAGTTTAGGCTTCTTGCTTTTAGAGAGGTTTTCTATTAAGTCTTTGTCTGTAAGAGCCAAGTAGAATCTAAGTCATGCCACACCTACATCAATAAAGAGACTAGCAGAGACAAATCTGGCCCCGTCTGACTTGAGATACCTTTCTTCCACTGTCTTACAGCCAGAATTACTGCTAGGAGCTTTGAAGTTTGTATGAGTGTACTGAGATGTTAGATCTGCCACACAACTGCACTGGTGTATCTACCCAAGTGAATCTGGCAAAACAGTCAGCACATAGCCAGAGGTCAAAAAAGCATTCCAGAGCTCCCAGCATCTCTATAACTGCATGTTCTATATAGCATTATCATACTTCTAAGAAGGAATACACAAATATAAATTCTCCCTTCAGAAAACTATCCAAATCAACAGTGAGCAGATTTCTTGGAGTGCTTAAAATATAGAAAGAACCAGTTTGAATTTTGTTCAAATTTCAGATGATGGGAGCTCCTGAATTCCCAAACCAGGGTCAAATCAGGAAATGGAAAGGTAAAAAATCTATCCTCTATAACTCCCTGCTTCAGCCTCCTTTTTAGCACATTCAGTTCAGCCTCCAGTCCTCAACTCAGAGGTCTAAATTTCAAGACAACCTTGAAACAAACCCTCCTCACTGCTGAGAGCTTCAAAGGCGCCAACAAGGACTGTTTCTACCTCCTCTGCACACACAGCCAAGAAAATATTTACTGCTCTCATTTTATCCAGAAATACCCACACATTGCAAAGATGATCTGTTTTTACAAATTAAGTTCCTTGATGTGAGAACAATCTGTGAGCAGAAGGTGGAAAAAAACAGGAAAATCGTTTCCATAACATCAGAAATCCATGACTGAAGCAGCAAGAAAACCCCAGACATTAAAACAAAGGAAATGTCTAAGTATGAAGGAGCTGTGTGATACTTAAGCTGGATGGAAAAAAAATATCCATTGTTACTCATATTCCTGATTGGTTTGCAGGTAACGACTGCAGACAGCTCAGGCTGCATTCTGAGTAATCAGAGGAGAGGGTCCCTTGGGAAGATAAATAGATACAAGTCTAATTTCAGCATTTACAATACCCTTCAGCAAGGCCTGTAAGATTTTTGATGGCAATGGTTAGTGATAGATGTGCTTTTGGGGCTCAACCTGTCAATTTACTCAGTGTTTTATTTAGGAGATAAAGTACCTAAGCTAGAAAACACGCCTATCATGAAGTGGCAGACATTTGCATTTCCCTCAATCTTTGCCATAAAATGATGAGTTTTAAAGATTATATTCCACAACAGGTTTTTATTAGTCTCCCAACACCCTCCTCCAGCTGTTTCCTGATACAAAGCTCAACATGTCATGCTGGAGAAGGAGCAGACGTACTTGTACAGCCAGTTACCATGGAAAAGCTGGCACTCACCTTCATAATTCTCACATTTGTGCTCTGAGGTAGACACAGCAGATGCATTGCTTTCATCCCCCATGATGACAGTGTCAGAACCTTCCTTTGGGCTAAACTGCATGAAGGAAAAAGCAGATGTTAGCCCACCAGAGCTTATAGAGACAAGGGGATGTAGCACTTCCATTCTGAGTCACCAGCTGCAGTACAACACCAAAAAGATAAGAAGATAAATAGAAGTTTCTGAACAAAAGCTACACGCTGTTAACCCTCTAGGAACACTAATGCATCTGTAATCAGCACAAACAATACACTTGCAACCCAGGAAAAATCTTAAGACTGGCAAAAAAGTCCAAAAGTTGCCATCTTAAATGCAGTAAAACTGTTCTCTTCGTGGTTCTCTGGCCCCCAGTGTGAACAGACACCTCCCAGATCAGTTTACCTTAATCCCAAAATACACCTAAGATAAGTTAGAACGTGCAAAGATTTTTCCTAGGTTTCAGATTCCATCTGAAAGCTTCTGAAAACAATCCTACTAAACACAAAAACTCGTTCACGCTTTTTAGAAAGTTTAATGATTTGGCAATTCCTACTCAGAGAAGAAACGTGGGAAAAGGGGAAAGACATGAAAAGACAGAGCACGCTGGAGGAACTGAGGACTAGAAGTGCTACACCCCAGAGAAACGCGCTCAGAGACTGGTACTCTGTTATGATGAGAACAGAGAAGGGTCACTCTGTCCCTGTTGTGTGGACTCCAAGAACTTTTCAGGAAGGTGAGAACCCGGCAGCCAAGCAGCACAAAGTTCTGGTAGTCCACCATGCACAGGTACAGAGAAGGGGCACTCTGTACAACAAAAGAAACCACCACGCAGTGGGTTTACCTTCAGCTGGTCTTGGCTTGGCTTATCGACGCTCTGTTCCTTTGCGAGATTCTGTGCAGCATCTAGATAGCAGGTAAAACAAAAGAAAAAACCTTCCCTGGTAATAACCATTCTCACAACACAGAGGGTCTTCAGCAAGCAACCAACGACCCAGGCTTGGCAGACCTCTAAGCAATCCTTTAGGAAAGCAGAGCCCTCTCTTCCTTGCAGAGCTGGCCATTTCCTAGAGAAGCATCACTCTAGTAGTACTCCCCAGGCTTTGCTTGGCACATACAGAGGAAATTTAAAAGGCCAGCCTAACTAAATAGCAATAACAGCCTACAGAGTCTTTCTACAGAACAGAAGAGCTGTATTTAGGAAGTCTGCTCTCTGAAAAGGTGAGAGGATGGCTCCTGCTTTCTCCCATTTCAGTTTAGCAGAGAAATTCCCTGCAGAATGCCAGGGAGGCACAAACAATCTGATCTGCATTGTGAGTCGTAGCACTGAAAACTGCATCTTGTAGACAGAAAAGTGGACCGTGAAGTGATAACACACAGGACCACATAAATGATATGGCTCTATGCATTAATTTGATGGGTTTTTTTGTTTGCTTTCATCACCATACAACTTCCTAGTGGCCACTAAGCATTTCATACCTGCAGGAAAACAGAAGCCAATTGGCTCATCCATCATCGCTTTGTCTCCACTGTGGCATTAGAAGAGAAGAACTGCCTTTCTAACACTGTATGACACATACTAGTCCTAAGCAATGTGTGAAAATGCACTCCATGTACAGAAGGCTTCCTTATTCAAAGCTAACATATATTAGGAACTGAACACAAAGCGTCCTTAAAGTGAGGTAGGAGTTCCTTAATACTCTTCATGTGATTCATGTTAAAAGTGACAGTTAGCCAAGTAAGGCTAACATCTCATAAAGAGCATTATGTCAGAGCTTAATTTTTATTAACAAGATGTACTGCAGTCACTGTTCTTCCTACAAGTGTACTTGGAAGAAGTGGGCAGGATAAGCTGCAAAAGTAATGTTCTGATGAGTACTGGTTTGGCAAATGAAGACAAGCTGCTAATATAAAATATGATGGCCTCTTTAAGCCCTACAGCACTTTTGGCTACTTCTGTGTTGCAACAAAGGGAAAAACAATACCAAGAGTCATCCTTCCTACATAGTTGGCCTGGTCTGCCAAGCTTGTTTCGCATTGTAGTCACACAGATACACACACACACGTGGTGGTTAAACCCAATGATCATCACACCAAAGGAACAGTACTTCCTTTGGCAGGTTTGGCAATAGTTACAGCACAACTGGACAACACATGCACACCCAGCCACACGTGCACGGCCACAAACACACACACCAAGTAGAAGGGAACAGGGCAGCAGAGGAGAGTGTTTCGTTGGGATCATTTGCTCTTCACACACTGCCTACAAGTAAAAGGCCAGGGCACTACCAGCAAGGGAAATTGCACTCACACAGTTATTCTGCAGCTAAGTGTTTACATGAGTCTGCTTAGGAAGGTTCTAAATAGAAAGGAAAGGAGGTGGACCTCACAGGCACCAATATATGGCTCAAAACAGACTTAAGTAGTTCAAGGCCACATCTTCTCAATTTCTACATTTGCTTGAACACGTGTGCAAGAACAGACTAAGCACTTATGAAAAACTAAGCCCATATTATCTGCTTAGAGATCCCAGGAAGCGAAACAAGACTTCACAACCTTCCTGGTACAGTTAACTCCTGATTTGCATATCTGTGGCTTCAATAAATTAATTTTCACATGAAGATGATGAGCTGTACCACGGGAGCCATCACCTGAGATTAACTTAAGAATAAACTGATGTAGATAGATTGCATCTCTCACAAGCCAAAGAACTGCAGCCTTTAAACATTCAAGGGTTTGAGTAAAGTCCAGACCTCTTTGGATTGCAGAACTAGGTTAGGTTTCCAGCATTCTTTATGCTCACTCTCAAGACAATTAAAGTATAAAATGAGGCAAGAGAGAGAAGTCACAGACTGTTACAAAACTGACAAAAGACTGAGCAATCAATAAAAATTTGGATGAGATGCTTCAGCTATGTTGATTTGGGCATCCACAATATTTTATCTGCTGCTTTGAGGTTTGGCCGTTGGTTAAAGGCAGCTGTATTACTCAACCAGCTAATTGATTTCATACCACAGCTACTGATGGTGGACACACACAGATGGAACACACTCAAAGAGACTCTTGTCAAAGCCTTCATCAGCAGTTTGTTCCAACTTCAGAAACATCTCTTGTCTGAATACCATTACTTACCCAAGTTACATCAACACTTTATTGAATATACTTGCCCATACTGTAAAAAACCTACCTGTCATGGCAGCAGAAGTAAGGTTCCGTTTCAACATCTCATAGACTGGGCTGTGGAAAGGGAGAAGGTGAATATAATCACAGTAGCAAACAGCATTATCCTGTCAAATCAGAGACAGAAATTCTCATTTATTATCCCCATACGGATGCTGGAATCCACAGTGAATCTTTGCCGCTCCTAAATCTAGCTCAGAACCTACCTGAAGGATGCAGATTTTAGCATGAGCCTGAGACCAACAGTCTGAGAAGATGGAGCAATAAAAGGAAGGCAAAGATGTCACCTCAAGCAACTTGCTGTCTGGACCATTCAGAACCAGCTCTTCAAAACAAGAGCTAAACTCAAATGCATTAGCAAAAAGCCATGCTTTTACTCATGGAGATTTATGTGACTGCAAATAGGAACAGCGTCACCAAGGGTCTCTCGCTCAGCAATCTCCATAATACAGTATATGTTAAAGGTTACTTTTTCTTACCTTGGATCTTTTACAGAGAAGCTCTCCAGCCCCAGCAATTCTCCCAGCTGATCTCCTCCACAATACACCATGTGTTGCTGCCTTTTGTCATACAGCTGCCTCACCATTATATACTGTCCTAGGTAGTGCATAACCTGTGGAACCATAACATAGCATTAGCCACATCTGCAGCTGAAACCAAAGATTCTGGAAATTTATGTTAGTTTATGTATTTGCTTCCTGGTACCCTAAGCAGTGTCAGCCAAATAGCACCTGCTTGTTCTGCATTTCTGCCACCCATCAATGTCTCAAACAAGGAAGCTTTACCACATTGCCATAAGGTTTGCAATGAACAGGACAGAAAACTAGGACAAGTTCCTTCTGCTACTCCAATTTAAGAAGAAATGCCAGCTATAGTGAGGAGCACAAGAGGAGAAAGAAAAGTGTGTTAAGCCCAATATAGGCAAAGTTCCATACCCCATTACCCACCAAAGTGACCCTCCTGAATGATAGCAAATGCCACCCAAATGATGCTAACAGTACACCAATCACTGCAGAAAAACCTGACTGAGCTGAGTTAAAATGTTAATCCATACGAGCAACCTGCATTTAATACTGAACTGCCCCCATTTAAAGCATTCAATTTGTTTTTGCAAAACTTTGTAGAAGCTAAACAAGTTATTTAAATGCATAAGTGTTTAAAATAAGTCACAGAGCTCTGCGGGAATATCTGACACATTCATAATGAAAAACCACTGCATTTAATTCTTTCCAGACAGGCTACTCTTGTAAATCACAGTCAGTGTCATTTTTTTAATCTTGTACACATATTGCATTTTAATCTAAAAATAAATGAATTTGCAGGGTCTCTCAGGTTTAGCTGACAAGCAAGTTCAAAAAGAACTTAAAAGTAACAACTAGCATCCAATTTTTAAGGCTCTCATGCACTAAGTAAGACAACTGAACAGCATCTCCTACACTTTCTCAGGCATGAGTCTATTTATTCCATCTTTTCTTTCTCTAAAGAAGTTTCTGATTATATTTCTTCCTCCTTTCTTAATTCCTTCAAAGGCTCCTGACAATTAACCATCCATTAAATCACCAGCCCCATGGGTACTGAATCCCTGTTCTACAGGTAGAGCCTCCAAGTACAGAAGAATCAAAAGCCAGTCCCAAATCTTTCCCAAAAAGAACCATCCACCAAGCAAACCAGGACAGGCACACCTTCAGTGCTCAGAAACTGAGCCTACCTCCTTCAGGGTGAAGGTTTCACCCTGGGCACCTGCAGCCTGCAGAATCTTCAGAAGAGGGAGTTTGGGTCGCACCTGAAACACAAAGCACAGATTTTTGTTTGAATGATGAGAAGCAATGAGAGAAAGAATGTGAGCCCGGCATGCATGCCTGCAGACCTCAGTTACTGAGTCCAAGTTGTTCAAGCTGCCTAAGACTGCCACACTGAGCAGAGATAACTGTGCTATGAGATGGAGGTCATGGGAGAACACTGCTTGCCTAAGGCTAACCTGCTGAGGGCTGGTACTCTTTAACAAGTAACCTGCATGGTCAAATGCTTGAAGAGAAGTTAGAAGGACCAAAAATCAGCACCATCACTGTGACTCAGGTACAAGACAAAAGAAAAAAAAAAAAAGGAACTTGGGCAGACAGATCCAAAGGCTTTAATCACTCACATTGCCCAATTAACTTTGATGTCATTCATCATGTGAGGAGAGAGAAAAAACTCAGGCCCTTGGTATGGAGGCCTGGGCAGTGACTAACAAAATATACTGAGTCATGTACTCAGGAGCAACCACGGAGCACCCACAGTGGGACTTCAAGTTCAGCAAAGCTGAATTTCCTCAAGTAGTGCAGAGAACAGATTGAACATGCTCTGTACAGAGCTCAGGAGGGATGTATTTATTAGGATCCATGAAAAGGCAGCTAATAATAAGACTATAACAAAGACAATGCGTGGTCAACTAACACCAAGGATCAGAACCTGTATTTTCTGTACATCTCAGTCAACAAACAAAATCTTTACTAAGTAATATGTAAAGCACCCTGGGAACAATGCAACTGAACCACAACCCCTTTAGGTTTCACCCACACTCCCAAGCAGCTTTGAGTAGTACATGAGACAGATGCTATATAAAATTACAGTGAGTTTTAAATAGCTGCTTCCCCCATCACTTTGTGTGTTCCACAAGAATTTTAATAATTCTTAGGAGAGCCTCACACTCCTAGAAGATGTCAGAAAGCCCACGCTGCTCTGCCAGGAAGCTGAACGCTACATAACTGTGCACAATATTGTATGCTAATGTATACATTTCCCACTCTGAATTGCTTCCGCTGCTCTCCTTCTTTGTCTCTCAGGTGTTAATACAGCAAGATATTTCAATCTGTCACTGGAAAAAACACCCAGTTCTTAGCACACAGTGTTTATTGCTGGGTCCCTTATACTTTGACAAGGCTCTCAAGGCATGCAATTTGTGCAGGTGAAGGCCTTCACCTATCAGTCAAGTGGGTTCACCTGGGCCTCATACACACCTCTCCTTTCTGCCTATATAAATGCAACTGCAATACTTATTTCCTTCCCTTGCAACCCTGCACTTCCTCAACAGCCAGATTTAGCTGCAGCACTGTTTTCACAAGTTTTAGTTGCTTGTCACCCAGCTACTGAGCAGCATATTGGCAAGACTTTTGTTCCGCTGTTTAACTACCATAAAACATTATTTCCTACTGCAAGCATAACCAGTCTGCCTGTTTTCCCATCATTGTGACTGTTAGATATATTTTCAAGCTCAGATAGAGGCTTGTAGCTGGACATGAGTTGTTCTTTATCAAAAACAGCATCTTTACTTGGAAAAAGCTGAGCACAACACAAGTAATTGCTTGTATCAGCATACGGCTTTCAATAAGATAAATTATGTATTTGCACTCATTCATTTCTCTAATGACCACTCTCAAATAGATTTTGAAATA
Organism: Gallus gallus; assembly: GCF_016699485.2. Classification (NCBI taxonomy): domain Eukaryota; kingdom Metazoa; phylum Chordata; class Aves; order Galliformes; family Phasianidae; genus Gallus; species Gallus gallus. The sequence goes on along the minus strand of NC_052557.1, from coordinate 1,855,824 downwards.
ACTGCTCATGCATCTCCTTTTGATTAAAGAAGCAACCTAGTTAGCTTGATCCATGCAAAATGAGCCCTCAGCTATCACAGTAGAGCCAAAACAGAACTGTTAGTTTGGAAACTGTTGGCCATCAATATTTTCATAACAATATCAGAGCCCATTTATGTGCTTTTTTTCAAGCAAAGTGATTTGAATAAATAAGCATATACATAAACTGCACAGGACTTGGCTATATTTCAAAGCCTCTGAAATTGCCTCACATGGGAGAATCTAACACGCCATCAGTTTACTTTCCCTCCTGCCTATTCCCTTCATATTTTGGAGATGCCCTGCACAAGTGAAGTGGATCTGGAAGAGAAATAGTTGATTTTAGATCAGATTTCTCTAGCCACTCTTTGCAGCGTGTTTCCTCTTTGACTGGCTGTCAGCATGCTGTGTCACAGCCAAACCACACGCCTGCCACGTTGCCTTTGGCTTGCAGCTGCTTCTTCCAGAGACACTCTAAGAAGAGGCAATAACACGAGTGCTGCATGTTCAGTACTGACCTCAAAATGAGCTGTGGGGATACATTACTGATTGAACAAAGTTCAACACACAAAGCTATAATGCTTCAATGCAACTGTCACAAGTAGTCTAGCATTAGGAGCAATGCTGCATATGGAATTCTTCAAGTATAGCTCCAACACAAAAACATGCATTATGCATTTTCTTCTATGGCCCAATTTATCTGCTTTCTCCCCTTCTATTCCCTTTAAAATACTCATAAATCTCTGATGTGCTGAAAGCTAACAGAAACCTTTAAGATAAAAGCCCTATTCCATCATGCTAAATTCTTCTTACCTAAATGTCATTAGAGAGTTTTGATTTAATGGAAGAAGTGCAAGCTTTAGTGAGGAGAAAGCAATGAAGATAAGTGGGGGAGATAATTACCTGGTTAGCTTGTCCAAGAGTGATTCTGCAGGCGTTCTCAGCTGCTGGATGCTGGGCAGAGCTTGAAGATGTCATTGTGGCAGTGATGAGCTGTTTATGGAACAAACCTGTAAACGAGAAGTTTCATGTACCAGTTAAGCCAAGAAACCTGGTCTTGAGTTTAACCACTTCCACTTCTTAGAAGTTTCAGGAAGTCGGTGTTTAAAAATAGCCCTGCATGCATATCTAAAATGATGATCGTGTTGCTGTGCCCCCACAGCTGCTCTTTTAAAACAGATCTGCCTCAGTGCCCAACAAACAGCTGGGTGGGAGCTGGGACAGCTCTGCAGGCAGTGAGGCTGCTCTGGCCCTTTGGAGGATGCTGCATGGCTGGGTGAGGAACCTGGACCTGCCAGCTGGGGGCAAACTGCAGCTCTCCACCACGCCATCAGCAAATTCCTAACGTGCTGAGGCCCTTGAGTCACAGGGGGAGAAGACAGAAGCTGAGTCACAATAACCCCAAGGGAAATCTTTACAGGAGTGCAACCCCCTGAGCAGCCAGCACTGATGGCAATGATTAACATGTTCCCCACCTGCTTTTTCAAGAGGAGAAAATCTGCTAAAGCTGCTGCAGGCTTCACCCCAAATGACCAGATGTAGGCTATAAACGAACAAATTTAACAGCATTACTGGCTGAGCAGGTGAAGTGATCCCTTCTTGGAAAGGAACAAAAGGGGAAGTCCTGCTGCTATTTGAATGTGTCAGGCCCTATCAGTTTCAGTATCCACCCAGACAGCCCAGCTTCATAAGCACAATGATTGGTAATGACTCACGCCCTCAGCACAGCCCAGTACAATCTGTCCCATGCAAAGCAGGTTCAAAACCTTCTCTATATTTAAAGAGAGAGGACAGTGTAAATTAACCACCCACTGAAAAAAAGGAAATTGAACCTGCTAGAGCTTGAGTCCTGACCTCTTCTCACAAAGCATCACCTCAGCTCTAGGGCACGCACCAATCCAGCACTAATGCTGTTCTTACAATGAATTCTCCATTTCAGCATTCATCTGGTTGCTTTCTTCTTAAGGCATTAGTAAAGCAAATCCTATAACTGACTCTTGCTGACATTCTGGCAGAGCATGAGATGAACTAAATAGGAAAGCCTGGCTCCTGAGCTTGCCTACACAGACTGAAATGTTGCTTTTAGGATGGCGGGTGACACACTCTAGACAAAACAGACTAAACATCTAGCAGGCAGAGTTAACACTTCAATAAGCAACATGTTTTAAAGTCAACATCCAGAGTCCCACACTCAGCCCCTATCCCTCCCATGGCCCATCTACTGAGAGATGCTGTGACTTTGCAAAAGGCTGCTGACGTTCCTCATACCATTGCATTTCTCAGAAATAAAGCACTGCCAGGAACAAAATCATCCCTAAATATCAAGCATCTCTAAATAAAGCGTGATTAATGCATCTCAAATTCAAGCTGGGTACATAACACTGGGAGTCACCACATTAGGTATAACTTAAGTGACTTAATAGCTAAAACCACTGCCAGCCTTACATTTCTCCCCACGTTTGTACTCCACAGTGCCACACATGCTGCAACACAAGCCACCCACAGAACCCATTACGCCGCACGATCTGTGCTGTACTTTGAACTTACCAGCCTTGAACTTCCCTGCTCCAAGTCCTCCCTGTGCCTCTGCTCCTGGTAAGAGCTGTGAGCACTCTGCAAGAGCCTGGCTGAGCTCCCTGCCAGCTGCAGCTAAATGCATCAGCTTTGGGTGGCAGCTGCAGGAGGTGTGAAAAGCAGGCAAAAGAGGAGAGAACAGTGGGTTTCCCCTCCACCCTGCATTCCTGGAAAGAGATTCTGCTCCTCCAGGTTACATCTCAGCTACTGTCTTCAAGTTTTAATTGCTTCATACTCCCTTTATGAGGAAGGCAGACAAGTCACCACCTTGCCTCCAGACTTCACATCAAACTGTACTTTTTAGTAAGCTTGATTCTTAGCACTGACTTGTAGTAGCAGCTTTCTTTTAATTAGGTTAAATGAGCATGCAGGCTCTAAGACATGCCCAGGCTGCAGATACCCACAAGAATGATGGAAGCAGCCACCAGTTGTTCTGCCCAGCACTGCCAGGACAGAAAACCTCACTGCCTGCCCTGGTGGGGCTGGTCAGAAACAGTGCCAATTCCTCCATAACCTCCCCTGCAAGTACATCCTTCCATTTGTGCCACATATTTACCCTGCAGTGCTGAAGGCGTCCAGACTAGTTTGTAGACAACAAAGTAGCAGTGAACTTAATGTTGCTCTCCTCTACAGCTTCAGAGCTGTATGTGTAACAGAGACTGGTCCCCACACACTAATGCCTTGGAACAAATCATGAATCACAAAGTAGTCATGGGGTTTTTTTCCACTTGAATGCTTTATATGGTCATGCACACTACAGGAACAAGCAGCCTGTTCATTTTGTGAGTAAAAGTTCCTGAAAGAGATCGGGACCCCATGAGATCACAGCTTATTTGGTGCTCACAGAAAGCAAAGCTTGAGACAAAGAGCACAACTAACAGACCCACACGTGGGTGCAGGCATTGGGTGCATGGATGTCTCCTGGCACTGTCCATAAAGTTGAAGCTCTAATTCTATTTCAGTTTGCTTTAAGCCTCACAAGAAATAATGCAGTTTTTACCTATTGTGCAAAGTAAAAAGAGCAGCAAGGAGTATAAAGTAGGCATGACGCTGTCTGGTGGATCTATAGTCTCAGTAACAGCTCATATCAACAGTGGGCTAACGCCTGAGTTTCAATTCTTGTTCCCAGTCACCATCCTTCTTCCTGCTTTCAAATAAAACAGAATTTCTACAAATAAATAAATAAATTCACCACCGTATGTACAGTATCACATACAGAGAAACCCCAGAGAGAAGGGTCCAAGCAAACACTAACCTGACAGCTGAGTCACAGTTAATTAGGTTTGGCCCTATCAGTGGGAGGCTCCTGTGAGCATTCATGCCTGCATGTTTGCCTGCCCACCTATCAGCCAGCTTGCTAAAAAGAGCTTTACTGCTCCTCGTAAACCACACCCTGCCTGCATCTTTAGCCCATCACTGCTCTGCTGCTGCCTTTCTTTGCACCACACATTTCATCTGATTGCATCTCTTGCGCTCCCATCAAGTCCACCCATCTCCTCTGGGAGAGCTGCAAGATATCAGCCAAGGAAACATCAAAAGGTACCTTTGTAGTGCCACCCCCCAGCGAGAGCCTTTTTGCAGGTATTTGTCTTCCTGAATGCAGTGCTGACTGCTGCTGGGGGGTTCTGGCTCACTGCTTTAATACTGACTTGCATTCAGTTAGGAAAAGCATCCTGAGAAACGCTCAGTTTCACAATGGAAAAGTCCCTTAATGCGTTACTTATGCATTTAAGCAACTAAAGGCAGGGCTGCTATTTTTAACGTTCACTTGAAACATTAATTTTAAAACACCCTTTTTGGAAACTTTTCTGGAGTACAATCCAAATCTAACAACAAAAACGTCGGAATTTCCCCTAATAAAAGCTCCATTGCTGAGATGTTGCACCTGCCATGAACTGTGTGCTCTCACCTAAAGATCTGCCAGCAGTACACCAAAATACCCCAACCTTTGATGAATGTTAGCAGTTATCAAGCACAAATGTTATGCAATGCTATTGTATTACAAACCCAGCTAAAGAGGGGGAAAAACAAAACTGACTGTTTCAATTAAAAATGAATGCTGGCAAATGGCTCTGCAAATCTCCCTAAATCAGCTGCTGCTGACAGCTTTGTCGCTGGTGATGTCTGGAACCCTGCAGCAGCTCCACCCCACCGCACACACTGCTGTTTCCATTTACCCCTATTTTAACATATTACATTGTATTGGTTCTTCTTCCTAGGCTACTTTTCTCAAATCCTGCTTTAAGGGGGTGTCAAATCAATATCACTATTTTAACACACAGATGAAGCAAGTCAGATAATTAAAAAAGCTTCTCCTGCACCAGATAATGGCTATATAATACCCTGACATGACTGTGCTAAGTGTTCCTGTCACAGCACAGATACAGTGTTAAGCACTTTAGAATATAAGCGAAACTGAAGCTAATCATCTAAACCTATTTTTCTTGCAGCAGTGAAAAGCCCTTAATTTAATCCTATCTTCTAGCTGCATATGTTTGCCTGAGGAGCTTGCACAGAGCTGAACATCTAGGGGCTTTTGCAATACTGCTATAGAAGAGTTACTAAACACATAAGCATTCACTCAAGCTCCTATTGCAAGTCTGTTTGCCACACACAGCCCTCAACACATTCCTGAAGCCACGAGCACTCAGTGCATAAACTTCAACCTCTTTCCATCAGCGTTTACCACACAGTTTCACAGTGCTAAGTGCAATGCAGGGCAGAGCTGGGTGACCCTCCAGATCCACCTGGCAGCAGCAGCAGCCCCAGCACCCTGCTTAGAGCAGTGCTGTAACGCAGAGCTGCCAGGGAGCATGGCATGAACAAACACCAAAGCAGATATAAGTGCAACCTGTAACAGCACTGTTTCAGTGGCCATTTCAATCTTGTCACCCTTTCTCTAAAATAGTTTATAATTTGCATCTATTAAATTCTGCCGCAATCAAACCTGACTCTCGGTCTTTCACCTTTGCTTTTAACCCAGTGACCTGCAGCCCTTCTGCACTACCCCAGGCAGCAAGCCAAGGTTGACCACCCTAAAAAACAGGGCTCATCTAAAGTCCATCTTGTGTAATAATTGCAAAACATCACTCATCTGCTCTTTGAGTTATTCATGGTCTCTGAAAACACTTCCTTCTTGTTAATACAGCTCTTAGAACCACTGCTTCAACAGTTACAGTGCCAAAGGCTTTGGCCCTGGAAAAGCACACGGTAGGGTTTAAGGTTAATGATGTGAAGGCCTCATGATGTGAAGGACGGTATAAACAGTTCCAGCCTCCTCCCCCTGTAGCCAGGCTGTGACACGCTCCTCTGAGATGCCGACCGTGCTGCCAAAGGTACCAAAGTGACAGATAATTGTGAGCTATGAGAGAGCTTAGAGAGGAAAAAGCGAGCACTAGTGCAGAGGTGCAACACAAAACAGCACTCCTCACGTCTCCCCTCATTGCTGCAGCACGGGGCTTAAGCTCACTGCGAGCTCACGTCAGCTGTCAGCCAGCAGGAGGACCCTTAAAGCCTTCAGCACAACACCCAATTAGAACGACAGTGAAGTTTGGAAGCGTGCTTCTGAACGGCACTGACACGGCTCGGAACGGCCTCACGCAGGCAGAGCCCCGTGCTGCGTTTCGAGCACAGCTGAAAGCACCGCGCACAGCACAGCCCGAACGGTGCTGCCGAAACAAGATTCCACGTGAGAAGGTCGGAGCTCGGGTTTGAAGCTTCACTTTCCCTCCGGGCACCACATGGGGACCGCAGCACTGCCCCTAGCGGCCACGGCATGGCGTGAGGCTCCCGCCCCCCCCACAGAGGCCGACTCCACCCCCCCACCCCCCCACAGAGGCTGCCCACCCACTCCGGGCCCCGCTCTCCGTTTCCCCGCACCCTCTCGAGCCCCGCGGCCTCCCCCGGTGCTGAAAGCGGCGAAGCTCACCCTACAGCTGCTCCATGGGGCCCAGGTGGCCCGGGCTGGGGGGAAACCCCCCTAAACCCCCCGCGGGCTGCGCTCCTCCATCTTCGCGGGGCCTCGGCCGCCACTTCCCCTCGGAGCCAACATGGCTGCGGGGCCGCTTCCGTGCGGCGCCCGGCACGGCGCGGCCGCGTCATAGAGCATACCGGAAGTGTTCTCCTAGAGAGGACGGAATCCGCGCCCGCTCCCTGCTGTGGAAGACCGCCGTGGAGGACCGCGCTGTTGGGCGGACCTCGCGTCCCACTGTGCCCGGTGTGACCCCACAGTGCCTCCTCTTACCCCCCACCCTGAACTGAGATGCCGCCCAGAGCTCTGCATGGTCGCCCCCAGCCCTCTGCGAGCCCCCCCCGCTCATTCTCCAGCCCAGCGTAGTGCTGCGTTTACTCAGCAGCGTGCTGATATGAGTGGCGTCAGCATTACGCGCTCAGAGCCCGGATAGCTCAGTCGGTAGAGCATCAGACTTTTAATCTGAGGGTCCAGGGTTCAAGTCCCTGTTCGGGCGCTGCAATTTTTGCCTTTTGCTGTGGGATTTGGATTCTTTCCTCTCTGATGGTCGTTTGTTTTCCTTCTTTTTTTTCCCCTCTCTGCTAAGGGGCGCAGCCGGGACTCCAGGAGGGGAAGTTGCCGCTCTTACCCCAATTTTTAAAAGGTTTTCGAGGGCAGAAATGGCCAGGAGAGCTTCCTGGGAGTTGTGGAATAAAGAAAACAAATATATGAAGTTAGAAAAGGAAACGAAAGAAAAAGCGATGCGCGAAAAGAATCACTCGCCCGAACAGGGACTTGAACCCTGGACCCTCAGATTAAAAGTCTGATGCTCTACCGACTGAGCTATCCGGGCTCTTGGAGAAACGTGTCTCTGCGCATCCATACGGCTCTAAACGAGGCGCTGCTGTGTTCGTGCCTCCAACCTTCTGTGCACCACTTCGTTCCCTGCACCCCAAACCCCTCCTCCCCTGCTGTCAGTTTGCACCCCATCTTACTCCCCCCACCCCCTCCACACACACCGCTCCCACCTTCTTGCATTCAGAGCATCAGTAAATAAATCAAAGCAGATTCCTGCTGCGCTTTATTCCTTCTGCAGGTGCGGTGGTTCTGGGGGTGAATGTGGGGCGACGCTCTGCTTCCGCAGCATAACCCAAAGGCGGCACAGAGCACTGCTGCTGCGGGGATGGCAGCAATTGAGAAATCTGCGCTGTTCCAAACGGGATTAAGCAAAGCTCTGAGGAAAGAAGGGCAGGAAATGATCCGTTCCAGGACTGGGGCACGTTTAGTTAGCGGGATTCCTCCAGCAGCCCCGTGTGCGCTGTGTCCCTGCGGTGGGTGACATTTGCCATCAGGGGGTGCGGTTTTGCAACGTCTGATTTCCCCATTAGGGTCCAGCTTCGTTCACAAAGTGGGCACGGCGAACACCAGCACGACCTCCCTTATCCTTGGGATTTCCTACCGTAGGGAACCTGAGCTCGAAGAGGGATTGGCCGGCCTGATCTTCAACCCCTACGACTCCGTGACTGCGATTGCCCAGGAAACAGAGCCTGGAGTCACCCCGTGCTGCCACCAACCCCAATCCACACGCAGCGGCAGCCGGCTGGGCCGGGAGTGCCAATTACCGGCAAACCCAAACCACAGCTCCGGCCGCAGTGCCTCTCACACCAACCCACCACGTGCAGATACTCCTGAGTGCTCTTCTCCCTTTGCTGGGAGCGCTGCGGGCCGCCCCCCACCCACCCACCCACCCCCCACTCCCAGCCCCATCCAGAGTGGGTTACGGGGTGCTCTCACCCCTCTCTGCAGCTCCCTGCAGACGTTCACCCAATGGAGATGGTACTTTTGGATTGGAAGGGGGGAGGGGGGGTGGGGATGAGATCGCAGTGCGGGCCCCGCATCCCCTCCATCCCACGGGCTGAACGCAGCGCTGGGGCCGCCCCCGGCCCCGCTCCGTGCAATGCTGCGGACCGCCGGGAGATGGCGCCGCTCCGCGCCGCGCTGCGCCCCTCCATTGTCCGCCGTCGCCGCCGCCGCCGCCGCCGCCGCGCTCCGTCCGCCCGCAGCCGCCGCCGCCGCGGCGCGGCCCCGCGCTGCCCGCCGGGTCCGCTCGGAGCAGGTAGGGCTGCGGTGCGGCGGTGGAAGCGGCGCCGCTCAACCGGGAGCGGTGGGGTTTGGGGGCGGGGGGAGGAGGCCGGTCCCGCGGTATTTAGCGGCTCGCTCCGGGTTTTGCGCTTCGCGGCGTTGATCCGCGCTGTTCGGTGCAGCGCTGCGGGGAGGCGGTTCGGCTCCGGGCAGCCCCGCGGCGTGCAGCGCCCGAAGGACCGCGGCGATGCGACCCCGAGGTAAGGGGGGTGGGGGGGAGGTGCAGCAGAGCTGGGGTCCCGTCCTTAAAGTGTGCGGTGAGGGGGGGGGGGGGGGGGGGGGGGGGGGAGAGCTGTGTGGGGTGCGTTGCAGAACAATGGAACGGTGCCCATCGGATTGCGAAGTTGCCAGGTGTGAGCGGTGGGGAGAGGCAGCGCTGGGCTCCGTGTGCTCGGCCGGGATGTCAAAGCGACCGTCCCCCCCCCCCCCCTCCCCCAGGATGGGGATGGGGACGGGGACAGCCGGGGCTCGAGGGCAGGGTCAGCCCTTCCCACGGTGCAGCCGTGGGCTCCGGGCAGCGCACGGGGCTGGAGGTACTTCTCAGGATGCCGGGCTGGCTGCAGCCTGGATGCTCCCTGCTCCTGGATCCTGAACTTGCAGATACGTTCGTGTGTGTATTTAACAGTAAACTCCAGAGAAATGTGAGCTATTGCCCTTAAGCGAAGGAGATGTATTGACTTAACCGCAGCTATTCGTGTGTATATGCCAAGCACGAATGCAATTGTTCACAGGATCTGGGCTGGGGTGAACGAGCAGAAAAATCAATCCTTTCCTCCTAAATCGAGAGGGCGAGGAGGGCGTGGGGTGCGATGGGGTGAAGGAAATGGGGTGCTCAGGTCTCGAAGTCCCCAGTCAGGTGCAGCCCCACCTCATTTCAGCAGCACCACCCGAAATACCGAGCCTGAAATATGAAAGCTGGAGCTGCGGGAGCGAGGAGCCGCCTCTCCATCCTCGCGCGCTGCAGTGTGAGTGCATGCTGTGCGTTGCCTGGATGCACACCGCGACGTGCAGCCGCTGCCAGAGCCCTGGGGGTGAGGCTGCAGCCACCGCCCCATCCCGAGCCAGGCGTTTCCGTGTGCTTTGGTGCTGGGGAGGAGCGGGGCGCGCCTGGCCCGCATGCATGGCTGTGTTTTAATCCCGTGAGATGTAAATCCAAGCGGTGCACGGAACCGGTTCCCGTCGCGGGGCCGGATCCGGTGGCACCCCAATGGGGAGAGCCGGGAGGTGGCACAACCCGAGTGCTGCGTGTCCTCTGGATGGTGGGGAACCCTGTGGCTGCAGGAACTGAACGTGCAGCCCACGATCCTACAGTGAACCCTCTGCAGAGCAGGGGCAGCTGCAGCTTCCAGCGCCTCCCAGTGTGAGACGCCGGGCTGGCAGTGTGAGGGCAGCGGGGGTCACTGAGCCTGGGACTGCTGTGCTTTACACTGTGGGCTATACAGGGTGTATGTGTGTATAAATATGTGTGTAACAACGCCTGCTGGAAGGAACTGAGGAAGCTGAGATTTGCATAGGAGCCGTGCGCCCGCACCGCAGGCAGCCCCTGGGGATGCTGAGCACAGACAGAACCCGGCCCTGGGTTTGGGTGCCGGGCCCAGGAGGAGGCAGGGCTGAGTAATTCAGAAACCCCAACCCCGGGTGTGACATGGGTACACCTGGGGTTGGGGAGCGGAGGGCAGAAGTGGTGGGTGGCTGTGCAGAAACGTCCCACCCGTGTCCCTTCCTGTGTCCCCATCACTTTTACTACCAGATCTCGGGCGAAGTTCAACATCCCTGTGTGGGTGTGCGGCTGTCACACCTCACTGCAAGGCTGTGACATCCCACAGCTGTCCCCTCTGCTGTCCCTGGGCATGGGCTGGATCCTGGGCAGAGCTCCCTCCTTCAGCTGCTCCAGGTCAGGGGTTTTCCCATCCTGAACCTGACCCATCTTCCCCAGGCAGGATTTCCTCCCGAGGGTGGAAATGCGTAGCAAAATGCTTGAAGAGCATTTGGCATCAGACCATTTCACATCCTGCCTCCTCCAAAGAGCTCGCGCTGCGCCGGGCTCTGCTCTGCTATTAATAGGAGACGCATGGGCCTAAAGAGGAAGAAACTCCTCGTGCTGAAAGGCAACAGGTTGGGAGCAAATGGCGTTGTTTGTTTTCAGGGCGTTTGCTGGGCTCGGCGTGTGCAGGACGGCATGCAGAGCTGCATGGGGAGAACATGGAGATCCATGGAAAGCAGTTGGAGCAACTGCAGAGCGTCTGTTGGGATCAGGGTTAGGGAGAAATCGGGTCGGTTTTGCTGATTATTGGTGTGTTTTGGTGGTGCTGAGTGTGGCTCCAGGAATGATGCGCTCAGGGTTCTGGTTTTAGGTGACCAGATTTTAGAGCAATTTCCCTTTCTGGAGCTGCAGTTCCAACCTGGGAACAAAATCCCACACTGCGGCTGTGTCAAAACACAACCTGGGGACCAACCCAGCGAGCTTCCCTTGGTCACTGCTTTGCTGGGAGCTCCCACAGCTCCCTCTTCCATTTTGGAGAGGGAGAGAATTGAGAGCAGAGTTAATTTCAGTGCAGGAAGGGCTGGGTCTGCATGCTCTGGAGTGCTGGAGCCAGAGAGGGGCGCACAGCCCCATTGAGGAGCTGTGTGGGGCTGGTTCTGGACATGGGAGCATCCTTGCTACTGGAGCTCCCGGACACCCCTGGAGCTTTGTCAGCTTGTAGCATGCTGGGAACGTGGCCCTGGCCCCATCCAGTGGGAGCAGCGGCAGGATGGATGGACCTGCAGCCCCAGAGGTGAAGCTTGATGCTTTATCCTCCTCACTGCTGCTCCTCCCTCTGCCGGATTATAAATGGCCAGGGATTGTCTCCCCTTGATAGGCATAACCTCCATCCCCCGGCTCCCACAGCCAGCGAGGTGCCCCTCCAGGGCTCGCTTTGCTTCCTCGCCCTCAGCTGTTTGATGTCTTCCCAAATGCTTCAGCTGTTTCGATCTGCTCCCCATGCAGCTGCCTGTGAGGGGGAAGGGAGGGAGGGATGGGAGAGCACGGGTCCCCTCTGCACCTCCATCTCCTCCCACTCTGATGCTCAGCTCTTTGCATGAGGGCTTGGATTGTCCCTGGGGGATGGGGACAATGGGAGCACTGCAGAGAGCTCATGAGCTCCAGAGAGGTACCAAGAGCATCACCCAGTGCTTGGGGGGGGGGGATGCAGGTGTAGGAGGTGGGGAACCCCGGGGGCACAGCTGGGGGCTGCAGGTGTAGGAGATATAGGAGGTGTGGGATGGAGGCAGCGTTTGTGTGTCTCAGAACTGGAGGGAAGGTGTGTTTGGGGCACTCGGATGGGGTCCCTCTGCTCTGCTGCTGACATGTGCTGCTGTGACAGCGCAAAGAGCCGCAGCTCCTGGCAGGAGCACCAGGGGATGTGGTGTCTGCGTGTGGTTCCCCACAAGGCTGCAATCTCTCCGACTGCTGCAAAATATGTCGAAAAGCCTTTTAAACCACCACAGCTCGGGGCTCAGGGCGGCGGGTTTCCCAGGACAAGTGCTTTCCCCTCCTGGGCTGCTCCACGTGCTGGAGGAAATCAGCACAGCAAAGCATCCCTCCGAAAGGTCCCGAGGCTGACGTGACAGTGGCAAAGGCCAGGAAATTTAAAGTCAGCGAATGATCCCTATATGATGAGTAATGGGATTTTTAAAGAGGAAGAGAAAAAAAAAAGAAATCTATCTGCTCGTCTCTGCATCTCTGGAATTCAGTTCTGCCTCTGGAGTCCCCTGGCTGAGTCCTCATCCGCAGCTCTCAGCCCTCTGTAATTTCTTTCTCTAATAACTGCAGGGTGGAGGAGGCATTCAGTGGGAACGGCCCCATAGCAAACCCCGGTGTGGAGCAGCTGTATGGGGCTCCTTCAGTGTGGGTTTGCATCTCCGCGGTCCCGCTGCCCTAGGATGGGGATCACCGCTTTGGGGCTGCTTTGCCTGCAGTGGGTGCTTCTGTTGGAGATGAGGATGGGTTTGCAGCTTTGTCAGCCGCAAACAACAAAAAAACTGGGGGAAAAAATCCGGTTTATTTTATTGCTTTGGGGTTAAAAGCAGATTTGCTTTGTTCAGCTTCCAGCACCGCCAGCTTTGGGGATTGCTGTCTTTCCGGGAAGAGCCCATGGCTGCCAACAGGGACCAAAGTGCTGGGGAAAGGGAACACCTCCAGTCTGTCTCCCCACAGTTTGGACACCTCAACAAAGCTCACTGCAGCAGGGTGTGCAGCCAGCTTCATGCTGGGGCTCGTGCTGAGGTTTGAGTCCCTGCTGTCTTTGGGAAGAAATGTGTTTGCAGCAGGCAAAGCCTGGGCTGGGCTCATTAGCAGCCATCTGGTCCGTTTAAAGCCAAGTGGCTCAGGGGCTCTGGGGGCAGTTTGGATGTCCTGGGCTGCCGTGCTCAGGGCAGACCCCACGTCTGTCCCTCACTGAGTCTCACAAACCCTGGATGGAGCAAGAAAGCACCCAGCTGGCTCTCAGCTCCGGAGATGTCAAATGCTGAGCGTCTCCGGGGGGGGCTTTGGGCTCACTGCGCTTCTCTGTTTAACATCCACTTCGCGATGTGTTTTGCTGGGCAGGGAAGAGGAGGTAATCCTTCCTTGAAGGGCGATTCCTGGCCAGGAGGAGCAGCCGTCTCTGTGTTCTCTGCTCTGAGGTCGTTGCGGTTTTGATATCGTGGTCAGGGCCAGAAAGGTGGTTTCAAGTCGGGCTTTTCCGTCTCTCTGCTTACAGCTGAGTTCTGCAAAGTCGCTGGGTTTGGAGGCTGTGCAATGCTGGGGGCCCTGGGGATGTATCAGCATCCCTGCTAATGCACAGCATTACGGAGCTCTGAACACCTCCCCTGGGGCTGGTGGGCTTCGATGGGGTTGTGGGGGGGGCTCAGATGGACCCGCTGGGTTTGTTTGGGAGGGTTGGGCCGTGTTTCTTGTTCCCTGAAGCCTCAGGGGTGGGGGTGGGTGGGCGCAGGGGGAATAGCAGTGGGAGCTGGCAGCTGTTTGGGGCTACACGTGGGTCCCTGGGCAGAAAGCAGCGTGTGCTGGGCAAAGCATGTGGTTTTTTGCTGGTGTTTCCCAACGCAGCGATGCTCCCACAGCTACCAGGGAGCTCGAAGCCGTGCGCTGAGCTTATAGGGCCCCATACAGCTGTGAAGCGCGTGTGGGCAGCGGGGTTACGCGTTGAGTCAGCCCCAGACGTCGGCCCCGCCGCCTTCCCCACTCGGTGTCTTATTTTATCCGTCTTATTTTGTCCTCGGGGAAATCCAGCAATAGCCCCACAGCTGTGGGGCCGAGCAGCCCTTCTTCCCAGCCCACCTGGGGGCTGCCAAGTCTTCACTTAAGCCACCGCGCTTCCGAGCTCCTGACGCTTCCTCTCTGTGCTTGTAGGGAGGAAGGGCCGTACCTCCAGCCCTCCGTATCCATCCGTGATGGGCTCCTCCGTTCCAAACCGACCCCTGGGTGCACACCCATGGCCTCGGCTCTCTCGTTAGGTCCTTAACGAGCTCTCCAAGCCCTTCACCTTCGCCTTTCCCCTCCGCCCAGGTGGCCGGCGGTGCAGCATGCCTTTCTCCTGAGCCCTGAGCGCGGTTAGGATCCCGGAGCGATGTCCGCCACGCGCGGCAATGGAGAGCACTGGAAGTCCCTGGAGTCGGTGGGTATCAGCCGCAAGGAGCTGGCGCTGGCCGAGGCCCTGCAGATGGAGTACGACGCTCTGTCGCGCCTGCGGCAGGACAAGGAGGAGAGCCGGGCCAAGCAGCGTGCCGAGCCGCCCCTCATCTCCTGGGATGAGCCCGAAAACACCCATGGGTGCACCGGGATCAAAGCGACGCGCGGCCTGTCCGGCTCCGACCCTGCGCTCTGCAATAACGCCCTGCCCGAGGGGCTGACGCCGGGCCTCCCCGTGCCCCCACCGCGGCCCAACGCTGCACCCGCCGGCACAGAGGGTCCAGCCTGGCTGAAGACCCCGCTGGCCGGGGACTACCTCTACATCTTCGACGGCTCCGAAGGGGACTTCCTCGGGGAGCCCCTCAATGGCACTTCAGCTCTCGACAGCGATGGGGGGTCCCCCAAAAAGCTCTCCCCGCCGCCACTGCCCCCCCGGCACTCCGTGCGGAGCCACCCCGAAGGCAGCCGGCGCCTGGGGAAGGGATCCCCGCCGTCCTCCAAAGGATCCCAGCCCAGGGACGTTAACGTGTTCTCAGCCCATGAGCAGCCCCGTGGCAAGCTGCTCGCCCGCCGCATCTCCGAGGAGGATCCCTACGGCCTGGCCGACTATGAGGGCATCAACGATGCCATCACCTGCCTCAACCTCAAGTCCACCTATGAGTCCCAGGTGCTGCGGGAAGCCGCCCGCGGCTGGAAGGAGGGCAGGAGCATCTTTGAGAAGGAGTCGAGCGGTAAACCGGTGGCACGGAGCAAAACTATGCCCCCCCAGGTCCCCCCACGGACCTACGTGTCCCGGTTCGGCAACAGGAAGAATGTGGCACCCAACAAGAACCGCAGGATCTCTGCCGACCCGGTAAGGGGCTGTTCTCTCCCCGCAGATGGCAGCGGGGTGGGGGATGGTTGTGTCCCTCCTCCCAGCCCTGCTGTGCCCCCCGGGAGCCTGGGGAGTGAATGCTGGGGGGCTGCAGTGGGCTCATGGCCCCAAGCTCAGCTCCCCCCAGGTCCCTGCTCTGTGGTGGGTGAGCGATGCAGCTGGTGGGGGCCGTGTAAGTCACCCTCAGCTTCCTCGCTGCCAGAAACCAATTATAAAAGGGCATTAAAATTGTCTTTAGTGGCTGCTGTGTTCTCTGCCTTTCTCTGCCTCCCGTTAGCTGCTGGCTGGGTTAATTGCTCTGACAGCGGGGCCATTGTTTGCTGCTGAAGAGCGATGGAGGCTTGGGGACCCCCAAGAGTGGGGGGAGCCTGGCTCTGCTGCAGCCCTCAGTGTCCCAGGGTTGGTCCCTTGGCATCCTGGAGCCCATCTGCGTGGCTGGGCAGGATGAGGCTCCCGAGCTATGCAGAAGCAAGGTGGGATGAGGGAGGCATGAAGCACCTGGGTGTTGCTGATGGGCTCGTGCTCTACCCACAGGTCCCCCCCAGGCCACGCTCCTTAGCCAATGGCTATGAGCTCTTTGAGGTGTCAGAGGAGAGGGACGAGGAGGTGGCTGCTTTCTGCCATATGCTGGATGTGTGAGTACCGTGGACTTGTATGAGCCATCCCTTGCTGCACCCCAAGCCCTTGCCTGGGGCTGCTGGGCTGTGTGAGATGTCCCCAAATGGAGGCATTTGCAGAGGGAAACATAAAGCCACCCCTCAGCCTGCCCCTTGCCTGCAGGCTGCGGTCCAGCTCCAGCCCCCAGGACTATTCCCTGACCGGCTTCGTGTGGAGCGCCGTCAACCTCAGCCCCGAGCACCTGGGACATGGCATCAGCCTGAAGGTGACAGTGCTGTGTGACAGCCTGCGGGAGCCCCTCACCTTTACCTGCGACTGTAAGTGGGCTGCAAAGTGGGGACAGCCCCCCAGCAATGCCAAGGGGGGGAGTTAGGGAGGTTGCGTGGGGCAGTGCCAGCCTGGGGGTGCTCACCTCTGCTCCCTGTCCCTATAGGCTCCTCCACCGTGGATCTGCTCATCTACCAGACCCTGTGCTACACGCACGACGAGCTGCACACCGTTGATGTTGAGGATTTTGTGCTCAAGCTGTGTGGCTTGGAGGAATTCTTGCAAAAGTGAGTGGTGGAGAGGGGGAAGCGAGCACCGTGCATCGCTTGTCGGCTCATGAGGATGGATGGATGGATGGATGGCCAGGGTCAGTCCCTGCCTCCTGAACCATGCGGTGCTCTTGCCAAAATCAGCCTGTTGGGAGCATCCTTCCCCAGGCAGGATATAAGTCAGCTGTGCCTCACGCGCCCGCAGCCTGGGGATGGGCCTGAAGACCCAGGAGCTGCCAAAAAAGCTTTTTGGGAGAGCATCAATAACGGCCGTGTCACTCCCATAGCTTGTTTGTTAAATCACAGGATGAGGTGGAAAACACCACTTCCAAGTGAGGTGGCAGAGACTTTGGGCTCCTCAGAAACGTCCTGCACTGCAAAGCAGGGAGAAAGGGGACAGTTTTCCTTTTCTTGCTAAAGCCAGGACCGTGCAGAGCCCTTTGCACGCTCCCCCCAACTTGCTGCTCCCCCCAGCACTGCTTTTTGCTGCAGGAAAGCTGCAGTCCTGGGTCTGATGGTTGGGGAAAGCTCCATCCAGAGCGAGGTGCAGCGTGGAGGCAGCAGCAGCCATGCACTCGTGGGCACATGCAGTGCTTCCCAGGACTGCCTGCAGCAAATGAGCTCCAGCTCTTCTTGGAGAGCAGCCCCACAGCCTGGCCCTGCTGCTTCAAATCGTGGGAGCTTTGCCATGGCGGCCAGGAGCTGCACTTTTAGGCCCTAAGGGGGCAGCTGGGAATTGTTCAGCACAGGATAGCCTGCACAGCACTGGCACAGAGGCTGCAGAGCCCAGCACATGTATGTACATATATGCTTTTGTGCATGGGTGTGCATACACCCGTGTGTACGTGTGCATATACGTGCATGGCTGCAGCAGGGTTGCTTGCACGCAGCAGTTGCATTGCCCCTCAGTACCCACAGCATTTCAGTTGTTGGGTTTTTCCCTCCTGTAAATGCTGTCGTTGTCAGCAAGATGTTCTCTGTTTTCTCTAATGAGGCTTAACTAGAAGCAGCCGCTGCTGGAAAAATGGGATTTGCACCAAACAAAAGGACGGTGCTTTGCCATCCTTTTACAGCCTGCACTTAAAGAGGAAGGCAGGGCTTTTAGGATGGATGCTGCTCAGGCAGACAGGTGGGGCTGTGGGTCCATCTTGGGCTCTGCTGGAGGATTCTTGGGTGATTTAAAGTGAATCCCCTCATTTCTACCTAACTTCTCCCTTAGGAAAGTGGTCGCAGTTGTGTTGGCCTCCCTGGTATCCCAGCTGGAGGCATCCTGGGCTGGGAGCAGTACAGCCCGTCCCCAGCGAGCAGCTCCTGTATCTCCCACAGCCCTCAAAGGACCTTTGAGAAAGCCCTGGGAAATAAAGCCCTTTTGTTGTTGGCCTTTTCTTTCCACATCTTCCCAAAGCAGAGGAGATGCTGGAAGTGCCAAAACCCTCCACGCAGAGCCAGTTGGGCACTCAAGCTCTCCAAATCAGCCCGAGCTGCTGCTGGTGCTTTCTGCCAGCTTGCATTTGCAAGGTGCAGGGGAAAGGCGGGGCTGGGCTGAGCATCCCAGGGGATGTTTGCATCCCGAGGTGGGGTGCTCAGGATGCTGGCCCTATGTGATAAGGGCACGTTGCTGCCCGAGTCAGGCTTCCTGCAGTGCCTCCTCCCCATCCTGCAGCAGGGCAGGGCCTGGTGCTGATGGCCACGCAGTGTTTGGGGCTCCGTGTCCCCATTCCCTGCAACCCTCCCCCCTCACATCCTGCCATTGCAACTCCATCCTGCCATTGAGCCTGCAGATGTGCTGCCCGCCCTGCGGCACTGTGCCCAGAGGTGACAGCAAGGGCTGAATTGGTTCTTTCTACTCTGAAGCTGGCAAAGAAAGCAGGGCTGTATGGCAAGCTCCACGGACCCTAATGTGGGCCATTCCCATTCTGCAGAAGCCCACGGTGCCAGGCTTTCAGCCAGCCTCCTCCATGCCTGCTCCCAGCAGGGCTGGCCACAGCTTTATGGAGGGCACAGAGGAAGGAGGAAAAACAATAGTATATTCTTAGGGCTTTCCTAGCACAGCAACCCAGTGAAATGTTTTGCGGGCAAGGGAAGCACAGCCAAACCCTGGCCGTGCTCAGCCACAGGGTGTTAGCATAGGGTTGGAGTTGGGGGATCTTCCCCCAGCCTGTTCCTAGTGGGTGGAGAGGGGCCGTGCAATGGAGAGGGGCTGTGCAATGAGGCTCTTGTCTGTGTCCCCACAGCAAGCACGCTCTGGGGAGCCATGAGTACATCCAGCACTGCAGGAAATTTGACATCGACATCCGCCTGCAGCTGATGAGGAGGAAGGCGGTGCGCAGCGACCTGGCCAGGACGGTGGGTGCCAGCACAGGGATCACCCTGAGCGCCTGCACAGGGATCCTGCCCTGATCCTGCACTCCCACCACTCCCAGGGATGCTTTGCTGGGTTAGGGGTTAGCTAATGCCAGGTGCAAGCTCCAGTGTTGGAGCTCCCAGCCCCATATCAGCCTTCTAAGGGGGGTTCCATCATGGGAAGTGGGGCAGGAGGAATGGCACAGCACATGGCACAGCCTCTCTCCTCCTCCAGGCCAGCGATGACCAGAGCCCCTCCACCCTCAACCACTACATCCACCTGCAGGAGAGGCCTATCAAGCAGACCATCAGCAGGTAGGGGGGGACAGGGCGAGCACAGCCCTGTGGTGCCCACCCTCCTCACAGGGCTGAGCTCTGCTCTCTGTCCCCCCAGACAGGCTCTGAGTCTCCTCTTCGACACCTTCCACAACGAGGTGGATACATTCCTGGCAGCTGAGGTGAGTGCTTTTGGGGGCGCAGCCTCTCCTCCTGGGGGAGCCATCCCTCTGAGCATTGCTCAGTGCTCCTGCACGGATCCTCCCCATCCCACCCCGTCCCAGGGGGCTGCCACACACCCAGGAGGACAGCATTGCCACAAAAGAGTGGGTTCCCATTTTCCCCTGGACGCCAGCAGCATTTACTGTGGACTTTTCCCCCTTGTGATGGGGCTCTAAGGGTGCTTCAGGGAAGGGCAGAGGCTGGGAAATGAGGGGAAACTGAGGCACGGGCTGATGCACTCACTATATGTGGTATGTAGCAGGCTGGGGAGCTGCTATGAAGACCGAGGGCAACATTTATTCCTCTCCTCAGTATTTACTTATGCACAGCAGGGTGCAGATGTTGCTCCCTGCCCCGTGCCCTGTTGCTGCAGCCTCCCCAAAGGACCCGGGCTCCGCTTTGCCCTGCCTCTGGGCTCTGCTCAGCCTCCCTCTGCCCCACAGGGAGACTTCCCACTGAAGGCAGAGCGGGTGATCCAGTCGGTCATGGCCATCTGCAACGCCTTGGCTGCCGTTGAGTCGCAAGAAATCACAACAGCCCTCAACCAGATGCCCCCCTGCCCCTCCCGCATGCAACCCAAAATCCAGAAGGTAAGGGCTGAGGAAACCAGGGGTGGGTGCAGAGGGAAAGCCCCTCTTGCAGGCTGATCCCATTCGCTCTTTTCCTTTACACCACGTGGAAAATTCCTCAATAGCTCAGAGCAGGCAGCAGCTGAAGGGCCGGGACCTTGGTGCTCACCCCGGCTGCTTACGTAAAGCTGCTGGCTTGGAGAGCTGCTGCCGGCCGCAGCGACGCATGGGGCTCATGCTGATATTGCTCTTGTGGTTTTCTTTTCTTTTTTCCTCTGCAGGATCCAAATGTTCTGGCCAAGAGGGAAAATCGAGGTATTGCAGTTCTCCTCCTCCCCTTCTGGGCTGAAGTTCTCGGTGCTTTTAATCTTCAAACCCCTCCTCCTCCTCAATTATTAAGGCCGAAAATGGGGTTGAAACCCTTCTTAAGGAAAGAGTTCTTCAGGAGGCCGTGCCTATTGTTCCTCCCCGTCAGCTCAGCAAAGTGGGAGTCTGCAATTCCTGCAGTTCCTCCTCACGCCCCACAGCAGAGCCCTGCCCGGGGTCCCCTCCAGCATCCCAGCCCCGTGTTAGGGCCACCCTATGGGACTCAGCAGGGCTGCAGGTCTGGGGCAGCTCCACGTCACCCCTCTCCTTTCTCCCCTGCAGAGAGGATCGTGGAGAGCCTGACGGCCGCCATCCTGGACCTGGTGGGGCTGTACTGCAGCACCTTCAATGCTGACTTCCAGACAGCTGTGCAATGGAGCCGGGAGCACGGCGTGGTGCAGGAGGCTCGCCTGCTCTCCTGCCCACTCTCCTTCACCGTTTACGCCACACACCGCATCCCCATCACCTGGGCTGCCAGGTAGGGCAGCCATGTGGACCTCACTCAGCCTCTACCTACATGTCCTCAGACCCATGAGTTCCGTCCCTAGGCTGCTAAATGTTCAGCATGAAAGCTAACCCGCCCCAAGGCTCTTCAAAGACAGGCTTATGAGCCATGTTCGGCATGCAGCGAGCAATGCTTGCACGGTGCAGGCGGATGGCACGGCCTCTGTGCTGCTCTCCCTCTCCAACCACACAAATCAACAGCATCACTCCTGGGCTCACAGCCTCCCTGGCGATGTGACAGATGGCCCCAGTGCCCGTGCCCGCTCTCAGCCCCACGTAGGGGAGACGGTGGCAGTCCAGGAGCCCACCGTGGGGAGGGCGAGTGAGGCAGCAGCATCGGCTGCAGCCGCCCCGCCGGGGACCCCTCGCCTTTGTCCTGTCTTTAATGTATTCCCCCTGGTGACTGGCTCCGAACAAAGCCGGTAGCCTGGGAAATGCCGACATCCCCTGACCTCCAGCGCCCCGCAGCCCTCCCCGGATTGTCGCTCGGCACCTGCCACATGGCAGGGCCCCCCCGGCAGCCCCCCGTGTGACGGTATGCGCGATGCCATATGGTGATGGGGATGGGAAGGACAGGGGCTGCTGGCTCTGTATCCACCCCCCCCCCCCCCTTGTGCAAAGCTGGGGAAGGCGAGCCACTTGCAGAGGGGCTTCGTTAGAGTGTGGCCAGCCATGGGAACAGATCCAAGCCTCCTTGCTCCCCCCCCCCGTCCTCCCAACCCCACTGCTGTGAGGTTTCCCCTTTGGCTAGGTGAACCCCAAGCACCCTCAGAGCTGTGGCTGCCCCCCCCCGCTCACATTTCTTTTGCTCCCCTTGCAGCTATGAAGATTTCTACCTCTCTTGCTCCATCACGCACGGTGGTAAGGAGCTGTGCAGCCCCCTGCACACCAGAAAGGCCCACGTCTACAAGTACCTTTTCCACCTCATCATATGGGACCAGCAGTAAGGCAGCGCCCTGGCCGTGGGGTGGGCATGGGTACCTGGTGCCGTCCCCAGCCGTACTGCCTTCTCCAGCAGCTCCCCTCTGTGCCTCTCCCCAGTTTTCGGATTATGGAAGCTCTTATGTCATCCCCAGGAATAGCACCTGCCCCCTGGCGCCAATCCCCCACCTCCTTTTTGCACCCGGGAAAGGGGATCTGCTCCCAAAATAGCCCTGGGAGAAGGCAGGGAGGCTGTGCCAAGCCCTCGCCATGCCTGGTATTTGCAGAGAGGTGGGGATGGGAACGGGATAATTTTAGAAGGTGCCTGTGCCCCTGAAGGACGTGCGCCCAGTGGCAGCCGTCCCCTCTGCCCGTCTCACCCGTCCCTTGCCCACCCTGTGGGCAGGATGCCCTGAGCTCCTTGAGGACCCCCACACTGACAGGGAGAAGCTGGGACGAGGTCAGTGCTCAGGGTCCCCCCATCACCTACCCGGGGCAAAGCAGGGGCATGGGAGCAGCCTGCTCTGTCCAACATGGGGGGCGGTATGCCCATGACGTAAGGGTGCACGTTGCACCCCCGGTGCCAGCAGCGAAGGCATTTGCTGAGCTCTGTTGGCATTCCGAGGTGGGGGGCCGGGGCTGACCCGTGCCGTGGGGCTCTGACTGCTCTCTTGCAGGATCTGCTTCCCCGTCCAGGTGAACCGACTGCCGCGGGAGACGCTGCTCAGCGTCACGCTCTTCGCCGTGCCCGTCCCCCCCCCGGGGAGCTCCTCCGACACCAACAAGCAGCGGCGGGTCCCTGAGGCTCTGGGCTGGGTCACCACTCCGCTCTTCAACTTCAGGCAGTGCGTAGGGCGTCCAACCACCACGGGCACCCCAGGGTGGGCCGTGAGGGTCCCCCAGGGCTCAGTGTGGGGACGCAGCATCGTTGCAGCGGTGCCACCCCAACCCCAGGGGAGCAGCCCCACAAACAGCCCCCCCCTTTCTCCTCCAGGGTCCTGACCTGCGGGAGAAAGCTTTTGGGCTTGTGGCCGGCGACCCAGGACAACTCCAGAGCCAGATCGAGTGCCCCCAACTTCAACCAGCCCGACAGCGTCATCCTGCAGGTGGGTCCCAGCAGTGGGGCACCGGGGGGGGGGGTGCCGAGCCCCCTCTCACTCACCCACCCTTTGTCCCAGATCGATTTCCCCACCTCTGCCTTTGACGTGAAGTTTGTGAGCCCGCTGGCGGCCGACGTGAGCCCCAAGTACGAATTTGGCAGCCTGGGTGAGGAGGACCAGCGCAGGCTGCGGGAGGCGATGCAGAAGAAATCGCTCTATTGGTGAGCAATGGGGGGGATCAGCGCCATCCTTCCTTGGAGGGGTCTCAGCTGAGCTCTCCCCGGTGTTGGCTGGCATGCACAGGGGGCATCTGGGGGCCTGATCCTGCCTCCAGCAGCTGGTCTGGGGAAGCAGCTGGGGCTGGAGGATGAGTTTGAGATTTGGCGGAGCTGCGCTGCTCAGTGCTGCTGAGCCGGCCGGCGTCTGCTGGTGCTATAAAGAGGGAGGATCGGGTGTCAGCAGCCGTGTCTGGATCCACAGGGCACGGCAGCAGTGGTGGATGTGTCCACACTGACAGCCACCCCTCCAGGACCCAGCGACAGCGCTAATTTTGCATGCAAAACATCTGGGTGCAAGGCCAGGCAAGCTGGTGTGGGATCCCTGCAGCAGCTCGGTCACCCCTGTGATGGGTGTCCCTGGGACCAGGGGAGCACCCGGCATCATGCAGCGTGGCACAGCCCCATCCACTGGCTCTCTTAAGGCTGTGGAGGGTTTTATCCACGCATGGTGGGGTCGGAGCGGTGCCCTGTGCCCAGGCTTTGCCATCCTCACTTGCTTGCTGCTGCTGCAGGTTGACAGATGCAGACCGCAAACGGCTGTGGGAGAAGCGCTACTACTGCCACGCGGCACCCGGCTCGCTGCCCATGCTGCTGGCCAGTGCACCCAGCTGGGAGTGGGCCTGCCTGCCTGACATCTACGCCCTGCTGAGCCAGTGGACCTACATGAGCCACCAGGATGCCCTGGGGCTCCTTCATGCCACGTAAGCCTCTGTTGCATTGACATGGGACAGTGCGTGCTGCAGGTTGTGGGCTTCGGTACCCGCTTGGTGGAGCATCCAACCCCATTGGTGCCGTGTCCTTGGTGGAGGGGTGGGCAGGGCCCCGTGGTGGCCATCCCATGGGGTTATACTGTCCCTGTGACAAATACCTTATGTAGGTTCCCAGACCAGGAGGTGAGGAGGACGGCCGTGCAGTGGATCGACTCCATCTCTGACACGGAGCTGCTGGACTACCTGCCCCAGCTGGTCCAGGTGTGTGCTGCCATGGGGGTGCTGCATGGGATGTGTTCTGAGAGAGAGGGATGCAATGTGATGCGCGGTACTGGGATGGGGGTGCTGCACGGGGCACATACCGGGATTGGGATGCAGCAGCGGATGTGTGCTGGGTTGGCAATGTGTAATGGAGTACATGCCAGGATAGGGATGCAGCACTGGGCACGTGCTTGGACCAGAACACAGTTGGGGCGTGTGCTGGTCCTGCTGCACCCCAGAACTATCCTCTCTTCCCCTAATCCAGGCCTTGAAGTATGAGTGCTACCTGGACAGCCCACTGGTGCGCTTCCTCATGAAGCGAGCAATCTGCGACCTGAAAATCACCCACTATTTCTTCTGGTGAGTCTTAGGGGACCAAGAGGGGGCTGGGGGGGCTCCAGGACGTGCCTGACCCCACCATGCTTGTGCTGCGGGCAGGCTGCTGAAGGATGGCCTGAAGGACTCCCAGTTCAGCATCCGCTACCAGTACCTGTTGGCAGCTCTGCTGTGCTGCTGTGGGAAGGGGCTGCGGGAGGAGTTTGACCGGCAGTGCCTGCTGGTCAACACGTTGGCCAGGCTGGCCCAGCAAGTGAGGGACGCCGCGCCATCCGCACGCCAGGTGGGTGTTGGGCTCTGCGGGGTCTCACAGGGTCCAGCCAGGTGTCAGCCACCCAATGTCCCTCCCCACAGGGCATCCTGCGTGAGGGGCTGGAGGAGGTGAAGCAGTTCTTCAAGGCTAACGGGTCGTGCCGACTGCCGCTCAGCCCCAGCCTGCTGGTGAAGGGGATCGTGCCCCGGGTGAGTGCTGGGGTTGGGCTATCATCACCCGCCCGGAGCCACCCATCCCTGATGAGCTGCCTTTTCTTTCCCCGGTTGGCAGGACTGCTCCTATTTCAACTCCAACGCCGTCCCCCTGAAGCTCTCCTTCCAGAACGTTGATCCCCTGGGAGAAAATATCCGGGTCATCTTCAAGGTCAGTTCATCCTCCCTGCACAGCCTGAACCTCAGCACAGCATCTCCATTCCCGGAGGGATGCTATTCCCCTGGCACCCTTGGTCTGATGGCTCCCTGCGGGCTTGCAGTGTGGCGATGATCTGCGGCAGGACATGCTGACACTGCAGATGATTCGGATCATGAACAAAATCTGGGTGCAGGAGGGGCTGGATATGCGCATGGTCATCTTCCGCTGCTTCTCCACGGGCCGTGGACGAGGTAACCCAGCATCAGGGCATCAGTCAGCAAGTTGTGATGCTCTCAGATGGGCAGTGGCGTGGGAGGTCCTGGGGCTCTGTGGAGAGAAGCCACCACGGGTTGCTGTGAGCCACTGTTGGGTTTGATCCCTCCAGACGGTCTGTAGGAACGTGACTTTGTAGGGTCACCTCAGGGTTGGTGACAAGGGGTGCCGGGATCTTGGTGCTCCCCGGGTGGGAAGGACGGGTCTCACCTTGCTGTCTCGGCTGCCAGGCATGGTGGAGATGATCCCCAACGCCGAGACCCTGCGTAAAATCCAGGTGGAACACGGCGTGACGGGCTCCTTTAAGGACAGGCCACTGGCCGACTGGCTGCAGAAACACAACCCCGAGGAGGATGAATATGAGAAGGTGAGGAGCAGCCTGGCAGGGTCCCTGCCCTGCGTGTCCACCTCTCCAGGGATGACATACATCTCATGGGGGAGCGGGGAAGGTGAGCTGCCCCACATTTCCCTCTCTCTCCATCCTTTCCAGGCTGTGGAGAACTTCATCTACTCCTGCGCTGGCTGCTGCGTGGCCACCTATGTGCTGGGGATCTGCGACCGGCACAACGACAACATCATGCTCAAGACCACTGGCCACATGTTTCACATCGATTTCGGCAGGTTCCTGGGCCACGCTCAGATGTTTGGCAACATCAAGAGGTGAGGAATGCCTCTGATTTCGCCCTCCTTCTCGCTGCAGTTGTCCGCTTGGGGTTGTGGTTCTTTAACGTCGGGGTTCCTCCTGACTTTATGGGTGAAGTTCCTCTCCTCGTGCCTCTGTGCTCACTCTGTGCCCCCAACGCAGGGACCGGGCGCCGTTTGTCTTCACCTCAGACATGGCATACGTCATCAATGGGGGGGACAAACCCTCCAGCCGCTTCCATGACTTCGTCGACCTGTGCTGCCAGGCTTACAACCTGATCCGCAAGCACACCCACCTCTTCCTCAACCTGCTGGGGCTGGTGAGAACCTGGGGCCACTCAGAAGGGGTGACCACGGGGTGGCTGGGGGATGCGTCCTCATCTCACCACCCACCCTCACCCTCACCTCGCTGCCCAGATGCTGTCCTGTGGCATCCCTGAACTTTCCGACCTGGAGGACCTCAAATATGTCTACGATGCACTAAGGCCGCAGGACACCGATGCTGATGCCACCACCTACTTCACCAGGTATAGGATGTGGGTTGGTGACTCCCAGGAGGGAGGCATGGCCACCAGCTGCTTCTCGACCAAGTGCCTCCATGCTAACACGTGGCCTTGTTGCAGGTTGATCGAGTCCAGCTTGGGCAGCGTGGCCACCAAGCTCAACTTCTTCATCCACAACCTGGCGCAGATGAAGTTCACGGGCTCTGATGCCCGCCCAACCCTCTCCTTTGCCCCTCGCACACACACCATCAAGACGTCCGGCCGGATCTGTGATGTCTTCCTCTGCCGCCATGAGAGGGTCTTCAACCCCAGCAAGGGCTACGTGAGTGGGGATGGCTGGGGACAGTGTGAGATGGGCAGAGGAACAACTCGCTCTGTCCCGGAGTGTTCCTTATCCCCAAATCCCTGACACGGCTGGGTATGGGACATCCTGTGTTGCCTCCATCCCGCATCACAGCCCCATCTCCCCGCAGACCTACGTGGTGAAGGTGAAACGGGAGAGCCCGAGCGAGGTGACCTTTGTGCAGCGCACCTTTGAGGAGTTCCAGGAGTTGCACAACAAGCTGCGCCTGCTCTTCCCCTCCTCGCTGCTGCCCAGGTACCCCCAGACCTGGCACCAGGCTTTGCAATGCCCTGCAGGGTCGCTGAGTGTCTGTGCCCTTTGACAGCTTCCCCAGCAGGTTCATTATCGGCCGGTCACGAGGAGAGGCGGTGGCTGAAAGGAGGAAAGAAGAACTCAATGGTTACATCTGGCACCTCATCCATGCTGCCCCCGAGGTGGCCGAGGTGCGGGGCTGGGGGACCCCGGGAGGGTGGGCTGGGGGTGTTGGTGAAGATAACTTGGGTGGAAATGGGGCAAACATAGCGCGTGAAGCACTGGTAACAGCCCCTCCTTGCCCTGCAGTGTGACCTCATCTACACCTTTTTCCACCCGCTGCCCAGGGATGAGAAAGCAGCCAGCACCAACCCGGCCCCAAAGCCGGCAGGTAGGTGGGCTGGAGCGGGCCCCATATCCCCTCCATGGCCCTTCCGTGTCCCTCCTGCTCCCCTCCCCTGTCCCTCCTCCTCTCCAGACACCACGTGGGCTCGTCCCCTGGGGAAGGTCGGCGGGGAGGTGAAGCTCTCCATCTCCTACAAGAACAACAAGCTCTTCATCATGGTGATGCACATCCGGGGGCTGGTAGGTGCGCAGTGTCCTGGGATGGGACGGGATCTGATCCCACTGCCTGGCTCACAGGGTGCCCCATGCTGTGTCCTCCAGCAGCCCCTCCAGGATGGCAATGACCCTGACCCCTACGTCAAGACCTACCTGCTGCCTGACCCCCAGAAAACCACTAAGAGGAAAACCAAAGTGGCCCGGAAAACCTGCAACCCTACCTACAATGAGATGGTATGGGGATGGCGATGGCAACGGGGGTGATGATGTTTGGGGATGGTGGTGGGGGTGGGAGTGGCAATGGGGATGGAGATGAGGATGGAGCTGGTGGTGATGGGGGGGCAGTTGGAGGCTGTGATTGAGGTTCTGACCCCACAGCTGGTCTACGATGGGGTGCCTCGGGGTGACCTGCAGCAACGGGAGCTGCGGCTGAGCGTGCTGAGCGAGGAAGGCTTCTGGGAGAACATCCTCCTTGGGGAGGTCGGCATCCGCCTGCGGGACCTCGACCTGGCACAGGAGAAGATGGGCTGGTTCGCCCTCGGATCCCGCGGCCACGGCACGCTCTGAGCTCCAGGAATGGGCACCGGTGCCAGGAGGTGCCCAGAGGGACCGGGAGCTGCCGATAGACATCTTCTTTCTTAAGTTTACCTTGTGTCAAGGGAGCAATGCTGGGGGGAGCAGGGGGGGGGGTGGGGAGGAGTGTCAGGGCAATTCGGGGGGGGGGAGGGGGGGGGAGGGGTGGTTATTTCTTCCTTTGGGATATCTGTATTTTAATTTTTTTAATGACAACCTGTAGCGCACGGCCGGGCGCCGGGGCGGTGGTATCGCCAAGCTTGGTTTGGGGACGTCCGTCCCCCACTTTGATGCCAGCGGGGCCGTTCCCAACGCAGGGGATTTGCTCCCAAAGGAGAGCAGCACGGCGGGATCCCATCCCTTAATGGGGGACCCCCGCCGACACCCCCGCGGCCACCTCCTTTCCTTCCCCCCCCGCCTGGCCCTGCGCTGGGGTGCAGGCTTGGTGCCTGCGGTGCTTTGTTTACAGCGAGAGCTCCGTAAACGGACGAAATTGTTTCTCAGGATCGAGAATAATGAACTTAAACTTTATATTAAAAGTTGTAAAGACTGTATCGAGAGGGAGAGGGCCTGGGGGAGGTGGTATGGGGTACACCCCCCCCCCCTCCCCTCCCCCAAAAGGGACCCTCCTGGCTGTAGCAGGGCAGAGTGAAAATAAAGCGATGAAGTGCACGGGGCGGCGTGGGACCTCTTGTGACCCTACAGGGCCGTGGTGGGATGGGGACAGGAATAGGGATGGAAACGGGAGCAGGACCCGGAGAGGAGCGTTGGGCTCGCCTGTGTAATAGGACATGGGGGGGGGTGGTTTTAAATTAAAGAGGGGACGGCCAGTTGAGGTGTGCGTGATTTAGTGGTTGGGAACTCTGCCCACGGCAGGAGGTTGGAACGGGGTGATCTTTGGGGTCCCTTCCGACCCAACCGCGCTGGGACAGAACGTTCCCCGGTCAGTACGTTCCCAGTCGGCACAGCGCTGCTCCCCGCCACGCCGCCAGGGGGCGCAACACCGCGCAGCGCAGCGGCTGATGCAATCCCCACGCTGAGAGGTGGGCGGTGCCCTTCACCTCCCTCCGTGGGGGCGGGGCCTCAGCTCCGCCCAATGAGCGGCCGCGTAGCGGCGTGACGTCTCACGCATGCGCAGTCTCCCGCGACCCGCCTCTCGGGGCTCGCGCCGGCCGGGGGCGGATGTAACCGCAGCGCTCGCTCCCGCGCCGCCATTTTGTCGCTCCCGCCGCCGGCCGCCCCGACCCCTCAGGATGGCGCCCAGACCCCGCGGCTCAACGCGCCGCCCTGCCGCCCCGCACCCCCGGCAGCGCCGCCGACATTGCTGAGGACCCTCTCGCACCGCTCATGGAGCCGAGCGGCCGGCAGCGGCCCAGCCCAGCCCTGGCGCCGGCTCAGCCCGGCTCGCTGCTCGGCTTCCCCTTCACTTGGCCTAAGCTGCCCGGGCCCGGCGCGGCCCAGCCCTCCGCCTCCCCCCCGGCCCCGCCGCAGCCCAGCCCGCCGTTCTCCTGGCTGCGGCTGCTCTCTCAGCTCCTCTCCCCGCTGCCCGCACTGTTACAGCGGCTGCGGCCCGGTCCGGCGCTGAGCAGCGCGCTGTGCCCCGCGGGGCCCTCGGCTCCGCCGCCCCCTCTGCTGCTGCTGCCCGAACCGCCCGCTGCGCTGCGATGGGCCGAGGACAAGAAGGGACCGGAGGGCCCGGAGCCCGCGCGGGGGCTGTGGGGAGCGGGGCTGGCCGTGCCTCACGTGGGGTCCCTTTCCTTCGTGCTGGGAGCCAGCGGCCCGGCCTGCCGCTCCGCCAACAGCCATCTGCCGCAGCCGCTGAGCGCCGAGGCGTGGGGAGGGCCCGGCCGGCTGCTTGAGGTGGAACTGCTCCGCAGCAAACGGCTGGACTTCCTCCAGCTGCGGGGCCTGGCCGTGCCCGAGCCGGACCACGGTTACCACAGCCTGGAGGAGGAGCAGCAGCACAGGGGAACCCCGCGGGGGGACTGCGGGCAGCATGGGGAGCAGCACGGAGCCTGGAGGCAGCCTGACGAGCTGGAGGGATCCCGGAGTTCGGCTGAGAAGGGAGAAGTGCAGGAGGAGCTTTGTGCTGCGGTGGACGATGAGGGCTCTGAAACGGAGAGAAGCCTGTTTGTGTCGGCCAGGCCTGCCTGTGCTAATAAGTTAATAGACTACATCCTGGGGGGAACCTCCAGTGGGGAGGAGAGTGCGGATGATGAGGAAGACTGGGATGATGATGATGATGATGGGTTTGACAGCGAGGGGCTGCTCTCAGATTCAGATGACAGCAGCCAGAACGGGGAGAGGTTGCATCTCTGGAATTCCTTCTTCAGCCTGGATCCTTACAACCTTCAGAACTTTACAGCAACCATTCAGACATCTTCCAGCGAACCGGGGAAGGATATGCCCTGTGCGGCCAATGTGGGAGAGGAGGAGGAGGAGGAGGAGGATTCTTCATGGGCTGAGTCGTCTTCAGGCTCTCCTCACCCCAGTTCGGAAGATGAGGACGAATGGGATTGTAGCAGCGTGGACGAGGCAGAAAACTTGAAACTTTGGAACTCATTCTGTACCTCAGATGATCCTTATAACCCTTTAAATTTCAAGGCACCCTTTCAAACAGCGGAGAAAAGAGGGAAGCCCAGCTTCAAAGGAACAGAGGGGCTGAGTTTGGTCACTTCTGAGCATAGTCGCTTAACTGTCTGTCGGGTACAGCTGGAAAAGCATAACTGTGGGGTCACAGACTTGGTGCAGCATGGCA
Source organism: Gallus gallus (assembly GCF_016699485.2). Lineage (NCBI taxonomy): Eukaryota > Metazoa > Chordata > Aves > Galliformes > Phasianidae > Gallus > Gallus gallus. Next base: position 1,825,026 of record NC_052557.1, on the reverse strand, counting down.
TTCTTTCTGGTGAAAAATGTAGAAGTACCAAGAGGAAAAAGGTATATTCTGTTTCTGGCTTTGTGTTTTTGACTGTGGTATGTGGGTGAGGTCATTTGCACCAGGATTCCAGCAGCACTGGTGCCAAATCATGCTCTGTGAGCTTATGGTCTAATTATGTGGCTGAAAGCAGTGTGCCTCACGTTGTGACAGATCTCATAATTCAGCAACACAGAGCACAGGATTTCTTTGTTTCATTTTCAGACTCAAAGTGAAATTTTCTTTTTAAGACATGACTTTCATTCTGTATATGTGTTCTATTTGCATTCTAATTTCTATCATCAGAGAAGCAGATGAGAGTCATGATCAACGTTTTTCCTCTGGAAAGTACCCTTTTCTCTTATGAATCATGCTGTTAAGTATTTTGGGACCTTTGTGTGTATATAGAGTAACCAGGACTTTGTGTTGTAAGCTTTGTGTATCGAGCCTGCTTGAGTTACAGACACCAAATGTCTTTTGGAGGAGGAAAAGAATTCTGTGTTGAGTTGGCACGTGCTGCAGGAAGCCATTAAAGTTTCACTGTAAGGTGCATTAATGCTTCTTGGAAGGAATCACTCAGGTTGTCTATTCCAACTACTGGCCCATCAGCTCAGTGCCCTCTGATAGGGTCTGTGATGCTGCAGATGTGCACAGCTGCTTTTCGGGCGTGCTGTGCTCCTCTTGAGTCTCTCCTGACACTTCCAGCCTTTGTGTGAGTAATAGTGATGCTGAGTGCCAGGAGAATGGGCCAGCATAACAAGATAGCAAAGAGGAAAAGTAGCATTCTTAACCAGTAAGGGATCTGTTTACCTCTTTGAGAGCCTGGCTTGGGCGTAACTTCATACCTGTTCTCACTGGGACAGGTGGTGATGACAGGCTTAAGGGTTAGCACAAGTTAAGTATTATTTTTCCATTTGGATAGAAATGGGTGTGAGTTTTCTTTTCTTGCAAGATGTCCTTCATAACTGACGTTGTTCTGAATCAGTGTAGCACTGATGAGCCCAGCTGTGGGTTGATACTAGTGGCCTAAAAGGGTGTTGTGTGGCTGGGAAGTACACTTAACAGTAACCAATTTCATTCATAGCTGTTTTTTTTTAAACTGGTTTACTGTTTGTATCTGTGAACGACATCTAACCTCAGTATTTGGCACAATGTTACAAAATCCAGTAATTGTGCCCAAGGGTATCTTAGACTGATGTAAAAAGGATGAAAGGTGGTAACTCACAAAGGGATAGGCTGATGTAACAGCTCCATGTGCCTGCAGGCAGATACTTAATTAGACCTCTCTGCAAAACCAAGCAGAGGTCTCTGAACGCTGACCCATGAAATGTTTGAGTCACTTCTACCACTCACTGCTGCTTCCTGTGTGGCATCCTGCAATCAAACAGCAATATCTGTTTGTGAAGTCATAAAGCCCAGGAGCCTTTTGTTTTGCCTTACAGGATAGCAAATGCATTCAATCTACAGAAGGACCTGTGGGGTTTCGTGCCCATGTTATCACTGGGAAGTAACCTGAGATCACTGCAGTGGAATGGGATTTCAGCAGGTTGCTTTCAGCACAACCCCTGGCAGCTCTGTATTCTCTGCTGGTGTTTATTTCTCCCATCACTGTTACCTTCATGTTTTCTTGCAGCTTAGAAGGTTGCCCTATCACATAGAGCCATCCCACTGTGCACTCCTGATGGTGCTGGTGTGAACTGGGTGTGAAGCTGTGGCTCTCTATTAATAATCACAGGAGTGGAACAGCAAATGTGTGGTGCATCCCTGGATTCCTTCCTGGACTTCCTGCAGCAAATTCCTGCAGATACCAATCTTAGAACCATCTGTAACCACACTGGTTTCCTTATCTTCAAGAAATGATCCTAGTCTGAAAGTCAGGGAGCTCTGACAGCCAGCTGGTCTCTCCTTTTCAGCTTTCAGCCTTTTACATGGTGAAATGAAAAGCAATACATAGTTCTGTAGGCATCTGAAGTGGTTTAGCTTTTACTTACTGCTCAACAACAGGACTAAAATCTGTACACAGTGATAGGGAAAGTACTGTTGAGTTTCGATCTCGAGCCTGTAAGTTTTTGTTTCCTTAAAATAGTTCAATAGTCCTTAAGAAGTAATGAAGAGTGCAGAAGCTCCACGTGTGCTTTAAAGTGTAGTGACTTCAGCTTCCTTTCATTAAACTTGATACTCCCCTGAGCAGGTGGGTTTGCCCCAGTCATACAGTAAACCTGTCCTTATATGTAGCATAGTAGGATTTCTTATCAGTGCTGGAGTTGACTCACATGATTACTCACTGTACAGAACAATGATAGTTGCTATTTTTGTGATGTCTGTAATCAGAAACCCAGGTCTGTAACGTGTTTCTGAACAGCGTGCTCTATTGTGTCACGTGGATCATCCAAGGTAACCTGCTGGAGCTGCGTGAGGTCAAAACCCAATGCTGATGTGGTGTGTGTTATTTCATGGGGAGTGCTGTGTAATCTGCCCTCAGCCCAACGGAGCCCTCAGCCACCATTTAGAAGCCATGTGGTGGTTGAAGCACTGCTTTGGGAAGAGGGAGAGGCTGGCCAGTGTGGCTGAGGTTACTTTTAAACCTGAGAGCTGAAATACACTCCTGCCTGGCTGGTGCAAAGCCCTACTCTGAGCTGGTGGCATAACTGAGGGTATTTTTTTTGGTGTTTTAGACATAGAAAATTGCTTTGAAGGTATTTAATCATACATACAGATAAGGTGTAAGCTCCTTTTGCATGAGTGTGTGGCTAATGCTTTAATCAATGATGTCTTTTCCAGGTGACCTTCCTTGAAAAAGTTACAGAGTATTATGTGAGCAGTGAGGAGGATCGTAAAGGACCCTGGGAAGAGCTGGCACGAGATGGCTGCAGGTTCCAGAAACGCATCCAAGAAACAGAAGAAGCCATAGGTTACTGCTTCACCACTGAGCATAGACAGAGAGTTTTTCATAGACTCCAAGAAACCGACCACAAGGGGGATGATCTCTTCTAGCACCTTAACGCATTTGGTGGTTGTGACCCTGAGCACTCACGAACATCTTCCAAACAAGAGTTGGCAGCTGTGTGTGCTGTTTTGAAATGGGGAGAAAAGTGGGATTTGAACTCCTTTCCCTAGTTTAATATTCAGCCAACAAACACACCTGTGTGTGTTTGTCCCATTTTGATATCCAGACAAAACCTTTTGAGTATCCTTCAGGCTGAGGGTGGTATAATTGTGTTCCCCTTAAGCAACACCTGAGAAACGGACTGCTTTAGGTTAAATCCATTCCAAAAAATGCCTTGTCTGCCATATGTTGAGAAGTGGTGGCTGTTAAGTTGGAATTTTGCACTTTGAAAAAGCAAAACATATTTTGAAGGAAATATTTATGGGGTTCAGAACCTCTTTATTGCAGTTTTGATTTAAAGTTTGTGTTGGCACGTGCTGTTTTTGTGTGGTTCTTCATTTTTTTTTCCCTAAGTCTCCAATTTTGTTAGCTGATAATGTTAACTTTGCAAAGCAGGGAGTGTTCTCCTTCCTTTTAAGGTCCCAGTTTTGCGTGTGTCTGATGGATTGTGTGGCACTGTGATGTGTTAATATTTCAGTCTATGACACTGAGGGATTCAGGGGAGCTCTGGTGCACTGCACACCCTTTGGGTTGTCTCTATTTATGTAATACCTTTACCCAGCCCTGTTCCAAAGGGTGTTGCCTACTTGTGAACCACCTCTTTGCTTTCAGGGCAATGAAAGGCCTCATTGTGATCAATAACTGAAGCTTCAGTGCATAGCAAAGCTGAGGCAGATGCTCTGAGTTTAGGTAGCTGTGCATGGGGCGCTGCACCATAGTTCTTCAGATCATCTTGGAGCAACTTCATTGCAATGGATTCTGCTTGTTGAAGATGGATTGAAGTGGAGTGTTCTTCATTTTTCTTTTATCTGGTCCTTGCAAGGAGAAATCATCTTCAGCTTCTGGAAATCTAACACTAGGGATGCTGTGTTCTTTACCAAAAGCAGTATTAATACCTCTGTGCATCTTTACCTTTGTTCAACTGGTATCCAAACAGCATTTCGTGTCTGGGATCTCACTCTTGAGGTCCTCAGTGGAAGGAAAGCCCTCATTATTGGTGCTCCTAACTTTAAGTGTTTCACTGCTGTTCAGTCAAAGTAAAACGGGGCAGTTTGGGAATGCTGTTGGAGCTGAAAGATGTTGGATTGCAGTTGGCCAGGCCATGAGGTCGTGCAGTGGAATAAATACCAAACATTAAACCTAAAGAATTCCTATCAGTTTGCAAAAGTGGTGTGAGTAAATGATTTGCTTCTTGATTTGTTCAGCTGAGCACACGTGGATCTGTTGTTGGAAGGGAGAAAGCTGTATACACTTCAAGTTTCTCACCTCCAATGAATTCAGGTTTGAATCCAAAAGAAAGTGATGGATACGTGGAGAGAAGAGCTTCACAAAATACTGAGTTTTCTGCTTTATTTTTGGCCATGGCTTTCATTTGTCTCAAATTTCAGAGCTTTTGAGGCTGACGCTTTTTGTATTCAGTATCTTTGGATTTAAAAATTGCATTTCTTTGCTGCAGGTTAGAAGTGTTAGAATGAAGGAACTTGGGAGGTCAGCTGAAGTACAGGAGAGTTGGCACAAAAATACAAAGCTCGTTAGTCTTTTGGATGGGTTCATTGGAAGCCACACGACCTTACTTGGATCCCTTTGGAATGAAGGAATCGTTCTCCTCTCCTTCAGATCATGCCCTCAGATTCTATGGAACAGCTTCCTGTGGTTAGGAGTTAATTTTCCCATGTTGTTTGATAACTGCTCTGCTTTTATGATTAGGAAAAAGCACGCAGGATGATTGATGTGTTAGGATTACAGGAAACGTGTCGCTGTGTGACCCTAGCATGGCTGGGATATCAAAATGCTGTCTCTTGCTCTTGGTAAAATACACCACATCGATTTTTCCATGGCATTCCTCACCCATTTGCTCTGGCAGAGCTTGCTGTGCTCCAGCTGCTCTGGCTGACACACCTGATGTTGGCATGAAGTTCTGGGATGATGTGAATTAACACCTGCTAACGCTGCTCCACTCTTTGCAGACACTTGGGAAAGGCTGCAGCTGAAAGGAGCAGCACTGACAAATGGTGCCCAAACTCCATTGCCAAACTGCTGCTTCCAACAGCACTTCTGATGGCTGAGATAATTCGTTTCAACACGAGCGCTCAGTCCTAAGGCTGGTGGTTCTCAGTGAGAAATGGCTGCTTGGTAAGTCCTTTCCCTCCTCTCAAACCTCATGCTTTCAAAGTGTGCAATGTAAGGCGATAGGAAGTCATGAAACACTAAATTAATGAGCAAGCTAAGCTTATGAGTCACCGTTTTCCCTATAATGTACCTTAAGGTGGTCTTGCAGGACGTGTATGTGCGTGGCTTAAGTGAGGTGTGGAAACCAATGCTTGTTGAACTTTAAATCAAAACTGTGATTACCAGATTTTATTTTTGTATGATTTAGAGAAAGCCAGGAGACCTTCAGCATTGGCTTTATACAGATTTTAATTGATTTGTGTCTAGTTTGTTGGGTTTTTATAAATCTAAAGTTCTATTTCTGTACATAATGAAGCTATTCAGAACTAATCTGTAAATTGTAATAAAGATATTTGCAGGATAAGGGCGTGTTGTTTTCCTTTGGGGGGTGCCATGTATGTGTTGTCTTTCTTCTCCTTTCGATGCTGGGATAGATGTGAGGTGTCATTCTGTCAGTGGGAGTGCCAGACAGCTGAGCTCTTTAATTAGAACCAGATCACCCCTATGTTTTGCCCTGTAGAGTTGGCCTTTAATTCAGCAAATTACTTCTTCTCATTTATGCTGTAATGATGTACGGACAGGAGAGTGCAGTGTCTGTCCCCATACAGCACAAGCAAGTTTCACCCTATGCTCACAGCCCTTCTGGGCCCCTCTGGAACCATCTAATGCTGCATTTGTTTCTGTAACAGCACTGAGCTGGACCAGGAGGAGCATTTGGAACTGCCTGGAGTGCCATCCCACTCTGAGTACTTGAAAGCAGAGAACAAACCTCCGCAATTACTGTGAGCTGCAGCAGCTTTTTGAAGCCGTGCTCACCTGTTCTGCTGGCTCCAAAATCTGCCTTAAGAATGAGAGTTGTAATTTCTTTTTATTCAGCTTAAAGAAATACGGTTAGTGTTGCTAAATGGGAGCTCCTCCGTATCTGGCAGCACATCAAGGTGCCATCTGGAATGGAGAAATCCTGCTGGGGTTTTTTTTTTATTCTATCAGCTGCAGTTGGAGTTCAGCTGACGATTTATCCGTGTTGGAATTGTTCTGTGGCTGAATCTTCTCCAGGGGACTTCAGAAGTTGTTTGTCAGCAAAGCACACGGAGTAAATAAGTGCTATTTTTGTACTCATTGCTGACTGCATCTCCTAAAGTGCTGCTTGCAAATGAATCCAGCTGCAGAGCTGGTTGAGTCCCACAAACAAAAAGGAGGTTCTTCTGAAGCTTCCAGGCAGGTGAAGGCAATGGCAACTGCAGGAGGGGTGAGAGTTACACACTGCAACTCCAGGGAGAGCCCAGTGCTTCTCTGCTGTGCAGAGGTGATGGGCTGCACCTTGGATGTAACCCCACGGTCCCATTCTGTGCCAGGGGAGGTGGCAGCGAAGTGCTTTCTGAAAGCTGTCCATTAGTCTTGAAGGGATGGAGTGTTAGAGCCCATTAGCAGCAGGCATCCATCTGCCCTGACTGCTAATGCTGCAGATAAGGCGGCCGGCAATAAAAGCACGTGCTGCCTTGTAGCAGCTGTACGAGCACATTGTGTATGCGTTGCTTTCATTGCCTGTTTTCAGTGCTTTGTTCAACTGACATCTTCCCCATTCTTCTTCTTTCGAGCAGTGGGCGCTGCTCCTAGCAAAACAGAAACAAGCAAATGCAAAAGCAAAGCCAAACAAACCCCAAACCAACCTCAGTAATGCACTGTGCTGCCTCCAACTTCCCACTGCTCCCCTATGCAGCCCAGCTCTGGCAGCTGGATTTGAAGCTTCAAACCTTCACCAGAGTGCTCCAAACAGCGCAAAGGCCGTTTCCTCAGCATCCTCCGGAGGAGCAGAGCTCACAGAGGTGATTGGGATCAGCCACAGCCTCAGTCCAATGAAAAGGAAATAACAGAGATCCACCTGAGAGAGAAGGTTTGGTATAGGAGCAAGGGCTGGCACAGAGCATGGGTGCACAGCACAGCCTGCAGCGAGACCAGGAGCTGCTGGGGAGGCAAAGCAGAGCACTTCTGCACCTGGCTTTCAATGGAGCAGCAGCCCCAGGTGCCCCGGGTTGTTACAGGACTCGGGGGGGGGGGGGGGGGGCTGCTCGCTGCTCAACGGCAGTAGGGGCTGAGCACTGTATGTAGGCTCCATCCATCTATCCATCCTTCCCTCCCTCCATCCATCTGTCCATCCATCCATCCAACCAAGCCTGGTTAGGGTCAGGGTCTCATTTTCTAATGCAAGAAAAGCAAATAATAATAATAATAAAAGGTTAAAAAAACATGAACGGGGGAACGGGAAGGAATGGGAAGGAACGGAGGCGGCGGGGAGGAGGGACCGCGAGCGGCGGAGGAGCCGTTCGTTCCCCGGGAGGTGGTGCCAGAGCCGCGCTGCTGCGGAGCCACGGGCGGTGCGGTGCCCTCGGGATGCTCCCGTGCTCACCGTCCCTGTGCTAAAGGGTGCAGAGAGGGGCCGGGGAGCCTCGCTGGGATCACCTCTGGAAGCACAAAGCACGTGAGCTGTTCCGAAGGAGCCCTCGGTGTGCGCCTGGCTGCCCCTCACCTGTGCGGGAATGAGCTGGGAGGCTTTTAGAAGGATTTGAGACCATAAGAAAATAACAAGGCCTGCTGGTATTTCCCCTTCGAATTTCCATTGGCTTAAGCTATAAAGAAATAAGGGGCGGGGGGGTGAAAAAATCTCTTGTGGAAAGCAATAAAAGCTGATTTATTTACCTGGCAGAACAGAGCTCAGCATTCTTGGCTGGAGGTCCAGCACAGCCCTCCCACGGCTCTGCCTCCCTTACCCCAACCTGGAGCAGCTCCACTGCTTCTGCTGTTGGCATCCGATTCCCTGCGGCAGCCCTGATCAGCTGAACCCCATCATTGCCACAGATGACCCCAAAATGAATGAGGAGATCACGGTGATACCCACAGTCAGGGAGAGGCGTCTCTCCCCGGGGGGGTGGAGAGAAGGAAGGGAATCTTTTAGGATCATCTGAGCTTACCTCACACAGACTCTGATCCCGCACAGCCCTGGGGTAGGCGTAGGGGTGATGCTGCAGTAAGCAGAGAGGTTTGGCCCTGGGCTAGAAGTGAAGGGCTGTGCACAGCGAGCTCTCAGTGCAACGGCTGCATGCAACCCTCTGGAATTCTGCTGGTTATGGTGTCACATCTGTCAAAATGGGAAATGTAGAAGATGTTGAAAAGAAAGAAAGAACCCAGCAGACAGTGACTTTGCAAACTGCTGGTCCTGGGAGCTGAGATGGGGACATCTCTGGTTACTTCTGGCTGCTCAGCGCCCGGAGCATTGGATGCTTTTGGTTGCTTGTGGCTTCGGGTCACCCAAGTGTTTGTGCTGAGCGCTGATTCAGGCTGAGCTGTGACTCAGATTGGAGGTGGATCTGAGTAAACGAAACTGTGGTGAGCAGAGCTGGGCCGGGCAGGCAGGGAGGGAGCTGTGCCTTTGGGGTGACCTCGTTGTCCCCGGTGCCTCCCAGAGAGCTGACGTTGTGATGGAGCAGCACGGCACTGAGCTGCTGGGGTCCGGCCGAGGAGAACACGAAGGGCAGGGATTTCCCAGCTGTGTTTTGGCTGCTGTGGGGTCCCACCTTCCTGACGTTGGGATGCATCGTGGCACCAAACCTCGGGGTGTGTGGGTATGTGGCAGAGCTGTGAGGTTGGGTGGGAATGTGATAAGGGCAGGAGCGCTTGTGTGAGCCAGACAAGAGGCCCAGTCCTGCACCACAGCTATGTGCAATGTGTGATGCTTTGCACCCCAGCGCTTCTCCCATGAAGCGGAGCCTTCCCAGCAAAGCAGTGCTGGGACTGTGGCATCATCCCCTGCTGCACTGCAATCCCATCGCTCTCCCGATGCTTTCGCACACAGCAGCTCCATAAGCTGTAGGAAGCCCCTTTGGGTGAACTGATGCCTCACATCCCATCAGAGAACCACTCCGATGTGAGCATCGCTCGGCAGAGCATCCCCTTCACCCTGCTTTGGGTCCAGCTCCTACATCCACCTCTCTCCCCCCCAGACCAGCTCGTTTCCCTGTGCCATGAGAAACTCCCCAAAGGCGCCACAGAGACACAAGGGCAATTGCTTCCCTCACAGTCACCCAGCCTGGCTGCCTCCCAGACCCCACCTTTCCCCTTGAAAGACATTTAATTGATGGCTAAGAGCGAGCAGAGAGAAAATACCCACCGGGCAGCACCGGGAGCGCAGCAGATAGTCATCAGGGTGCCCTACATACTGCCTCTGCTTGGCTGCGAGATCAGACGGGGAGAAGAACTTGACATTGTTTAAAATGAACAGGAGAGGGAAGGAACAACTCCGTCATTACTCACCCCGAGTTAATTGACGGTAATTACACTGAGTAGGCAGTGGAGGAAGCAGCGATGGGCTTAGCCCCGCAGAGTCACTCGGAGCCGTGCCCTCTGAACCCTGCAGCCCGGCTCTGAGAGGGTTAAGTTGATGGGTTTGGTTTTTCCTTTTTCTTTTTTTTTTTTCCTTCCCTCCCTCCTTGGTTATTTGCAGCAGCAAACACAGCCCGGGTGGAAGGTCTGAGCCAAGCAAGTGTTTGCTCGGGGTGGGGGCAGGAGTTGTTCCGCGCTTCCCGAGCGGTGCGAGGAGCGCAGCACGGGGCTGCTCGGTGCTGTCCCCATGGCAGATGACATCGACTGGCTGGACCTGCCAGGCAGGTGGACCTACGGTGTCTGCGGGGACGGCCGTATCTTCTTCATCAAGTAGGGTCCCACCGCAGGGCCAGGGAGGGGATGGGGAGTGGGGTCACGGGGGAGTCCGGCTCCTGGGTTGGTGCGTGGCTGGGGGGCTGCAGGGAATGGGGGCTCAGTGTGGGGCTGGAGCAAGGGTCCTCCCTGGCTGCTTTCTTATTGCATGTGATCCGCTCTCCTTGCTCCCCATTTCTCCCCTCTTGGGGCTTTGTCCCAGGTGCTTCCTGATAGATGCTGCTTTCCTCCCCACCCCCCACAATCTGCTTTCCTTTCCTTTCCTTTGGCTGCCAAAGTTATCCTTATCATCAAAGAGGGTGCAGGGATGCCCGCAGCACTCACTGACTGCTCCTTGTCTTTCACAGCGACGAGACCAAGTCCACGAGCTGGGTGCACCCCGGCACAGGTTACTCCATCCAGAGTGGGCACTTCTCCTGTGCCGGTAAGGAATGGGCTCCCCAGGTGTGCTCCTTTGGGACAGCTGGAAATGTGCAATGAAATGCTCCAGGAATGCACTGGAGATGCTGAGAAGCTGCTTTGCAGCTCAAGGATTTGAGGGGCTTTGAATGATGTATGAAGAAGCCTTCGTAAGCTGCAGGGTGGGTTTGTAGCTAGAGGAGTTTGGCTGGGGTGGTGGGGAGGGGACCAAGCTTGCCCCTCTGGTACAACGACCAAAGGAAGGGACAAGGAAGGATGACCCCCACTTCTGCTGTGTGCTTCCAGGGCTGCCCCGAGGCTGGGAGGTGGACACCACACTGCACGGGGGCTTCTACTTCATCAAGTAAGTGATGAGGGCTGGGGGGAGCAGCTCTGCCTGCTGCTCTGGTGAAGTTTACAGCCTCAACCGATGCTGCACCCTGTGCCTGCTGCTTCCCAGGTCACTGTTACGGGGTTTGCATCCATCCTTTGGGGGTGTTTTTGCTGCTGGTGTTACCTTGTCCACCCAAAAATGCCTTCTCATGCTGTGCAATGCCAGGGCACGTAGACTGGGAGGATTTTGAACACGTCACCTGCTGGTGGATGGGGCTGAAGTCCATGATGAGTGCCAAAGCGTGAGATGGAAAGTGTGCCGGGGGTTGCTGTGGGTCATCCGTGCTGCTGCAGGTGCAGTTGTGACAATGCTGTGGGTACCAGCAGCCAAATGACAGCAGAGCTCTGGCTGGTGCAAGCCCTTGCTTTCCTGACCCCGGTGAGGACATGGGCAGTGCCTGCACTCCTGCATTCCTGCACATGAAGGTTTCCTCCCTGCACAGCTCCCTTTGTGCTCCCCTCACCACAAAAGCCACCGAGGGCACCCGACAGAGGCAGCAGGACCTGCTCCATGCCTGCCCCGCGCTGCAGGCAGCTCCTGCACCAACTTCCCATTGCAGATGCAAACTGCTCTGGGGAGCCCTGGGGCGTGTGGGCAACCCTCAACCCCCTGCCCCACATCTGGCACTGCTGCTGCCATTGTAGAAGGGTCCCTGGAGCCACCCTGACCCTACACATGGAGCTCGGTTCCAGGCTGGTGCACTCACTGGGGACCAGAGCAATGGGATCATAGCTCCACTGGGATATAGGTGATGGTGTTGTCTGCATGCACTGAGGCTGTCTCTCCTCCTGGAGCCTCATGCAGAGCTCCAGGTGAGGTGAGGGCATCATGGATGGGATCTCTGAGCCTTATCTGCCTCACGCAGAGGCTTTGCCGTGTGCTCAGCCCACACTGAAGCCTCCGGGAGCAAAGATCCCAGGGCGAGTGAAGGGCTGCAGTGAATCACTATGATTATTGGGCTGATCTGCTGAGCAGAGATGGGTGTCCTTATGTGCAGCAGTGTAACACTGCTGGGAGCAGGGCTGGGTGGGTGAGAGCTGCACAGGTGAACCTCCTTTTTAGGTCTGAGTGTCTGCAATGCTGCTCCACAGCAGGGACTTTCCTCCCCACCACTACTGTGTGCTCAACGTGGCGCTTCCCCATGCACCACAGCAGCTGGGCAAGCCCCAGTGGAGCAGGGAGAGGGTCGTGGCTGTGGGTGGGGGGCTGCCACCAGGGCTGTTCCCCCCCGCCAGGCTGCATTTTATAGGAGCACCCACGAGGTGGCATTGGGGATGGCACAGCAGTGCATGCTCTGCACATTGCTGCATGTGAGCCATTGGCTGCAGGGATGGGGCTTCTTGCTGAGGAGCAGTGCTGGATGCCATCCTGTCTGCACCAGTCTGTGGGGTGAGGAGGCAGCATTCAGCCCCTGCCCTGCTGAGTGCAGCTACAAAGGGCCCTTTTCCGCCCCACTCCTGCCTCCGGCTCACTGCCCGGTTGGTGCCAGCAGAAGAAAAGGCCCCGCTGTGTCTGAGCCTTGGGGCTGAGACGTGATTGGGACCGACGTGACAGCGCCGTGTGGCTTTTGTCCCTTTGTAGGGGGGGTAGGGAACAACTGCCCCCAGCCTGGATGGAGCTGCTGCACCCCTCCTGCTGGGGCTCAGGGCTGCTGAAGCTGGGGGGTCCCCTTAAGAGCCCCCACTGCTTACTTTCGTGGGCTGTTCCACAGCTCTCAGTCCCCCCCTGACAGTGGGGGGGAAGGAGGGGGAGGGGCAGAGCCCCACAGTGCTGCCTGTAGGGCAAGGGGGCACTTATGGGGGCAGCAACTGGGAGAGGGGTCTCTGTGCAGCACAGGGAGGGAGGGAAGGGAAGGAGGATCTCACCCATGGGCTGCAGGGGAAGGAGGGGGAGATGCAGACTGCAAAGCCTTCAGTGAAAGCTATCCCCCTGCAGCCCCTAATACCTTGCAGCTAAGGGAGTGATTATAGGATCAAGGGCAGCCATGGTGTTTTCCCTCCTGGAGAGTCCCATCCCTCCCCACACCAGCACACGTGTGCTAAGCATGGAGGGTCCCTGTGCAGTGTGGGGTCCAGGCTGGGCATAGGCAGAGTCCCAACCACAGTGCCTGCTGGCTGCAGTCGGCAGAAGTAGGGCACAGTGCCATGGCTGTAGGGCTGGAGTTTGCAGCTCTGCAGCTCAGGAATTGCTGTGCTGCCAGGCGCTGGGGGTGGGTGCTGAGCAGGGCTGGGGAAGGATCTCTGCGCCCCAATCTGTGCTTGGAAAACAGTCCTGCTGCCCAGCCTATGGGCACCCTATCCCTGCAGGCTGCTCTCCCTGGGTTGCAGAGCCCGGAGGTGCTTCCTGACCCTCCCCCCCCCTTCATGCTCCTGTGGGGGTAATGGTTGTGCTCCCCAGTCCTGGGAGATGTGGGATGCAGGGGATGAATGGTCCCGCCTATCATCCAACGCTGGGATGCAGGGTTGGGGCTCATGGTCACGGCTGTCCCCCTGTGCTGGGATGCAAGGGGTGCGTGGTCACCCCCTGTGCTGGGATGCAGAGGAGATGCACCCCCCCATACTCCCTCCCCCGCTTCCATGCTGCAGAGCGGCAGCACGATCCGGCCGGCCCCCCAGGGATGCAGAGATACGGGGGGGACACAGCGCGGTCCCCCCTTCCCGCAGTGACGCAGAGAGCTTCGGGCTCCTCGGAGCGGTGCCGGGGAGGGGAGGGGGGCACAGTGCGGCGGGGCGGGGGTGGCGGCTCTGTCCCCCCCCCCTCCGTTCGGTGCCAGCCCGGCATCACGTGCCGCTCACGGTCCCCGAGCATGCCCAGCTCCCGCTACGGCTCCCGCTCCGGCTCGGGCTCGGGCTGCGGCTCCGGCTCGGGCTGGGGCTGCCCCGGGAGGATGCTGAGCCCCTGAGCAGCGGGGGAGGGGGGCCGACCGCTGCCCGCCCTGCACGGTGAGTGCCCCTCAGGGCTGCCCCCCCCCCCCTCCCCCTTCTTCCTCCTTCTCTTCCTCCTCGGGTTTGCGGAGGGGTCGTGAAGCGGTGGAGCATCCCCAGATTGGGACGTGTGCTATGGGGCCGGCGGGGGGAGTCCTTTCTTGAGGTACCTGTGCTCCAGCGGGGGGGGGACCAGCACCCCTGGGGTGCCCTGAGTGTGCCCCATGGTGCTGCAGGGGTGGCATCTTCAGGCTGTCCCTGGGGAACCCCTTCCTGCCGTGACATCAGTGAGATGTGGGGGCCCCCCCAGCTGTCCCCATGGTGCGTTTGTGTGCTGAGTCCTCCCCTGTATCCCCAACCCCCCCGACCCCCCTGCTGTAGGAGATATCTATGCTTTTGAGGGGGGAGGGGGGTGTTCTCTGCATCCCTAAGCCCCCATGCTCATGGCTGGGGGGCTCAGGTTGTTGGGTCCCCCCCAGATATGCAAGCTTTGGGCTTAGTCTCACAGCTTTGTCAGGGTGGGCTGCAAGCACTGCAGCCCGGGATGCTGTCTGGCACTTCCCCGGGCTCCATTCGCTGCCCACTTGTTAGCAGCACTGAGCCCTCATGGGGCTGTGTGTCAGCAGTGAGGTGCTGTGCTTTCTCACCCCCCCCCCCCCCCCCCCCCCCCCCGGAGCACTGAGGTGTCTGATGGAGCTGGAGATGGTCCCTGAGCAGTCAATGGCAGCTTTGTGACGCTGCTGCTATATCTGAAGGCACACGCTCTGCTCCGTCATATGATGGTGCGTGCTAAATTAACCACGAGTCTGTAAAACCCATGTGGAAGGGCTCGGACTGATCACCCCATAGCAGCGGGGAGGGGGCACATGGCCGTCCCTGGGGTGTACAGGGGAGTGGGCAGCTCTGCTGGGGGCTGTGCGCCGAGGGGACCCGGGTGGCATTTGCTGGGGATGATGTTCCTCCAGGCAGACGAGGCTGTTGGTAGGCAGTGCATGCTGCTCTGCAGCTGAGAATTAGCAGCATCCGTTGGTTTCTCCCACTTCTACAAGCTGAAGGTTTGCAGCCCGCTGTGCATCACATTGCATCCTGCTGTGCATCCCATTGCACATCCCACTGCATCCCGCTGTGCATCGCAGCGCAGAACCTGGGCACTCTGCTCTCCAGGAGGGATTGCTCCTGGCCTGCTCTGATCCACACCTCTTGACACCTTTACTCTGCCAGGGAAGGACTGGTGCAAGGTTCTGATGGAGCACGCAAGCAGCTCTCTGCATGGCTCTGGGCAGCCAGACCAGCGCCGGCCTCAATGGGAACCGTGTTTTCCTGCTGAGTTCCCATAGAAACCGGCGGGAGCAGCAGCAGGGCTTGCAGGACTGAGGGAGAGGAGGGACAGGCAGGATGGATGGAAAGGCGAGCTGCACGCCTGGCGCTGCAGGAGGAAGCTGCTGTGCCTGCTGCACCCCCCCGGCTGCTCCCTGCTGCAGGAAGATGCATCAGCATCACCCCATCTGCAATGCTTATGTGCGTATGCATGCGTGTGTGCGTGTGTGTGTGCATGCATGTGTGCATGTGTCCATGTGCATGTGCACCCGTGCACGCTGCTGCCTGCTGGCCGGCCCCGTGCCCTGCTGCTCTGCAGCCAGGCCTGGCATTGCCTGAATGCTGCAAACATCACCCAGATGGGCAGCGCAGGGCTTAATCCCCAGCCAGGCTGCCGAGCTCGGCTTAACCCTTTGCAGCCAGGCGGGGGCTCGGGGTTCTTTCCTTCCCCATCTGTGCCCCCAGGAATCAGCAGGGCTGGGATTTCTCCTGCCTGTTGTTGCTCGCTGGAGGGGAAAGCACTGCTCCTCCGCCTGCCCTCCTCCCTCTCTCTTCTCTGTCTTCTCTCTCTTTCAGGCATCTGTAGTAGCATCCCCCCTTCTGTTTTCCATAGCTTGAAACACGATAATCCGCAGCAGGCAGAAAGAGTGCAGTGAGGAATGCGTCGTCTCCTCTTTAGCCTCATTTTCCCCCAGGATCTGCCAGCTCCGTGGCTGCGGGGGGATACCCAGCTCTGCAGTGCTGCCCCATCCAGTGGCACATGGGGGTGTTCTGTGCCCCCCTTCTCCCCCCCCCAGACCCAGATCTGTGTGATGGAGGCAGCGGGATGCTGAAATGTGCTGCTGTCGGGTTGGCCGTGCTGGGCTCAGGTTGCACAGGAAGGCTGTTGTTGGCTTTTTTGTGTTGTTTCTTTCTTTCTTTTTTTTTTCTTCCTGGATTTTTGGTGCAGTTTTGCTTCTGGTTCGGTTTTCACTCCGTGCAAAGCAGTGAGAGCAGCTGCTGGGTGAGGTGGCAGGGAGTCGGGATGGGTGATGGCAGCAGCCGGTGGTGGCCTTAATCTGTGAATTTACCAAAGCTCTTTAATAAAGATTCAAAGTCACCAACTTCTCAATTAAGGGATGAGACAGCGCTTGATCCACGTTTCTGGGTCAGCTGGAGAAAGGCCGTGTCAGCCCCGGCTGGTGGCTTCCCTTTGATGTTTCTGAAGGAGACATCCTTTGCATAAGGACCGTGCTGTGATGCAGCAGCAGAGCTGCGCTGCTCCCTCACCCCTCCGGAGCCCCGAGACCCGGGGGAAGCCTCTCCCGTCCCCCGTGTGCGCTGCGGGGACACGGCCGGGACAGTGCCATCACCCCGGGGGTGACACCGCTCTGCTCTGGGGCTGGGTGGGCTGCGCCCTGCCGGAGCCCCCAGCGACTCCAGGGTGCTCGTAACCCTCTGTTTACTCAAACAGAAGCCGCTTGCATGGGTGTTAATTGCAGAAGCTGGCAAAGCACTAATTAGGGGATAATGAGACGGCTTTTGTGTGCGCCTGGCGTCCCGTCGACAGACAAACGCCCTGCTCTAAACGTGCTGCTCCGTGTCCACGCTCCCTGCTTGGGTGATCCTTATGGGTCCCTTCCAGCTGGGGATATTCTATGAGTCTATGCCGGCTCCGTCATCCCCGCCCTGTGTTACGATCCCCACTCGGGGTCGTGCCGGCTCATCTCCCCCCGGCCACGCACAGCACTTTGGGTGCTGCTCCCCATCTGCCCCCATTGCTCCATCCCAGCACAGCAGTGCAGCTCAGGGTTTCCTTTCACTCCCCGCGAAGCCGTGCCGTGCCCCTCTGTTAAGGGTTCCCCTCACTGCAGCGGAGCAGCTCGGGTGCAGCTGTGCTGCCCTGACCCCCCTGCTGCTCATTAAACGGACGGAGCCTTCGCAGCGCAGCCCTTTGTTCTCATCAGGGCTCAGGCTGTCCCCATCCCCCGGTGCTCAGGGGCACGGGATCCGAGCTGCGTGCAGCGGCAGAGCAGAGCATCCCCCACGCCCCGCATCCTCGTGCCGTGCACAGCTCCGGCACCCATCTCCCGCCGAGCAGCAGAGGCTGCTGTTCCTCTCCTGCCTGCAGTTGCCGGGGACTCGCAGCAGCTCTCTCCTCCTCGCCTCCCTTACGTAAGCAGCAGCAGCAGCAGCGCGACAGCTCAGCGCCGC
Organism: Gallus gallus; assembly: GCF_016699485.2. NCBI lineage: Eukaryota > Metazoa > Chordata > Aves > Galliformes > Phasianidae > Gallus > Gallus gallus. The sequence goes on along the minus strand of NC_052557.1, from coordinate 1,807,796 downwards.
CGGGGCCTGGAGCCTCGCACCCCAGGTAAGGGTCACCCCCACACCGTAGCTGGAGTAGGTGAAGGTGCTGCTGCCATGTTCAGCCTTGGGGTCTCACTCTGGGGGTGAGCTGGGAGGAATATGCCGTGCTCTGATCTGTCTCCATCCAGGCTGGCAGCTGGAGGAACAGCCAGGACCAGTCTGGCAGCACCGGGAGCACTGAGCTCCCCATCCAGCTCGGCTGGTTCTCACCCAGCCCTGCACTCCCCGTTCCCGGGGCACCGTTTGGTTGATGCAGTGGGCGCCGTGCTCAGCACCTTCTTGGGTTCTGTGCCCCCAGGGGATGGCACTCGGTGCCGGGTGAGGATGGGGTGTGCACCCATGGCACTGTGCCCCACACGCAGCCATGCTGGGGCTCAGCATCCCCAAGGGCCAAACATCCTCACCGTGCTGCGTTGCGCCCATGCTCCAGGCTGGGCATCTGAAGGCCTTTGGGGGACTCTGTGTGGTGGGTGCTGAGCTCTTGTGCGGTGTTGTGATCTGGCAGGTGAGGGCTAATTGTGGCTTCAAATTGAGTTGATGCAAAGGGCTCACCTGGCGCAGGTGGTGTAGGTGGATGTGAGCCTGGCTGCTGCTCTGCACGGCTGCTCACACCGCCGTGTTCCAGAGGCTCATCCTGACCTCTCCACATGCACTGCAACCCCTGCTCCCCTTTGTGCTCGCAGGAGGTGAACCCCTGTTTTGTGCAGGGATTCCCTTCCTTTAAATCCACTGGTGATTTGGAGGTGTGGGTTTGAGCATCCCTTGGGTGCAGGCCGGGGTTGGACAGCGAGACAACACCCGTCTCCATAGAGGACCCTTGGAAGCATTAATTCTGCAGGGCTGGGGGGCCACACTCTGCTTTGTAAAGTCAGCTGCAGAGGGAGGGGATGAGGCTGTCTGTGTGGTACCCCAGCCCCCCCCCCCCAATGGCTCCACAGCCTCAGCAGGGCTCAGTTCTGCCTCTGCTGCTCTTTGGGGCACGGTGGTTCCCCAGAGCCATCTGCTCGATGCGCCGAAACTAATTTTCAAGCCTTTATTCTTCCGGAGAATTTGAAAACGAGATGGAAGCCTCAGGGCCTGGGAAGCAAATGGGGAGATGGAAATCTGTGAGTTTCGCGTGTGGCTGATTGCTTTAATTGCAGAGTGCTGGGCAGTCGGGCAGGCAGTGCTGGAGCAGAGCTCCGACCCGCACCGCTCCTTTGCGACGCATCCTCCGTGCGAGTGTGGGATTTCTTTTCCTCCTCCTTCATTTTTCCCCTTAAATGCATGTTTTGTGAATGTGCAAACGCAGTGACCTTTGGTGGGGGCCGCCTGCAGCTCCGTTGCTGCCTGCCGGCTGCTCTCCTGCCTGTCAGGGAGATGAGGGATTCGAGAGCTACGTGCGAACTCTGCAGCCCCTGGGCTCCAACACTCAGCTGCGATTGTGGTGATGAGTTCCCGGAGGGGAGCGCAGAGCTCCTCATCTCTCCCTTTGTGCCACAAGATGTAGGGCCCTTCAGCAGCCATCAGCGCTGCTGCTTCGTGCCCTGTCCCTCATCTCGTCCCTGCCAGCTGTGAGCCGCTCTTGGGGTGACCTTGTCCCTGCTGTCACTGTCGCAGGAGGAGTGGGTGCTGGTGCATCCATTGGGGTGGGCAACTGGGGTTGGGGCCAGCGGGTCCAACTCCTGCCCGGGACAACCAGCTGCCCCATCTCCCAGTGTCCTTGGGCACCAGATAGGGCCATGACCTCCTACGGGCTGCAGACAGATCTGTGTGAGCCCACTGGAGATAAGGGCTGGGCCGGCAGGGAGCCAGCAGGAATGTGATTTATGCGGTTAAAGTTCACCTGCTCTTAAGGGGCCGTCCCCATTGATGGAGGGTTTGGGGTGGCTGTGGGCAGCGCGGACCTCCCTGTGCCTGTCCGAGGTTTGAAGCCCTGGGATGGGGTTTTTGGGGCTCCTGGGGATGCTCATGAGATTTCAGCATGCTGTTGAGATGGGGGTGTGATGCAAACAAAGCCCCCATGCAAAAGCTGAGATCTCTGAGGATGGTATGGATGCAAAAAGAGGGAACAGCTGCTGTGCTGGTGTGCAAGTGGGGAAACTGAGGCACATACCCTCAGTGGGGATCCAGGAGTCGTCTCTCTGCTGTCTGTTGCCCTGAGGTTTCCTGGGGTGTGTGTGTGTGTGTGTGTGTGTATGTGCACAAGCGTGCAGAATCCTGGCACCCAGCAGTCCCATTTCCTGATCAGGGTTTGGGTGTTACCGTAGGATAATTATTCTGTAATTGCTCTGTAATGAGGTAGCAATCCTGCAGTGGGGCTGCAATTAGGGCTTCCCCCCACCGGGCTGTGCCCGGAGCCCTGGCCTCATCCACAGGGTCCCTACAGGTGGGTGTCCCTCACCCCAGGAGGTGGGACAGGGAAATCTGGGCTGGGATGTGCTGCAGGAGGGCTTTCCTCTGCGCCCATCCCCCTCACCCAGCCAGCAGCAATGGGGGCACTGGAGGGGGCTGGGGGCTGTCTGTGTGTTCCCACAGTGCCAGCACAGTGCTGGCGCACAGCCCTGGCACCGACCTGCACTGCTTTTCACTCCCTCCTGGCACTGCCTCCGCTGCCTCCAAGGCCCTGTGGGGATTTCCTCCGACTCGCCCTCTCTTGCCCCTGCTGGCACAGCTGCTCCACTCCTGCTTGAGGCATCCCATCCCCACTCCATCCCCAAACCCCTTCGGTGCCGACAGACATCAGCTCGGGATCCATCCTGCAGGATCACTGTGGCCAAGGGGACAGTGTGCATGGTCCCCAAGGCTCAGGCTGGCCCCAGCCAAGCACTGTGCCTTCTCCCTTCCTCCCATGCTGCAGGGCTGTTCCCTTCAGTCCCTTCCTAAATCCGGGTGCTGCTCAGCGCCAGGGATAGAGGAGCTCCCGCATCCGGCGCTGGTATTTATAGCCTGGCACGATGTTTGGAAGCAGGCATTGAGGGGGGTTGTTTTGGTGTTATTCCTCCCCAAATCCTCCTATTTTCAAGGCCAGGCTGATTCTGCTGGAGATAAAGGCATGCAGTGGGGCTGCCCCATGTCACCCCATGAGGGATGCTCATACCTGGGAACCCCAGATGGGATTTTAGCATCAAGGAGGAGAAGCAGCCAAGATGGGGTCAGGTGAAGTCTGCGTGCCCTGCACTCACCCTTTGGGTTTGTTTTCCCAGGCAGCATCTCTCCTTTCAGCTCGGCTGAGCAGCAATGATTAGCAATTCCTGCTTTCATTGCAAACCCAATGCGTGCTGCATGCCTTCCTCCCTCCCCCTCCACCACTGCCATTCCCTGCTGGGGGGGACCTGCTCCACATCTTCTGATGCAAACTGTTTGTTTCGGTGTGCCTTTTATGATTGGGTTCTTTCTGCTCCTCATCCCGGAATCAAACAGATGCTCTAATTTGGAAACAGTGAGCAGCTGTTGGAGTGGGAATGTAATGAATCTTTTAAAGCTCATCAGTGTGAGAGGTTGCATTGCACTGTGGGGGGCAGTGAGCATTTCCCATGGGGTGGCCAAGGGGTCCCCATGGTGGGGGGTCAGCGGGGGTCCTACAGGACAATGCATGTCATAGAGCATGGGAATTGGTCCCACTTTTTTGGGATCGTGGGTCAGAACCTGAGCCTGAAGGGACTGGGATCAGCCCCAGTGCTGGGGCAGCATTTGGGGTGTGGATGCTGAGACCTTGCATAGATCCCACAGCCATGAGGGGACAGTGCAGTGGGACAGCAGCCACCCCGTGCTGCAGACTGGAGGAAGGCTGCTGATAGCAAAGAGGCTGCTCGGAGCCTTATCTTATCCCTCATGTGCCAGGCTTATCAGCAGACATGCTGGTGCTGGAGATAAGGAGGACCTTGGGTTCAGGCTGGGGCTGGCGGGGGGACCGATGCTCCATGTGCTGGCACTGGGTGGGCTGTGGGGATGTATGGACATGGGGGTGCACCCTCTGTGGTTGAGGACTGGGGAGGAGTCCCCCCAAGGCTGGAGCATGGAGCAGCCCCTCCAGCTGTGCTCCCACCCTCAAGGGGGGATTAAGGGTTATGGGAATGGTGTGTCAGGTCGGACCCCATCTCTTCTTCCCTGTAAGCAAAAGAAAAAAAGAAGAAAAAGTGCCTTTCAGACAGCTCAAAGTCCTGCGGGGTGGTGGCCGTGGAGAGGAAATCCCTGCCCGAGGCTGTCTCATCCCCACTGCACCCAGTGCAATCCCATTGCTCCAAAGGCAAATTTGCTCTTCTGTAGAAGCACCATAAGGTCTTGGGGTCAGGGTGCTGTGCGGGGTGGACCCACTGGGATGGATTGGTCATGGTGCTCTGCGTGCTGCCAGCACTTCCATGGGAGCAACTGGGGCTGAGGTGGTGACCCTGCCTGGGAGGGACAGCAGAGGGTGCAGGGAGCTGTGCACGGAGCAGGGCTTGGCATGTCTCCTTGCAATCAAGTGGAGTGATGGGAGAGGAGGAGGAGGAGGCAGATGCTGGTGCTCGTCAACAGGCTGTGATTGTTTGTACCGCAGCAGCGCCCACGGCTGCTTGTGCAAGCAGGGCAGGGAGTTGGCTCAGAGCTGTGCTGGGCTCGTTGCACCTGGGACAGAGGATCTTCAGGTGGATCCAGACCCGGGAGCTTCAGGAGAGCAGGAAAGCCCTGCGAGCTGCGCTGGTGCCCTCTGCTCTCCCAGCACAGGGATGCCACGTGGGGAAGGGTCCTCATGGATGTAGCTGCAGTGAACCTCTCCATGCCAGGGATCAGCAGCCCTGGGGCTCCCATTTGCTGAGGGTGATGCCCCAGCCCTGTGTTCCCCAAGCAGGGGGCACAGCTCCTGCTCTCCCCGCGGGCAGCTGCAGGATGAAGCAAGCAGCCGAGCGTGCAGCCCGGCCCCGCCGTTGGTATGTGGCCGCCCCGGTTCTGGGCTGCAGGTGAGCCTGGAGAATTGGGAAAAACAGGGCAGGGTTTTGTCTTCTCGAATGTTTCCTCCCACTGCAGGAAGCACAGCCACTGTGGCACGAGGAAATCCCACAGTGGCACTGGCACAGAGAAGCCCCACGGTGGCACTGGCACGCTCTGGTTGTTAGGAGGTGGCGAGCAGAGGGGCTCTGCTGTGGGGATGGCAATAGGCACCGACCCAGGGATGAACCATTTGGCCCCATGGTGGTCATGACCCCATCACGGGTTGTGCATGCAGTGTCACTGCCCATCGCTGCTGGGTGAGGGATGCAAATGTGCTTGTGAGCACGGGCATCTGCTTGGCTGACCCTGCGTGCTGCTGAACCCCCCCATCTGACAGTGTGATGTTCCCATGCTGCTGCTCTCAGCACCCGCGTGGTACTCAGCCGGTGCCCACCACAGGGTCACAACCCCTTTGCCAAGAGGTGCAGAGCTGGGGGAACAAAAGCCCACCTGCAGCATGCCATACCCCAGCACCAGGCTGTGCTTGGAGCCCAAAGCAGCGTGCTCAAGGCCGGCGCTGCTGATGGGGGTCTCAATGGCACGGCTGTGCCCAGCAGAGTGCTGGCGTGGCCGTGAGCGGGCGGGAGTGGCGTGCAAGCTGGGTGTGTGTGTGTGTGTGTGTGCGAGTGCCTGTTTATATAGCAGGGAGCCAACCTGCAGTCTCAGATTTCAGACCTTGCTTATCAGCCCCCGGCAGCGCTCATTTGGACGTGGCGGCTCTCGGCGGCTGCTTCCCCATTCCCTGCAGCTTGCAGCAGCTCCCGGCGAGCAGGTCAGGCTGAGCCTGGGTCTGGGTGGTTGGGGGAGCTGGGGGTGGAGGGAGAGGTCCTGGAGGAAGAAGGGGTTTGGGATAGTGGAGGGGCAGCAGCAAGCTGGGCTTTGCTGGATGTTGGCTGCAGAGCTGCTCATGCAGCGCTGAGGAATAGGATTGGAGCTGGCACTGGTGGGCACAGATAAGGTGAGGGTGTGCGGGGGTAGGGGCACGGAAAGGCCCCTACTGCAGGGATATGGGCATGGATAAGGTGAGGATTTGCAGGAATGCCTGTCCCCATTTGCTGGCAAACACAGCGAACAGCTGAGGCTTTGTGCCCATGAGCACAGCACGGTGCCCGTATGGACCCTGCCAGGGTTTAAACGCCCCACTGGGAGCTCACTGGCACCTGTGGGAGCACCAATAGTGCTGGCAGGGCTGGGAGCAGGGCAGGGGCAGCCCAGAGGGCTGAGCACACAGCTGGGCTTGCAGCAGGATGCGGGCTGGGGTCCTGCAGGCTGTGCTCATACTCTGTGCCACTGGCTGGCTTTGAACCCAGGGGAAGCCCCAACCCTGCTGGCTGGGGAATAGTGCAGCAAGTTGTTTGGGACGCTGCTTCAAGCCACCTCTGCAGCTGGAAGTGGGACATGGCTGCATGCTTCTGGCACCAGACCCATCCCCCCTGCAGCTCCCACAGGCTGGCAGGGCTGCCCTCAGCTCCTGCATCCCCTCCCTGGGCTGTGCATGGATGGGGACACAATGCTCTGCGCTGGAACCTTTGGTTCTGTGGTCACCATGCAGTTGTGTGTGGCAGCAAATCTGTTGCCAGGGCAGTGGTGGCGTCTTGTTTGGTTAGCAGCTCCAACCCACCATCCCCACATCTCTCCTCTTATCTCCTGCACTGCTGAGATAAGGCAGGAAGCACCCATGCATGCGGTGCAGCAGTGGTTCCGGATGGATGTGCAGAGCTGGATGTCACTTCTGCTGTCCCTGCGTGGCACCTGCACTGTCCTGCTGAGCAGGAATGGCACACGGGGAGGGAGGATAGACCTGTGAGTCCAAGGCATGGCTGGCTTCCTTCCACTCAGTGGTCTCCGTAGGAGTTAAGGTTGGTGATCACACCACCGGATGCAATCCTTCGATTCCTGAGGACTTCCTAACATCCTGGTCCAGAAATTTCAGCCAAATATGGCTGGGATCTGCGATTTCCATGCATGGTCCTACAGTTCTGAGTGGACAGCTGTGACTGAGCAGAGCCATGGCACTGGATGGATGATTGTACTCTTCTGTACCTGCCCATGGAGCAGCAGAGGATTCAGCTCTGACACAAACCCACCTGGAGCTGCTGGGCTGCCCCAACACCTGCTGAAGGCGAGCGCCCACGTGGACCTGCCCATCTCTGCCCTCCAGAAACTCAGCAGCAGCCTCTGGCTCTTCCCAGCACCGCCTTCCCGGAGCAAACCAGTTCTTTATAGAGGGCAATAACCAGCTTTGCTCATCTCAACTGGGACAAAGAGGAAGCCTGATGCAATTCCCCAGCCCCTGCTGTTGCGAGCCTCCTCCGGGGGATGCTGCAGGCAGGTGCAGTGGCAAAGGGATGCATCCAGGCTCCAGCACCAGCTCGGCAGCTCCCGCCCCACCTGTGTCCCTCCCCAGGCATGGTTGTGGGCACTGAGGTCCCGTCAAGCTGTCACCCCCTGCCCGGGGCTGGGAGCAGCACTGCAACCTCTGCGGGATGAGGACAGTCAGGGCTGGGCTGCAGACAGAGCCTGAAGCGCTGCATCTCCCCGCCTCGCTTGGAGCTGGATTTATTTACTGGATAGTGGGGGGGGAAAAAGGGGAACTGGCAACATGCTCGCTTGCAAATGGGATTTCTGGGAAGTGGAAAGCTGGCTTGCTTTCAGCCCGAACTGTCCTGATTTCCAATTGGAAACATCCCACGGTGACTAAACTTCATTCAGGGGAAGATCTCGTCCTGCGGAGCTGACGCTGCGCTGCACAACGCGGCCGTGCGGAGGTGGTGACAGCAAAGGGCCGTTTGGTGGCAGAGAGGCACTGCTCTGGGTTTGCACTGCTCTGGATTTGCACTGACCCGGGAAGCTCTGCTCCATGGGGGTGCAAAGCATTGCAGCTCTCTTTGCTTTTCCCACAGCAGATTTCTCGCTTTTCTCCCTGCCAATTCCTTGCTTTTCCCCTTGCAGCTGTCCCTGGGACCTCACTGAGAGCACTGCTGAGGACATGGCCTCAATGATTCACCACGAAGCTGTGCCCGCCTGCCCCAGTTCAGCCCTGCAAAGTGGGGCGTGATGGGCTGGAGGCAGCCATAAACCCAGGGCACGGCCGTCCCATCGCTGCTGAGCCGGTCCCGGTGACAACGGCCAGGCTGAACCCCGAGCACTTTAATGGCTTGTGGAGGAGGCTGATGGCTGGGTGTGCAGTGAGCCCAGCCCTATCTCCTGCAGGCTGCACCGCAGCGGTGCCGCCCCTGGTTGCATTGCTGCAGCACTGATAGAAACCGGTCAGAGCTATGCCAGGTGCTGCTCCGAGGATGGATGGGGACAGCAAGAAAACACCTTTTACCCCGGGTCTTTGTTCCATCCCCGGTGTCTGATGGCCGTGCGGGGGAGCAGAGCCCCTCCATGCTGGGTTTGTGGGCTGCTGAGATTTGCTCTGAGTGCTCTGAAACACTGATCTGTGTCTGCCTCATGCCCTGCTTTGGATGTGCCGTTCCACTGAGCCCAGCAGTGCTGATGTCCCCCACCTGCCCATGATGGCTCTGTCACTGTGCCCTGCTGAGGACAGCCACTGTGGCGGTGAGCTCGGCCAGCCCAGCCCATCCCTCTGCCTGAGCTCCGTGTTTGGTTTGGTCTGAAATCTGTTTGCTTACAAAGCTCCGGCTGTGGGGAACCTTTGGTTCCTGCTCTGTTTGTACATGGAGGCTGCGGCGTGGATGCATGCACAGGCAGTGCTGTGCTGGGGGCTGCTGGTGACAGGGCCAGGGCATGCAGCACGTTGCTGTCACATTGGAGGTGTTGCTCCTGGATGTTGGGGAGCATTTTTGGCTGCTCCTCCATTGCACACCCGTGCTATGCTCACACGCTGCTCCCAGGGCCACGTGCAGGGCTATGGGTGCTTGCAGGGACCGAGAGCCCCATTCACCCCACATAGATTGGGGCTGCTGCCCTCACTGTCCTTGGGAGCTGCCTGGCACCACGCACTTGCACAACCAAGATGCATGTGCTCTTGCATCACAGCACGGTTGCAAGCTGTTCTGAGCCAGTGAAGGCACAGGATCAGATCTAAAAACAGCGAGTTTTCCCACTGCCACAATCACACCCATGCAGAGGTATGGGAAGCATAACACTGCATGAGAAAGGCCCTTGGGACGGCAGTGGCCGTGCTAGGGTAAGGCTGTACCAGCTTTGCAGCAGCACAGGGACTGCGAACTGCAACGCATGAGCCTCTTTGCAGAGATCCAAGCTAGCTGCTTGTTCCCACCCCTCCTCACTACTGCAACAGGTGTGGGGCTGCACACTGCGCCGGCACAGCCGGCAATGCCAGGAATGTGCCGAATGCGTCGGGGCTTGACTGCAGGAGGTCTGAGCACAGAGCTGCCGATGAGTCACTTGGAGGGCTGGCAGCAGCCCGTGAACCCGGGGACAAGTGAACCCAAAGTCTCCCCAAACCCAAATCCATGCGAGAAGCAGCTGCCCTCCAACCCGCAGCCGGCTGGCTACTCCAAGCCTACGCCGTGCGGTGGTGGTGGTGGTGGGGCTGAGGGTTTGGCACTGGGGGTGGAAACAGAACGGTGTCTTGTGTTGTGTCCCCCAGCATCCCGAGCTGCTGCCCCAGAAATGGGAAATCCAAAGGCTGCACCCATATGCAAAGGGGCCGAGCCCTGCTGCAGGCAGATCTTATCGGCCGCCGCATCTGTGCTTATTTACAGCTCGCTCCTGTCTGTGTGGGTTTTTTTGGCCGTTCGATGGTCTTCTATCTTGATTAAAACCATCCCCACAGCAGCCCTCTGCTTTCCAGCCTGCACGGGGTGGTGCCGTGCAGATGTTTGTCCAAAGCTATTTATGAGCACTCGCAGCCTGGACGCCCCCGGGGCCGCAGCCAGGGCTGAGCTGCTGGAGAAGACAAAATCCACTGCGTGTCGGTGTCCGAAATCCCAATCTGCATCGGGCTGTGAGTACCTCCACCCCATAGCTACAGCAGTGGGGCCACGCTGGAGGAGGGGAGCATGGGCTGAGCGCGGATGTTTGCTCCGTTATGGCAGGAAAAGGGGAAGCACGGGGCTGGGGAGGGAGGTGCTGCAGCTTTCCTCACCCTGGGGGTCTCCTTTGGTGGCTGAGCTTTTTCTCGTCCCCTCTGTGGCTGCAGGCACTGATGCGCTCTGGCATGGGGGGGGGGCTGGTGGCAGCTGCAGCCCAAGGTTAATCATCAGCTGCCCCACAGGTTGGCTAACAGCAGTGGGAAGGAGAGGGGATGTGTCCAGTCCCTGCAGCACTGGAGGGGTCTGTGCCTGGGGAGCAGAGAGATGTCCCTACCAAGGGATTAACCCTTCACTGACCGCACGCCTGGCTGCAGGTGGTGACATTCATTAGAGAGAACACGGGCCCTTCCCAGAGACACAGGGATGGTGCCGGCTGTGTGCTGCACACCAAGGTTACCCCGCAGCATCCCCCTCTCTGCTATTCCCCACTGCTCCTCGAGCTGCAGGAAGCTGCAGGGTCCAACCCCACTGCACAGAGACAGAATGAGGCCCTCAGGGTCTGCGCTGTGCGGACACATGGAGCAGCGTGGGGTGTTCATAATGAGGACTTTGCAACCCCCACCAGGTGCAGCTGCTCAGTGCTGTAGGGACAGCCACAAATCCCCCAGCGTGCAGAGCCCCTCAGGAGCCCCTTTGCTCTGGGAGAGGTTGGATGGATGAGCTGCACCGTGGCGACGTGCGAGGGGGCTTTGGGACACCGTAGCCAACGCCGATGGAGGAATCCTACAGCTGCGGCGCGGTGCCGAGGGGGTTAAGGCAGCCGGGCTGCGGTGGCTGTTAATGATTGATACTGACCGCGGTCCCGAAGGGCTCTGCAGGAAATCACCCAGCGGCAGCGCACAGCCGCCGGGGTTGGCAAACGGTGCGGGCGGAGGGGACGCGCGGTGACAGCGGTGAGTGCGGTGCGGTGCGGTGCGGGGACACACGTGGGCCATTGTCTGCGGCCGGGGAGCACGGGGTGACGCGGATGTGGCCGCCGAGGTGTCACTGCGGTGCCGGTCGCCTGAGGGATGCTGTCGCGATTGTGGTGTGCGGTGGCTTAAGCAGGTGCTGAGGATTTGGCCCGAAAGGATTTCCCCACGCTGCTGCCGTAATCCCCCACCCCTGACCTGAGCTGCCCGAGGAGAGCTCGGCTCTGGTTTGCTTTCTGCCTCACGCCGGCGATTGCTTCAGACAGGTATTTCTGCTGCTGGAGGTGGTTTGGTAAAGAGCTTAGGGAGAGCTTTATATCCCCCAGCCCGGGGGTTGGTGTGTGGTTCTGTGGCCATACCCGTGCAGCACCTGGTTTGGAGGCTTTGCCCACAGCACTGCGCCGGACCCCACGCCCACATCCCCACCGTGACCCCAGCACTGGGGGGACAGTCTGCAGACCCAGAACGGTTCCAGGTTGGTGGGGGCTGTGGTGTGTGGGGGGGAGGCTGATGGCTGTGTCCTGAGCTGGGATGTGCTCTCCACATCTCACGTCTGCTCGCCCACACTGTGCCATGTGCATCTCAGGGTCGGCGCAGCTCTCCATGGGCACAGCGGGCGCTGAGGTGTGGGTGTGTTTGTCCCCAAGAAGGGACAGCGGGGCGGCGAGGCTGAAGTGGGGCACAGAGCCGTGATCTGCTCTGCCCCCATCCTCGGGTCACTGCCGTCACACCGCTGTGACGTTCTCCAAATGCCACCCCATGGATATGGGCTGCCCCGAGCTCTGCATCTCTTGCAGCAGCGCGTTTCAGCCAGGCTGTCCCTTTGAGGGATGCCTTCGCCTCTCCCCCCGCCAGTGCTGGAGTTGTGATGGAGCTGGAGTTACCAGGGAGATCAAACATAAACTCTCTGCTTCCCCCGGACTCCTCTCCTTGGCCGGAGCAGGAGGAGAGTGTCAGCCCCCCCCCCCCGCCGCAGGCAATGCTGGCTGCCAGCAGCCGCTTTGTTCTCTGGAAATCCCCTGAGGTCCCTGGGCTCCATCCCGCCCTGCAGTGCTGAGCACAGAGGAGGCTTCGTCATCCTATCTCCCACCTATGAGGGCTGGGACCTCGGCCCCATTAGGAACCCCAGCCCCGTAGGGTCCCGCAGATGTCCTGCTCAGTGCCACCACCGCCCAGCTGCGTGCTGGTGACATTACCCGTTGTGCTCAGTGATGCAGAGTCACCCTGTGGGACGTGGGAGCGCGGGCAGCCGCTGTGCTCCCTCCCTTCCGGGGACTTTGCCCAGCAGCTGTCAGCCCCGGTGCTGCGTGCGGGATCCAGCTCAGGCTTTGTGCCTTTCCCTCCTTATGCATCTCTCATGGATTTATTGCCAGCGTGTGTTTGCAGCCCAGAAAACCCAGCCTGGCCGCGGTGCTGGTGGGTTTGGTGGCCCACCCCGCAGGGTGCACAGGATGCAGCAAGCCATGGGTGCAGGCTGACATCAGTGACGGATGGTGAGGTGCGGTGTTTGGTCGCTGCTGTGGCTGCTGACGTGTGTGGTTTGTCACCAGGGTGGGGTGGCAGAGGAGGTGGGTGCTCATGGCACTCTCCCTCCTGGGGCTGCTCAGCGTTCCCTCCCTGCGTGCCCAGGCTTGGGGGTGCCAAATGGCACGTGATGGCCAAAGTGGCCCAGCGGTGTCCCAGCACCAGGCCCAGAACAGGGCAGCAGCTCAAATGAATGCATTGCATCCCCAGCAGCTGAATGGGGAACACCACAGTGCATGGGCCTATAGGAGCAGGGAGTGCAGATGCTGCTCGGATGCGTCCCCGCGTCGTGCCAGGAGCAGCAGGAGCCAGGAGCTCGTTGTTGTTAGCGTGGGGGCTGTGCTGGCTGCTGGCCCCCATCCCTGCCTCGGTGGTGAAAGCGGCTCCAGAAATGCTCTCTCAGCTCAGCTGGCGGCGTGGCTGGGGTTAGGGCACGGATTGGGTTACGGAGGAAAACCGGCGGTCAGAGGGAAATCTCCTTGCCTGGCTGTGCACCCGGCGCGGGTGTGTGGGTGCCCGCAAAGTGCTTTCATCCCAGGGCTGAGCTCACCACATTTCCAGGCTGTGCTGAGCCCGTGTCGGTGCCTGGTTAGGATGTGGGGCAGGCCAGGGGGTTGCATGGAGCTCTGCCCTCCTCTCTTTGCCTCCATCTCCTCCTCTCCCCGCAGCCTTTTCCCTTTCAGCCACCCCAAACAAGCCAAGCCCCACGCATAACTCCTGTAAGCAGAAGGGAATTTGGAAACGCTGAGAGCAGCAATTCCCAAACTTCTCCTCCATCAGCTCTGCTCCTGGCCGCCGATTCCCCTCTCTTCCCTTTGTTCAACTGAATTCCTGTCCGCTTGCTCTGCCCGTCCTCCCACAGTGCTGTGACCCACGCTGGGGCTGTCACCGTGCACCTCGCAGCCGAGCAGGGAAAGCGCACAGCCCTCGTTATCCCACTTGGATCGGTTGGAATGGCTGCACGAGGAGCAGCCTGGCCCCATCCTGCTGCCTTTGCCACAGCCCTTCACTCTGCATGGGGACAGCGGAGGAGCCGAGTGCTGGCACTCATCCTCTGGCTGTCGGGTCGCTGCTGCGCCTGCAGAATTCCTTCTATTTATTTTTTATTCTCTTGCATCCAATGTGCAGAACTGAGCCTTGTGCTCTGAGCAGCGCACAGAGGGTCTGGTTTATTATCGCTCAGGGGGAAATAAATCTTCCTGGAGCGTCACTGATTCCTCGCAGACAAAGCTGCTCCTTTGTGCTCCTGGCTGCGCGATGGGGCCGTGGCGTGGATGGAGGAGAAAGGCTCCATTTCCCTGTGCTTTGCTCCCAGATTTCTGCCCTGTTCTCCCCTGCAGGTCAGGGCTCAGCAGTTTGCACGGGGCCTCTTGGAGGTGGGTTTCTCTCCCACCTCCTTGCAGGGTGCCCGTGGGTGACTCTGTGGGTGCCGCCGTTCCCTTCTTCCTGGGAAAACAAACAGATTTCAAGGGCTTGGTCGGAGGACAGGGATGTGGCTGAGGAGGAGGGAGAGAGGTGAAGAAAGGGCTGGAAAAACAGAGGCAGGAGGCCAGGATGCAGGGCGAGTTTGGCTCACAGCCACCTGAGCCCATCGCCCGGGAGCCGCCTGGATGCTCAGCCCCGAAGCCGCTGTCGGAACGTGCATAAATGCTGCAGATTTACACCTCCAGATTTACGCCTCCAGATTTACAGCGGGCCCCTCAACGGGGCCGGGGCCAGGGGGTGGGGAGGCACGCACAGAGCTGAAATTCGGGTTGGGGTGTGGGAGGACAAGGTGCTTTTTCCTGGTGGCGTGCGGCCAACATGGGAGCTAGGGGATGCTGTTAGCAGGCTGGGAGTGTTTGGAGGGGTTGGCCTGGATTGAGCCTGACCAAGGAGGGGAGGGTGATCAGGATCCCCTTCCTCGCAGGTCTGCTCTGGGTTTGGTGCTTGGCAGATTCCCAGGGATGGGAGGAGAGGCTGCACTCCCCTCCTCCCCTCCTGCTCCCAGTCTGTGTGGATGACAGCCTGCAACCCCGACACCACAGGGATGGCCACAGTGTGGGAACAGCTCCTGGTTTTGGGTGCAGCTCAGAGACAGCTCACTCTGTGCCTGGCTCCAGCTCTCAGTGTGCTTTATGCATCCTGGTATATCCAGCTTGCTGTGCACGCTGCAAGGAGCTCTGCCAAGGCATGGGAGCAGCATGAGATGGGGTTACTGGTGCAAAGGGACTGCAGAGCAGACCAGGCACCTGCATGGATGTGGAGCTCTAAGCACATGAATAGCACTGATGGAGAGGGGCTGTGCGCCATGCCCTGGGGACCAGGAGGGGTCCTGACCTCCAGGGCAGGCAACTGAGGAGGAAGGGAACGGGATACAGAGAAACTCCAAGCAAAAGCCTGAGCTGCTGGGAACAGCTCTTAGGCAGAGGCAGCTGTGAATCCTGCCAGGGATGCACAGTGCCACTGATGGGCATTGGTGATGATGCGCGTGTGGCACAGTGCTGCTGCTGCTGCCTGCACCAAGGGGGGAATGCATGTGAGGGATGCACCCATGCAGCACTTTGGTCACTGCAGGGTCCTTGGGTTGTGCTCCTGGCCACGTCCCAAGCTTTTGTTTGCAAACACTGGGCAGCAGTGACCTTCACAGTGCAGGAAGGGCACCGGGTGAGCCAGGAGGGTTTTCCCCATGGGGAAAGGGTGGGGTTGTCCTCCCTGCGCTCAGCAAACTTTAACTTTGGGGAGGGGGAAGGAAAGCAGCACCCAGAGAAAGTTTGTTCTTCACTTCCTGTGTTTATTCCCTTCCCTTTCTCCCTACCTTTAAGAAAAAGCAAAGGGAGATTGAAAGTATGCTTTTTTGGTGTGTGTTTACCCTAAGGAGAAGCCCCAGCTTTTCTATCCTGAGAGATACAGGGCAGTGCTGCTCAGAGCCCCGGTGTATGGCTGCTCTCTCCAGCACAGAGGTGCCCATGGTTATGGCCACCCTGGACGGCTGATGGCTGTGACATGGCCCAGCTGGCACAGGGAGAACAGCACTGCTCTGAGATCACACAGCCAGGGCTGGACCCTGCTTCACAGCTCCTGAAGCCACTGCTGAGAGCAGCTCTGTGCCACCCTTGGGTGCAACCGGGGATGGGGCAGGAGGTGAAGCGTTGGGGTGTTTGCTGGCTCTGGTGTTGGTGCTGGCACTGGGTGCACAGCAGCAGGTTGGCACGTGCCCATGAGCCGTTGGGGGACCTTGACCACTGGTAGCAGATGGTGGCAGTGATTGGGGAGCTGCAGTGGTGCGGATGAGCGCGTGTGTCCCACCCCACAGCTAGCAGCGTGCCAGCTAGGGGAGCAGTGCATTGCTCCTGGCTGCCTCCGGAGCAGTGTCAGCCCACGGTGGTCGAAAGGGGTGCACAGGGTTGACTGGGAGCTGCCATCTCGGCCTTCCTGGAGCATCCTCTGTCTGTGCTGTTGACGTGGTTCCCATCCCCAGCTTCTCCCCACTGCCCTCCTGGCAGTGACGAGGACTGTTTGTGCTGACCAAGGTGAGCATTGGGGTGGGCACCAGCATTGGGGTGGGCACCAGCACTGACCCTACTCAGCCTAGTTTGGCCAATGAGGGAGGCTGTGCCTCCAGGTCCTGATTTCGGGAGGAGCAGGTGAATGATGCAATGCTGCTGATGCTGGGCTGAGCAGCACTGCATGCTGGCGGTGTCCCGAGGTGGTCCCAGGGCACTGGCAGAGCAGGGACGTGGTGTGATGGAGGCCAGCTGCTTGCTGCGCTCCGCTTCCTTCTTTGGAGGTTTCCTTGGAGGGGAGGGAAGGCAGCGCTGACATCTCAGTGCATTATCATAACAGTCCTGGTGCATTCGCATTGGTTTTTCAAAGCGCCGTGCCCAGGGGGAGGGCTGGGTAACCCCAACTCTGCCTCCCCCCTTCTCCTGTCGGCTTGCAAAGGGCTCCCCAGACCCCATCCCCGAGTGTCGGAGCCCCACGCGGTCTCCATCCCCTGTGCTGCACGGCGGTGGTTGGTGCTGCTGGGGGTCCCGCTGCTCTCCTGATGTGACCTGGGAAGGGACGGAAGCGCAGTAGGGAGGGAGCGGGGAGGGTCTGGGGACAGAAGCAGGGGGAAGGGACGCAGGCAGCGAATGCAGGGCAGCAGCAGCGCCGGCACCGCGCGGCTCCCTTCCTCACCGCCGCACCGTCCCCTCCCTGAGCACACTGCTCTGTGCTGGGGGGGGGACCCCGCAGCCCCCCATCCTGCCCCGCTCGCCCTTCGCTCGCCGGATCGCTGCACCTGGCTCGGGGGGGAGGCGGCGAGCGCTGCGCTGCCCTTCGCTTCTCCTCTGCGTGGGGACGCGAGCGGGAGCCGCAAGCTTGTCCCCGCTTTGCTGCCTCGCCAAGCCGCACCGCATCGGGGCTGCCAGCGCCCGCGGGAGCCGCTCTCTGAGCATCTCCGCTGCCACCGTGGGAAACACCGATGCCACCGGCGCGGATTGGCGCAGCTGGGAAAGGACACCGAGCCCCACCGCGCGCTGCCGGTGTCCCCCCGCCCGTGCGGCACCGCCGTGCCCGCGGCACGTGTGGCGTAAGCGGTCGTTGGGTGGCACGGGACCTGCCTTGCCCGCTGCTGCCATGGTGGGAGCCGGCAGCCGGCGCTGAGCTCGGAGGGCCCCGGCATCATGCTGAAGTTTCGGGCGGATCGGAGGGTGAGGTAGGACCCCCCCGGGGTGGGCAGGGGGAGGTCGGGTGGTGCGGAGGTGGTGGCGGTGGCTGAGGACCCTCAGCCCGGGCAGGGACTGCTGCATTGCAGTGCTTGGGAAGAGATGTGAACTCGGAGTTTCTGGAGCAGAGTCAGCCGAGGCAGATGGTTTTGGGGGGGTAAGGAGCTCCTCTCGTGTTCCTGAGGCCCGGGGGTGGGAACAGCACGGGGAGGGACTGTGAGTGCCTGGGTTGGTGCCGGGAGGAGATGCAGGGGCTGTGATGCTGGGTGGGCAGCTTGGCCTGGGGCAGAGCTCAGCCTCTGGGCAGGGAAACCCACAGCAGTGCGTAGGTGGTGGGCAGGGCTGGGGAGTCAGGGGATCTGGGGGATGTGCTCAGCGGGGGTTTGGCGGTACCGGTGGCTCAAGGCAGCCCCCACTATGCAGGACTGAGGATTGGGGTGCTGCTCGCTCACTGCATGCACCCTCCCTCTGTGTCAGCATCTCGAGCTGCCCTGTCACTGCTGTGCTGTGGCTCTCCAAAATGGGGACAAACGGTGGCAGAAAGCTCCTGTGGTGCCTTCCGATCTGGGAGCAGGGGTTGGGAACACTGCCTCTGCAGAGGACTCACATCAGATATGCTGGAGGCACAGAAAAGCGTGGTGCCAGGGGAGTGAGTGCTGCCCTCGCTGTAGGTTGCGGAGGTTTTTAGGGTGACCCCCAGTGAAGGGAAGAGCAGAGATGGGTTCAGGGCCAGGGTGGGACCTGCACGGGGGAAGCTCCCAGCAGGGCTTTTTTTGGCAGAAAGCAGTGACCATCCCTGAGCCTGGCTGCAGCCCAGCCTCGGGGTGAAGCGTGCATGGATGGGATGGTCTTGGCAGATGTTTTCTTGCTCGAACTTCCCCTGTTTTGCTGACACTCAGCGCTTCGGCAGCGTGACGGGCTGTTTGCACGCTGCCTTCATGGGTGGCCATGGGCAGCTGTGTCCCCACGCCCAGCAGTTTTGGGGGACTGTCATCACGAGGGGGTCCTTTGCACCCTCCATTGCAAAGCGAACTTCCCAGGATGGAGGTGGCAGCCCCCACCCAACACGAGGCAGCTGTGCTGCATTTTGGGCTCAGCTGGCTGCCAAAACCCCACCGAGGGGTCTGCAGAGAGCCCCCCAAAGCAGCAGCGGGGCCAGGTGCTTTGTGACCCTGGCACTGTGGCAAACGGCTCTGAAACCAGCGAGCCCAAGCAGAGGATGTGACGTCGGCATTGTTGCTTTCAGCTCAGCCCAGGCTGGGCCGCGGCTGCTGCTCCTGCAGCGATTCATTCTGACAGCTGGGGGGGGTTATGGAAATGTCTCACCACGCCACAGCCGGTGCTGTGTGATGTGTCCAGCAGAAGTAATGAGGTCTCAGCTGGCAGAGACCTCATTCCGGCTCTCGGCGAGGCAGGCGCATTCTGGGAAGCACAGGTGAAAGGCGGTGCAAACAGTGCAAGATGCACAACAGAACGGTGCTAAAAGCAAAGGGATTTGAGGGGTGAGCGGGGGTGGATGGAGCTCTCTGCTTTGCACAGGTGGGTGGGCAGCACCTCGCTGGGTTTCTGTGCACCCTCAGACCCCATCCTTCTTCTCCCTGGGTGCTAACGGAGCCCACTGCTGTGTCTTGCAGCCACAATGAAAGGCGGAACACCTTCCTGCACCCAGTGACGGGGCAGCTCCCGGAAGAAAACTCAAGATTAGACTTGCAAAAGTAGGTTGGCTCCCACCTCCCTTTGGTTTCAGCACCGGGGTGGGCTGCGGGATAGGGAAACATCGCCTGGGGGATGTGGGAACACAGCCATGCTGACAGCCCCCTCTGTGCCACAGGCCGACCTTGGACATGTCAAGCAAAGCAGGAAGCAAGCGCCCGGCGAACAGCAGCAGCAGCAGCGAGCCCTCCAACCACACCATGGTGACGGAGGTGGCCCCGGAGCGGCCCGGAGGCCGGGTGCGTGCCCGGGTCCACGTGGCACAGCGGGCAACGACGGAGCAGATGGGAAGCGGGGGTCAAACCCGGGCACTGAGCTCATCCTCTCCCCCTCTGCAGGCGTCGCGCTCCTCCCGTAAGGGCATCACCTTCGGGAAGCGCTCCAACTCCATGAAGAGAAACCCCAACGCCGCCGTCACCAAAAGCGGTTGGCTCTACAAACAGGTGCCCCAACCCCGCCGTGCTCCATCCCAAAGGGGTGCACCTCCCAGTGGGTGTGTGCTGCCAGCATCTCACTGCTCCTCTCTTGCAGGCCAGCTCGGGGGTGAAGCAGTGGAACAAGCGCTGGTTCGTGCTGGTGGACCGCTGCCTCTTCTACTACAAAGGTACAATGTTTGTGGGCAGTCTTGTTTTTGCAGGTGCTTGCTTTTGTGGGTGCACACTTTTGTGGGTGCACGCTTTCATGGGTGTTTCTGCTTCGGCAGGCGCTTGCTTTTTGTGGCCGTGTGCTTTTGTGGGTGCTTGCTTTTTGCAGGTGTTTTTGCTCTTTGCAGGTGCTTGCTTTTTGCGGGTGCTCACTTTTATGGGTGCTTGCTCCTGTGGGTGCTCTCCGTGCTGGGGCACCGAGGGGTTAATGCTCTTCGCCCGCCTCCTGGCAGCTCACTCAGCTCAGCTCTCCCTGGCAGCCGAGGGCGAGCATGAATTATTGAGCAGGTTGGCATACTGAGCAGCAGCACTGCTTGCAGGGAAGGGCGAAGCAACAGGAAGGCAGTGCACTGCCACAGGTGGGCTGCTCACCATGCATACCTGCCGGCCAGGGTCCCACCTCTAAACACCCCTGTTTGCCCACCAGATGAGAAGGAGGAGAGCATCCTGGGCAGCATCCCTCTGCTCAGCTTCCGTGTGGCGGCCGTGCAGCCCTCCGACAACATCAGCAGGAAGCACACCTTTAAGGTGAGTGCGGGGCTGTGCCGGGCAATGGGGGGAGGAGGGAGGGACGACTGACGCTGGTGGGGTCCCTGCTGTGCCCTCCTCTCGCTTTCTTGGTGGTGGGGCATAGAGCAGAGCCCAGCTGCAGAGAGGAGAACTGCCAGAATCCCCTGGGATGTGCTGGGGAAACTGAGGCACGAGGAGGGCAAAGCAGCATCACCTCCCACTGGGAATGCTTTCCCCTCCAAGCCCTGCTTTCATCCTGCCCATTCCAGTGGCATTTCTCAGCAGAGCTCTCTCTATCAGGCACAGAGCATCCCCAGCTCCATTTTTATGGCTTGCTTTTATTGTTGCATTAGTTGCTGCTCATCAGCACTCACTGCAGTGGATGTAGGAGGGGAGAGCTGAAAAGCAGAGGGTGGCTGTCCCACATCTTTCCCTGAGCAGACCCCATCTGTCCCCCCCACAGTGATGCTCAGTGGCACTCACACAGCACTGGTGGGCACCAGTGTGCACCTTGCAGCACTGCCACCCCTGTTGTATGGTCCCCGAGCACCTCCTTGCTGCCTTGATGCACAGCCTGACTTGTGCAAAGCCGAGCTCACACCTCCCTGCTCGTGAGTTCCACAGACCCATCCCTGCACCTCTGCACTCCCTCAGTGCGTGTGCACCCAGACAGACCCACCCACCAATAGAAATACTGAGCCAACCCCCAGTGCTGGAGCTGGGGTCAGAGCACTGCAGCCCTCATCTCTGCACATGAGGTTTCCCATCCATGGGCAACGCACACTGCCAGCTGTGGGCTCCAGCACCTCAAGCACTGCTCTGAGTTCACTATGGGGATGATTTTGCAATCTGAAGGGTACATTTATGTAGCTGCCACCCTGAAACCCACAGCAAGCATGGCTTAGGTTGAGTGCTTGCAAGCAGTGATTACCATGTGCCCATGCCCAGAAAGCTGTGTCTGTCTGTATGTCTGTGTTGGGAGCAGAGCAAAGACCCAGAGATGGCTTGTGATGATGGTTGGGGAGGAGACCTGGAGGGCTGATATTCACCAGCTGAGCTCTAAGCATGAGGGGCTGTGTTTTTGTGTGCACCTGAGTGTGCCAGTGGACGGCTTTGTCCCATCCCTGGAGGTGCCCGAGGTCATGGATGGGACCCTGGGCAGCCTGAGCTGGGGGTGGCAGCCTGCCCATAGCAGGAGTAGGACTGGATGATCTTTAAGTCCCCTCCAACCCAACCACGTTATGGTTCTCTGATTCCTGGGGACCCTCCCACCATGCTCAACACACCCCCGAATATCCCAAAGCTGCGGTGTCACAGTGATCCCCATCCACCTCCAGGGCTGAGCGGTCCCCAAAGCAAAGCGAGGGCTGCGCCCGCGCTCCCCCCGCTGCGCTTTGACCCCATCTCTGTGTTTCCTCCTCTCTCCGCGGGCGAGGATCCCCCCGGGCAGGAGGTCTCCGAGCGCCCGTCGGCCACACCAGCACCCAGCATAGGTACATCTGCTTGCGTTATGGGTGCATGCAGAGGGTGAGGGGCTGCATGCTTCGCTCGCCCCGCTCCCACTAATCCGGGGGAGGAATTGGTTTGGTTTGAGCTCTTGCTCAGAGCTCTCGAGCTATGAGGACTGGAGGGGCCAGGCAGGAGGCGTCCCTGTCCCCAAGTGGAAACCCCGAATGGAAACCCAAGGGAAGGTTCTAATCAGAACCTCCTTTTTTTCTTGTTGTTAATTAAAATGATAAAAATTGAACCCTGGAGGTCTTTCACAAGGAAAAAATCTGCTTTTTTTTTTTTTTCCATTTCTTCCTCCTTGCTGCCTCCCGTTCCTCTCCAGAGAGGGGGAAGGTGGTTGGTTCAAAAAGGCCCAGGGCAACCAACCCTGCTTGCAGCACAGGGTGGGGTGTGGGCATGGAAAATGAGCCCACAGTGAACTTTTTCCCCCTAAAACATTGAACCAAGAAGCCACCTTCCCCCTCGTCCTGCATGAAGGGTAACAATTGGACTGACTGGGGGTGAGGGCATCACATTGAGCCTTCATCCCACCTGGTGCTGTGAGAATGCTCCTGGGGAGGGAAGGACGGAGCACTGCAGCATCAGGAGCTCTTGCCAAGCAGGAGATGGAGCTCTCACACCTCCTGTCTGTCTCTCTCCCCACTTCTCTGCCTCCCTGCAGGTGACGGTGTGCTGGGTGGAGGAAGTGCCAGCGAGTAACGAGCAGTCCCTGTCTCCCCAGGCCGAGCACGCTGGCATCCGGACGTACTTCTTCAGCGCTGAGAACACAGAGGAGCAGGAATCCTGGATCCAAGCCATGGGCGAAGCTGCCCGGGTGCAGATCCCCCCAACCCAGAGGTCAGAGCATTGTCCCCGTCGCAAAGGGCTGGAGACACTCCTCTGCCTCTTGGGAATGGGGTGGGGTGGGCATGGGAGCAGAATGGAACTGGGGAGCGTCAGCATCCCGCTGAGGCTGTGGGAAGAGGGAGGGGATGTTGACAGCCATCCTGAGGGCGTTAGGAAGGAAAAGTAATGCTCTGCTTGCATCTCCATGCCCTCCAGACACGAGAAGACGGACTCTGAGAACATCCCCCCCAGCAAACACCACCACCACCATCGTAATACCGTGCACCACGAGCACCCCAAAGCTGACCCCGATGCCAAGACCCGGGGTGAAGGCGATGGCCGTGGCTCAGAGAAACTCGAGAGGAAACCAGAGAGGATAGAGAGCAAGAAGGAACCCTTGGCCAAAGCCAACGGCATCGCCGGGCAAGAGATACCCTCCGAGCCCGGCAGCCCTTACCCCGAAGCACCGCGGGCGCCAACGAGCACAGAGCGGCCGCCCCAACCCAATGGTTGGCCCTACACATCCCCCAGCCGCCCTGGCAGCACTGCGTACCCCCCACCCGATGGGGAGAGCGCTGCCCACCGCCGCAGCTTCGCCCCCCGCACCAACCCCGAGAAGATCGCGCAGCGGAAGAGCTCCATGACGCAGCTGCAGCAGTGGGTGAACCTGCGCCGGGGCAATGTGCCCCCCGAGGAGCTGCGCAGGTGAGGGCTGTGAGGTCCGGTGGGGGCTCTGGGGGTCCTTCTCCTTTTCTCCAGGGTGACGTTCTGGGAATATTTTGCCTCTTTCCACCTATTATATCCCCTCTTGGGATCAGCAAATCATGTTAGATCCAAGCTGTAGGACACCCCAAAAGCCGAGCAGGGTGGGTTTTGGAGGGGATCACCTTGTGGTCCCCAGGATGAGGGGCACCAGCCAGCTTTCCCAACGCTGCTTGCTCTAAGGGTGTCCTTGCCTATTGTGACCACTCAGTTCTCACTCTTCTCTTCCCTTCCAGCCCCACCAGGTTTTACCCCGTGTCTCGCCGGGTGCCCGATTACTACCCCCCCTACTCACCCCAGTACCCTGAGGACTACCAGTACTACCCACCCGGCGTGCGCCCTGACAGCATCTGCTCCATGCCCGCCTACGAGCGGGTCAGCCCTCCCTGGGCACTGGAAGACAAGCGGCATTCCTTCCGCAACGGGGGTCCCTATCAGCTCCGGGAATGGAAGGAGCACCCCAGCTTCGGCCGGCAGGATGTCCCAGTCTGGCTCCCTGGTAGGCAGCCGACTTACTTCGACGAGGTGGATGCCGCCTCGGGATCGCTGCGGAGGATGTCACTGCAGCCCCGCTCCCGCTCCGTGCCCCGCTCGCCCAGCCAGGGATCCTACAGCCACACTCGGGTGTACTCCCCGGTGCGCTCACCCAGCGCCCGCTTTGAGCGGCTGCCGCCCCACGGAGAGGAGATTTATGTCGACCCCGGCACCTTCATGATGAGGAGATCCATCAGTTCTCCCAAGGTAAGCACTGGGGTGTGCCGGGGTGGAAGGGACCCTGCTTGAGGGCTGTAGGGTGGGGATGCTGCAGCGCAGCTTGTCCCCTCTGTGCGCATGTGTTGGCTTCGAGATGCCACCAAGTCCTTGGTGTGCAGCAGTGGGTGGCTTTAGGTCCTCCCTTAGGACCTCCATGAGCAAAGTGATCCCAAGTGGGGCATGCTGGTGCTCCTGCATGGCTGCTGCACTGCTAAAAGCCAGCCCTGACCCTGCTGCGTGGCTAGGCTCCGCACGGAGGGGAGCAATCAGCCCCCATTTGCAGCAGTGCAGCATAGAAAAGAGTGAATACAGGGAGATACCATGCACCCCTCACCTGTCCATGGGGTTTGATGGGAGTCTCCTCTCTCCTCAGTATGACTATCTGGGTGACAGGCGGCCCATCCCTGCGGGAATGTACCCCTACCACTACCCAGCATCCCCCACGGTCCACGACAAGATGGTACGTATGCTGCCAGTGCCAATGGGCTGAGCTGGGGGGCTCAGAGCCAGGGGGTTCACAGCCATGTGCTCCTCAGTGCCCTCAGCCCCACGGGATGGGGTGCAGGGTCTGTTGTGGGGCACAGCTCACCCTGCCTTGGATGGATGAGAAGGAAACGGCTGCTCCAGGAGGGTTGGAGATGGGCTGCAATGGGGCAAGCTGGGACCGTGGAGCTTGGACTGATGTCTCTGGTCCCTCCTGGCCATGGAAAGCCCCTGGCCCTATGCTGGGGTTGAGGGTGCAATGAATCACCCCTGCAACCCCCTATGCTCTGCAATACCCATCTTGTCACTGCTCTCCTGGGGCTGGGATGAGGCTGGCATGCTCCCTGCACCTCTCCCCTCCTTGCGCCTCACTTTGAGCTGCTGCTGCTGCTTGTCCCTGGATGGTGTTTTTTCTCCTCGATCGTGGAGCTGGACCTGCAGGTCCACATAGTGCAGCACAGCCCTGAAACTTCATGGCAGGAGCAGCCACTGCGGGAGGGAGAAGCATAGATTTTCATCAGCTGTCCATGCTGCCATCCATCCTCACCAGCAAGAGATGCAGGGACAGTGAGCAGAGCCCCGGCATAGGGAGAGGGACCTGCACCATCCGCAGCCCTCCTTGCTTTGGGCAGAGGAGGTGGCACTTTGCTTCCCCAGCTGAGAGGTCTTTGCATTTCTGCAGCCTCCACCTAACCGCTTTGCTTCTTCTTTTATATGTTTTGTGTGTTCGTTTCTTGCCGCATGCCTGCTGGCTCCGGGTAGGATGAACTTTTAGACCTTCAGTTGCAAAGAAACCTAGAGTATTTGGACCAGCAGGTAGGCAGAGCTGGCTGCAAGCCTCACGCTGCTTACGTCCCCATGTGCCCCATCCCCAGCAGCGTTCCCGTCCCTCCCAGCGCAGCATCTCGTCCCCTAACATCCATCCTCACCCTTCTTGGCACTAAAGCAGCACGAGTCATCTTTGGTTTGCTTCCTCCATCCTCCTTCCCCTCTGTAGGGTTGTTCATTGCTTGGCGGAAAACCACCCCTGACAGTGTCTTCTGTGTGGTGTGCTGGAGCCGAGGGGCAACGGGGGGACACCCCTGGGTCTGGGGGCGCCTACAGCATCGATGCTGCAGAAATGGTGGCCCAGGGCTGGGCACAGCACGTAGCACCCATAGGCACTGGGGTGCTGGGGACTCGCCCAGCATCCACGCTGTGCTGCAGGGGGAGGAGGGCAAGCAGGGTGCTTTGGTGATATGCTCACCGTGCGCATCCTCCAAGGCGAGAGGTGGGAAGCAGAGCTGGGATTGGGTGACCGGCCCTGAAGTGACAGCTCTGGGGCTTGGCATGCTGTGGGGCGTTTGGAGGAAAGCCACGAGCTGACCTCATTCTGGAAGCAGGGTGAGGGAGAGCCTCGGGGACAGCTGTGGGAGCGGTGGGGTGGGAACCACCGGCACCGACTGCCACCAATGAGGGGTCCGGAGCCATCGGCTGTTGCTGCCGCCTGGTGCTCGCTGCAGGAGCCACGTTTGCACTGAGGGAGCTGCTCCAGTACAGTCTCATTAGTCTGTGAATCCCCATCGGTGCAGCAATCACCGAGATCTGTGTCTGCCTTGGAGCAGAGCCAGGGACACGCAGGAGCGCTCGGTGCAATAAAAGCTCTCTGGATTATTTCAACGCCGTCGGCAGCGACGCTCCCTCACCGAAGCACTTTGAAATGCTCCCTAAAAAGGCTTTCCGTCTCCTCCTCCTCTCCTGCTGACCTCTAATTCAGGGCAGTGCTGCCAAGCAGCTCTTTTAAAACAATTCACTGCTTTATTTTCGCTCTCTGCGTTTATCCAGAGAGCTGTGATGTATCACTGGTCGGCTGCCTTGGCTGCACCCCAATTGGTGCTGCTCCCCAGTGGGGTCTGCTCCTGGATCTGTGCTGCGAGGGCATCGTCACCTCTGTCTGCAGCACTCACATGTAACACATCCCCATGGGAGCACCCAGCTCTGCTGCTTGAAGCCACCGGGCTGGAATGGGGGACACTGCTGTCCCCATCCCCATCCCCTGAGCAGGGCCATCCCTCTGCTACGAGGGCAGGACACAGAGCTGTCTGTTGGCCTGACCTGTCTGTCTGTCTGCTGGGGCCATGCAGTGTGTTGCAGCAGTGGGCATCGTGCAAGCTTGTGTCTGTGAGTGCGGTTTGCTGCCCAGCCCAGGCTGGGTTCAATCTGTTTTCATCCCCAACAAAGCTTTCAGCCCCTGGGATGCTCTCAGCCTGGGGCAGGCATCTCCTCGTGGCTCGAGCCCTTGGGACATCTCTTGGAGGTGGCAGCACAATGCCCTGAGGGCTCCTGGCCAGCACTGCGCCCCCGCACCTCTCCGCTGACCTCTGACATTTCCTTCCCTGTCTGTCGCAGATGAGCGAGAGCGAAACCCTGATCAGTATGGTGAACAGGATGGTGGAGAGCTCCTCCCCTAGGGCTCAGCTCTACATGCAAGTAAGCCTTGCTAATGCCCGTGCATGGCAGGCCACGCCAGCCTCCCCACGCCATCCCTGAGGTCACCTCCTGCCATTCTGCTCATGCAAACTCCAGCATCCATGCAGTGCTGGCACATCATGCTCTGGGGGTCCCGCTCGTCCATCCCAGGCTTTGCTAAATCCATCCATGAGCCATTCCAGCCCTATAAACCTTTGTGGTCCTGAGAGCACAAGGAGGGGAAGCAGTGGTCCTGAGCTCTCATCTGCATTTGAGCGCTTTTGTGTATCAATGTGACCAGAAGGTGGATCTGGAGGAACCCAGCCCAAGGATCTGCAACCAAAGCGACATCAGGGAGAGGAAGCAGCCCATGCACATGGCTATGGCACGCTGCTCTTCCCCTGCCTGGAGTTTGGAGAGGCTGCAAAAGCCTGGGGACATCTGTGCTGATAGGTGCAGCTCGGAGTGCTGATGCTCTATGGGGAGGGGACGGTGCGTGGTCCCATCCCTGTGCAGCAGGGATGTGCCTCGGGGTGAAGCTGGAGCTGCTGTGATGCCTCTGTTGGCTGGGCTCTGTGCAGGATCTGCATCCACCGGGCTCTGGCATTTCCCAGGTTTGGGTCTGTTAGCATTGTCCTGTGGTTTTAAATCACTCTTAAGAAGCATCTTGCTTTCTAGCAATAATGATCCCCTTCTTCCTATCTTATGCCTTTCATCTCAAGGTCTTGGAGGCATTTAATTGGTGAGGTCCCATTAGTAATTTAGATTTCCAGGAAAGGCAAATGACTCACAGAGAAGCTGGATGGTAAACAGGTCCCGATGCAGCAGCTGATTTATAGGCGCTCTGACTCCACTCAGTGGGATTACAGCTTAATCTTGCTGCCTTCATTTCCCTGCCCGTGGAATGGTGGTGGTTATACACCAGGCAGTTAATGAGTCACGAGACATCTCTTGGAGTCAGGCAGAGAGCTTGGCTCGGTGCTGCTCACCCAGCCCATGGTAATGGGGCTGGCACTGGGGCTCCCCAGGGCTGGGGCAGAGGGGCTGCTCCTCCCCACGGGTCTCCTGGCAGCCCCTGGCACCCCGGAGCCGTGCTGAGCCCATGCTCTGCTTGCAGGTGACGACACCCTTCCCAGAAGCCTACAGGGAGACCCTGCATGCCTACAAGATAAGCGAGCAAGACACCGATGTAAGAGCAAATGTCCGTGCTGCATGTTCCCAGTCTGTCCCGTGCTATTGCCCCCATCCCCATGTGCCCTGTTTCCTGCAGGCTGAAACCCACACACTGTCCCATCCAAC
Organism: Gallus gallus; assembly: GCF_016699485.2. Lineage (NCBI taxonomy): Eukaryota > Metazoa > Chordata > Aves > Galliformes > Phasianidae > Gallus > Gallus gallus. The sequence continues at coordinate 1,779,726 of NC_052557.1, read as the reverse complement.
CAACGCCACGTTCTATGCCTTGGCTGCATCCTATCTCTCCTGGAGAGAGATCAGCCCTCTCTTAGCCCTCCTCTTGGCCCTGGTTGAACACGGATCTGTTTGCATGGGTGTCTGCAGCACCCCACATCCCATTTCTGGGCTCTCACCCTTCCCTTTCACTTTTTCTTGCCGGGAACAGAAGCTGCTGGGGAAGCTCTGTGAGCAGAACAAAGTGCTGCGGGAGCAGGAGAGGCTGGTGCAACAGCTCCGAGCAGAGAAGGTTCGTGGTGTGCATGGTTCTACGTGGTGCTGCTGCAACATCAAGTGCCCCAGGGCTGAGTGCATGTGGGGATAAACCCCACTGCAAGGCAATGGGGATGGCAAGGAAGCAGCATGTCTTGCTTTCCTGGGGTTCATCTGTGGGGTGGGGGAGTTGTGCTCACGTCATGGTTCCATGCATTCATGGCCCATTGAGAAGGGAGAAAGCTACTCCTGCACCAGGATGCTCACAGCTGCAGCACCTCTTGTTCCCCTCAGGAGAGTCTGGAGAGTGCCCTGATGGGGACGCACCAGGAGCTGGAGATGTTTGGGAGCCAGCCCGCCTACCCTGAGAAGCTGCTGCACAAGAAGGAGTCCCTGCAGAACCAGCTCATCAACATCCGTGTGGAGCTGTCTCAGGCCAGCACGGTAATGGGGCTGCTCTGCACTCCCTGTCCCCACCCATCCGTCCCAAATGCATGGAGCACCCAGCAGAGCTTGCACCAGGTGACTGCTGCAAAACCGGGGGGCAAATCCACCAACCCAATCCCCCCAACTCCCTCCACAGGCCTTGGCCAACAGCACGGCTGAGTATGAGACCCTGGAGAGCGAGGTGTCTGCCCTGCACGATGACCTCTGGGAGCAGCTGAACCTGGACATCCAAGTGAGCGTCCCCCGTTGTCCCCTTTCCCATGCAGGTGGAAGCCACCTGATTCCTCTGCTGAGAGCTAATTTGCAAGCAGCTGCTGGTGCTCAGCGTCCTGCTTTGACCTTGCCTAACAGCACACAGATGCTGATAAAGGCGCTTTGCCTCGGGCGTTGATGAGGGGCTGCATGGGGCTGGGGGGTTCCACCAGCTCCACCCCAGCCTGCAGCTCCCTGTGGGATTCGAGCTGTGGGTGTGATGGCTCAGCTCCCCCAGGGCTGTGTCTGTTGCAGCTGAACACCCCAGGCCCTGTCGCTGGGATGCAGCCAGGATGGGATGTGCAGGGCTGGGTGTGGGGCTGGTGGCAGCAGGGGCCGCTCTGACCTCTGTCTTTCTCCCCCTCCACAGAATGAAATGCTCAACCGGCAGATCCAGAAGGAGATCTGGAGGATCCAGGATGTGATGGAGGGGCTGAGGAAGAACAACCCGTCCCGTGGCACCGACACTGCCAAGCACAGAGGTGAGAGGGCTCTGACCCTGCATGGCGCAAAGCCCAGCATGGCACAGCTTGGCACATCTCTGATGACAGCACTTTTGGAGGCACCGTGCCGTGATGCATGCACTTATTTCTGCTTTTCTCTGCAGTGGCCATCGGCCCCTCAGGCACCTACAGCTCCAACAGCCCCGCCAGCCCACTGAGCTCCGCCAGCCTCACCAGCCCCCTGAGCCCCTTCTCTCTCATCTCTGGCTCCCAGGGCTCACCCACCAAGCCAGGCCCCAGCGAGGTGAGTGAGCTGGGGTGTGCCTCTGGAGCCCTTCGTCACCATCAGGTCCTTCCTTGTCACTTTGCTCGTGGGCTGGCCCAGTCTCCTTGCTCTCAGGTGATGGATGAGCACATGGGGGCTGCGGGGTCTCCTGGAGACGTCCGACTCTGTGCTCCTCACAGGGAATTGAGATCTCTGGGGTCCTACACCAAGGCTTGCTCAGCTCTTGCTGCCACCACAGTCCCTGCTTGCTCAAGGTCCAGCAGTGCTGAGCTCACCCACATCCTTGTGAATTTGAGGGTGGACTCCCCACAGCCGTGCCAAGCAATGCTGATGTCTCCTGGGGTCTGACAGCTCCAGCCCTGCCTGACCCTACTGGGAGGTGGGAAACATCCCCCTGTGCATGGGGATACCCGGTGGGCAGCAGCCACTGCGCTCCTCCTCCTGCCCTGGCCTTTCACTGTGTTTTGTCTCGGTCTCTTTCTAACTCTCTTTTCCTTCCCATCTCTTAGTTTCTGTGCTCTCACGCCTAATGCTCCTCTCCACCCCAGGAACCCGGCCCGCCTCGACCTCCCCTCCCCAAGTCGTACATCCCCCTGGAGCCTCCTCCGACTGTACCTCCACTCCCTAGCGAGAGCCGCCCCTGGCCGTACCCCACCTCCCCTTCCTGGCAGCGAGGCGGCGAGTCGCAGAGGGGACAGGTACCAGAACCTCTCCAGAGCAGCCCCAAGAAGCGTCCCTCCCCTCCATCCCTCCTTCCCTCCCTCCCCAGAGGCTGGGATCAGAGGATGGGGCTGCCCACAGAGGTGATGCTCAGGGGACAGCAGCACGTGGCACTGCCTCTCCAAGGGGCACAATGGGCAGGGACCCCACGGTGGCTTAGCCGTGTCCTCTCCAGGTCCCCCTTGCTGGTGCACATGCTCAGGACAGGGAAAGGCTCCTCCTGGGCAGCTGGAGGAGATGCAAATCTGCTGCAGCGTCTCTACGTTCCTCTGCCCTCTCCTCTCTTGCTGTCCTTTCACTCCTCGCTGTGCCAGGGGCTCAGCTGGCCTGGGGTGACCACATGAGTACACCCAATCCTAAGGATCTCTGGTGGCATCTCTGCCTGGGAATGGGACCATGTTTGTACTCTGGAAGACAGAAGTGTCCCTGCAATCTGGTAGTCCTGAGAGGGGCTCAGGATGTGTGCGTGTGGGGCTGTGAAAACAGAGAATGTTTGTTTGTGCAAGTAGCATCCCCAGCATCCATGCAACCACAGGGTACCGCAGTCACGGCTGTGCTGATCTGTGTGGTGTAAGGTGTGTTGGGATGCATCACCTCCATGCAGAGCACAGGGCAGCGGTGTGGAGTCACACTGCACTCTTCAGCCTCTCCCTGACCCCCTCCATCATGCTGGATCTGTTGCACTGTTAGCAGGGGAGGACTCTGAGAGCAGCCCTTGGCTTGCTCCCTGCTGCTGCCTGCTGTCCTACCGGGCCCCGTTCCCTCCCACACACAGGGGCTGGAGCTCAACAGTAGACACCTCCATCCTGCAGCTCTTGGGTACCACCTCTGAGCCATGTCAGGACTGTCCCCCTGTAGACAGCTTATCCCACACAAAACCACGTCACCAGGATGGTGATGGGTGCCTGGCCCCAATAGGTTGGGGTGAGAGCTGTGCAGCCCTCCCAGCCGCTGGTGGACCACGTTTGGGTGGCACAGATACTGCCTAGCCAAGTGTCTGTGTGCCCACCTGCTCCTGGGGCTGTGTGCCGCCCCGTGGCAGCATGTTGTGCCCAGGCACCGTGTGACCACCCAGCAGAGTGGTGGCTCACTGCGAACCCAATTTGTCCCCACAGCCCAAACCAAGCTTGGAGCAAAGCAAGAAGGAGACGCAGCGAACGGCTGCCCCTGGCCCCACTGCTGAGGGGCTGCAGAGCCGGCAGGAGCAGGAGGCAGAGAAGCAAGCTGCCCTCAACAAAGGTAGGCGCAACCCACTGGGTCCCCTCCAGCAGGCACACTGGGCTTCCCTGGCCACGGGGAGCATTTGTACAACATGCTGCAGAGCTCTCTATCAGCTCTGTGCACGGCCAGGATGCTGCTCTGCATCCCCAGAGGGGCTCAGCTCGATGTTTTGCTTTGTCCTGCAGTGGGCATTGTGCCGCCCCGAACCAAATCTCCGACAGAGGAGGAGGTGGTGCCCACAACAGGGATGCTGAGGAGGAGTGCCAGCGGCATGGCCAACGGGCTTGGCTCCCGGGTAGGGGCTGCAGCAGGGGGCTGGGCAGGGTGGGCAGTGCCAGGAGCTGGGCTGGCAGCTGAGGGCTCAGCAGTGCCATGTGGAGAGGAGGGGGAACGCATTGCTGTGTCTCAGCACCTGGCTGGGAGACACCCAACAGTTTGGGTGTCCCAGGAGCAGGCTGAGCGGCCCTTTGCAGAGCGATGCAGCTCAGGTGGATGGGGCTGGAACCTGTTCCATTTGGGGGGGTGTGACAATGGGGCCGGGCTCTCCCCAGGAGAGGCCGAAGAGCGCTGTGTTTGCCAATGAGACAAAGGTGAAGATGAGCGTGGAGGAGCAGATTGACCGCATGAAACGCCACCAGAGTGGCTCCATGAAGGAGAAGCGGCGCAGCCTGCAGCTGCCCGGCAGCCAGCAGCCCGACACCCCTGGTACGAAGGCACCTGCATCCTACAAAGTGGTGAGTCCCTGCACACATACGGCTGGGTGCAAAGCAGGAGTGGCTTTGTGGGGTGGGCTGAGGTCTCTGAAGGAGGAGAAGGGGCACCCGGGGCTGTGGCAGGGCACTGTTGGCTGGGTGTGGGGACTCAGCAGGGCTGGGGTCCCTGCAGGTGCGCCGGCATCGCAGCATCCACGAGGTGGACATCTCTGACCTGGAGGCAGCGCTGCGCTCTGATGAACCCGGCAAGGTGCACGAGACACCCCGAGAGGAGATCGCCCGGCTGCGCAAAATGGAGCTGGAGCCACAGCACTATGATGTGGACATCAACAAGGAGGTGAGAACAGGAGCTCCACGGGGGTGTGGGCATGGGGTAGCCCCTGTTCTGGAGGGTCAATCCAGCCCCTGTATTGTGTGGGGTCCTGGAGCCGGAGTGAGTGCTGCTTCCTGTGCCTGGTGTACTGGGAGCTGGGGTTGGTTGTGTGGGGAGTGTGTGTGCTGAGGAGGGGATGGGTCCCTGGTGAGCGGTGCTCAGCCCAGCCCTGCACCCAGCTATCCACACCGGACAAAGTCCTCATCCCCGAGCGGTACATCGAGCTGGAGCCCGACACGCCACTCAGCCCCGAAGAAATGAAGGAGAAACAAAAGAAAGTGGAAAGGATAAAAACCCTCATTGCCAAGTCCAGGTGAGGTGCAGCACCCGCAGTGTGCGCTCCATCCCCAGCATCCCAGCGCATCTCTCTGAGCCAGCACTGTCCCCGCAGCCTGCAGAATGTCATCCCCCTGGGTGAGGGTGAAGTGGACGCTCCCCAGGACCCCGAAACACAGCTGCAGGAGCAGGAGAAGAGGATAGAGATCTCGTGTGCTCTGGCTGCTGAGGCATCTCGCCGGGGCCGCATGCTATCGGGTAAGGCACAGAGGGATACAGAGGGTCTGAGGCACACACCTACTGCCTGCCAGCCCTGCAGGAGAGGGACTGCGGGTACCAGATGGGCAGGAGGAATCGCTGCAGTGTGGAACAAGAAGATTCAGTGAGTGGGTGATGGACCGGACAGGCTGCAAAGAAACAGGGGCTGTGCACACAGAGAGCATCCTGCATTGCTGTAAGGCAGCACCGTGCAGCAGCCAAGCCAGGTGATGCCAGCAGCTGCCAGGGCAGCAGCACCGAGCATTGCAGGATGGAGTGCTCACCATCAAAAGCTGCCTACTCCACATCCAAGGGAAGGAACCCAACGTGGAGTGCTCAGGGATGGGGAAGCACTGACCATGCCCAGCGGTGGCACACAGTGCCCACAGCCTTGTCCAGGAGGAGCCCTGGGGGAGCTCACGTGTGCGCGCTGCAGCTGTGGCTGCTCGCCCTGCTTCCTCCCTTCCTTCCTCTTGGTTTCCTCCCCTCGCTAACCTGCCCGCTGTGCCGCCTCCTCCCCTCTCGCTGCCCTCAGCTTGTGTTCTTCATGCCCTTCTCCCATTTCTTGTTTCCAGCTCAATGCGCTACCCCAAGCCCTCCCACCTCCCCAGCCTCCCCGACTCCACCGACAAACCCCCTCTCGTCTGAACCATCCCGGGTCGCCGACTGCAGCCATTTTATGCGTGTCTGAGCCATGAAGTAAGCACCTTTTCTCTTGTACTTCATCCCATCTTCTCCACCCAGGGATGGGCGGGGGGTGCCACTCCCCCCGGTGTCTTTTCCACCCGGCCTCCGTCCATCACTGCTTGCTCCAGCTAACACCTCCGAGCCACGTCAGCCCCATCTCCTCCTATGGAACAAGTGCAGTGTCCTCTGTGGTGTGGGACGCAGCCAGGGACCCCAGTGTGGGCATGGGGCTGAGCCAGCTGCTGCCCCCCTGGAAGTGTTGTCCCCCAGGAGGTGCTGGGCGTGGGGTTGAGTCTGTGGGGTTTTACTCCAGGCTGCTCAGGGAGCACCTGTGGGGAGCACAGAACTCAGCTCTGCTCCTCTCCCTCCAGCTCAAGCCCTGGCAGCCGCCGGTGCCATCAAGTTCCACGGGGCCACGTTCTAGTGCAGCACCACATGCGCCCTGGCTCAACATTGACCCTCTCTGCGCCATCGTTTTTGGTTCTCCTGGACCCCCTCCCTCCTTCCCATCGATGGCATCAGCCTGGGATGGATGAGCGGGAAGGTGCAGCCTCAATGCTCTGCCCCATCCTGGAGGAGCCGTGCAGGTGCCACAAGCACCGTCCCCAAGGACTGGGGACACTGAGCTTCCACCTAGCACTGGGACACAGCTGTGATGTCCTGGGTGCATGGAGGGACATGTGCAGCTGGGACAGCCTTGGAGGAGTGCAGCATCCCTCGGCTCTCCGTGCATTGGTCACACAAAGGGGACCGTCTCCACCGTGGATGGTGCATTCTCCACACACGTCTGTGCTCCTGGCTGTGCCCGGAATGCTTTCAGCACCTCAATGGAGGGAGATGTCAGCCCCATCGCGGCTGTACTGGGAACAGGGCGCACGGAGAGGGGACGCAATGGGACACAGGTGCCCAAGGGGCTGGGACGGTGAGGGCTGCCCAGCACAGAGCCATGGGCATGGAGCAGCAGGTGCAGGCAGGGACTGGGGATGTGGGGAAGGAGCAGAGGAGTGGAGCAGAGCCAATGGGCCGAGCAGCGATCTGCAGGATGGATGGGGATGGTGACAAGGAGGGGACCGGGCTGGAACCATGAATGCTTCCAGGTGGTAGCGATGCTTTGCTCGTGGTCACCTCTGTCACAGCCCAGGTGGCCCGGCAGGAATTCCATGGGGCTGCACGCATCCAGAGCTCCCCGGGCAGCCCTCTGTGCTGGAGGAGGGGTTCCTTATCCTGCAGCACCAGGGATGGATGTGGGGACAGGAGGGGGCACCTCAGCTGCACAGCATGGACTGGATCCCTCTGGTCTCAGCACACAGCCTCGCCATTGCACTCCAACCACATCAGCTTGGTCGTTTCTCCTATCGCAAGCCTTTGATCCCATTTTATTTTCACTTTCCAAACGGAGGGAAAGACGCTGTTTCTGCCTGAAAATGCAGCACGGTGGGGGGGGGGTGGGGTGGGGGGGGCAGAGGTGGGGGGATGGGCGGTGTCTCCATGGCCGGATCCTGATGTGTGCCCCCTCTGCATCCCCATCCCCCCCCCCTACTCTTAGCAATACTCATAGGATCCCAGGAACCCTCCTCCCGCAGCCCCCTTAGCTCATAAAGCTGGCCCTTTATTTTGCTATCACATGCCTTAATATATGTTTTATGGAGAATTATACATTTATTATATATATATATATATATATATATGGGGTTTTTTTTCTCTTCTTTTCTGGGAGGTGGTTTAGTGCTGATCTCTCCATGGGGCTGTCGGCACAACAGGAGCAGATTCTTTGCCAATTTATCAGAAAATTAAAAAAAAAAAAAAACAAAAAAAAACCCAACCAAACCTATTTAAAGAACAATATATATATATATACACATCTATTTTTTTCTGCTTTTATGAAAAGCCGATTTATTTAAAATAAAAGATATATATATATATGTAAAGAGACTGTCAGGTGGAAGAGGTGACGCCTTTATTTCCCCAGCTGGGGGGTGCGCAGGGCAGAGCCCTTTGTGCTGGGAGGGGGGGGGGGTTGGCTGGGGGGCAATGGACCTCTCCTATGGCTGTAGGAGATGGGGACGACCCTCAGTGTCCTCATCCCGCAGCTGCAGTGCAATGGAATGGGGGCATTTGGGGCTTTCTTTTTTCCTTTTTTTTTGGATTTTTTTTTGTTAAGAAAACAACAATTACAGCAACAGCAAAGGGCAAGAAAACAAAGAAACCAAACGTTTCGATGGCGTTCTTATTTTGGTTATTGTTTTTCATACCACTCCATACAGCAGCGACTTGTAACAGAGAGAAGAGCTGGCCCTGGGAGGAAGTCTATTTATGCACTGGGGTTGGATGGGGGGGTTGGGGAGGGAGGGGATGTTTTGTTTTCTGGGTTTTTGGGGTGTTTTTTGGGGGTTTTTGGGGCTTTTTTTTTTTTTTTTTGGCTAATGTTAGAGAAATAAAAGTGTCTCCGAAACGATGCGATGTTGGTGTCGTTTGTGCAGAGGTAATGATTCCAACGTTGGATTGAGGAGGTGTGGGACAGACGGCCCCGTGCAGCCCAATGCTCAGCCTGTGTGTGCTCTCCTCTCCTCCTCTTTTGGGGTTCCTTTTCCTGTTGACGTCTCTTTTCCCAGCAGGGGTTATTTGGGATGCGGCTGCCTCAGCCGGAGCAAAAAATCACATTGATGCCTGGCAAACGTGCCCAATAAACCCCCATGGATTAAAGCATCTGCTTTGCAGACGGAGCTGTGGGGTGAGCCGGGGTTGGCACGCGCCCCATAGGGAGATCCCCCCCCACCTCAAGCAGCCGCGGGGCCGTTAATGATTTGCAGGATGACGTGGGGACTAAAGGGCTTTCCAAGGGTCACTGCCGGGAAGCGCCCGACACGCAGAGCAGTGGGGCAAAATGGTGACTCTGAGCGACTTCCAGAGTGAGTGGGCTCTGGGGTGGGATGCCCGTGGGGTGTGCTGGGGGTGCTGACCCCACAGTGAGGCTGAGGGCACTGGGGAAGGGAGAGGGGATGATGGCAGACAGCGTGGGGTTGGTGCTGGGGGCACGGGTTGGATGTGATCCATAGGGGGATTGGCAGTGTGGGGTGGGGGCCGTGTAAGGAAGGCAGGCAGGGATGTACTCGGCCCCTTGGCCCAACCAGAGCATCTCCACCCTCGGTGCAACCACCTGGGATGGTGTCAGGGGTGACCTTCCTGTTTAGCTTACCCTGTGATTGATTCTACACCTCGCAGCCTCCCTGAATTCATAAGGTTTACAGCCTCCCCAGGGCTGCAGCGGGGGGGGGGGGGAGAGAAATCACGGCGACATTTCTGGGAGGGAATGGGATGGGGTGGCCCTGAGAGCAGTGAGCACTGCCCGGGTTGGTGGGGGGGGAGCAGAGCAGTGCACCCAACCCTTCATTTCAGCCCATCCTCTGCAGGGATCGGTGTGGGGCTGGTCGGCTTCGGCATCTTCTTCATCCTCTTTGGGATGCTCCTATACTTTGACTCGGTGCTCCTGGCCTTTGGGAATGTGAGTATGGCACAGGGGGGGGGGGATCTATGGAGCAAAGGGGCCATCAGGCAGGGCTGCTCTCACCCCTCCCCGCTGCCTCCTCCCAGATCCTCTTTCTCTCCGGTTTGGTCTTCATCATTGGCTTCAGGAGGACCTTCACCTTCTTCTTCCAAAGGCAGAAGATGAAGGGCAGCAGTTTCTTCCTTGGGGGGGTCCTCATCGTCCTCATGCGGTGGCCGCTCCTGGGCATGCTGCTGGAGGCTTACGGCTTCATCACGCTCTTCAGGTCTGCATGGACCCACACAGCCCCATCCGTGCCACCAGCATCTGCCACGGCAGGCTTAACAGAGCCTTTTGTTTCGGTGCAGGAGTTTTTTCCCCGTGGCTTTCGGCTTTTTGGGCTCACTGGTGAATATCCCCATTCTGAAGAAGGTGAGCAGGGCGCTGGGCAAGGCGGTCACCTCTGGATGTGGTCCTTGGGGGATAGAAATTGCTGGCATTGCTGGATTAAAGCAGCATCGTGGGCATGCAGGAGGAGGTCAGCATGGCCTCCCTGCAGCTCCTGGACTATTGTGCTGCTAATCAGGAACGGTTCCTCTTGCAGCTCTTGGAGAAACTGGGTGACAGCAGCTCCATAGTGTGACCATGGGATGGATAATGTCACAGGTGGGACAGCACCAGTGGTCCCTCAGTCCTGCTGGGGGTTGGAGATGGCTGTGCTGCAGGGATGGTGCCTCGCAGGCTGCGCCAGGCAGGCTTTGTAATTATTATTATTATTATTATTATTGGTGTTGTTGTTGTTGTCTTTCCCTCACGAGAGCTGGATTTAATTTAAAATGTGTGTCTGAGACCGTACTGAGACCGTGATCCTTTTCTGGGGCTTGGAGTCTGCTTCTCTTAGTGCCACTAAGAAGCATCATGGCCATGGCAGGAGGTGACACGGAGACCTTCCCATGGCCATGGCAGGAGGTGACACGGAGACCTTCCCATGGCCATGGCAGGAGGTGACACAGAGACCTTCCCATGGCCATGGCAGGAGGTGGCATGGGGACATCCCCAGTGGCTGCAGCTGCCTTCCCACGCACCCAGCAGGACCACGGGCTGCAGCAAGCAGAGCCCAGGGAGTAGAGGGAGAGGGCAGGGGAGGTTAGGAAAACACCCATTAAACCACATTAACTTTTCATGACCTGATCGGAGGGGAGTAAATCACCCCTTTGAGATCCAGTGACCATGAAAAGGCAAATGACATCCAAGGTTATGAATTAATTGAGATATTGGGGTGGGGGGGGGGGGGTGCTGAAGCACTTGTAGGGCAGCACATGGGGTTGCTGCTGCTGTCTGAGCACTCGTATTTCCCACAGCCTCATTTCCCATGGGATGCACCCAGCTGGGAGCAGGGCTGGGCATACTGATGGCAGTACAGTGGGGTTGGTGTGGGGACAGCTCTGTAGGCAGGGGACAGGAACTGCTCTGCTGGGGTGCAGAACAGCCTCTATCCAGGAGAGAACAGGTTGGGTAACCCCACAGCTCTGCAGTCAGAGGGATGAGCTCAATGGATACGAGCTGGGATTCTATGAGCACTTGGGAAGGCAGATGCAAGCCATGAGTTTAATTAAACCGGAGCAATCACATCAAAGCTGGTCCCTGCACAGATACCTTTCTTAAATGGCAGGAATTAATTAACGAGTTTGAGTTAAACCTGTTCCCTCCTGATTGGAGCACAGCCTGAGTGTGCTGGCGGTGTCTGCAGCAGGTGAGAGCAGATTTGGGAACAGCTCAGCTGATGGGGGTGGGATCTCCTCTGCCACACCTGAGGTCCCAGAGCTCCCCAGCAGGGATACAGCATGGCAGCCCCCCGGGGTTGGGGTTCTTCTGCTGTGTGTGGGGCTGCGTTTATGGGATGCTGCTGTCTGGAGGGGGATGTCTGTAGCGTGAGCACAGGTTGCTAGCTCTTCTCCCCTTGGAGCCTCCTCTGTGGTTTCCTGGTGGGAGTTTGGAGGAAGGCAGAAGCGGGACTGGTCCTGCTGGCATTGAGTCCAGCTTTGGTGGCAAAGCACTGAGGTTTGGAGCTGAGCAGCTGCTCGGTGAGCCCAGCTGGGCTTGGCTGCTGTGCAGGTAAGTGGGACCCACAGCATCCCTGGTGTGTGGCTGCGATGCTGTGTCTGCTTGCAGCTAAAAACCCTCATCTGGGCTATAAAGCTGCTTCTTACGGCCAAGCTGCACCTTTGGGATGTTCATGACAAATTTCTCCAAGTTTTTCCCTCCAGTTCAATAGGATGCCATTTCAGTGTGCCATGCTGGAGCAGTGCTATTAAGAAATCATTTTAGGTGAAGCCCTGGCACTGCTGAAGTCAATGGCCCAATTCCCACAGTGCAACCCAGACCCTGCACAGTCCTTCCCAGAAGCTGCTTTGGTGCTCGAGCTTTTCAGTCACTCCTTGCAGGGAAGCTTTTGTTTCCCTTTGGAAAGCATTTTCCTTCACTTCTAGCATAGTGGTTTGGCTGCTTGAAAGCAGGCAGGAAGCCACTGAGGAGCGTTCCCCTTTTATTTTCAGATATATTTAATTTCCATCTCTGTAGGATGAGGAACTGTACGGAGCACCGACCTGCAGCTGGCACCCATCACAGCAGCAAGTGAATCGAATGGGGGGAGTTTCAGCTCTGCCTGACACCCTCCCATCCCCAGACTGCAATATCAGGTTGGGATGATGTGGTGAGCAAAGCTCCTCTGTGCTGTAAGGCTGCATGGGAAGGGCTCAGCGTTGCCCCTGCAGCTCTGCTCTCCCAGGGGTGCAAGGGATAACATCAGTGAGTCACAAAGCAGCTGATGTCCCTGGGGCTGTTCCCCCCCCCCCCCCCCCCCCCCATGCTGCCCTCCAGCAAGCTTAGCAGTGCTCCTTCCCCTGTAGCTCTGTGCACAAATGCACCCTTTGCTGGTTAGCTGAAGCCCTGTGCCGGGTCTTTCCATCACTGCTCCCATGTACCAGCTGCTTGTCCTACTGGTGGTGGAAAATGCCTTGTGGGCTTTTTCCTTGTGTGGAGGGAGGTTCCATGCACTGAGGAGCATCCCTGGGGTCCTGTGGATGTGCTCCATCCTCCTGGTTACAGCACAGATGGAAACCCCGGAGCCCCATGACCCCACACCCTGGGTTCACCTTCCCCTGGCTGACGTGGCCCCTTTGGAAGTGACGCTGTACCCCAAAGCCCGTCCTCTGGGGACTTACGAGCGCTCGGGATGCCCGGATATGGGATTTACAATGGGTGGATCTTTGCCAGGGGCTGGGCTGCTGCCTCCTGACCCCACAGGGCTGCCCCTGGTGACGCAGCCCAGGAGCCTGGCATGGGAAAAGACGTCAGGACTGGGAGAAATGGGGCCATGGCTGATGAGGTGCCCTCTGGGTTCAGCCCTCCCCTGGCTTCAAACACTGTGACCCAAAGCCCTGAGGAGTTTGGGGTGGGAGGAGGCTGTGAATCCCCAGGTTTGGAGGTGAGGTGGGGGGAGTGGGGGGCTCCTTATGCCCCCCCATATCTGTGTCCCCAGGTGAGGGTGCCAGCAGTGCCCTGAGCAAATCCTGGCAGCAGCGGGAGCACACCAGTGCGTTTGTAGCTGAGGGCTTCAAGGAAGGGGGCAAGCATGTCATCAGGTTTCCTCTGAGAACATTTTTATTGCTGCTGCAGTCATTTCCCACCGACGTTCCATGGGTCCTGAGGTCTTGGACTGAGGCCACGGGGCTCAATCCAGCAGCCATCCCCCGTACACCAGGGCTGGGTGCCGAGCAGGGATCTGCTGCATCAAGAGCTGGAAGCCAGCAGCACGTCTTGCATGAAGGAGTCCTCTGCTGCTGCAGTTCTCAGGCAGTTCAGCTTGCTGTCTGCATCACCTGTGTGTCCCCACCTTGTGCTGGTTGGGCACCATGAGCCGTGCTGGGCTCCTGCACGCTCTGCAGTGATCACACTGTGCTCGGTCAGGCTGCAGCTTCTCATCCAACTGCAATGAGTTCAGCTGTTCTCTGCACAAGCCTCTGCTCCCTCACTGGTGTCAGAAAACAAGGGGCTTTTCCCCTGTGCAGTGCTCAGAGCAGCCCCCATGAGGGCAGCAGCACTGGTAGGTTTATGGCCAAGGGGCTGTGGTTGCCATTCCCACCCTCAGCCCTACAGGAAATCCCCATTCCTCCATTCCCCTCTTTCTCTGCTCCTTAGCAGCATAGCTGGACCAGACCTGAGCCACCACCCCATGTGTCCCCACCACTGTCCACCTCTTCTGCCTGATGGCAGCAGGCATTTGTCCCATGCCCTGCATGTGGTGTGCTGTTGGTGCTCAGGGCTGACACATAGCAATGCTATCAGCTACAGAGAATGGAGGTTAACAGCTCCCAGCTGTTCACAGCTGCCCTGATAACTGGCTGTGCCCACCTACAGTCATGCTGCCCTCCATCGTGGGCAGCCCAACACTCCCTCAGCCAACTGGGAGGAGAAACCCACAGGGAGGCAGAAACCCAGCCTATAAAGCATCCTCCCCTTTGGGATGTGGGGAAGTCTCTGGTGGAGGAGGAGGCCGTGCTGGGAGCACGAGATGCTGGCAGGAGGCAGCAGAAGGGTGCAGCAGGGTCTGCTCATCGTGGCCATCGCATGGAGCGCCGGCTCCTTCCACTCACCAGCTCTGGCTTTGCAGAGGTAGAGTTGTTGCTGAAGGAGCACAGTGTGCTGGCTTTTGCCCTCTCCTTGGTTTTCTTTTTGGCGTTGAGGACCACAGAGCTCTCCTCTCTGCTCCTCCACACCTGCTGAGAAACACCTTCCCTCCTCCTCCTCTCTCTGGCACTATAAGCACACCTCGCCCTCCTTGCTTCTCTTCCCCTCTCCCTCTGAGCACTGCATGGCACAGCAGCACCTCTCCCTCCATTCCAACCTCCGAAGCCAGCGTGACGCCTTCCACCTGCAACAGCAACGAGCCGAGCCTCGGGCTGAACTCAGCACGAACCCCCCGGTGCGTGGGGTACCCCGCAGCAGGATGTCCCATCCCCGTATCCGCGCATCCCCCTGCAGGGCTGGGACCCAGCGGGCGGCTGCTGCCACCTAGAGCCCGGATCTCCCAGGGCAGGGAGTTGTGGTCTCCTGGGGGTGCCTCCCAGCCCTACAGCCCCTTCCTCTGCCCTCAGGATCGCTCTGCGGAGGATGCCCTCCATCCGGCAGACGCTGCAGGAGATGGGCGTGAAGGTGTCCGACGTGTTCCCCGAGCTGCGGCAGAGGCGCTGCGGGGCGGGCGGCCCCCGAAACGGAACGGCTCCCACCCTCCTCACCAACTACCTGGATGTGAGCCCCTCCCCACGCACGGGGGTCTGTTGCTCCCCATCCTCCCCACCTCGCGGGTCCTGTCAGCCGCAGGAGGACCCACCCCGAGTCGTTCTGCTAGTTCTAATGCTTCTTGCAGACGCAGTATTACGGTGAGATCAGCATCGGCACCCCCCCGCAGACCTTCAAGGTGGTCTTTGACACGGGCTCAGCCAACCTGTGGGTGCCGTCCTGCAAGTGCTCCCCGCTCTACAGCGCCTGCAGTGAGTGCTGGGGGTGGGGGGGGGGGGCACTTTCCATCCTCACCCTTTGGTTTTCTGGTGGATGTGGACAAATCCCTTCACCTTAAGGGATGCTCGGAGGTCTTGCTGGCCCTGCTGGCCCCTCCCTCGCTGTTTCTGATGCCTTTCTGCTTCTCCCCAGTCTCCCACAGCCGCTACGACTCCTCCAAGTCACGGACATACATAGCCAATGGTACAGGCTTTGCCATCCGCTACGGGACAGGCAGTGTCAAAGGCTTCCTCAGCCAGGATGTGGTCATGGTGAGGGCACATCCTGAATTCTGGAGCAGTTGGCTCTGCTCCCCTTACGAACACAACCATCTACCCAAAAGTATGGGAGCTCGGCTGGGTTTTGCCCCCCCCCCCCCCCCCCCCCCCCCCCCCCCCATCTCCATGCAGAGACCCTTGTGCCCTCCCCAGGTATCGGACATCCCCATCATCCAGGTCTTTGCTGAGGCCACGGTGCTGCCTGCATTCCCCTTCATCTTTGCCAGGTTTGATGGGGTCCTGGGCATGGGCTACCCCAGCCAGGCCATTGATGGCATCACCCCCGTCTTCGACCGGATCCTCTCCCAGCAGATCCTCAAGGAGGACGTGTTCTCTGTCTACTACAGCCGGTGGGTCTCGGGACTGGGAGGGGGTTGCTTTGCAAGGTTGAGGGCATTGCAGCCTCAGAATGCTGGGGCTACAGCTTGGGACTGTGAAGAAGCCATGGGTGGAGCTGTGGGACCCGCACTGGGTAGAAGGTGCCTGCAGGAGCTGGGCTGGAATGAGGCAGCGCAGGAGGCAGATGCATGCCTAAGTAGAGATTGTAGCTCTTTATCCCATCTAAAGATGGATTCTTTAATAATGAATGAGTCCCAAGGATGCTAGCTGCCATTGTAGCCTGGTCCGGTTGCTGCTTGAGTGCCCTTGGCGCCCTGGGATGCAGCCACCCACAAACCCCAGGCTCACAGAGCATCTCTCTCTTTACAGAGCTTCAAAGTAAGAAGATGAAAAGCATGAGCCCTCTGGAGGCAGCACCCACTGACAGCATCACAGACCCCAGTGCTGCTTCCTATAACCTCGAGCCCTGCACTGGGCTCTGCCCTCACCTGTCCTCAGCACCTGCCCCGATCCTCACCCCCTGTGGCCCCACATCCCCTACACTAACCCAGGGTTTCTCCTGCTTTGCTGCTGCTCACCAGGCTGACAGCACTGCATGCTCCCTGCCCCAGGAAGCCCAAGTGAAGGAGGGTCACCCCGCTGTGCTTTGCACCCTAGGAACTCTCCTCTGAAACCTGGTGGGGAAATCATCCTGGGGGGCACCGACCCAGCCTACTACACCGGGGACTTCCACTACCTGAGCATCAGCAGGAGTGGGTACTGGCAGATCAGCATGAAAGGGTGAGGATATGGGGCACATCACCCAAATACTGCCCTGGGCACACAAAGGTGGGCTTGGGAGAATGGGGCTGTGGGCGGTGGGATGCTTTCTGCTCTGGGAGGGAGAGGGAGTGGGGTCGGTTCCTCCAGCACAGAGCTGCACCACGATGAGGCTCAGCTCAGCTCACAGTGCTGGGGAATGCAGAGGGGGAGGCACTGTGGGCTGATTCCACTTGGAAGCTGTGGTGGAAGAATTTAACCCCTGTCAGCCTGCAGGAGCAGTGTGAGATGCTGAAACAATTCTGCTCTGTTTAGCTTAAAAAATACAATACCACCACCAACACCACCAACAAAAGATGCATGATGGAGCCTTGCTTTCACATTTGAGGAACTTGAAGGGAGTGATCCCAGAGGGTTTGTGTGCTGGAGGCAATGGGATCAGCATGTGTTCTTCCAGCTGCTGCTTTTGAGCTGTGAATGTCATGATAGCTCAGGATTCCCCTCTGTCCCAGGGTGTCTGTAGGGGCTGAAATGTTGTTCTGCAAGGAGGGCTGCTCAGTGGCCATTGACACCGGAGCATCCTACATCACTGGCCCGGCCGGCCCTGTGTCCGTGCTGATGAAAGCCATTGGAGCAGCAGAGATGACTGAAGGAGAGGTGAGCAAAACCCGGCTGCATCCCCACGCTCTCCCCATCCCATCCCAAGGCTCAGCGCTGCCTCCTCCTCCTCCTGCAGTACGTGGTTGACTGTGAGAAGGTCCCCCAACTGCCCAACATCTCCTTCCACCTGGGTGGGAAGGCGTACACGCTCAGCGGCTCAGCCTACGTCCTCCGGGTAAGTTGTGTCCCTATGTGAGGGCAGGGATGGGACACCGGTGGGGATGCACTCCTCCTGGAGCATCCCCAGGAGCAGTCACAGGGTGATGCTGCTCGCTGTTTCCCCACACACTCATCTGCAGCAGAGATGTCCAGGTGAGCCTGAGCGACCTACTGCTCCTTCCTTGGGTTGGGGATATATGGGGCCAGCAAAGCCAGGCAGGAGTGTATCACTTTATGGTAGAAGGGAAATCGATGCCAAGCACAGGGCATGCACCGAGCTGGAAATCTGGAGCTGGAAATCTCCCTCCTGCCACCTCGACCATAGAGTCTGCTCCTCTCTGCAGCAAACTCAGTACGGGGAGGACATCTGCGTGGTGGCTCTCTCGGGGCTGGACATCCCCCCCCCTGCCGGACCCCTCTGGATCCTGGGCGCCAGTTTCATCGGGCACTACTACACCAAATTCGACCGCCGCAACAACCGCATCGGCTTCGCCACCGCCCGCTGACCGCCGGGGGGGGACCGGGAGCCGGCTGGGAGGCAGGGAGCATCGCTGGGGAGAGAGAGATTCAACACGCGAACGAGAGCAGCGCTTCCTTAAAGCACAGCCACCTCCTCTCTGCACTGAAGCAACTGCAAAGCCTCGTGTTCTCCCACTCCAAAACCCCCGCTCTGCTTCCCGAGAGCCTCTGCTGCCATTATGGGGGGGGGGGAAGTGGAGCCTGGGAGCATCGCACAGAGGAATCAAAGAGGGATCCTGCAGCTGGAGCTGCACCTCCGGGGGCTTTGCGTGGTGATGTGCATTGCTGCCGGCTGGGGGAGAGGAGCTTGCAGGTTGCAGACCCTGTGGAGTGATGTATGCTCGCTGCTCTTGTTGTTCTTAGATGGGAGGAAGATTAATCGGTATCATCAGGCTGCTTACAGTGATGGTTCTTTCATCTGGTGTTAACCCTGCCCCTCTCTGTAATTTAATATTAAACAACCCCAGAGCAGCAGGCAGGAAGCTGAGTGTTCTGAGAGGAGGGAGAAAGGAGGCAAAGTTCTGTTATGGGAACTGGGGAACAAGGGTTCTCTGCTGGGATCCCCCGCAGCAGCTGCTGTGGGATGGGCAGCACTGCGGGAGAGCTGAGAACCAGCTGCAAACCTGAGCCCTTCCCAAAGCCAAGCAGTTGGCAACGCTCTCATCCCACCCCGGCTGTGAGCACAGCTGAGCCCAGGTGTGTTCCCGGGAAGGAGCACAGCAGGAGCTCCTCCTCCTCACCCTGCCACCAGCAATGGCTGCTGCTGCTTTCCCAGAGCGGACCCTGGGGATGGTTGGGAGCAGTTCTCCTTCCAGCACAGCCTGGGATGCTGCCAGCCAGGCTGCAGCCTTGCCAGCCTTCTTTCCTGCAAGGCCCGGGCTCTGAGCTGTGGTCAAGCTGACAGTTTTTGCCCCGGGCAGGGCACTGGGCAGCGTGTAGCCGAGAATGAGTATTTAAACCACTTACCATCAAGCTGCACCTCCCTGGGATGGGAAAGGCACCCCGGGTGTTCCTTCCTGCTTTCCATCCCCTTCTGCAGCACTGTGAAGCAGGCAGAGCAGTGGGGATGGCTCTTTGGGGGGGGGCAGAGGGAAGTGACACCCCCCCACCCGCTCTCACCCGTTGCTTCCTGAGCACTGTCACGGCGTTCAGCTGCTCTGCAGCACAGGAAACCCAGGGAATGGGGAGAGGCAGCCGTGGGGGGGCGGGGAGGGGTCTACACGGGTCTGCTGTGGAGCCACAGCCTTACAGCCATAGGGCGATGCTTGAAAGCGGCGGGGCCCATCCCGGACAGGGTGCATCTTTGGGTCTGGTTCTTCTCCTGTTCAGCGCAGTCTCTCGGAGCAGCAGGAGAGAAAAACGTTCGGGCTGCTGCTGGCCCTTCAGCCTGCCCATTAGCACCTCTAATAGCCTGTGCCAGGGCCATTTCCTGCTGCCTGCTGTGCAGAGCTGGCTGCAAGGCACTGCTAACCCGCAACTGCCCCGTATTAACACTTGTGATCGTTACAGGCGAGCAATTAGGCCACGCTCGGCCCAGCAAAGAGGCCGGAGCAATTACGGCCATCCTATTAAAACTGGCAGCGCACGCTCTATATATAGCAACGCTAAATATATTTTCTTCCCCTTCCTTGAACGATTTTCCCCAAGTCTCCACGGTCCATTTAGTCGGTCGCAGCCACAGCCAGCTGTAAACTTTGGAGGGGGCATTCAGTGCTCGGAGCTGTTGTTATTTCCTTTGATAATGAACTGAGGCTGCAGTGGTGGCAGTGGGGCCGGCGGGTGGGCGCTGCTCTGTCATTAACCACCCAACCTCTCTGCAGCCAGCCTATAAATCCCAGCTGATGTGAGTGTGTTGTCTGGGTCCGGAGAGGGCAGCACAGGGAGAAGTGGTGGAGCGCATAGAATAGGATTGTTTGGTTTGGAAGGGACCCAGAAGGATCAGCTTTTGGGTTGGATGGGACCCACGGAGCGCAGCTCCTGGTGGAGATGATAGAATTACAGAATATTTCGATTTGAAAGGGACACAAACAAATCACTGAGCCCGACTTTTGTGCTGGAGGAGACCGACTGAGTCCCGCTTCATGGCTGCACGTCACCCAATCCCCCAACCATAGGATGCCACCCGGTTACTTCGGGGCACAACCTGAACCTTGGGGTGCCACATCCCCTCCCAACCCCATCCTCACCCCACAACCTCACTGCCGCAGCCCTGCGCTGGCCTCCATTCCCCCCCATTTAAGCCCAGCCGCACAGCGCCGAGCTGCCCAAATCCCCCCGGGACGTCGGAGCAGCCGAGGGGCTCCGGGACGCAGTCCGCACGTGCGCGGGGCGGGGATGCCCGGAGGCGGCGAGCACCGCGTTCGGAGCGCTCCCCGGTGCGGGGCCGGTGCGGGTCCCGCTGACCTCACAATGCGGGCGGGCGCTGGTGCGGGAGGCGGGCGGCGGGAGGCGGGCCGGTGACTCATGGCTTCCCAACGGCGGGCGGCTCCTCCCCGCGGCCGCCGGCCCCGCGGCAGCCCCCGGCACATGGGCCGCGGGTCGGGGCGCTCGGAGCCGGGGATGGCCGTACCGCCCGGCCGCTGCCCGGATTGCTGGGAAACGGAACGGGGCGGCGGTGGAGGTGGAAGTCGTGGGGTTCCCGGCGTGCTCCAGCTCGGTGTGTTGGTGGATGAAGGGGACGTGCTGCCCGGAGCGCTGCGGCTGATGCGGGAGCTGAGACCCAGCTGGGAGCCGGCCAGGGTGAAGACCAAGGTACGGGGAGTGCACGAAGGGGGTCCCGTGAGGGCGGTTGTAGGATGCACTGCGGGGGCTGTAGGGCCTGACGTGGACGGTATGACACACCGGTGCCCTGTTCTCCCAGGAGCTGAGCAGGTGTGCAAAGCTCTCACACGGCCTCCCCCCCCCCCCCCCCCCCCCCAGGCTTTGGGGACACCATGAGGAGCCACGGAATGGGGTCTGTGGATGCAGAAGGTCCATCAGGGCTGGAGGCTGGGGGTCGTGCTGTCAACCCCCAGCACTACCTCACAGGTGCTGCACTGCATGGCAGTACCACCGGACACCACAGGTCACAGCTGCAGGGCTCATGTGGGTTAGCAGCAGGCTTGCACTTTTACCAGGTCGGTTGCTTTGCACAGAGTGAGTTGGGATGGGTGCTGACATCCTGCATGGAGCAGGGCTCACTTATCCCAAGCTGGCACAGATGTTCCTGGGACTTTGCAGCCCCCGTCCTCCTCCACGCTCCTGCCCAGGTTTGCCAGGTGTGGGGTGCAGAAAGGAGGCTGCTGGGGGCTGCATTGCCATGGGATGTCTTGGGATGGGCATGGAGCAGGCAGGCGGCAGAGCTGGATGCACTCAACCACGCGTACGTGTGCATGCATGTCCTCCGAAGGCACACGCTTCCTGTGTGCCTGGAGTGCCATTAAAAATGTATTAATAGCCAAGTGTAATTAAATACAAGAAGCTGCAGGAAAATACATACGAAAGGGCAGATGGTAAGGGACAGGAAGCTTGGAGTTTGAGTTCCTCAGGCTGCATAGCTGGGAGGGCAGGAAATGTCCCGGGCGCTGTGCAGCACCTCGTACAGCTCTGCAGTGCTCATGGGGAGCTCGGAGGCAGCAGGACCACAGCTGTGTGGTGGCAGGTTCTGCCCAGGAGTGGAGAGGAGTTTGCATGCAGCAGCAGCTTGTATGTGCTGTGCATGTTTTTAATTTAGAAAAGACAGGGGGGGGGGGAAAAAGAAAAAGAAAAGAATAAAAGAAAACTTAGGAGACGTCAAGGGGAAATCCTCCGGTTGCATTTCTCTCTGCAAGAGGTATTGGGAGAGGATTGGAGCGGTGCGTGGTTCTCAGCTGGTTCCTATTAGCGTTCCTGTTAGCTTCCCTCTGCACACTGGAGCAGTGCCCGGTTCACACCGCTTCGGTGTGCAGCACTGGGGCACAGCTGCCTGCAGGGTCTGTACCAGGCTGTGCCTGCAGCATGGAAAACCCTCCCGGCGCTTGGGGCAGGGTGCAGAAAACAAGGAGGTTGGATGCCCGGCCTCACCCAACTGCCAGGCTCCTCTGCCCCATGCACTGCGTGTTGTGCTGTTCCTCGTCCTTTTGGTTCTGCTCCCTGGGCAGCAGTATCTCTGTGTTGGAGTGGTGTTGCAGTGACTCAACCAGCACGAATAGGGAAACAGCAACACTGCGAGGATTCGGGCATGGCAGAGGGCTCTGCTGTCCCTCCTAGGATTTGTTTTAGCCTAACTTTGGCAGCAAGGTGCTCTGCTGCAACAAGGGCCAGCGCTGCTGTGATGCTCTTGGTGCTCAGAGAGAGCCAGCGTGGGCATGGGGACATGGGGCTACAGGAGAGAACAGCGGGCACAGAGCTGCACCTCTTCAGTATCTTTGGACAAGGCTTGGGGCTGCTGCACAGCTCCTGGTGCACTCGCACTTGCTTTCCCCTGACACACACACCGTGCTATGGAGGAGCTGCCCCCAGCCTGGGCATGCACTGCTGCCGAGCCATGTGCGTGCAAGTCTCCAAAATCAATGGCCTGGAATTCAAAGGGGATAAGGATCTGTAATCCCATTAAATCCACTGGAAAGGGCTGATGGGGCCATGAGGCAGCAAAACAAGGCGCTGCATGGACCTGGAACAGAGGCAATGCTGAGCACCTCGAGGAGGAGCTGCTCACCTCTGGATGTGCACGTGCAGCCAGCAGACATCAGCACAGCGCTGCAGCATCTGCTGCATGCTGGATACCTGGAGCCTGGCAGGGCGAGGAGAGCTGAAATCATGGTAGGAACGTAGGTTGGCTGGATGGGAATTGCAGCTTGGTTACTTGCAGCATCACCCTGCCCAGCTGTGGGTGATGGACACCGCAGCCCGTTACGCCCGGCTGTGTAATTCCAGTGCAGAGTTTCCCTCGGCAGGCTGCATAGGGAAGCCCTATATATAGGCACCCCACATAGGAGCGTGAGCTGCCGAGTGAGCCATCTAAAATTAGCTGTCCCACCCCCGAGCACCGCTGCTCCCTACCACGCACCCTCCCAGCATCGCAGCGGCTCCGTCTCGCCAAGCAGCGAGGAGATGAAGGGAGAAGGCACCGGGGATGGCTCCCCTCTGTGGCTGAGCATCCTGCCCTCGTGATGGGGACCCAAACCCCTCGTAATACCCATGGAGATGGCGGCTGCTCCGCGCTGCAGCCCAGGGCAGGGTGAGGACCCCGGCGCGGGAGGAGCGGGGCCCGCATGTGCACGGGCAGGCGGCCAAATCAGGGCTCCGGGAGAACAAAACTCTCTTTCCATCTGTGAGGAACCATCAGAGCAATGACAAGAGACGTCCCCAGCAGAGACGTCCCTGCCTATCAGCGACTCGTGGCCCCGTGGGGAGGGTCAGGAGGAGGAGATGGGGTGGTGGTGTTTGCTCAGCCTTGTTTGCTGTGCCTTTGGTGCTTTCTGCCAAAAGGTTTTTTTCGGGACCGGTTCCCAGGGTCGCTGAGATGCCGGGTGTGCTCACAGCACATCTCACTGCCCCTGAGCAAACCCAGCAGCGGGGTTCCCCCCCCCCCAGAAACACTCATAGTTTGGTGCAGCTGAAGCCTCGTGCCCATGCAGAGCCCCAGGTTGTGCCTGACCCCATGCGATCTCCTGCCAGCTCCCCACAGGAGCTTTTCCTGCTGTCTGGCTGCTATGTGTTCCCCTTCCCCCATTGCCTATAACTGCCAGTGCTGAGTCTGTGCCATGAGGAAGGGGGTTCCCAGTGCCCACCCCGCATGGCAGGGACGTGCGGGCATCGCTCTGCCGCCCCTTCTCCCCTGCAGCTCTTCACTGACGGCATCACCAACAAGCTGGTGGCCTGCTACACGGACGAGGACATGGCAGATGCAGTGCTGGTCCGTGTCTATGGCAGGAAGACGGAGCTCTTTGTGGACCGGGAGACGGAGCTGAGGAACTTCCAGGTGCTGCGTGCCCACGGCTGTGCCCCTGACCTCTACTGCGCCTTCCAGAATGGGCTCTGCTATGAGTTCCTGCCCGGCATCGCTCTGGGGCCTGACCATGTGCGGGACCCCCGCATATTCAGGTGTGTGGGACCCGCAGTGCTGGGACATATGGGGTCAGGAAGGGAGCAGGGTGAAGTGGGACCATGTTTTCAGCTCTCTTCCTTTCTACCTTCGCTCCAAACTGGCACCCGTGATGCTCCAGTCCTATCCTTCCCTTGCCCAGACCTGGGTGGTGATGGGCTCAGAATCCCTGGTGCTGTGCACCCAAGTGGGGCAGCTGTGATTTTACAGCTTTTTGTGAAAGGAGACTGCATGAGGATCGTGGCTTCTGTCTGAGCTCACCCTGGAAAGGGGAATGCTGACCCAGATGGGGGTTTGAGATCCTTCCGAGGCTCAGGGCTGGCACAGAACAGGGAGTTAGCAGGGCTGTGCGTGTTGGGCATCTCTGTTGAGCCAGCTCCATCCCCCAGCTCAGGCGCTCACCCACACCTCTGCTCACCTCCAGGCTGGTGGCCCAGGAGATGGCCCGGGTGCACGCCATCCACGCCAACGGGAGCCTCCCCAAACCCATCCTCTGGCAGAAGCTGCACAAATACCTCGCCCTCGTGAAGATGGACCTCAGCCCAAAGGTACCCAACCCCAGGTAAAGGCAGAGGGATCCCAAAGAGCCAGGCTCTGGCTTGGGCACCCACTGCCCACACATCTATAGGTCTTCCTCCTATGGGACGTGGGTCCCCAGGTAAAGCCTCTGCTGGAGTCTGGGCTTCGTGAGCAGGGGCTTGGGGAGTGCTGGCCACATGTGGCTTGTGGTTCCTCCATGAGCAAGCTTGTGGACAAAGCCCTGCGAGCTTGGGGTGCTCATGGGATGGAGGCACCCTCAGCTGCCTTCTGCAGGAGGAGCTCTGTGCTATGGCTGCACAACACCTGGGCAGGATCTGATCCGAGCCATAGGAACCCACGTGCTGCAATAGCCCTCCTCCTCCCTGTGAATCTCACCTGTGTTCTATGCTATGGCTAGAATAAGATGGAGCCCAAAGCCCTTCTCACAGTGGGATCTGGGCAGCAGGGCTCTGCTAGCGCTGCTGGAGGGGATGCAGGCAGCCCGGCCCCATTTCAAAGCGCTTCATCCCATTGCTGGGAGGGCGATGCCATGCTGGCAGCCTGGGTTCGTGTCAGGTGAGTGAGGGCACGTCGGCCCTGTGGAAGGATGCAGGCAGCCCCCAGATGTGGCGGAGGTGAACGAACCCCAAATCAGGCAAATAATTAACCCGGTCCCTGGGGTGGGATGCAGAGCTGCTCCCAGTGCTTCACCCAACCCCGCGCCTTACGTGCAGCCGATGTGGTAATTATTAACATGCTCCATTCTTGGAACTGCAGCTGCAGAGATTACTAAGAATGGGGCCTGGAGGATTCAAAACATTCCCAGCACCTTTGGGTCAGTCTTAGAGATGAAGGGAGTGGCTGAGGCTGTGCCAGGTGCCCTGGGGACCGCAGGGGATGTGCCAAGTACCCGAGCTGAGCTTCCCTACCAATCCCTGCTCTGTGTCACTAATGAACTCACTTATAACATGCACAGAGGGAAGCGGGGGCAACGCTTCCCCTCTGCCCCTATGGGAGGTTCCCCGTGAGCAGAAGTGATTCTGCCCCTTCCCCTTCCCCAGCCTCCACCAGGATGTGCCCAGCCTGGAGATGCTGGAACACGAGCTGGCCTGGATGAAGGACACACTCTCGCAGCTGGGCTCCCCCGTCGTGCTGTGCCACAATGACCTGCTCTGCAAGAACATCATCTACAACAGAGCTCAAGGTCGGTGGCAGCAGCAGAGGGGTCACTTTGTTCCCCCCTGCCTGGTGCTGATGGCTCCAGCCCCAACCCATTGCTTTGCTTTGCAGAGCACGTCCGCTTCATCGACTACGAGTACACCGGCTACAACTACCAGGCTTTTGACATTGGGAACCACTTCAATGAGTTTGCAGGTGAGCTGGCTCCTCTCCGTGGCTCTGAAGCTCCCCCTGGGTTGCAGCAGCTCCCCACAATCCCCCCATCCTCGAGGAATGAAGGAGAGAGCTGCATCTCTTGAGCCACAATGGGAAACGGGCGCAGCTCCTCGGGTGATGTGAAGGCAGCATCTCCGCTTGCCTTGATCCGCTGCTTGAGGTGTGATGCCTGCAAGAACTCAGCTCTATTAACCACGTGGGTGCCCCACATCAGAGGGCTGAACTCCACTCCATGCAAGCCCAGAGCTGCAGTGGTTTCACTCACAGCGGGAGAACGCCTTGGCCACATCGGTGTGCCCTGAAAGAGCCATCCTGTGGCCACCACTATCCCCTCTCCTCTTGCAGGTGTGAAGGAGGTGGACTACCGCCTGTACCCCAGCAAGGAGACCCAGCTGCAGTGGCTGCGCTCCTACCTGCAGGCCTACAAGCAGCTCACCCAGGGGGGGCAGGGAGGCACCGGGGTCACCGTGTCCGAGAAGGAGCTGGAGGCTCTCTATGTGCAAGTGAACAAGTTTTCTTTGGTGAGTGCTGGAGCTGGGAAGGAGCTGACTTGTCCCAGCGTTCTCCTTTTCACTCGTAGGGTTCAGGTGCTGCTGGGGTGAGGGCTGGGGGCCGCCCCATAAAGCCTGGCTGCGCTCGGAGGTGCTGAGCTCCAGGGCAAGGTCAGAGATAGCACTGGGTGGGGACACTGGGATTGCAGTGGGGATGGTTGGCAACCTGAGCAGCTTGCTTTGGCCAAGAGCACTTAGAAAACTTGATTTTGAGAGAGGCTGAAGCAGGAGCTGCCTGCGTTTGACAGCTGAATTGCAGCCCCTTGGGCTGAGGCAGGGAGCTGTGAGCTGGGACATCTGTGCTCTGCCCTCACCCCTTCCAGCAGAGCTGTTTGCTGCAGCAGGGACCTGTCCCAGCATGGCCAAATCTCATATTGGTTGTGGGACTTCCAGCAGCAAAGCTGTACCCTGAGCACTCTGCACTGCGGCTCAGCATCCTTCCTCACCTGGGCTGCCATCCACCTTTGGAGCTTGTAGGAATCCACACCTGGGCTGTGCTGCTTCTGATCCCTGTTCTGTCTGTTGCAGGCATCCCATTTCCTCTGGGCATGCTGGGGCCTGATCCAGGATAAATACTCTACCATAGACTTTAACTTCTTAAGGTGAGTCCATGCTGAGCTCTGCAGAGCTGAGGGGACCAATGTCCAAGCGCTCCGTACTGGAAGGATCCCACGACCCAGGCTGGGTCCATCTCTCATGTCCGTCCCTCTTTTGGCAGATATGCAAAGCTAAGGTTTAGGCAGTACTTCAAGATGAAGCCGGTGGTCACAGCCCTGCAGATCTCCAAATAGCAGCTCTGGCCCGTGGGACCCTGAGTTATTTTGTCCTTGCTGCATCCACAGCCCTGGCACCTCCCTCGCCCCCTCCCCGCCCAGGGGTGAGGGCAGGTCCCGATGGTGGGAAGGGGGAAGAGGAGCTTTGCCCCAGCCACCGATTAAAGGAGACCCTGGACATACCCAAGACTGGACCATGAGATGCTCGAGAGGACCACGGAGCGGTCCCTGCCTACACAAGGAAGCCTCACCATCGCCTTACAGCGAGCCTGGCTCAGCCCCGCTGCCTGGCAGCCCCGTGTCTTGCTGGCATTGCTGCTGCTGGGCCTGGCACGGGGAGGAAATGGGACCCCTCATCCATCCATTCGGGAGCACTAAGCACTGCTGGGGTGCTTTAGCTGCCCTGTGCTCAAGCTGTGCCCGTTGGCTTCACTGTTCTCTCTGCCCCCCCTGCCCTGCCTGCTCGGTGCTCTCGCCCCCCAAAACCACCCTCCATAGGTCTGTGTTCACCCCAAAGCCGGGGCTGTATCTGAGCACGGGACCCTTTTCCAAGCAGGATGGGTGCTGCTGCCATCCAGCTCCAGGATGAGCCACGGCACTGCAAGACAGCAAAGGCAGCAGCATCAGCAGGTGCTTCAAGCACTGCTCTGTGCTCAGCCCGGGGCTGTACCTCCCTACAGCCCCATCAGCTTCACTTGCAGCACCCCACAGCACAGCAGGGGGACTCCCAGCCCTATAGCCCCCCCCTGTCCCCCAGTGCTGGGGGGCTCAGTGCAGCTACAGGTACAGAGCGTGGCTGCCCCATCCCTGCACTCCTCCCCCCATCAGTGCAGCTCTGGAGGCCCACGTGAGATGCCCTGGCAGGAGGTGGATGGAGCCGACCTGTCCCAAGGAGTGGGTACAGCTTTGTCCCCAGCTGGCATTTGGCTGCTGTCCCCTCTGCAAGGATGAGCCCACCACACTGAGCACTGCCCAGCTCGTGACAGTGGTGGTGCATCAGGTGGGGGCTGGGGGACACGGTCACTTGCCTCGGCTGCTTGGCAGGTGCCATGGGACAAAGCATCTGCCCCCTCTGCCAGGGCACAGGAGCCTAACCCAGCAACAACCCGCGACTTTTGTTGCATCTGGTGTTTGTTTTGGTGCACAATAAAAGCTGCTGGTAGCTGGAAATCGGGGGCCAATGGATCTGTGGTGCCTGCTTCAGGACGTGGGCTGGTGCAGGAGCTGAGGGGGCCCCTCATCACAGGGTGTGCTGCTGCTGTACCCCCCCGGCAGAGCTGTGCCTCTGCTCCATTGGGCTGCAGGAGGCAGCAGGCAGAGGAAGCTGAGCCCTAAATGGGGGGATGAGACAGGTGAAAAGGGGGAAGGGAGGGGAGGGCAGGGGAAAGAGCAATGGAGCAGCACAGAGAAAGCATCGTATGGAGCAGGAAGAGGGGTGGGAAGGGGGAGGAAAGCCCCCAGGTCTCTACACTGGAAGCCTGGACCCCAAACCCCTGGGTTGGCCAGAGCCAGCCCTGAGCTCAGCTCCAAAACATCATCTTTATTGTGCCAAGGGGTGGGGAGGGCAGTTTGTAAACAAGTATGTGAAATATACAGGTTAAGTTACTCGTCTTATTAACAAAATAAAGCTCTATCTATATTTACAGTCTTTAAAAAAAAAAGAGAGAGAGAGAGAGAGAGAGAGGAAGAGCTGCCCCTTCGGTGCGCACGGCCACATCCAGCCCCAGCCTGAGCTGTGCCATGGGGGGAATAAATAAAGCACTAAGAGGGGAAGAGAGAAGGGGGTGGGCAAAGAGAAAGGACCCCCACCGGCTGCCGTGGCCCTGGAGCGCGGGGGAGCAGCGGTGCTGCTGCAGCCCCTAGCAGGGGTGTGATGCATGCAGCACGGCTGTGCCTGGCTGCTGCCACACGGCGGTGCGTGTGCTCCGCGCTGCGCCCGGTGCTGCATGCGCAGCCACTGCTGCACCCACACGCAAACCCAGCGCTGGGTGCTGAGCAGAGCCAGGTATTATTTTTTTCTTTCTTTCTTTCTTTCTTTTTTTTCCCTTTAAATTGCTGTCATTTTTTCCTCTTCCCCCACTTCCCTCTCCCCCCACCCCCTCCCCACCCCGCTGTTTCCACTATGCACGGGGTGAAGCCTGCGCTCGCAGAGCTGCGGTGCAAAGGAGGCACCGGGGCATGCATGGACCCAGAGCGGTGCCGTGCATTGGGGCTGCCCGAGGGCTGGGGCACAGCCAGGGAACAGCACCCGCTTTATTTACAAAGTGGGACAGAGCGTCGGGAGCACAAAGGGCTCCTCAGTGCCCTTGGCTCACACTCGGGTCAGGCAAGAGCTAAAAAAAGGCTCCATGGGAATTCACTGCCAGGCTGTAAGGGGGAACCGCGGTGGGGTGGGGAGGGTTGGGCTGAGCAGAGCTTATGGGTGTCCCCATGGCCAGGGGGTGGCGGGTGGCATAGATAGGGAGTAGAGGGCTGGAAGGTTTCCCACGTCCCAATCCCCTCAGGTCCTTACTGGGGGCTGCAGGGTCCCTGAGCCATCAGCTCCCGGCCAAGCTGCAGAGCCCCATTCCCTACAGCAGCAGCAGCACCGCTACGTACCCAAACCCCCCCATCGCCCACCACCATCTCATCTCATCCCTGCAGCTGCTGGGCCTTTGCCTGCACCGCATCCCATCCCATCGGGGGTCACCAGCGCCTGGTGCCAGCCAGCCCCGCTGCCCCCTCCCCCCCCCCACCCCCAGCCCCTCAGTCCGTCAGCACCACCAGCTCTCCATCGCTCTTCTCCTCTCCCTCCGAGTCCTCCTCCTCGCTGTAGCGATACATCTCACCGTCCGCCACCGAGTGCCCATCGTCCCCTCCGCCGTCGCCTTCCTTCAGGCTACGAGCGCTGATGATGACAGGCATGCTGGGGTCCACGCCGCGGGGCAGGTAGTGCTCCATCAGCGGGGACGGCAGCTGCATGCCCACCGGCCGTGGGTACAGCACGTCCGAGGAGCCGGGGGGCAGCTGGCTGCCCTGGGGACTGCGGGATAAGGGGGAGGAGGGGGGGGATGCCATCAGCGGGACGGGAGCGGGGCGAGCCCCATACTGCCCCCAGGGCATCCCTCTGTGTTACCCTATCAAATAGCCCTGCCGGGCGTCCTGCCGTCGGTTCCGCATCAGAGCTTTGTACTCCCCCACGCGCAGCCGTTTCCCCTCCACGATGCACGTGCGTTTGGGTCGGGGTTTGTACTTATAGTCGGGGTACTTCTCCAGGTGCTGCCGGCTCAGCCGGGCTTGCTCCTCATAGTAGGGCTGCTTCTCCTGGTTCGTCATCGACTTCCAGCGGGAGCCTGGGCACAGAGGAGCCACGGGGTGTGCTCAGCCCCTGCCACGCTGCAGCTCCCCCATGGAGATCCGTGTGCACGACCCCATGGCAAGAGGGGATTCACGCTCACGGGGGCTGGATTTAGACGGTCTTTAAGGTTCCTTCTAACCCAAGCCATTCTGAGGTGCTAGGAATGCTCACATGCTGCCCTAATGCACGCTACACCTGAATGTGCAGCAGTGGGACACATCCCCAGACTGTGGGGCCCTCAAGTGAGATAGGAGCCAGGGCTGGGCTGGTGGCACCCCTGGGATCCCTGCCATGCATGGCCCCCAGCCCTGACCTCCCTGGGCACCGCTCCAGTGGGTGCTGCAGCTGCAATAGGCCGTCCTGCTGTGTGACTCTGATTCCCCCATTGGCTGACCTGCATTGTCACCTCCACCTGCACCCGAGGCAGGAGGGGAAAGCAGAGCACAGCACAAGGCTGCTGGCTGGGGAGGGGAGGGATGGGATCAGGGGCTGCAGCCGGACCCACGTCTGGGTGTGGGGAGTGATGGTCACACTGGAAGGACTGCATGATTGCACCATGGGGTGAATCTGGGTTGGCTCAGCCCAAAAGAAGGTGCAGGGGCTGTAACTGCAGCTTCCACTGCTTAAAGGGCATATGGGGAAGAGCGAGCCCAGCTCCCCTCACAGGTGCACCTTGAAGGGCAAGAGGCAGCAGATGAAAGGGGAATTACAGCTGGGCATGAGGAAACAATTCATCCTGCTGGGAGTGGGGCAGCCCTGAGAGAAGGTCCATCAGGGGCATGGGATCTTCACCCTTAGAGATGCTCAGAGCCAACAAGAGAGCCTTGAGCATCCTCATCTGATGATGATGATGCCAGCAGCACTTACGGCTTCAGACTTCTGGAGTCCCCGTCCCCATTCCCTAAGCCCCCCCCTCGGGTCTCCATCCCCTAAAGCACATCTCTCTCCCCTGCACCACCAGTTGGGTATTTTGGGTAAACCGAGGCACGGAGCCACGCGCACCCCACATCCTCCCCCTGCTCAGCCCCTCACGCTGCCCGAGCCCCACGTTCTCAGCAGCAGCCACGCAGGAGAGCACACAGCAACCAAAGCTCTCAGCCTCAAGTGAGCACCGCTCTCAGCCCTCTCAGCTGCAGGTTAAATTTGCCCCAGTGAGCAGAGAGCGGCTCCGGCTCCCCAGGCAGAACTGCGCCAGCTATTTAAAGCCACGGACATCGAATGTGACAGCAACCAGAACACCACACGCCTCCGCTCCCGGACCCCTCTCCGACCCCCAGCGGTTGCGAGCAGATCCTGCCTGCGTGCTCTTTCAAAGGGAGAAGCCCAGCTGTTGTTTCGGTTCTTTTTTAACGAGCGGAGCTGCTAAAACTGAGGCGGCGGCAGCAGCGGCAGAGTGAGGTGTGTGCGCCTTCGGATGGGCCACTGGGAGACCACACCGATTGCTTTGAATAGCTGGGGTGAAACAGGCTGCCCCGGGGCTGCTGTGGGGTGCTGGTGGGGGGTGGGGGATGCTGCACTTGGGGACGGTGCAAAATCGTCCTGCTGGGATACAGCAGCATGGGGAGCAGAGAGCATTCCACCCCCCCACCCCCCAAGTGCTCAGGGGTGCAAGTAAAGAGCTGCACTTGGTGGAGGATAGCAGTGAAACAGTGCTGGGCTCTGGACCCTGGCATGGGGGGGGGGGAGGGTTGCCCCAAAGGTCCCTGCCCCAAAGGATGGCCACAACTGCTGCTCAGAGCAGCACCCGGAGACCCAGCAGCGGGTCCGGGTCCACCCTCACCCCGAGCATGCAGTGTGCCCCTGCTGCTGCCTCAGCCTCTGGTTCCTCTTTGCACACCTTTGTCAATCCGATATCATGGCCCCGTTGCAGTGCCCCCCAGTGCTGTGGGATGTGAAGAGAAGGGTTTCCTTCTCCATCCCATCCCACCCCACAGCTGGGATCCCCCACCCATACACAGCGAGGCAGGGTGGGCGCGGAGCACTCACCCAGGATCTTGCTGATGCTGGAGTTGTGCATATCTGGGAACGCCTGCAAAATCTTCCTCCTCTCATCCTTCGCCCACACCATGAAGGCGTTCATGGGCCGTTTGATGTGGTTGTTGTTCCTGGACTCGGGGAAATGCCGCGTTCCTATGAGGGGAACCCAAAGGCTGGGTCAGAGTGGGAGGAAGGAGCAGTGTGGCGCTGCCCCACGGCACCCACTGTCCCCATACCGTCCATCTCACAGCTCAGCAGAGCCTCATCCAGGCGGTGTGTGGGTGTCTCCTCCATCCTCTCCTTCACAGGGGAAGCATCGATGCCAACGTGGTCCTGAGGGAAGCGCGGATGGAGTCATCGTGGGGTGCAGTGATGGAGGGGTGGGGGGGACGGGGTGGGTTCGGCTCACCTTACGGTAGGGGTGGCTCAGCGCTCCCTCCATGGCACCGCTGTGGCCGTGCAGCAGCTGCCGTGCATCCTGGATGGCTTTGGTGATGGCATCGCCCTCACCCAAGAATCCTGGTGGGAAAGCAGCCCAGGGCACCCGTCAGCACCCCGAAACCCCATAGTGCCTATCCCCAACCCAGCAAAAAATGGGGCTGCGTGGCCTTCTGGGGTGGCACGGAGTACCCAGAGCACCCCAACAAGGTGGGACTCCATGGAGCAGAGCTGTCTGCTGCCTCTGGGAGGTGTTGTGGGGAGGTTTTAGGACCCTCCATGGGTGGAGGTGATGGGAACCCACCCAAGGGCAGGTTGGATGGGCTGCTCTGCAGGTCTCGCACAGCCCCATGGCTTGGTGTGAGGGACTGGCAGCTGCTCATCTTCAGACTGGGTGAGCTGGAGGCACTGGGGAGCTCGGAGCCTTTGGGTTTGGCCGTCAAGTTCAGCGGCTGCGAGGTCTCCTGGGGTAGAGAGAAGGCAGGGTGTGATGTACAGCCCCTGGCACACCCATGTGCACGGGGACAGTGGGTGCTTTGGGGGTGTAGAGGCACTCTGGGGCCATACCTGCATCTGGAGATGGCCAGAGCCGCTGGGTCTCTTTAGCGTGGGAGGAGGAGGGCTGTGCAGCAGCTGCACGGGGTAATCCACTGCAGGGAACAGAGGAATTGTTGGGGAATGAGGGTACCCCACAGGCATCCCTGCGCCCTGGGGACTCGGCTCACCTGGCTTGCAGGGGATGGGCTGGATGGGCAGCGCTATTTGGGGGTCCTGCGTCACAGGAAGGGGCTGATGGCTGGGGGTGAAGGCAGGGATCATGACGTAGGGCATGTTGACCTGCTGGAGGAAAGAGAAGCACGGATAATGGTTGTGGGATGGCGTAGCTGGGCGGTGTCCCCACTGTCCATCTCTGCGGGTGGGTACAGGGGTGTCCCCCACCTTTACCTGGATCTGTTGCTGCAGCAGGTTGATTTTGTGCTGCTGCTGGATGAGCTGCTGCTGCTGCTTTGCAATCTGGCAGAAAGGAGACAGAGGGGCTGAGCAATGGGAGCAGAGGCTCCTGAGCCCCCATGGGGCACAAGCTGCCCAAATCCAGCAAAGGGGACATCCCCATGGGCATGGTGGGCTCCTGTGGTTGGCACAGAAGATGCCTCAAGGGCCACAGGGAGAGATATGTGCCAGGAGGGACCATCACCCCTACACTGTATGCCAGAGATGTCATCCCTGCACTTGGCACCATTGAATCATCCATACCCCGATGTCATCCCCACACTTAACACTATTAGGGGTAAGAGGAATAAATCAGTGATCAAAGAGCAAAGGAGAGGGCAGTCAGGAAGGGGCACGTTAAGGACTTCCTATGATTCATCCTCAACACGTAGATAAGGGATGGAGAGCTTTGACCCTGAGCCACCCTATAGCAAGCAGCAGGATGGGAAGCCTGGGGATGAGCACAGAAATAGGGAGGGTTTCTGGGCAGATACCAAAGTTGTCTCCTCACCAGTTCTAGAGGGGTTCTGTCCCCTGGACCCTGTCCCCCTGGTCCTGCCTCTGTATCAGGGGGTACCAAAGTGACCCCTGAAGGGACACAGGTCCCCCTGGAGCCCACCTGCTCCTGCTGCTGCCGCGCCAGCTCCATCTGCTGCTGCTGCTTCTCAAAGAGCATTGCAGCCATGTTCTTCTGCTCCGAGTGGGCTGTCAGGAGCTGGTCCCGCAGCGTGGACAGCTGGTTGATCATGACGAGCAGCTGGAGCTCTTTCTCTGCCAGGCTCTCCTGGGTTCCTGCATAGGGAAGAAGCAAAGTCGGGGGCTCGAGGAGCAGCATCACCACCACGGGTGGGGGCTGCGGTCAGAGGGGTGTTCGAAAATCCCTCTGTGCCATCAGAGCACGGTTTTATCAGCAACGCCCAGTTCTGGGTAATGAGCATTTGGGGTAAAAAAACTACAGATCTCCACAAAACACGGCACTGCAGACACACCTCCCCTCCTATTGACGGGGGAACACAAAGCCATGTGGGCACCCGAGGGGGGCTCAGAGCACCGAGGTGGCACAGAAGGGACCTCACCCTTCACTTCTTTGGTCTCAGCAGCGTTTCGGCCCAGCAGCCTCTCCTTCCAGTCGCTGGAGAGTAATTTCTCAATGGTTGGCATCACTGTCCCCATCAGCAGGCACCACAGTCAGCAGAGCAGAGTGGGGAGAGGAGAGCCAGGTGAGCACAGCCTGAAGCTCCGCACCGTGGCTCTTCCAATCCCAAATCACTCCAAAAATAGAGGGGTCCCAGAGACCTTTCTTACCCTCTTTTAAGTTCCTGTTGAAGTCCAGCTTCTCCTGGCTGCCAACAGCCGGCTCGAAGGCTGAGCACCGCGGCTCCAGCGCATCACCAGCGGGAGAGCAGGACTCCTACACACACACAGCATCACTCAGTGGAGAACCCATGGACAGGGACAGCTACGTGTCTCCGAGCAGGAGACACCAAGCTGATGGGGTGCTCAGAGCTGATGGGGTGCTCGGAGCAAATGGGGTGCTCGGAATTGATGGGATGTTTGGAGCTGATGGGGTGCTCGGTGACATCCTGGACCAGGTTCTCCTGCAGCACTTCCCCAGTCTGAAAGCATCTCAGTGACCAAGCCCTGCTTTGCAGGAGGTTTCTTTGGAGTGCCCTGCTTCTCCAAGCCCAGGGACTGAGAATATTGGGCAGAGAGAGAGGAAGCTCGAGAGGAATTACAACAGGAAAAGAAGAGATTGGCCCCCTGTCCTACACGTGGGGACAGTAGAGGTCGTCTGCAGGTGACCCAGGAGGGCTGCACGCCAAAGGCAAATCCCAGGGCTGACCCGAGAGCACCGACAGCAGCCAAAAAGCCTTTGGGGAACCTCAGGTTTCAGCTTCATTTCCTCAGGATGAGGAATAAAAGCTCAGGGAAACGACAACCTCCATCTGCCCAGGGCGGGATGCAGTGCACTGTCAACCCAAAGGGAACAGGGCTCGGTCAAGGCCAGGAGCAGGGGCAGTCACAGTGATGGGACCCACCTGTGGCAATGCCTGGGGGTCTGTGCCCTCTCTTGGGGGTGGTCCCGGGGGGTCGTTGGGATGGGGCTCAGTGCTGGGGGCAGCCCCTGGTGGGCTCTCGTAGCCACTCTCCTTCTTCTCCTCCGTCTTGATGCTGCAGTTCACCATGCTGCCTGCCCCATCGAGCTCCAGGTGGGGAGAAACGGGGCTCCTCATGGACATCCTGCAGAACAGCGGGGTTGTTAGCAGAGGGATGGGGGTCTCCCCTCCCCCTCACACACCAGGGACACCCTTTTGCCCAGCCCTGCCCTGTGCTGGTGGTGAAGCTGAGCCCTGGGTGCCCTATGGGCTCTCCATGACCGGCCCCCAGCAGGGCACCATGGGGCTCAGAAATGTCCTAAAGGCATCCAGTGGGACACCAAGCATGGCCAGAACCAGTTTTTTTTTTTCCCATGGGATGCGCCCTAAGCGATGTGTAACAGCCACATCCCCCACACAGCCCCAGCTTGGCACAGGCTGTGTTCCCAAATGGGACAAGCTGGGATCCCACTGCATCCGCTGCAAACTCCCAGCAGGGATTTCCCCTCCCCGGACCACCAACCCTCACACTGCACAGCAACAGTGGCACCAAACGTCCCCTCCCCACCCTCCACCCTTCAGGGAGGAATAATGGGGGAAGGAGACCATCAGAGATGGGATTTACACTGGGATGAAGGGCACGGGGCCACGGCCGTGCACCCTCCAGCAGGGACCCCCCAGCCCTGCACCCCATCATCCAGGGGCCCCCAGGACAGGACCGGGCTGCACCATTGGGGCAGCGGTGACACAACAAACAAAGCCCGGCTCAAGCTGCGAATTAATCAAACTGCTGAAAATAAAACCTTCCTCTCAGGAACTTCAAACAAAAGAAACGAAAACAACAAGGCCGGCTGGGTAATGAAAAGCCAGGGCTCTGAATAGGGGACAAAAGGAAGTGGAACAATAGGGTGTTGGACAAAAGCAATAAAGTAAAGGGAAGTGTGACAGCTCAACAATGGGGCACTGTGCGCGCCAGAGTTTCTGATCTTAGCAGGGCTTTTTTTAATCTCAGTTCCCTGCCCTTCTCTGAACAAACCCACGGGGCTCTCCGGGCTCTGGGCTTCCTCCCGGCTCCGGCCCCGCACGGTATCTGCCCGCATCCTGCAGCACCGCCCGCTCCCCCTTCCTGCCCCCGGCCCACCTCGGGGGGCAGCCCGGCAATGCGTCCATCCCCACCCCCACCCCAACCCGGGATCGATGCTCATCAAAACACCCCGAGGGATGGGGAGGAAATGGGCGCTTCTGGCAGCGGAACGGGGCCGGCGTGCAGCCAGCGGGATGCTGTGCTGTGTGCTGCGTGTGTCCAGGTGCCCCTCGGTCTCCCAGGGCGTGAAGTGCTGCAGGTGGGGAAACTGAGGCAGCAAAGGGCAGCCCGGGGTGCTTTTGTGGCTCAGGGGTTGGTGAAGGAATAAAGAGAGGAGTTTGGGTGGGCGCTGAGTGCTGCTCCACGTGCGTGGGGCTGCAAGAGCAACAAGCTGAGCTCGGTATGGGAGACGAGAAGCAAGGTCGGTGCTCCTTCCATCCCTTTTGAAGGCACAAAGCCCCCTCCATGCACTCCTGCCATAATTTCCCCTCCCTCCTTCCCTCCCTCCCTCCCTCCAGCAGGG
This sequence comes from Gallus gallus, assembly GCF_016699485.2. Lineage (NCBI taxonomy): Eukaryota > Metazoa > Chordata > Aves > Galliformes > Phasianidae > Gallus > Gallus gallus. The sequence continues at coordinate 1,742,324 of NC_052557.1, read as the reverse complement.
ATGCAGTCAGCCCAGGGATGCCCACGCAGTGCACGGCACCGAGCGATGCCCGAGGCTGGAGGAACACAAAAGCAAAGTGCCAGCGCTCGGTCAGGTCACGTTCCTATTGTGCTTCACCTCCCGGTGCCACTGGAAGTTTACTCTTAAAATACGGCCGGTGCTTTAATAGGGGTCCGTGTGAAAGGGGCCTCGTTGTGGGATTATTATACGGTTTGCTGAACAAAAAACAGAAAGGGAGAAGAAAAAGGAGAGAAGTGAGTGGCGATCTTGTTACAGGGCTTGTTCCCATTGCGGGGCTGCGCCGGCTGTCTCAGGTGTGCTCAGCTCAAGGGCTCCTCTGTTGCACAGACAATAGGGATGGGAACAATTGCCTTGGCACAGGGAATACGTCTTCATGTAAGAGATCTTCGCCTTTAATGTTTGCTATTTAATGAAGGGCGGAGGGGAATGGAGCGAACAGAGCGCGGATGAGCAGTGCCAGCCTGGAGAGCCGCAGCGATCAGCGCGAGCACAGGGACAAGGTGTACCCAAAGAGCAGCACGAGTGGGGCTCCTTTCCAAAGCCCTACGGCTGCCACCCCGGTGCGCATCGCTTTGCTCAACCTTACCTGCATCCAGGCTGCCCCAGCTAAAGCTCAGAGCTGAGGGCTGAGGTTTGGGGATGGCGACAGCCGGCTTTTCCTTCTCCATTCGTACCCCTGAATGGCACATCCTGCAATTCACCCCTTGTGCCGTGCCACCCTTCCTGGCTAGGAGCTGATCCTATCTGCCCCGTTTGTGTCGCAGCCGAACAGCTCGTTAGGGCAGGGGCAGAGCCAGCAGCAGCCTGGCACCTTGGGTGATGCCAATGTGCCTCTTGCTGAGCCACCCGGACCCCTAGAGCATCCCCTTGCTCGCTCACTGGTCTCCAGCACTGTGGAACACAGCACTCACCTCTGCAAAGCAGCAAGGGGGAAAGAAGCCAGCAGAGATGTGCTGTAGGCTGCACCAGGCTCAGGACTGAGGGTTCCTGCCTCTCAGCCCAGGGTAATTCCACCCGATGGGACGACAGTGCTGAGGGACCCACAGAGTGGGACGTGGGAGAGCATCCCAGCAGCTGACGGGATGGGTTGGGTTGCCTGGGTTTTATGACCGGCCCCATCTGCCCATCACCAAATGCACCAGCAGAGCCGAGAGGCTGTTGGCTTTTTTCTTTTCCTCTTTCCACATAGAAAAATGTCAGTTCCTAGATTCCCTTCCACCTCCCCACACACACAGCAAGCCAGGGGGGAAGCACCAAGCTTTGCACCAAGCACAGCCAAGCACAAAATCCAACCGGGGAGAACACCGCACAGCACAGAGCAGTGGGAAGGCACTGCAGACAGGAGCTGCGAGCACCCCCAGGAGAGAGAGCAGGGGGAAAAATAAACCACACACAGGTTCTCTCCTTCCAAGCAGGGCCCAAGGAATCCCTCTGGCCACCGGCACAGACAATAGCCCGTCTCCTGCCAGACGAGCGGACCGCTTTCCTGCCAGACTTGGAATGTCCTTTCGGGGCCCTTTCCAAGCGTTTCCGCCCAGCGTGCCTTCGCACATAAAAGGAGGGATGGTTTCCTCCTGCCACGGCCACTGCGTGCCCGGGGGGAGGCTGAGGTGAGGGACACAGCTGGGAACTTCACGGGGTTGCCATCCCATGGGGATGCAGAGACAGTGGGGTGCATGGCAGGGAGAGGGCAGCGCTTCCTACACTGGGATCAGGGCTCCGGCGTGTGTAAAAATAGAGGGTCATGGGGTCAAGTCTCACCTTTTTGCGCTCGCAAGGGATTGCAGCCAACCTTTGGCACTCCACACTAAGGCATATCTGCTGTCCCCAGCGCTGTGCTGTCACTAGTGGGAGGAAATGGTGACCTTTGGGGACGCAGCAGAGCTGGAAGCACAGCCCGCGTGGCTCCTGGCCAAGCAGGAATCAGCAGCGAGGCTCCTGCACAGAGCCATTCACAAACACCCAACGGCTGAGCATCCGCACCCAGAAATGAGCCCAGTGTAGGACCATAAAAAAAGCAGGTTTTAAGCCCAGGGGACACCTGGATGTCAGGATGCTTAAGACATTGGATGGCTGAACTCATCCAGAAGGCATGGATGGCTGAAGCCATCCCACTGCAGAGCCACCATCACCTCGTGGCAGCCACAGCTCCACATGTCTCCGCCAAGCCAGGCTGTGCCGCAGCGGAAACGCTCTGCACCGGGGCGAGCCGACGCTTTGCACATCCTCTGCAACACCTCACCTGCAGAAAGCCCCAACCTCCGCCTTCCCAGCAGGCTGCTGAAAGCTGGCGGTGCCAAAAAGCTGCAACATCAGAGCCGAGAAGGGAGAGATTTGGAAAGCACTACTCCCCGTTCACCTCGGCAAAACCTGGGGGGCTCACGGGCAAAGCCGCAGCTCCGGCGAGAGCTGGGATTTCCCAGTGTCCATGCAGAACAGAGAGCTCTTTGACCGCTCCCCGAAGGCAGCGTGGCTCTGCATGGGGGGTGATGGGCTCCAGAAACGTCCCTGTGGGCTCAGAGCGCAACGGTGACACTGAGGTGACAGAATTGGCATCATGGAAACTTTCGGCAATGGGCGGGCAGGAAGGAGTGGGGGGTCACCCCCGTGTGCCACCCCAGCACCCGCTGCCGCCCACGTCCCCTCTGTCCCCAGTCCAGTCAAGCCTGGGCCCCATAGCCCACAGGGAGGGGGATTCCTCCTTTGCTTCTAGAGGCCGTGCTTGGCTCTCCAGCACTGCCACGCTGGGGCTCTCGGTGGGGTGGAGCACCAATTCTGCATCGCTCAAGCGGAGCGTAGAAACGCACGGCTCCTGTTGCTGCACAGCTCCTGTTGCTGCATGGCCCATGGAAGCTTTGAGCCTAAAGCAAGAGGAGGATCCTGGAGGAGCAGCAAGTGGTGCTGTGGGATGCTCAGTGTGGGGACGGGACAGAAAAGCCCCCCACAATAACAGTGAGAGGTGAACACCGCGTGCCGCCATCCCTGGCACATGGGTCTCTTTGGCACAGCCTGCAGAGGACTCAACCACACCACATCCCGGGCTCCTGGTGGCCCTTTTTACTCACAATTTCCAGCTGACTGCAAATTCTGCTCTCACAGGGCTTCCCAAGCTGCTCCTTATCACGCTGCTCTGGTTTCATACAAGATGGCAGAGGGACACATCACCGCCACGCGGCGCCTTCCTGTCCCCCCCAGCACAGGGGCTCGGCTGGGACCTCCCCCTGCTGCCAACACCCCACATCCAGATGGGGGCAATGGGCCTCACAGCACAGCTCTGGGGGCATTAAATCACTTCCGATGTACCCACATTCACCCCAAAGGTGTAACACACGCACTATGTGCCCGGCAGCAGCATTAGAGCCACACAAATAACCCAACCCAACACCAAGAGCCTTCCCAGGGCATCAACTGGTGCAGGTCCACAGCAATGGCCCCAGCATGAGTTTCCTTGATGGGACGAGCAATAGGATGGTTTAAGTAGGGGAAAAATCAAACCAACCATCAGGTGGAACTTCCTGCCCACGGGATGTATTGGGTGGGGAATGATCGGCGCATTGGGATTGTTGAAGACCCACCGAGGAGGGGGCACAGAGAATGGACCCACGCGATGGGACATGGGGTCATCCCCTCTTCCCGGCCTCGGGGTGAGGTTATCTGCCGGGATTTCTATCTATTTTTTTTTTCTCTTTTTTTTCTTTTCCCTTTTGGTATCACTGAGGGGAAAGCACCGCGCACCCCCAGCTCTGCAGCCGGATGGCTTCACCGCCCAGGTTGCATTTGGAAACGTCCATAGAGAGGGGTCTAACAGCACCCGGATGGGAACCAGGACACAGCAGGGACATGGGAAGCAGGGGGACAAGGCAGCACCGAGGTTGGGTGACTCCCTATTACCATGTGCTGGGCAGGGAGCAAACAGCACTGAGCATCTCCCCGAGCCCTCACCCGCCCTGCACAGCACGGCAGGAAGTCGTGCAGCCATGCACAGCATCGCTTTGCACGCCGGACACTCAAAGCGTTCTCATTTGCACGTCTTCAAGAGGAGTTTTTTCTCCCCTGCAGGTCGCTAAATACCACAGCAAAAAAGAACAAGCCCCACAGCTGTAATATTTTGCAAGTCCCCCTTCCTACTGCGCCTCTTTTCCTCTTTTAAATACCTTTTAACGCACATCTTGTCATTCGTGGAAGGCTTTGCATGGGTGGTAGAAGGGAATGGCCACAAGACCCGGAGGGGTCTGCAGGCGCTGAGCACCCCGGGGTGGTCGGGTCAGGACCACAGGAGGTCCTCAGGGCCCCTCCCTGACCCAAGAGCCCTCAGGGCCCCCCCGTCCCCCCAGCCATCCACAGAGCGCTCAGCTGCCCACCCTCTGCCCCTTGCAGCCCAATCGATTTGCAAAGAGCGAGCAAATAAAGGAAACCTTTCCCATAAGGGAGGAGGTGAGGATGGGGACGACTCACCCGGCACGGCGATGCCGGAGCGCACGGAGCTCCGTCTCCCTCCTCTTTGTCGCAGTTTCTGCCTTCTCCTCACCCCAAAGCAGCCCTCGGGTTTATCGCAGAGGCCGATCTCGGTGCAGGTTTTGTGCTATTTCACTCACTCAGCGTTTCCAGGCACAGTTTGTTCACAAACAATACTTTCCAATCGCGTGACGGAGGGGCGAAGACGTTTGACCCTTTTCCTCTCCTGCTCACCACCTCAACAAGGAGCTCAGCTCAGCCAGGCTCAGCCCAAGCACTAAGGGGGACTTAGGGGATGGGATGGAGCACAGCGCTTCCCAAGGCACGAATCCCCCTCTCCCACCCCTTGCTGACCACCTCGTGCCATTTTACACCTTCCATCAACGGCACTTTTTTTCCAGTTGCCCCCCAGGCTTTGAGATTTTTGGGGAGCTCCTCTTTGGGGGACTCAACTTGGGGAGTTCTTCTTTGGGGTTTCCTCTCTGGGGGCTCTTCATTGGGTTACTCAACTTTGGCGGACTCCTCTTTGGAAGGCTCCTTTTTGGAGGGCACCTCTTTGGGGGACTCAACTTCGGGGGGTTCTCCTTTGAGGTTTCCTCGTTGGGGTTTCTTCTTTGGGGGCTCCTCTTTGGGGGCCTCAATTCTGGGGGCTCCTCTTTGGGATCTCTTCTTTAGGGGACTCAACTCTGGGGGCTCCCATCTGGGGGGCTTCTCTCTGGGAGCTTCCCTCTCAGGGGCGGCTTCTCTTTGGGGTCTCCTCTTTGGGGCTCCCATCCGATGGCATTCTGTTGTTTCCAGGCTCACACACGTGTACCCAAAGCAGCTCAGGGGCCCCTTGAAGCCAGCACCAAACCCCAAACCTTGCAGCCGCACGCTTCCGCCCGTGCCAGCACCGCTCCCTGAAACCCACATTGCCCCAGAAACCGTCGGCTTCACCTTGTATGGGTTTGCAACAGCAGCAAACAAACAGCCCCATGCAGCCGAGCTGCTTCTTGGCCACAGGGGGACAAAGGCTCCATCGAGGCCACTGGGGGGACCTCTCCCTCCCCAGCTGCCAGGGGTGACGGCCACCTCCCGGCTGTTGGGGCCATTTGACATTTCAACAACAGATTTTTGCTGGTGTGGCAGGAGCTGGTGGCACCATTGGCAGCTTCCTTCGGAAAGCAGAGGGAACCTGGAGCCCAGCAGTCACAGCCAGGGGGGTCGGGATGGAGATCCCCAAGGAAAACGCTCTCAGCTGGACTTCTCTCCCTCCTTACTGCGAGCTCCGGTCACTGTGATGGTGCTGCCCCTGATTTATGGGGCAGATTTGAGATCCCGTGCTAAGGACTCATTGGGAGCTCGTTCCTCATTGTCCTGTACCCCTCCAGCTGAGAGTCCGTCCCAGCCCAGGGAGTTCACCCCAAACCCAGTGCTGGGAAAGGGACTGTTTGCGGGACAGACCCCTCTGAGCAACACCGCATTGCACCCATATACCCCACAACCACTGCACACAGTCAGGTTCACCCCTCCCCTCCCCTGCTCGTTTTGGAGATGGAGACCATGAAAGCCACGCAGAGCCATATGGGGACAAGCTCCTACTGGCCCGCCAGGATTATTTTCATTGCACAAGGGTGCAGACTCTCCAGCAAGCTGCAGACAGCCCTCCCTGCCGCAATGGGGTGTCCGATTGCCCCTGACCACCCCCATGTCCTGCAGCACACAAGGGGCTCTTTGTGCCCAAGCAGCCACAGTGGCACCTGTCCCCCTCTGTGTCCCCACATCCCCTCGGGTCCCCAATCCCCCTGCAGCAAAGGGCTTTGGCTTTACGTGCCTGGCTGGCTCCTGCCTGGCTGAGCAGGGCTGAGGGGAAGCGCAGTTGCTCTGTGCACACGCATTTGCACTCCCTGCTGCTTTGCATGCTGCTTTTTGCCATAGGGGTGCGTGAGCCTGCTGTGGGCTCCCCTGGGTTGTGTCCACCTGGTGTCTACACCTGGGAGAGCCACATCCCATAACCAGCACCAAGCAACCCTCCCTTGCAAAAGCACGCTTTCCCCAGCTCAGTTCCCAGGATGGACCCACAAACCTGACGCAACACAGCGAGAGGAGCTGGGCATAGGAAGCCCAAGAGGAGGTGCTGCAGGTGAACACACAGACCACAGCCCAAGAGCCACCAGAAAAGGCAAACGCTGCCCTCTTTCTGCCCACACTGCAGCCTACGGGGGTACAGAGGGGTCCCACAGCTGCACAGGCACACAGTGCCCCTGGGACCCCCCCATACGAGCCCTCCCGAAGTCCCCTCCCCAGTGCCCATGTCACGCACAGCAAGAGAGGTGAGCGAGAAAGCTCCTGAGCCTCATCCACTGGGGAATTCACCTGCAGAGCCCCAGGGGTTGGGGATGTCCATGTCCGGGTTCGTGTCCTCTCTGCCAGCAAAGCCCCACGCAGAGCAGCCCCACAGGCGGCTCCGTGCAGCCCCTGCCCCAGGGGACTCAGCTTTCCGGCTGGGCGTGCAAGGTAGAACAATGGGGCCGAGCCCTCTATTGTTCCAGACAAAAGATAAGCCGGGCTCTGGCATTCCCCAACCGGAGGGCAGGGGTTGGCCGAGCCCTTCCCTGCCCTGGCTCCATGGGGACAGGTAGAGAAGGGCAGCAGGAGGTCCTGCCCCCTGCGCAGCCCTCAGCTCACACCTGAGCGTCCACAGACACACACACACACACACACACGTGCACACCCTTGCACACACGCTCCATCCCCGCAGCCCTGCAGGCTTTGCCCCAGCTCTGCATTGCCCCCCATTTCTGCAGCCTCACGTCCCCGTGTGTCCCCACTGTCAGCACGTCGGGGTTGAGCTGTGCACCCAGCGCCTCGCCAGCCCCCTTCCAGTCCTTGATCCCATTCTTTCCTCTCCCTGAGCTGTTCCTCCTCTCCGGGACCACTTTATAGGAAGGGTGAGTGCTGCTAACCCAGCAGCTCACAGCACCCCGCACAGCACAGCGGGCACAGTGCACCCCACCAGCAACGGGGCAGTGCAGCAGGGATGGAGATCGCCCAGTGGAACTGATTGGGGTCCCCCCTCCATGCCCACTGCAGTCCTACCCATAACCCACACCTCCACTTTTTCTGTATGTTCTCAATACAAGACCACCAACACCCACATACAAGAGAGGAAGAGCATGGAGGGCTGCGTGCTGCAAGCCTGCACCCACGGGGCACCCAAACAGGAGCAGAAGGTGACAGCCCAGGGGTGATAATTGCTGCAACGGTCATCAAATATGGACTGTGTCGAGGCTGACCCTCTCCATGCCAGGGAACAGCACCGCTGTTGCACCGTGCTGGCAATGCCTGCAGGTATTTCTCTGCCCGTTTCTGTTCCTTTGCTCCTTTCCAGGCTCCAACCCAGCCCTCAGTAACTCCATCTCACAAGGGCAAAGAGGACCAAATACCCCTCTGCTACCCCACACCCTTTGAATTCTCGTTGCCATACATCTCCTCCCAGCAGACAACCAGCTGCCGTCAGCCCCCTCCACCAGCCAGCATGAACAGACAATGCCTCAGACCACCAAATTTCAGCCAGAGCCACCCAAAATGCTGCTGGAAGGATGGAGCCCCATTACCTTGTTCCTCTATGATGAGACAGCCGGGGTGGTGGGGCTGAGCTCCACTTCCAGCACGTGCTCAGGAGTTGCATCAGTGCTTTGTGGGAGGCGATTTGGGCACTGCATTCCCCCCCACTCCTTTTCCCCCTGACCCACCCCAGCGGTCCCAACACCAACCAGCAGCCCTCCCTGCACCTCCCCTGTGCCAAAGCGACGGCACCGGGCACACCGAGCGCCCTTGTTTGGGACTGGAGCACATCCAGCATCGGACATATGGCCCCGGAGCAGGTGGGGTGGTAGAAGAGAGGGGTGGAGGGAAGGCTTCCAACTGCAGAACCAATTCCAAAAGTCGGTGCCTTTGCCATCGCTCCTCCTGCTGGGAGCGGCTGGGCTGGGGGAGCCCCACGCTGAGCGCAGGGCACAGCCCGAGGGAGAGGGTTTGGCTCTGAAATATTCTCCAAAAGGCACAGGATGGGGGGAAGGCACCGACCGCTTTCCCAGCAGCTCTGTCAAAGGCCGCCCTAATTTATTTCCCTTTTGTCTGTTCTGCCCTGTGCAAAAACTGGGTGGAAACGGGGTGATGCATCGCAGCAAACTTTTGAAGCAGCCCAAATCTCCCTCCTCCCCCCTCCCTCCCAGCAGCACAATGAGACCCAAATCTCCAAAGCTGGTGAGAAACCAACAGCAGAGCTGGGGACAGCCCAGTCCGGAGCTGGAGAGACACCACGGGGCTGCAGACCCCCCGGGCTGAGTCCCCATCAGACCACGGGCAGACCCAATGCTGCTGGATGCACAGCAAGAGGCAGCTCACGTTGCTGTTTTCCAGCAGAGAACGAACACGTTCCACCAGCAGTTTGCAGTGATGCTCCGCTCAGCGCACGGCCAAACCAGAGCAGAACAAAAGAGTCCAGCAGGTTTTCCCCGTGCTGTTGTCCAGAGCTGTAAGGAGCGACTGCCCTACCCAGGAGTGGGGGTTTGTTTTGATTTCAATACACAGTTTGTAGGAAAATAAACATGGTGGGTTTTACCAGCGCGGCGGAGCACTTTGGGGGTGTAAAAGCAGAGCTGTAGTGATGCGCGTTGAAGGCTGTCCATCTGGTGATAAAAGCCTTTCTGCTCTGCAATCACACGCACAAAGCAGCTCCGACCCTAAGTGTTGACAATGGGACGGGGCTGAGCAAGCAGCATCGTGCCGGATAGACAAAGCTGGGCACACATTGGGTGGCAGCAGGACATCGGCCAGCGTGCCCTGGGTCTGTGGGGAGGGACAGCCAAGAACAGAGCCAAACCGCACCAAAATCCTCCCGAGTTTGTTTGGTTTCGTTGCTAGGGATCGCTGAGCTGCCACGGCTCCATGGCCACCCAAGCATCCCATGTCCTGCACCCCACAGACCACCCCCACGCATGCGGATGCTCTGAGCCACCCCACGTGCTCAACAGCAAACTCCAGATCCCGAAGCCACGAGGGACCTGCATCCCTGCCCTATGGCACCGAGCCCCCATCATCCCCCATGCACTCACCTCAGTGCAACCCGCACTGCCAGCCCCCAGTGCCACCATCCCCAACCTCTGTGACGGCAGCCCAGCCCCATTGAGTCTCAGTTCCGGGAAGGCAACGGGCAGCAAACCCCTCCAGCAAGTAGTAACAAACGTAAAAATAAACGCGCTGAAAGGAGAGATTTACTGTGCTTCTGCTGCTGTGCGCCCTGCATGGAGGGAAAAGCCCATCCTCAGCATCCCATGGACGGGGTTAATCCCCTCCAGCCAATAGCAAAGTTTACGAGCTGCTCCATCCCACTGCCAGGGTGCAGCTCCCCGTGAGAAATGGGGGGACAAAAAGCTCAGCTGTTCCCCCCCAGGGCACTTCGCCCCTCTGGAACAAACTCTGCTCTCGGGGCTGTGCAGGGCGCTGTGATTTGGGAGGGGGTCAAAAGCAGCAGCAGCAGCAGGGCGAGCACACCGGTGGTACGCTTTGCTTTGCACACCCAACAGCTCCTACCAAGCAGCCCCCAGAGCAACAAATGCACTCAGAGGAGAAGGAAGGGGGATATACTTCTCAAGTTCGTGGTCTCTGCTCCTACCTAATGGTGCTGCTCGGTGGGCGCTGAGCTCCTGCGGGGTGGTGGGAGAGTGCAGGGAGAGCTGCTAAAGCCCACAAAGCCAACCTGCCCACCTCCACCAAAGGACAGCGGCTGCTTTTAATGCGACGCCCCCGAAATCGCAGCCTTTGAGAGGAGGAAAAAATAGAGCCCGTGCTGCATCAGTGTCAACAGAATGGATTCTGTGCGAAATTAAATTGAACTAAGAGGAAATTGCACGGATTACAAACGCGGGTTATTGGCTCAATAGGGGAGTAACTGAGCGATATTATCTGGTCTGCGCTACGGAGAAAATAACATTAGCTGAGCTAATGGTCCTTTTTTACTCCTAAAACCTATTACTCCAGAGCTGCTTTGGAAGCAGAGTGTTTTCCACGGAGGTACCTCGTGAGACGGAGCAGCTCTGAGTGCTGTGCAGCCACAGTCTGACATCCTTCCCAGGTAGCGTCAGAGTAACCCCACGTCCAGCACTGCAACCAGGTTGGAGTGGAAAGGAGCAGAGCTTTGCATCTCTTTGTGCACCTCACACGAAAACTGCCCATCTGCAGCTCCGAGTGACGCAGCTTTGGGTTCCTCTCTCCCACCACGAACTTTGTGTGAGCTCCACTCCGGGTCCCACTGCGTGCACTGCCTGAGCCGAGGGGTCGCTCCAGGTGGAAACCCCCCACATCACAGCCCCACGGGGAAGCCAGCAGTGTAGGACCCCCCCAGCCACGGCAGATCCCAAACAGTGACCCAAATCTGCCCTGAACTGCCCCAAAACGCAGCTCCGGTGCGTGGCTGCGGGATGCAGCGACACGGATCAGCCGTAGTTTGGGCTCAGGCAGCGACGGCTCCGTGCTGACCCCAACCTTCCCCCGGCTCTGCCCCGTGGCAGTGCTGCTGCTGCACTGCTGGAGCACTTTGTCGGGTGTACAAACAGCCGCGCGGTGCTGCCAGCAAGTTTTCCTGCCCGCGCTCTGTGCCGGGATCCCGACGGCGCTGCGGGGATGTAGGGGGGGTTGGAGCGATAATACACACACGGGCAAATCGCCTCTGCCATCCAACAAGGCAGCAACATCACATCCATCCCCTGGGGGAGAAGGGACGGGTTCCCAAAGGATGGGGTCCCAAAGGATGGGGTCCCAAAGGATGGGGTCCCAAAGGATGGGGACCCCTCCGAGCTGCGAAGCCCCACACGGCTGCACGCAGCCCCGCACACCCCGTGTGTGGCCGAGTCCGGCTGTGTGCCAGCACATGGTGTCTGTCTGTCTGCCTGTGTCGGCGGGGCTGCCAGCCTATAACCCGCTGCCCCCATACCCCCATACAGCCCTAAAACAGAGCGCACAGCACGGACAGGGGCTGTGCGCCTTGGGACGCGTCCCACGGGGGGTCCTGGGGAGGGGGCAGCAATGGGATCACGCTGAACACGAAGCGGCGGGGGGGGGGGGGAGGGTGCCGCGGATTAACCCCTTCCCTGCCGCGCTCTCGCTCTCCCCGGCGCCGCTCTCGGAGTTTGCAGCCCCACAACTTTGTAGCAGGACTGCGGCCGTGCGGGGAAGGACGCGGCGCTCCGCTTTCCCCCCTTCCCATTCTGTTTAAGCAAAGGGGTGGTGGGGTGGTGGGGTCCCGCCATGCGGCCGCACAGCCGGGATGGGGGACACCACGACCCGTGCCGGTGCTCAGCGCCCCAGAGCCGTGTCCGCGCCGTGTCCGTGCACTCCCCTCCCCCCCCGCCCCCCCCCCGCAGTGCCCCACATGGCCGTGCCTCTGCCCCGCTCCCTGCTCCGCCCGCACTCACGGCTCCGCCGCGCTGCAGCGCTGCGCCCGGGTCCCGCTCCGGTGCCGCTCCCGGTGCCGCTCCCGGTGCGGGCTGCGCCGCCTCTCGCACGGCTCAGGTCCGCTCCATGTCCCCGGCGCCTCCGCTGGGAGCTGCCCCGGCACCGGGCGGAGAGAGGGAGCGGGGAGGAGGAGGGGGAGGAGGAGGAGGAAGAGGAGGAGGAGGGCCCAGCAAACCAGCAGCCGGCTGAGGGGCGGCCCCTCTGCCCCGTCCCCTCCCCTCGGGACCCCCTGCTTTGCCCCGACGGGGGACCCACGCGGGACGCCGCTTCTGCTCCGTCCCGGACTCGCTGCGGTGGGGAGCGAAAAAACCCCCCCAAGGACTTGGGCAGAGTTTGGGAGACCCCTCCCCGTACCCCGCATCCCACTGCCAGGAATGAAAGGCGGAGGGTCGCGGCTTCGCTGGGAGCGCAGGGATGGTTGGGGCGCACACGTGTTGACAAACACTCCGCTTTGCAGAATGAGATCTTTAAGACGTTATGTCAACACTGAAGGAGGACTGTTTACGTTTTGCCAACAGGGAAAATTCCCATTGACTCGAAGCCTTTTCCTCCCCCCACACCATCGTTTTCTTCCATGGGAATTTCTGTTTTGTTTTCAAGCTTTGTTTTCCTCCAGACCCAGCAGATGACACCACAGCTCTGGGGACTTCCTCCCACTCCGTGCAACTGGAAAATGGGCGTCCCGGGGGGGGCATTGGGCCCCCGATACCCCAATTCCACCCCTCACCGTGGGAAACCTCTCCATCCCCATCGCAGGGAAAGGAGCAAAGAAATGTGCTGAGCTGCAGCCGCGCTGTGGGCACAACGCAGAGGGAAGAGCGAGGCCAGGAGTGACCTGGGAGAGCTCCTGGCATCGCTGCCAGAACATTAAACGCAAAGCACAGGAGCTTTTGGAAGCAAAAGTAGAACCCCACGTGTCAAAGGGCTGCCGCATCCACCTACGTTCCTATTTTACAGGTGGAGAAACTGAGCCCTGCAATGCACAGTGGAGCTGTGCAGTGAGCCTCAGACCTGCAGCAGGGTGGGATGCAAAGGCAGCTCCCCCATCCACTGCCCCCCGACCCTCCCAAAGCCCCCACCCTGTCCCATAGCTGGAATAGCCCCCGGCCGCCCCACAGACCCCACAGCCGCTCTGCGGGCAGAGGCGCATCCCCTGAACCAGACGGAGAAACAATTAACAAAGGGGCTGAGGACCCACACAATTAAACCCAAAAGAGGGAGAAGAGGCTTTGTTCGGGTCGCCATGGCAACAGCCAGCCCGGAGGAGCGGCCACGGACTTTCACTTTCCGTTCCTTCCTGGCAGTGGTCGCGGTGGCCCCGGTGGCCTCTCCGCTGGGTGCCGGTGCCCATTGCAGCCCCCTGGCTCTGGCATCACCCCCAGATGGGTGCTGGGATGAGGTGGCCCAACCGGGCTGTCATCACACATGGACCCTCTCCTCAGCCCAGCCCTGTTCCTTGTCACATCCTCCTTCAAGCAACACCAGGTGCACCTCCTCTCCAGCTTCTGCAGGGCACTGCCAGGATCCATAAAACATCCCCAGGACCCATGGAGCAGCACCAGAATCCACAAAGCATCACCAAGATCCACGGACCAGCCCTAGGACACGTGGAGCATCACCACGATCCTAGGACCCACATGGCATCCTCAGGACCACGGGCATGAGGTGGATGTGATGGTGCAGAAATGGTCCCCACCCCTCCAGGGAGGCTCACGTGGTGCCTCCGTAGCTCCATCTCTCCCCACCTGACCACATCCAGGCTCACAACCGGGGCAGCTCCGTGCCTGTGGTTCCCCCTGCAGCGTTCTGCTTTCCTCGGCAGAAGGAAGCCAGGACAATGGGTGGAGAGACCAGGAAAGCTGGTGGGGGCAAAGATCTCACTGCTGCCAGCGCAGGGGGCATGGAGGGGAAAGGCACAGCCAGCACTCGCCTTCCTTTTCCCAAGCCCCCCCACCCCTCCATGCAGCCTGCCGGGGCCTCTGGCCGCGGGAGCAATGCCTCCTGCTTTGTGCTGGCTGCAAGTCCCGGCCTCCAGATCGCAGGATGCTGTTGCCTGAGTCATGGAAATGGTTCAGACAATGGCTTGGCCCCTTTATAACTGGCCAGAGGGGGCAAAGCAGGGAGAACAAATCCGACCTTGCTTCCTGCGCGGAAGTGGGCCCATTGTTTGGGAATGGGCATGTGCTTTGCTCCTCACCAGCCTGGGAAAGCTGCAAAGCGATTGCGAGCAGGGAGTGAACCACATGGCTCCCCATCCATACAGGAATCCAGGCAACATTGCTGCCACCGCCCTCAGCAGGAGCCGAACCACTGCCCCAAAAGTCCCTCACACAGCCAAGGGATGCACATGGAACGTGGGCTCGCACTGTGCGGGTGTGCGCACACACAGGCAGACAGACACACATCTGCAGCCCATTAGAGCCGAGCTGATACGACAGTGCTAATGGGGAAGCTCAAACTCTCTCGAAACTGAATGGCAGCTCCGGGGCTGTCCTCACTTCACCCCTTTGCACTCACATCTTGTGGGCCGTAGGGATGCGGCACACCAAATGCTGAAAGTAGGAGCACAGAATCACAGAAACATCCAATATCCCAACTTGGAAGGGGCCCATCAGGATCATGGAGTCCAATGTAGGCAATGGGGGAAGACTGTTGTGACAGAGGTGCCCAAAGCCCCCCACGTCCGCAGTGTGTCCCCCTGCTCATAACAGCACAGGCTCTGAGCAGAGCTGCAGGAATCAACCTGCTGATTGTGCCCAGCCAAACCCCACCATTCCCCTGAGGCACTGCTCTGCTCCTGGAGGGTGTCCATGCACAGCCTCGTGGGCTCTAATCTGGCCTTAATAAAACCAAGATGCTCCAGGATGGCTCTGCAGGGAGAGCAGCTCCACCAGCACTCCAAAGTAAACACCAAAGTAAAACTGAGCAAATTGTGGTTCTGCAGGAAAGCAGAGCTGGCGGGGGCAAAGGGCTGAAGGTGCAGGTGAACCTCAGCTGGTGCACCAGCAGAAAAAGCTGGGCAGAAGGAAAGGCAAGGCTCCCTCCAGGCCAGCATGCCCACGGTGCCAGCTAAAATCCTGGCTCTCACTGTGCCCTGGACCACCCCTCCCAGTGCAGACCCCAACCACGGGTGACTTTTCTTAGCGTTTGCCCACACAGGAGCAGAGAGGCATCCTGGGCACAGGGCTGGAGCACAGATGCCATCCCAGGGTTTGGATGTCAGGAAGCCCCCAGCACTCTCCAGCTTCCCAAAATCCTGTCACATTGGCACCGCTGAAAGACACGGGGGGGGCCCACTGCTTCCAAATGCCTTACAGCTATAAGCAGCCAAAGCACTGCAGGCAGGAGGACAGAGTGCAGCTGCGAGCACCCTGGGCTCTGGGGGGGCTCCTGCCCATCACCCTCCCCCATCCATCACCACCAGAGCTCCGGGTGCTGCCACCATCACCATCCCAAGCCCAGGTACCCATCGCACCCCTCTGAGTGCCAACAGAACTCCAGCTCCAAACTGGGATTCAATGGGGAGAGCAAAACCACGTGGCGACGCATCTCTGCCACTCTGTTCCCAACCTGAACGCCTCTGTTTGTCCCCACCCAGAGCACAGCGAGCCCCGTGGCCACAGCTAGCCACACACATGGCAGCCGCTGGCTGCTGCTCTCCTAGGGGAAGGCCGTGGGGTGGGGAGAGCACAGCCATCCTGGCAGCCTGAAGCTGGGCTGGGGCAGTGCGGGGTGATGCTGAGCAGGACGCACCGCAGAGCTGCAGGGGGTGGGAGTGGGTGCCAGGACCACCCAGCGGGCAGGCAGGGGCCGGGGGCAGCGCGGTGGCACAGCCACATCCCCGGGCTCACTGCTGCCACCCGGGACGCGGCGTTGGGAGCCGAACCCATCGGCTCTGCTTCAAAGGCAGCCATGGGCTCCGGGGCCCTTCGCTCCCAGTTGGGCTCCAGTGGGAGCGCAGCACCGCCTGTGCCACCCACCGCCCACCGGCCGGACCCTCCAGCACAGCGACAGAGGGGCTTTTCTTGTGTCCCCCCCCCCCCCCCCCCCCCTTTGTTTTCTATTTAGTGCTTTTGTTCTCCTCTCTTTGGTCCTTTGTTCCAGCTTGTCCTTTGTTCCAACGCCTTTGGTTTCTCGTCCCTTTGATGCTTTGTCACTCCCTTCATCTTGGAGCTTTTCTTTCCCCGGGTTTTGAAGCTGGCGGTTGTTTTCTGTCCCTGCTCTGTGCTTGGCATTTTTATCCTTTCTCCTGTCTCGTCCACTCTTAGGTCACACGGGCCCGGCCCGGATTGTCTTCAAATCCCCATTTGTATTGTGTCGGTGCCGGGTTTCCCTGCCTTTATGTCCTTTCTTAAGAGACTCTCAGCGATTTTTTCTCCTCGCTGAGGGAAGCAGGGAGGGGGGATCGGGCTTAATTAATTACTCGGTGTAATCTTTAGATGTGCGGCACTGCAGGATGCGCGGAGCGTTATTGCTAATCGTTACGATTGTGATGGCGATGTTAAGGGTTAGCGAGGGTTTAAACACCACCTAATTGCAGCAGAGAGCTCCGACTTAGCAGAACTGCGTCGGGAAGAGGCAGGGCTGGGAGAGGAGCGGCGCTGCCACGGCACCGCTGGGGCGGAGGGTGAGCAAAGACGCAGCAAAGGGCTCGAATTCAGAGAGCGCTGCAGCACGGCGCCTCGAGGCAGCGCTCACAGCACAAACACGACCACAGAATCAGATACGGGCCGGTCAGGATCAGGGAACCGTTTTCCTCCCAGCGCGACTTCAATGTGCGGCGCCGTTGCTTTGCTTTGATTTAATGCCCCAAATATTCCCCCCCCCCCCCCCCCCTCCTCCCCGCCCGGACCTCGGTGATGCTGATCCCATCGGGATCCGCAGGGCACAACCCTGCTCGTTGCAGCATCTCAAGTGCTCGCCATGCAACCACAGCTCCCTTCCCACCAAACACCCCCCCCCCCCCCCCCCCCCCCCCAGAGCCCACTGCCGTCCCCAAAACACACGTTTAAACATCTGTATCTCACAGCAGTGACAGCTGTTAACCGGAGGAAGCAGCCAAACTTAGCAACAGGATGTACCCTCAGATAACATGATCGATATCAGCAGCGAGTGCCGGAGCCCAGCTGCGATGCTGGCTGTCAGATCGGCACCGAGATCAGCTCGCTCTGACGCTGCCTTCGCAACACCCCGAGTTCTCCCCCTGCAAATCACTTTGGGGTACCTCAGTGTCATCCCCATGGTTTGTGGTGGCACGGCGACAGCTCTCAGGGGGGAACATCACACCATGGCCGAGCAGATGGGGTGCTGCAGGTTGGGTGTTTGGATATCAGGCCCTGCAATGACAGCCATGTGCCACTGACAGCTGCTGCTGGGACCCTCAGTCCAGCATCAGGGCCAGGGGTGCAACCTGGGAGGCTCTGCAGAAGGAGTTTGCATGAGAGAAAGGGACCAAACGTGCACCAGCTCCACCAGAAGCCACAAACCCTCTTTGAAAAGGCTGGGAAAAGCCGCCTGATGGCCACCCTGATCTGCAGACTGGATGTGTGCAGAGCTGTGACCGACCCTCAAAGCAGTGCCATCCCCATCCTTGGGTGCCCCTTCCACGGTCACAGAGCTGGGGACAGGCACAGCAGCGTCCCAGCCTACTAAAAGTCCCACGTTCCTCCCAACCAAACATCAGATGTTTCAACCTGCAGTGCTCTGTTACAACAGCAGCCAGGAAAAGCCATCCTTCTGGTCTGCCCGGTTCTGCCCTCGGGCTCACGAGCACAACACGGGGCTGATAAGTGCTGGATGTGAGCCACCCAACACCCCACCCCGAGCTGTTGGGTGCTCACCCCGGGGTGTTGACCATACCACAGCCACGCAGCCACGCTCACCGCTGCCAGGCGATGCTCCAGCAGCCCTGCAGTGATGTCTGTGCTGCCTGCCTGCCCCGGCCAGCTCTCAGAAGGGCCAAACCTGTTTTTACGACAGAGCTGGCACCGGGAAGGCAGGGGGAAAAAAAAAACAGAACGAACCCCCCTCTCATCTATCTATCTGCAGCCATGCAAGGAATATTGTTCAGCGCAGCACAAAAGCATCCCTGAAAATAGAAGCGCCACGGCCAGGCCTGCCAGTGGCTGTGTGAGATAACGTCTACTTGCAAACAGTGTGCCTTTGTGCCGCTGTCACTGTCCCCATTGTTCAGGAGCCTATTGCCTCGGGGATATTGTTCCCTCCTTTTGTCTCAGCCCGGCTCCTTTTTGTTTGACTTTACTTACCATTTCATTCCTCTCCTTTGTGCCGGGGTTCTTTCTTTTGTCTCTCTCTCTCTCCCTTTTCTCTGTGTGATTTGTATTTAGCAATTGTTCCCGGCCCATTGGAAGCACAATGTGCTCGGGGCTCTTTTCTCTCCTCCATTCATTACCTATTCAGGTGGGTTTGGCTGCCGGTAGGTAAGCGGGAGGAGCGGGGGCTCAGAGCTCCATCCCAAAGCTCGGAGGAGGCTGAGCCGGGCGATGCCTTGGGGCAAAGGGGGGGTCCCGTTGTTCCCGAGCCCCGCACTGGGTTCCCAGTGGGGTTGTGACACGTGGCAAAAGGCGAACGGAACGCAGGCAGAACGTCACCCCGGCTCTGCTCTCTTAGCAGATGACTGCGGACCTCACCATGCACAGTGGTGACCACATGCCACAGCCTTTGTCCACGCCAGACCCGAGCCTGGCCAGGCAGCCCTAGTGGTTAAAGCCACCTAGAGTGTCCCGAGAGCCAGCTATGGGATGAGGAGCGCTGCTCCCAGTCAGTCCGCAGCAGCTCTGGGGAAGCACGGAGCAGCTGCAGGCCTGGCCCGGCTCCTTTGGGGCTGGCTGGATGCAGCCAGGAGGCAGAGACAGAGAGCAGAGGTGCCCCGGAGCGGCTCAGGGCAGAAGAACTGCGGCTCCTGCGGGGAAATGGGACCCCGCACCCCATCCTCAGCTCTGCCCCCCACGCAGTGCTCAGGGGTTTGGGTGTCCGGGGTGGGCACCGCCACCGTGGTTGCTTCTCCCCCAGGAGGAGGAGGTGAGGACGCATCAGGAAACCCTCAGAGCTGACAAGCGGCCATCCCCAGAAGCAACAATGCCGCATTGTTCTCCGGGGCTCGCACCGCATGACCTCGCAGGACCGTTCCATCCCTAACGCTGATGAAACCCCGAGGATCAAAGCTCTGCTGGAAGCCGCTTCCTTCTGCTCTCAGGCACAACCCGCGAGGGCTGGGAGGCTGCAGGACCCCGGGGCTCACCCCACAATCAGGGGACAGATGGGAGAGGTGGGTGCGGGATGGGAACGGGGACGTGGGCTCCTCGGGGACAGCCCAAGCCCCCGAGCCCAGGCAGCACCGGGCAGCGGGCGGAGCGCGGGGGGCGTGCCTGGGAACCAGCGAGGCGGTCTGGGATCCATTGTTTCATTGTTACGGCTTCAAAGGACAATGGGGCATTGTTGTCTCTGGGGATCCCATTGTTTGCTTTCGCTGCGGATCCCAGCCGTGCCGTGGATGGAGGTTTCCCGAGGGCCAGGCAGGCTCCGTGTGTGGGACACTAAATAACGAGGCAGGCATGTTCCCTTCCCACCCCTCTCTTTGCCACCCTTCCTAAAAAGGCACGATGCGTTGCAGCACGAGTGTGCCCACACAGGCCAGGGTGCAGGGTGGGCAGGGGCAGCGGGACCACCCATCCGAGCAGGGAGCAAAAACCAATGCAAACAAGGGGAGCTGAGCCCCACTCTGCATCACCAAGCTCCCGTGCTGCTGCCGAGGGAACCAGGGGTGTCCAGGGGTGCCCCAGCTGTGGCCCTGCTGTGTTCCTACTGCCCTGTTGGAAATAGCTGCTGCTGATCCCTCTGCACCCACAGGAGATGCAGGACCACTTTGTGGCGTCCCCTGAACGCCAGCATTGCCCAAGCACACGGCACAAAGGGCATCTGCTCGACTGCTGCAAAGCACAGCATCCCCTTCAGTACCTGGGGACAGGACAACTCGGCCCTGGGTCCCTGCTCTGCTGCCTGTACAGCATCCCATGCTGGGGACCTATTTGCATAGCACCTTCCTATGTAAAAATAAACCTCAGTGCTATGCAAAAGTGGGGAGGGGATGGAGCGGGGAGCTGAGCCCAGTCCATGGCTGAGCCCTGCAGGCCTGCCACTGCTCCAGCGCATTGGGAGATGGGCAGAGCAGGAGAGACCTTGTCCAGGGCACCCTTAGAGCACAGGGCTGCTCCAGGAGCTGGGGAAGGGAGTGACTCACCCATGGAGCTGAGGGTGAGTTTGGGGAGGGGGCCAGGGACATCACCCTGCAGAAACTCAATGAACTTGGAACAGCTCTGCCATATTCTGCCACCAGGCACAGAGCAGAGCCCCCCTTCCCAGGGGTCTGTGCACCCTCCCAGATGACCCAAAGGAGCTGGAAGAGCCGTTTTACATGGCCTGTCCCCCCTTTGCTCCCCCCCACATTCTGGATGGCAGCCCTTGTGCCAGAGGGCTGAAAGGATGCGTGAGATCTGCGCTCAGACCAGCTGCCACCAAGCATCTTTCCCCACTACCCACATGCACCTTGGTGCTGCCTGGGTGCCAGCTGACCCTCAGCCCCTGCCATCACCTCAGAGAGGGACAATCACAGTGCAGGGGAGCAGCAAAGCTCAAGCACAGCACAGGTAGCTCAGCCTCAGGCTGCTGAGCACTGGGAAGGGGTACTGCTGGCAGTGACCATTCCCAGCCCTGGTGCCACACAGATCTGGGCAGTGATCCCACCCTGCACCAGGGGCTCACTCATGCTCCCAGCAAGGCTCACTTACACAAATACAGACACACACGCATGCGCTCTCAGCCCCTTGAATAATACAATTTCCTCTCAGATAAAGAGTTCCTACCGCAGCCCCCCTTTCCCTCTCCCCCCAAACTAGCGCACGTCTCACGCACCCATTTCAGAGCCCACCTTGGGCTCTGATATTATCTCACTTCCTCGATATGAAATATTAGCTCTGTTGTTGATTTATGATAAAGGGATGGGCTCCAAAACACTGTACTTTGGGGAGGATGCAGGGGTGCAATGAGGTCTGCCGTGCTCCGAGTGAGAACAAAGCCTTTGAAGGAGCGGATGCTGTACCCGCTGCCGGCGCTGCCCATCGGTGCCCTGACACCTGCACAGGGCAAAGTGGGGGGCCCTGGGAGCAGCCTGAACCTCCCATGCTCTGCGGGGAGCTCGGGTGCTACCATCGCCCCTCTGTTTTGTAACTTTCTAATGCACAAAAGGCAGCTCTGGAAACTGTGCACGATGCCCCACCAGCTAGTGCTGGCCCCGCTACTAGCTCAGCTCACAAAAGCCACCGCTTGAACCATCTCCTTAGCTCTGCTCCGAGCCCCATCCGACCGAGAGCACAGGAGAGTGTCCCTGGAAAAGAGATTTACTTGGGAAGCAGATTGGCAGGCAGCAGGAGAGCTGCAGAGACAGCGGGTTGGTGTGCAGCGCTGCTCCGCTCAGCCGAGGACATCGCATCGCTCCATCAGCCACCACCCCCAGGGGGCTATTAGATATTGCTCCTATTTTGAAGACAAGAGACTGAAGAATAGCAGATAAGGGAAAAAAAAACTGAAAAGCAGCAGCCAGCATCAGGGCTGGACAGGGAGGGGAGTTCAGTCTGCTTTTGGAGCTCTGGCCCTTGCAACAAAGCAAGCCCTTGGGCAAACCTGATCCCATACGACTTTTCTGGTGAAATAGGCAACATCTAGAATAGAACCCAGGCATCCTGGGTCTTATGGTGAGTAATTAACACTCATATGTGAGCAATACAAACTGCCCAAACCTCCAGCAACCACGTGGCTTTGTTTTATCATGCCCCAAATCCTGCAGCGAGATTCTACACCAAGCAGAGCTGGGAAGAAACATCCCCATCCCTGCTGCAGACAAACTGCAGGAGACCAAACCTAACATTATGCACCATGACAACACGCTGGGTAAGGAGCACAGCCCAAAGACGAGTGCAGGAAACCTGGGCTTAAATATTCTGGCTCAAGGCACAGGAGAGAAGACAACCTGCAGGAACAGGGCGAAGCAGCACCTTGTGATGAACTCTGTGCATGCAAAGCAGGGAGTAAAATCCTCCCTGTCCAGCCCAGGTTAGGCTGGCAGAAAAGCAGCAGCATCAAGCAAGCTCAGCAACACAAGTCCAGCTCCTTGCACGCAGGGGCCCGCTGGTATGCAAGGCAGCAGAGCAGGGGGCGGGCGTTGCTGCTGCTAATGTGGCAGTGTCCCTGCTGAGGGCAGGCAAAATGCCCATGACTCATTTTTCCAAGAGATGTTACAAACAATAGTAATGATGCCCCTGGTGGGTATGAATGTGAAAAGGCACGATGGGGGGGGGGGCAGCCATGCTGGGCACCTTGTGTGTGGGCTGCCAACGGAGGGTACTGCCGCGAACAAAACCTGCTGCAGCCAGTTCTTGGCATTGTGTACGGTGAGAACCCTTCGACGAGGACTTCAGGGGGAGAAGGGTGAAATGGCTGCACAGCAAACTCCTCTCCCCAGGCATCTGATCTGCTTTTGACGGATCCCGGTCCTGTCTTCAGACTAAGGGGAGACTATTTTTCATTACCCATAGAGAAGAAGGGAGAAAGAGGTCCCAGACTATTCCAATCTCTGTGCAGGACTGGATCCAGAACAGCAAGCAGGAGCTTCAGGGAAACGTTACAGCACCATTTCAGGCCACTCTTCCTGAGCTCCTGTTTCTGTCCTCCACACAAGTTTTCCATATTCAGATGCTGCCCTAAGGGGACAGCTTCTAAGCCATTTGAGTCTTTGACCTTCCACTGTTGTCTGTTTGATATTATTATTTTTAGGCACACAATCCTTAAAACATACCAGTACTCGAAATACGCTCTCAGATTATGTCCACTAAGCACAGCGTGGTGAGGCTCTGGGAGGACACTGTGGGATGGAGGGAAGGTGATCCCCCGCTCGTAAAGCCCACTCAGATACAAATCCCATCCCCAGTCCCACCTGTGGTCCTCCTGCCAAGCCAGGCCTGTGACCTGCCTGGGGTGTGAGCCCAGCACCTCCACAAAGCCTGAGAGAAGTGAGCAGAAGTGCAGCAGTGACTTTCAAGAGCAGGGAAAAGCTCCCAGAAGCACTACTGGTCATTCCACTGAGACCAGGCTGTTGGCTGGCCCAAAGGTCCAGGTTCCAGCACGATAACCCCACAAACCATAGCCTCCTACCAGAGAACCACGGAGAAACTCCCCTTCAAGAAAGCCAGGACCACTCTGCCTCCCTGCTTGGGGCTGTTTCACAAGCACAGTCCCATGAAAAGACTGGGCTGGGCCAGGGAGAGCAATTCCCAAGTGCAACAGGGAAGAAATGCAGTCTTTTTCCCAGAACCCTGAAGCCAGCAGCAGAGAGCAGGCAAACATTTACTCAAGGTACCTTCCAGTGCTGTTAAAGGTGTTAACAGCTTAAAGAAAAAAACCAACAAAATAATCAAAGCAAACATTGCACAGCCCCACCTGGACCTGAGAGGGCCATCACCTGCCTGCCACAATCAATGCAGTGGTCTCAAAATGAAATGCTGTATGGTAGAGATCTCCGACTTCCTCAACCTGTGCCGTTAGTACAGACACTGGTCTTAGTTACTCATTGTTTAAGAAAGAACCAGCTCTATTCCTACAAGAGGGAAGAGTGAGGTGGTATCTGAACCTACCATCAGCTCAAGTTTTGCTTCTGACAGATATCCAAGCGCTGTTAGCAGTGAGAAAACTTTCGCTGGCTATCTCCACCATGGGCATTTTCTTTCCTGGAGAGGTGTGAACACTGCTGTGTGGTATTTTTTTTGCCACAATACAATATCACACCACAACAATACAGCATGCCGGGGCTCTCCTAATAATGACACCTCAATGTAGCTCCTTCATAAGGTGCCTTTACCCACCCCCAGACCCCCCCCCACTCCTCCTCACTCCCGCACTGAAGGGAAAGGAATTTGCACATTATGGAAAAGTACTTGCAAAAGCAAACACAACAGGCTTCAACACAGCAGAAAGCCAAGCAACGGGAGTTTTCTAAACACAGAGCTCAATTGTAAGCATTCACTCTACCTTGCTCCTCCTCACTGCCTCTTGCTCAGTCAAAACCAGAGCCTCGCGTTCCTCATTCCCTCCAGAAGCAGGGACACCTCAGCAGGGATAAGCCAGGGAAGGAGAGGGCACCCTGCCTGGCTGCTGCCCTGACAGAACGCAGCCCCACGCCAGACAGCCCGGTTTGCTTTCTTCCAGGTTGTTTGGGAGCCAATAAGGCTGCTTGAATGCTGGGGAACTCTGTGTTCCTGCAGAGGCTTATGACACTTAGCTGGAGGGGCAGGGAGCTGGCCGAGCCCGCAGCACCCTCTTCTGTCTAATGCACTCTTGTGCAGCCAGCTCGGGTCACCCTCCGTCTGGCACTGCACGCTCAGCCCGATGAAACATTACCTTCTGAGTGCCTCCAGCTTGGAAAGGCTCAGGAGGCTGGAAGGATTCGGGGTTAAAAAAAAAAATAAAAATCGGCAAGCATTTAGATGAGTCAGCCCTGTGGTTTTTATGAGGACAGACAAGTGCTTCTTGGGAAGGCAGTTCGGCAAAAGCAGAATTGTTTTTGAGCCCCATCTGTGTGCTGGTAATGCCTAGAAGCTCTGTTCTCGGGCCGCAGCACTCCATTGCCAGGCCCTGCACGAACAATGGGGCTGTATTTCCTCCTGGCCATTCACACACACTCGGACTCTCTGCAGTTTGTGTGGCTTCCTGCTTGGGAGCTTCTCATTTTCTTCTGCAACCCCCCCCACGCACATAATTACTGCCTATTTTGGTGCCTTATCATGAGATGCTTCAGAGCTGATTAGCTTGGACTTCCTTCCTCCCATCAGCAGCCTACTCCTATATTGACGTTCATTCGCGCTAATTTGATAATATCAGAGAGCAGAGGAGCTTTAGGAAGCATTACAGTGACTCGAAGTGCACAATTTGGAGTTGGCAGCAGCACTACTGATAAGAACGAGCTGTCTCTCCTAATGCCCAAACCTTCTCACAAAGCAGCTACGCACAAGAAAGAAGGACAGACCCTGGCAGGCTCTGAGTCAATCTTCAGTGGCCCTATACCGGACCCAAGCAACATGAGGCAGCACTTCCCCTGGTAAATAAGCTCTTCCCAACTCCATTCCCGTATGGTATTTTCCACATAGGCTCAGAAGGAAAAATGATTAACTCAAGTAATTAATTTTAGGTAAAAGCCTCAAGGCTATGACCTTTCCATAACAACAAAGAGATGCAGGCAGGTGAATTTTACAAGCGCTGCATCATAAATATCCCTCACTCAAAGCCTCTGAGTTACAGCCAATAATTTCCTATTTCTGGTTTTGTTTTGCTTTTTAATCAGAAAATACAACAGAGGGAACTGCTCATCGCAAGCAAGCCAGAGAGCTGATCTCTCAAGTGATAAAACCCAGCCACATCTGACATCCCAGCTTTCTTAACAGCACAAGGATTTAATCTAGAGACACTGTCCAAAGAAGAAATGATAGATTTCATCCCAACCAGCTGCCCTCTCTAACGATATTTACCAAAGCATACGTATTAATAAAATTGGTGATGTTGGATCACTGTACCACAGCCTCAAATCCATCACCAGCCCACTAAGATGCTTTTACTGATTGATCCATAATTAACGCTTCCCTAAAGATTCCCAAGAAATTAAATCTCATTTACCTTACCAGAAAGCACCCAAGGAACCAGTTGCTGTGACAACAAAGGGGGGTAATTGCCTGTAAAACCTCTAACAGACTTAATTAGAATCATGCAAGCTCAAGTCTGCCAGTGACACCAGAGCCCATCCTGCCCCATATTGCACATGGAACTTCCCAAAAAGCACAGAGTTATCAGGAACTTATCAGATCCACAGCAAACCACTTGATGTATACTTCTCTGCCTTCTCCAGTCACAGAAAGACGAGAATAAAAACAAGCAGATTTATGTTTACAGTCAATGTGAAAAATGTTTATTTGGGAAATACATCCTGTATTGTTTCAAACTACAAAAAAAATTACTCCCACAAAAGGAGGAGACTTTTTAGCTCAGCATGCAACACCAGTTACACATATCTTTCTATCTACCAGCAGGTCACACTCCCACTAGCACTTTCTTCATTCACTCCAAACCACCCTGAACTGCAATCACTGCCCTAAGTGAAGAACAGTGATTTCTAGTTAGAAACACTTTGTAGAAGAGTGATATTGTCCCCTTTTAACATGATCCGACCTGCAACACAGAGAAAGGAAATGGGGGATTAGAGAGACCCCAGAATCCAAGAATAACCTCATGCTTTCATAAAGTATCTCACAACAGAAGATTCTTGCAAGATGTCCCCATCACAGCAGAGGAGGGTTGCACTGAGCCCCTTTCCTGCTGGCAGCCCCACATGAAAAGCACAGCAGGGCAGGGCCCACACTCACAATCCATTCTCAACTCTCAGTCACCATCTCTGCTCCAGCAGAACACTGTCCCTGCTAAAATCTTGACCTAAATCCACACATCCCTCATCACAGACCGTTTTTATCTTCGCCAGCAGTGGTAAATAATAAACACCACCACTCAGATGGCTCCTGCTTTGGCCCAGCAGGTGTGAGAATTGCTCGGGCTACCAAGTTTAGAAGCAGTCAAAAGCAGTTTTGATCAGATTCGCCCAGACACCTCAGTTGCACAAAGACAGCATGTGAAAAAATAGCAACTGGTCTCAGGCACAGAGAGATTCCCCTTTACATTCAGCAAAATCACCACCTTTAAAAAACAGCAGATTGAGCCAGCATCTACCCACTGTACTTCCAAACCAACACTTGGCATGTGCTTTCTACCTTCAAGTGTTGCTACCAGCAAGGCTCATCCAACCAGCTTTCACAGCACAGAGCATTCAGGTTACACAAACATGCTGACATACCCAGCTGCTTCCTTGATTTTGTTTTGGAGTGAATCTCCTCTGCGTCATCCAGCACCAAGTTCATATATTCATCAAAGCCCTAAAAATCAGCAGCAAAAGCACTCAGTTCAGCAACAGCAGTTCAAACTATCATCAGCTTTCCTGACACAGGCTAGACATTAAGACTAATCATTAGAGAAGTATGAATATTTTTTTCCTTGCACTACTTTTTCTTGGTAGCAATCAGACCTGTGAACATGGGAAAGCCAACAGTAACATGGGGACATGCTGGTACTCACAATGATGCAGCCTTCTATCCGCATGTTCACCTGCTCATAAAGCCACACCTGGATCCTTGACCTCTGCAAAACGTTGGGGGTGAGTAAACTGGAAAACAAACACTTCAAGCAACACTGTTCTTCTCCCCTGTGCATTAAGAAAGCCTTGCTAGCAGCATGCTAAGAAATCCTTGCAACCAGCAGCCACTGCAGCTCTGAAACACTCCAAGGAGCAACTTCCAAACGCAGAACCTCGTAGGTGTTGGGATATTGGGTGCGTGCTACACACAGAATGCGCATTTTAAAACAGTCACCAATCCTTCATCCAATGCCGACGGGCTCTGAGAGCCGCCAAGAAGTTACAAACCGAAAGGCGAACCCCTGAAAGGCGAACCCCGCCCCGCCCCGCCCCTCCCCAGCCGCAGCCCCGCGGTACTCACGTTCTGCAGGTAGCGGAAGATGAGGTTCTGCAGCGCAGCGTTAAGGACGGGGACAACTCCTCAGCGATACGGCCCCGGGGCCCGCAGGGCCTATCCTACCCTCCGCTCCCCGTCGGCCCCGCCCCGCAGACCCCTGCCCCGCCCCGCCCTGCCGGAGAAGGATACGATGGGCTGCACCATCACCTTCTGCACCTTCTGGCCCTGCCCGCGGTACGCCATGGCTGCTCCCGACCCGCCGCCACCACACGCTCCCGCCGCCACACACTCCACCGGAAGTCGCAGCGCGCACCGGAAGTCGCTCACAGGGCGGGAGCGCGCAGGGGACGCTGGGATGCTGGAAGACTCAGCCTACGCGGCCGCTATAGGAAGGCGGGAGGACCGCGTCTCTACTGCTCCCGCCGCGCACGTATAGGTCGCACCACTGCTGTCCCGCACCGGGTTAATTTAATAACGCGGCCGAGAGCTGCTGGGGCGAGCGGAGGAATCAGACTACGACTACGCGAATACAATATGTTAAATAGAATACAAACATGAAATGGAAACATAAAATATTTGCAGGAACAAAGGCATACACAAAATCCAGTCTCAACGGCGCGCCAGGCACCGTCACAGCCTCCCTACGCCCCGCGATCTGCCAGCTGTCCCCCCCCCCCCAAGCCTCGTCTAATGGTCCCGCCCACCGCGACCGACAGCGCGGTGACGCACGACGCACGGGGCGGCGCAGGCGCAGTGGCGGCGGCGGCGGGGCCATGGCGGGCGAAGCGCCGCTGCCCTCGGTGGCGCGGGCGCCCCCTGGCGGCGGGCCTGGGCCTGGGGCCGGGCCGGGCCGGGCCGAGGGCACCGAGGGGCTGTTCGTGGCGCTGGGCGCCGGGCTCGCCGCCGCCAGCCACCCGCTGCTCTACGTCAAGCTGCTCGTCCAGGTCCGGGGCCGTGTGGGGGCGTGTGGGGGCTGAGACCCCCGTTTGGGGGCAGGGAGGACCCCTGCGGTGTAGGCCGCGGTGTGCGGGGGGATGAGGACATCCTGGGGAAGGAGGGGCCCCCCGGCGGTACCCCGCTGGGGAGTGGGGCATCTCTACGGGGTGACGGCCTGTGTAATGACGGGGAACCCCTTCCTCCTTACAGGGGGCTATGGGATGAGGTATGAGGACCCCTGTGCAAAGGGAACCCCCCATATGTAGCAGTGGGACCTCATAACGTGGGGAGGGAGGGGAGGGGAGGACCCCCCTGCGGGGGCAGCGCCTGGGCAATGGGGTGGGGGGCAGCACAGGATCCAGGTGTGTGATGGGGATGGCATTCTGTCACCACATCCCCGTATCAGGGAGATCCCACCTGTAACTGTGAGGATGGAGGTGCCTGTAAGCTGGGGAAGCCCTGTGGGAATGAGGATACTTCTGCATCAGGGAGTGCTACGTAACAGGGAATAGGAAATCACATAGCGGAGGGACAAAGACCAACATATACAGTGGAGACCTCTTTATGTGACAGGAGTGAGGACCCCATGGAATGGGACAGATGAAGATACCCACCCAGTGGGGGTTCCTATATAACAAAGGATTGAAAATCTTTATATAGCACTGTGGGTCTTCATCCCTCTCCATCCTGAGAACCCCTCTGTAATAGGGACCCCTATAAAATGAGGGGGATGAGGGCCTTCTGTACCCCAGGAACCCTGTGTAACAGGAAGAGGACTGCCCACATCATGGGGCCCCCATCTGTCATAGGGTGATGGAGGGGGACACGGCCATTCAGCAGCTCATTCAGATGGGATTGAGGCCACGCGGTCTGTCAGGTTCAGGACTGCCAGAGCTGCACTGGGGATCTGCTCACAGGCTTTCTCCTGCAGGTCGGGCACGAACCACTACCTCCAACTGTTGGAAGAAATGTACTGGGAAGAAAAGTACTGTACCTGCCTGGCTTCTTCACCTACGGTGAGTCTTCCTGCGACCAGCCCATGCAGACTGTGCTCTGGCAGGGCACAGTGCTCTCCATGGGGTCGGCTGCTTCCCCACTGACAGCAGCCTGGTGTTTTCTTACCCAGCCAGACACATTGTGAAGGTGGATGGGAAGAGAGGCCTCTTCCGTGGCCTTACTCCTCGCCTCATCTCAAGCACTTTATCAACCATCACCAGGGGGAGCGTGAAGAAGGTAAAGGTCGGCTTCTCTCTCCATAAATCAGCTTGCTGAGGCAGCCAGTGCTACTGCAGCAGAGCCCCAGAGGCTGCACATGCTTGCAGCCAGCCATGACTGCATGTGCTGTCTCCTCATGGCTCCAAATAGTCCTCCAGGACAAAAGGAAAAAAGTCCCCATATCACCAAAACTTATTATTGCTTGGGAATCTTAGTTTAACTTGAGCGATCACTTGCCTTTTGTCTTTGGCAAGCAGTTTCGTGACAGTTTTCATCCATTTTTACTTTCCAGCCATCCTTCTCCCGTCTTTCCTTTTTTCCTGGATCTTTTTTCCCCTGCAGTTTAGAGCACAGCTGCTGATGGTTTCCCTCCTCAGAAGTCAAGGGCTTGCAGGGTCAGCATCTCCATCAGTTTTGACTATGTTTCTGCTCTTCCTCCTCAGGCCTTTCCACTGGAGGACATGGAGCACGTATCTAACAAGGATGATGTGAAGACTTCCCTTAGGAAAGTGGTGAAAGAGGTGAGAAATGGATATGCAATGTCAGTGAGTGGTGAGGGAGATCACATTGGGGATGTGCCTTGAAAACAGAGGCACCTTAAACTGTGGCTTGTGGGTGGAATTACTTGTGGAGAAATTCCAGGTAAAAAGGCTGTGGTATTTAGTAGCCACTGCGTGCAGATGTGAAATATTTCATAGAAATAGAGGCTTACCACAAAAAACAGATTTAAAAGCAGGTCTGGGATCTGAAGTGGGTTTAGCTACACTGAGGGAAAGGACCCAATCTGCACAGGAGGAGCTTTTCATGCAAGTCTTCCATTTTCTCCCCAGACATCTCACGAGATGATGATGCAGTGCGTGTCCCGGGTTGTGTCACATCCACTGCACGGTGAGTCCTATCCCTCTGCCTGTCCTCCCCAGACTGGGAAGCCCTGCCCTGACTGAGGACAACCCCCAAAACTCTGATAGAGAAGCGCATCATGTGAACAGAAGTGGCTTTGTATGAAACCACAGAACAGATGTGGGTCCCAAGCATTGGGATGGCTGATACTCAGATTGGCCACGAGGAACCGACCCATAACTACATACCGAGGGAGAGAACCAGTTTGTAATGTGCCTTGCATTGATGAGGGCCACTGCGAGGAGCTGATCTGCATGAAGAAAAGGGATGGCAAAAAGATTGGGTTGCATTTTCCTTTGCATCCATTGCAACTCCAATTCCTTTCTTTCTTTCCTCTTAGTGATCTCTATGCGCTGCATGGTCCAGTTTGTCGGCCGGGAAGTCAAATACAGGTGAATGGCTGCAGCTCTGGAGAGTCTGGGCACAGAAAACCAAGTCCTGGAGTCAGGCCTGCCCGGTGCTCCCACGCTGTGGGGGGGATATGGTGACCCAGGAGGTCTGGGAGACTGAAAAATGAATCTGAGCTGTGTTTAGAGGGTGGATGACAGCGGGGTGAAGGGATGTGGGAAGGCTGGATTCTGTCCCTGGAATCCCTTCCAGTTCAGCCTTGTGCCAGTGGGTCTTTTGGTGGCTGCAATGCACCTTGCTAACTACTCAGTGAGCTTCCTGCCTTCTTGTTTTAAACGCTAATAGAAAGGGAAGCCACCTGAGAGACAACCCCCACGTGCTTATAGCTCTTCTCCTTTCTTGGCAGTGGTGTATTCAGTGCTATCGGCAGGATATTCAAGGAGGAAGGGATCCTGGGATTCTTTGTGTACGTGAGTGGTCTGAATACCTTCTCCCATAGGTGCTGATGACTCCCTGAGCTCCCTCCTACCCGTAACCTTGTCTGACTGCAGGGCTCTCACATCACTCCTGTGAGCACAGATTGAACCTGTGCCTTTGACAGAGCTCCAGTTTGACCATTAAGTTTTCCCCTGATCTTATTTTCAGTCATACTTTTAGAGCCCAGGGATAACTCAGTATTTTTACTTAGCTTTTACCCCCCACACTGCTCATGCTTCTTTGTGTTTCAGCAAAGGAGCATTTAAAGCATTTGTTTGTGCAACAGGCACCAAGTTCGAGTGCAACAATGAGGCTCCTTGTTGAAATAAGAGCCAGGGCCTGCATAAGAAGCACATTCCTCTGAAAAGCACCGTGGGTGCTTGTAATGAACAGGTGGTTCATGCTGGCAGCAGGTTTGCCTGTCTGACAGGAGCAGGACACTGCAGTGTGCTGCCCAGAGCAGCTTGCCCAAAGGAGCTCAGACCCCATGCGTGAAGCATTGTGAACTGACAGCATCACTAAAGTTGAAGTCCAGCAGACACTTTCTTGCTTCAGTCCTTAATTAACACTTCTGGACTTTTTCTCACATCTATAAGACAGAGCTTCCTGCTGCCTCTGCTCCTGGTGGGGAGCAAACTTGCTTTATTACTTCAACAATGGTAAAGGCAGCTCTGAAATTTCAGGAGGAGCTTTCAGGCCTGATGTGTTTGGCTCTGGAATCACAAAAATCTGAGCTTTCAGATGAAACATGAACACATGAGGGAGAGGTGAATGGAGTGGCTCACTATTTTCCCCCAAGGGGAAAGAGCTGGAGGTCTACAGAGACCCCCCCTTAATCGAGTGTCACCACATCTAACTGTTGCAGCCTACAGCTGTTCTGCAGGATCTGCAGCTCCACATCACCACTGAATACCACTTCCTCCAGGATGCTCCCTGAGCTTTGGCCTCAGTCCCCTCTCCCTCAGCTCTCTAGAAAACAGCCCGTGGAAGGAGCTGGCTATGTTCCCTTTCTCCACATAAAATAAACACTGTTGGTAGCCTAATTAAACTTAATCGTTCGCAGGAAAGGTTCTAACACAACACAAAATGTCTCAAGAGGGCTTTGAAGTTATGTATGCTCTGCAACTCTGCTAGGAAATCACGCTGCCACAAGGGGAACACAAACTACATCTGCAGGACCAAAGTGTTGCTGCTTTGATCTCAGCACTCCTAATGCCATCTAAATTCCTTTAAAATCGCTGAGGACCACTTATTTCTCATTGCCTGACAACCTCTACGTAGCCATAACAGTGGCACACGCTCACTCTGAGGGCATGCCCAGCTAGAGAAGAGGATATTTCAGTGGGTGGACTTACTTTGCTTCCCCTGGTATCTGCAGCAGTCTCCTGCTGCAAGCAGAGCAGGACAGTGTTCTCTGGGCTCTGAAATGCTCTTGACAATAAAATAGCAAGTGGAGCAGGCTGGTTCAGAGTATGTTTTCCCAGCTGCTTTTCTACTGCTGCAGCAATCAGAGAAGGAAACAAAACTGATCCCCTGAGGACCACGAGAGCTCTTCCCTGAAGTCTCCCCTTCTCCTTTCGGTTCCTCCCAAAATAAAGATGTATTCTGGGGAGTGGGATTCCTCCGTGTTGGCAGAGGAAAAGGAGGGATTCAAGGGCAGCACTTGGACCCTTCTGCACCTCACACCTGTGTTTTTGCCATTGCAGAGGTTTAGTCCCTCACATCCTGGGGGATGTCATCTTCCTCTGGTGCTGCAACCTCTTGGCTCACTTCATCAACACCTATGCAGTGGATGATAACGTGAGTGGAACTGCCCAGAAAAGGGTTTGGGAATCTGTACCAAGCACTTCGAGCTGCGAGGCACCAATGGGGAGGGGAGAATAACACTGAAACAGACTAATCTCAGGCTCAGAGGGATGTCACGTAGCGACAGGGACAGCCTGGTATTATCCACCTCCTCCATAATCCTTTGGCTTCTCTTTTCAGTTCAGCCAGGCATCGGTGATCCGGAGCTACACGAAGTTTGTGATGGGGGTATGTAGACAACTGCCACATCACTCCTCTGCTTCCTGCTGTCTGTGGGGTGAGAGCTCGCGGTCTGGGGGCAAAGCGGGTACATTTGAAGTCTGTACTTCACATCCAAAGATGAGGATAACTTAACTAACATGCAAAAGCTAGAACTTTTGACATGAACGTCAGAGATGCTACCAGACTTCTGTGCTTTCAGATTGCTATGAGCATGCTGACGTATCCATTCCTTCTCGTGGGAGATCTCATGGCAGTGAACAACTGCGGGTATGTCTGTCACACTGAGATCTAATGCTTTTCCAGCCTCTTGTTGTCTGAAGCCTTTGCTAATAATCGTAAAGCTTTCATGCAGAACCATAAACTGTGTGGCACTTTGCAGAGTCGCCTGGTTTCCCATCCCAGTTTACTTACAGTGTTAGATCAGAGAGTGCAGACGAGCAGAATGAAAGCTCAGATGGAGAGGAATAATTGGGAGAGCTGTGGTGGTGCAGCCTGATCTGAACTAGACCAGAGGCAGAAGGGATCAAAGGGAACATGCTGGCACCAGGGAACGGGCATGAAGAAATGCAAAGCTGTTAACTCAGCACAGGGAGACAGGTGCAGGTCGAAACAGGACCATGCAGCAGTAACTCCTTCACCCAGCCTGCTTTCCCAGTCCTGCTGCTTCTTGTGTCTTTCTGTGTGCGTGCTTATGGGAATGGGTTTGGATCTCACCCACTGGCATAATGCTGTCCTGATATCTGCTCCTCCTTGAAGGTGTAGATATAGCATATAGTCCTGCACTCTTAACGTATCCAGGTAACACTCCTTGTGTGCACACTCCTGGGGTAATTAAATTACATGATCCGCTGCAGTGTAACAAGCTGGTCATTTGGCCTTCAGCCCAGTGCAGACACCATGTCTGTGTCCTCACTTACACTTGTGTTATCTCTCGGTATTGTGACAGCTGTACAGATCATCTCAGCTATTTTTCCATTGCTGTGCAGGTTGCGTGCCGGCCTCCCTCCTTATGCTCCTGCATTCACATCCTGGATCCATTGCTGGAGGTATCTCAGTAGCCAGGTGAGGAAGCAAGGCACACACCGTGCTTTGGGTTCCCTCCACTCCTTCCTGAGGGCTCTGGCACTGCCCGGGGTGTACCTGTGCTGCATCCTGGATGTACTCTGTAACTGTTTCCATCCTTCCAGCTACAGCACTGCTACCAGGCATGGCAGTACTGGTGTGTTCCTCTTACCTTAGCTTGCAGCCTGCAACCTCAGGCATTGCATAGAGCAAAGCCCCATAGCTCTGCCCTATCCAAAAGGCATCCTTGTTAGAAGCTCCTGACCCCAATGCCCTCAGGGTTGAAGTCCCACTTTCTCTTCTGTAGCAACCAGGGGTGCTCAGGGCTGGCAGCCCTGCAGCAGACATATCTCGTTCCTTCCCTGCGACCCTACCAGCAAAGCATCTTTTCAGCATGGATGCCCTAACCCCATTGTTTTCCTCCTCAGGGGCAGCTGTTCCGTGGCTCCAGCCTGCTCTTCCGCAGAGCACCCATGCAAGCAGCCTGCTTCCCTATCGACTGACCCCAGCTTGCAGGGAGAAGTACAAACTTGGACTCCTCAAAGAACCCTCAGCTTGTTTCCATATGTATATTTGTTCTTTTTGATCCAAAGTCTGCGGTGCCAGGACAAGACACCTCCTCTCCAGCAAGGCCAACCCCCAGTTGGCCTGCAGTGATCTGGCTTCAGGCTCCAGCTGAGTCAAAGCCCCCTCTTCATGGCTATCTTGATCAGGATGCATAGGAGAGAGAGCAGAAGGATGTTGTTTCTCTGGTCTGGGCTGTGAATCTGAAGACACTGGGAAAGTCTGTGAAACCAGAACATGCTCCGATGCTAAAGAAACCAGCCCCAGGATGCAGGGACAAAAGACTGCTTCGTTCTGCCTAAGCTGAGAAGCAGCAAGAGATCCAGGGCTGCCCTGCTGGGAGATCCTGACAGCAGCACAGCCAGCTCCTGTCTTGTCTCTCGTGGAGAGGGCTGATGTGTATGGCAGGTAGCTTGTGCTGGACAGGGTCAAGACTGAGACGCATACTTTAGGGTATCTAAACACTAGGGAGCACCCCAGCTCCCTAGGGCATGAAAGGGAAATAGTAACTGCACAACAGAAAGGAGAAACAGTCCCACTGCAACGAAGTACAACGCGTGTCCTTAAGAGAAAGCTATGACTTGACTCCAGGACAGCATCAGGACTTGAAGATGGAGAAGGCACTTACGGAAGGACGTGTATGGCACATGGTGTCTGCTGTGGGAAGGCCTTTTGCAATGGGAGGAGTGCATATAGGATGCACCTCACAGTCCAGTGAAGCTGGGTGTACTGCAGGCAGCGTGCATGTTTCTAAGGGGAGGGTTTGGTCCCTGGTTGGATCAGCCCCTGCTCAGGTACAGTGTTTCCATGCTGGATCATGCTGCATCACATGAGCATCTCCCATCTAGAGGGGCATCACTGCTTCACTGATGGGCAAACACAGAGTTCCGTTATGGTGCTGGGCTGTTGTGAGGTGTTGATTTGCTAACTGCTACAAGCAGAAGGGTTTGTCTTGCAATAGAGGCACCAGGCCCATCACTGTCTGAAGCAAAGGAATAAATCTCAGCCAGACAAAGGCTTGGGAACAGAGCCACAGGCTGCTCACACATGCAGTGACACAGCCTTGCATAGCAGAGCTCACCTGTAACAGCAGTGCAGGATTTATCCTCAGAATTACTGATGTTTTTTCTCCCCCCACCCCCCCCACCCCCCTTCCCCACCCCCCAGTTTGAGCTGCTACCACAGCCAGGCATATTTCCCCCACTTCAGTTCCCCACGAAGCAGTCTTTTGCACAGAGTTCAATGTGTTACTGCACTCCCTGGGAGGAGGTTTTGGGGCCCTGAGCAGGCTGCAGGCAGGGGCAGCACCAGCGCACGTGGAGGCTGCTGTCCCCAAAAGCTCCCTTTGGTGTTGTGAAGTCAGTCCTGTCTGTCCTCCCTCCCTCCCATACGGTTTGTGTTACAGTAACAACACTCAATGCATGGCCCTGTCCCCCTAACCAGAAATTATTTTAAAAGAGGATTTCACTATGCTCCAAAATACAGCTATAAAACAACCCTCCTTACTTGTTTCTTTGTCTTTTCTAAGGAAACGTTAATCTGTTTTGTACAACGGGCTCCTTTGCTCCAGAACGGTTTCCATTTAAGACATTTCTTTTAACCCATGAGCTGATTTCCAGCGGATCTGAACATCAGGTGCTGCACAGCCCACATCAGGCAGTGCTTTGCCCAGGAACCTGGTCTTTACCCTCAAAAATAAAGGCCACCTTCTGCTGGTCACACACCTCCAAAGCCTCCTGCAGCACCTGTACCTTACACACACCCTGACTGCCATTACTGCATTGAAAAGTGCTATTTCTTGTAACCACCTCTGTTCAACTCCCTGTGACTCACAAACTTTGCTAGAAACAACTCTTAAACGCAGCTTTCGATCAGTTTCAATGAAAACCAGGCTTCAAAGGCCTTTAGGTCGCACACAGGAGGTAATGCACAACCTCAGCCTGACCTTGGAGCAGGGGCTGCCATTCTTACAGTCATTAACTTCCTTACCTCCTGCTTTCTGGTTCTTCTCGTCCCTTCCTTCATTTGAGGCGTCCCTCTACAGGGACAGTGGCTGCACCAGAAGCAAGCGAGGAGAAAGCAGCACCCGGGCAGCCCCTCCCCTTTAATTGCTGCCTGTTGGTGGGTGCCCAACCCCTGCAGTGCAGGTGGCGATAACGGGGCCCTGCTGCCACAACAGAGGGGCTCAGGGCTGCAACTGCAGTTGGGAGAACAAATGAAGTGGGATGGAAGGAGGGTTGGGTCCGGCACCGAGGGCCCATGCACAGCCCTGGCGCTCCTCTATCTAGCCAGGAAGCAAACCTGTGTTTAAATATTGACTCTCCAGCACAGAAATGGGATGGGTGGAGTTTGCAACCGCCCCGTGCCTGCAGTTTATCATTCCCCAGTGGAAAGCGGAGATTACCGGGACTTTGGCCTCATCTGCTCCCAGCTGCCGAGGGGACAAAGGAGACAGAGGTTGAAGCTGGGAGAGGGAAACTCAGGTCAAGGCAGCCCTAAGCCTCCCTGGGGCCCTTTTCCCGTGCAGAGCTCCGCTGCTAAAAGCCCTTAAAAAAGACCTGAGCACACCTTTCCCAGTGCTGTCACCGCCGTGGGGAGCCAAGCAATGCCCCCGCAGCACTGCTGCCCTTTGCGAGCCTCTGTGTGTGGCTCTCCTGCAGCAGGGAGCTCCATAGAGGCAGGTGGTTATTCGATAATAAAAATAACCCCTGGATTGCTGGCCGGTGCAGCCCAGACCTGCTGGGAAGGGTCGAAGGTGGGGAATCGGGACGGGGGCATGGTGGTCACAGAGCCGTCCCCTCTCAATGGAGGCACGAGGGTGGGCAGGACTGAGGTGGGAGGTGATGGAGAGCAGCGAGCGGGACCTGCGGGGGGCACCGAGGGAGAGGCAGAGCAGGCAGGGAGGGAACAGGGGGAAATCCTGGCTGGAGAGGAGGACGAAAGGCAGCCATGGCTGCAGCCAAAGCACTGAGCTGCAGCCCAGCCCGCCGTGCAGCCGCGTGTCCCCACGCACAGCCACAGCCTCCGGGCAGCTCCGAGGAGGTGTCGAGCAGCCTTTCACGCCCCCCTGCTTTACGCAGAGCCATTTGGAGGAAATTCTGCCCGCTCCCCCCAGCCAACCCCCCCATCCAGCAGCACGCGGGGCCCCGCGGCCTGGCTTCCTCCCTGCGACGAGACCCCGTGCTGAGGGGAAGGCCGAGGCCCACGGGCCTTCCTCCCACCCTGCTCGCACGGCCCCCCCGCCCCGGGGGGAGGAGAGAGAGAGCCGAGGACATGACATTAAGTCTCCCCTGTTTGCAGCACTGCTCCTCTCCCCACAGCACAGCCCCACACGGGGCCGCAGCACCGCCATCCTCACGGCCGCTCAGCCCGGTGCCGTCCCTCCCGGCCGCCCGCTGGCAGCCCCACGCGGTCCCTTGATTAAAACATCCCTAATTCTGTAATCTGGGCGAATTGAGTTTCTTCCTTAAAAGCCGCCTGCGCTCTCCGATCCCGGCAGCGCCGTTCTTGTCACTCTGCCAAAGGAGGTTGGGAGCAGCGTCACATGCAGCAAAGTTTTACAAGCCGAGAGAGCCGGGCTGGGGAGAGGAACGGCAGCGAGATGGACGCAGGGACGGGCCGAGCGCAGGACCCTCCTCCGGGCTCCCTCCGGGTCGACCTGAATGTTTATTTTCTTTTTTTTCTTTTTTTTCTTTTTTTTTAATCGTTCGGAAGAACAAAGACTTCGGGCCGGGGTCGGTGCTTGTTTTGCTGGGGATGGGGGGGGGGATGGAGGCCGGAGCCGTCGGCCCGAAGCCCCGCGTCGCCCTGGCCACGCTGCCGAGACCTCGCCTTGCAACTTGGAAGAGGAAAGAAGGGGGGGAAAAGGAGAAAAACAAAACAGAAAACATATAACAAAATAAAATATGGTGACGTCACTTGGAGCTGGGGTGCCTTCCCCGCTGCCTGTCAGACGTGCCTGAAAAGAACAGGGCAATAAAACAACAGCCGCCTCTGTCTCCCTCGTTAAACACGGCGCTAATTGGATGTTAATTCCTCCTTGCTCTTCTCGCTGCTCGATTGTGAGGACTCTGCCTCGCTCTCCCTCTCGTGCTTTCTTTCTTTCCTGTTGCGATGCTCTGGGCGGCTCGGAGGGACCCCGGACTGGAATAACTCAGGAGTGCCGCATGGATGAGGCCGTGGGGTTTGGAACCGGGGCGGGCGAGATGGATCCCGAGAGCTGCGCTCGCCTCCCGCCCCCCATGCATTGTCCTGCTGGCTTGGAGCTGCTCTGGCCCCATTTTTCATCCTTCCGTGTTGGGTCCGGCATAAAAAAAATATATATTTTATATATATATATATGGTCAAAAAAAAAAAAAAAAAAGAAAAAAAGAAAAAAGCATGATTCAATGACGACAAACCCCCAAACCTCCTCCCAGCTCCCCCCGTCTCGCCGCACACCGCGTGGAAACAGGCGTTGGAGGGAGCCGGAGCAGGAAGTTGTTGTGCTCGGTGTTGCCCAGGTCATCCTTCACGGGTACGTGTGCAAGAGCGGCGGCGCGTGGGGCGGCCCCGTGGGCAACAGCGTGGGGCAACGCCGGGCCTCGGGGGGCAGAGCGGGTGGGGAGAGGAGGGAGGGGAGGGAGCGGCGGCGGCGGCTGCTGGGGGGAGCCATGTGGGAGTCGAGTCCTACCTGGGAGCCGTGCCAACTTCCTGCAAAGGGTTACAGCCCCGCAGCTCCCAGAGCCCACCAGAGGCGAGTTGGCTCTTGTCACGCATCCAAGGCGAGAGGAAGACAGCGGGAACGGAACAGGTACCGCCAACGCCGAGCGGCCTCGTTCGCCCCCCGAAGCTCGGCCGCTTGTTTTGATTTAAAGCCGCCCGAAGGGAAGGCCCCGCACGAGGCCGACGGGTGCCAAGGGTGGGGTGGACGGGGCCGGGGGTACGCGTGCATGCGAGGAAGGGGGGCCGGGGGGGTGGGGGGGGGATGCTGG
Organism: Gallus gallus; assembly: GCF_016699485.2. Classification (NCBI taxonomy): domain Eukaryota; kingdom Metazoa; phylum Chordata; class Aves; order Galliformes; family Phasianidae; genus Gallus; species Gallus gallus. The sequence continues at coordinate 1,702,213 of NC_052557.1, read as the reverse complement.
CACCGCTCGCTCCTCGCCGTTTGGATTAACATGCGGGAGATGCGCCTGTCACTTTGCTTACTGTCAGCGCCTGCTCGGGGATGGGTGACGGCTTTGTTCGGGGTTGCCGTGCCAAGGCGGGCTTGGCAGCAGCTCCCCCGGAGGGCTGCGGGGTGCACGGCCGCCCCTCGGCCCCTGGTGCGGGCGAGATGAAAACGTGTTTTGTTCCGTGCTCTTGGCATCTCCCCAGCAGCGCTCTCAGCCCCTCGGCCCCCCTCCCCGGCCCGCCGGGACTCCCTTTTTATCATCGGCGCAACCCATGTGCTCGCAGCAGCAACAAAAAGGCCCCCAAATACGCCCTAAAACACAAACGGCCCCCGTCCTGCCCCCGCGGAGGCGGTTGCTGCCATGCTGCCCTCGTGGCTGGCGCGTCGCTTTCGGCTTTTTGCCCTTTTTTTGCCCTTTTTGCACCGAGCACGAGGCGGGACGAGGGGGCGTGCGGGCGGGAAGGAGCGCACGGCGGGGGGGGCGCAGAGCCCTATCCACGTCCCCAGGCCTTTTGTTTAACCTGCGTCGACGCACAGGAAGGTCCCAGCTTTATTTCTGCCCCATTTTTACCATTATTATTACTATCCCCCCCCGCTCTGTGCTCGCGCCCTTCGGGGCCAAATGGGGCAGAACTCTTCAGGGTGGATTTTCAGAGCGCCGAGTGCAGGAATTCCTGCCAGCTCGCCTTTGTGCCAGCCTGCCCCGGCCTTCGGCGTCTCATTCGGATGGAGCCTGGCATCCAGGCACCGCCCATTTCTTGGCGTTGAGCTGAGAGGAGAAGGAAAGGGGAGAGAGCGAGCGAGAGAAGGGGAAAAAAAAAAAAAAAGCTGTCTCACTCCAACTGGCCTTTCTCGGAAAAGGATCCTTCCCCGGTGACCGTCCGGATAAGCGGAGCTAAAAGCAGCCACTGCTCCACAACACAACCACGCTCCCGGCGGTGCATCCCCTCTTGCTGCCTCGGTACGGAACGGAACCTGGCTCTCCATTGTTTTGGTTGGTTGGTTGGTTGGTTGGTTGTTGGTTGGGGTGCTTTTTGCCTTTGATTTGAAATAGCCTTTCGTTCCGCCCGGCGCTTTGTTGTTGCTGCAATCCGCCCTTCTCCCCCCAAAAAACCCCTTCCCCGCTGCTGAGGCTGGGATTGACCCACATGGAGGGACGTGCCCTCGTGTCCCACCTCGGAGCACCACTCGAGGTGCTTTTTCCTCCCGCTCCGCTCACCGCCGTCCCCCACGCGGGTCCTTTTCGCTTCCACTACGGAGGGCGGGGGGGGGAAAAAAAAGATGTCGACTCATGTCGGATTTGCAATTCAACATGGCAGCCGCGGCGAGCGTGGTGGGAACCCGCAGCCCCCCGAGCCCCGCGCTGGTGGTGGGCATGGGGTGGTGCCAGGAGGTGGCCCAGGTGGGTGGAGGAGAGGATAAGAGGATCGTTTCTTTTCTTTTTTGGAGGGATCTGGGGACGAGGGAAACGCTGCAGTCTGGTTCTGTTGGTGTTAACTGTTTAGAAGCTGGCACGACGTGCCGGGATGGGCGCGGGGCCGCAGCTGAGCCCCATAGCTGGGCACAGGGCTGTGCTGGGCAATGATGGGCAAGGGAGCCGCAGGGAGGGCTGTCATGGAGCCGTGGTGGCCTCCAGGCTCTGGAGATGCTCCAGCTGGGAGCTGTAGGCTGCCTGGCCAAGGCACGGGGCGTTGCAGAGGGCGATTCGCGGAGCTTCACACCTCTCCCCGCTGTGCCGAAGCTCTCCAGGTCTGGCTGAGCTCGGGGGTTTTGGCCGTAGCGTGTGGGACTCTGCCCTCTTTCTGTCAGACTTAATTGAGGCCCGTTTGGGATGCAACAAAAGCAGCCTGTCTGCAGGGCAGGGTCCCCCTGCCTCCTTCCTGCCACGCACTATGCAGGTGCTCAGGAGCCATGCGAACCGCCCCTCCTCCTTCACCAAATTTTTCCTCCTCCTTCCCCACTCCTGGCTTCCCCCTCCTCCTCCCTTCTCCAAAAACAATATTCTCTCTCTCTGCAAGTGACGCACAGCCCTACAGCAGAGCCTTTGAACTGGCTGCAGAGCACCCAAACGCCCCAGCTCAGCTTCACCTCCATCTCCCACCCATTCTCCAGGGGACATCCCCGACTTTGTCTCGCACCCCACTCACCTCCTAGAGATGCTTTCTCAGGTGCTGGGTGCCTTATGGGCCTGGCAGCAACCTGTGTTGCTTTGTGCATTGCATTTTGGATGCTGGGGTGCTTTGGTTCTGCTCTGAACCTTCCCACTCGCTTGCTCTTCAGCCCTAAGGCAAAGCAGTGCTTGCAGCGGGCCGAGCAGATGCAGGGAGATGCTGAAGTGGGTTCTGAATGCAGCTACCAACCTCCTCTTCGGGGGGAGTGCAGCTCAGGGCCGTGGCCTTTGCTGGCAGTTCCCATTTTTGAGGCTCCTCGCTGTGGTCCCTGGCTCTCGTGCTGCACAGCGGTTGGCTGCGGAGCTGAATGCCCACGTTGCTTTCAGCAGGAACTGGGGGCGGTCAGATCTGGCCCCAAAACGTGGCAGAAAATACCCTCTGCAGCAGAGCCCATTTACATCTGGTTTACATCCAGACCTTTAATGTTAATGAGGAGGGAACATGAGCATTTTCCTCATCGCTCTAGCTTTTCCCTTGCAGATTTTTGACATAAACGGGGGCTGGGGTGGAAGCAGACCTTTTCCACTTTGCCCCCAACTTCTTTTGCTGCCCTGGGAGAAGTAGCAGAGGGCTGCTGCCAAAAAAAAACCCACTGAAGCTGCTGGTATCGCTCCGTAGGGCTCTGCAGCGGGCAGCCCCTTGAGCAGAAAAAATCTGAACTCGAGGAAGACGCTTCTGATATGTCCTAAGCAAACCGTGTGGCCCCATCCAGCCAAGGGCTGCAGCTGTATTATTGCATGCAGCTCGCAGCAAAACAGGGCTCGGGCTTCCAGAACATGGCTCAGCAAAAAGGATAAATTCTTGAAACTGGCAGTCCAGACCGTCCTGATGCTGATTGCCTTTGAACCTGGAGTTTGCTCCCTGGCTGCACCATCTCTGGGGGGAGAGCAGGAGCTCCCCTGCAGGGCTGGATGCACACCCGGCTGCCATAACCCCCCCAGCGGCCGGCAGAGCTGCTCTAGATTTGCACTGACATTCCTGAGAGCAGGATTGGGCCTCTAGGTTTGTCGAGGGTGGCTCTGGGAAATTTCCTTTCCTTAAAAGGGCCAGGTTTGGCCAAGGCAGAGCCTGGATTGTGTTTTCCTTTTTTCCTTTTTTTTTTTTTCCCTCTTTTTTTTTTTTTTTTTAACTTGAAGCTCTGGTGAAACTTGCCTGATTTGCAGTTGCAGCGCCGCTGTGCTCTGCTTGTGTGCAGGCTGAGCCCATGGGGACCATCGCCCACGGTCCGTACAATCAGCTTTACCTCTCCAGCAATCACTTCTGCTGGAGAAACGGGATGTTAAAGGCAGGGGGAACAAACCTGGCCTTTGTGGGCTTCTTCCTCGGCCTTCCCAGTAGTTGCCAGCTCGTTGCAGTGGATCTGGGGGCACAAGTTGAGTGGGATCCCAGTAGAAACACATCCAAGGGACAGATGATGCTCACAGCTCCATGCACCACGGGGGACACGGGGTACCCAGTGCCAGCTCACCATCGAACCACCCCACAGCTCTTCTTTACAAGAATCAGCATTATTTACCTTTCTTGCTGCCGTTTTTACTCTCTATAAATCACCTCTTTCACTCTCCGATTTCCATCCACTTCTTCCACCATCCTGGCTTGCTGCTGTGGGGTTGCTCGTGGCTGCTCTTTGTCTTTGGTGTTACGTGGCTGGTGTGAAAAGTGAGGTGGGGGAGGACAAAGCAAGGTTTGGTTTTGTAGGGCTGTCCATGGGCACTGAGCAGCGCCTGCTTGCCCCACTGAAGCCCGTGAGGGTTGCACTTTGCATGCTGGGTTTGGCATGCTGTGGGAACTCATGAGTTAGTCCTGTGTGCAGAAAACATAGTAGAGGCAGCCCAACAAGGGGCATGCTGCACAGGGTGAGGTAGACATAGCATATTTGCTCAGATGATGACAACAAAGTGTAACCCTGCGTGCACCACCTCGTGGTTTGGAGAGGTCTGTACCCAGGTGCTGCTGCATCCTGTGGCTGCTGCCAGCACATCAGTGTCACCGTTTTGCTGTGCTAGGGACAGAGGAGCTGCCCAAGAGGTTGGACAGGGCAGGAGGCTTCTCCTCACCTGCAAGGCTGTGCCAAGTGCTGCGCTTCCTCCTCTTCCTCCTGCCTGGAGGGGTCTGCAGAGCAGCCACGGCTCCATTCAGCGTCGTTGACTGCTCAGTCAGCATCCTGGGGTGTGATTTGAGCTCACAGGATGGCTGTGCTGATGTTTCAGTGCCGGGCACGGGGACCTGAAGCAGCTTTGGCTGAGCAGGAAGGTTCTGGGAATTACACCAAGAATGCAGGGAGTGGTTCTCCTCTCCTTCGGCCTTGGCTTGCTCAGATCCATGCACCAGCTCGCAGGGGCAGCACGTGGCATCCCATGGCATCCAGGGATGGTGCAGGAGCTGGCACACACTGAGTCTGACAACACAAGCCTAGGGCTGGGAACAGAGGCACCCTCAGCATGCAAGGAGAAAGGGTCCCCCAAGGCCCCACTTGAAGCAACAGCTTGAGCTGTAGCATTTTTCAAGCTTATTCCTCATGTGCAGACTCCATCCAAAGTGAGGGCAATGCTGCTACCAGCGTGACCAGCAGCTTGAACTGCCATGCATCTGCTCCCAGGGCTCCTGTTTGTGGATGAGGATGAGGCTCAGACCCCCCCATATGGGGTCACCTCAGGCCATCCCTGCAGCCATGCTGCTTTGGGAGCAGCTTACTGGGGCTGAAGAGAGCTGGGGTGGATGCAGAGAGATGCAGATAAGGGAGGGTGGGATGTTTCCGCTCCTTTCTTCAAGCTGGCACTGCTGACCTAAGCAGGCTATGAAACCCAACCACTCCAGACGTTTCAGTCTCCCAGAAACAAGAGTGCAGTCCAGTTCTCCAGCATCACCTCCCAGTTCAGTCCAGTGAATCATCGTGCAGCCTGCTGGAGGGTTGCCTCTGATGTTTTAAGCCTGCAAAATCCTTCTTTATTCCCTGGCTTCATTGGATGTGTGCCAAACACATACTGGACATTATCTCAGAAGTGGCTGCATCTCAATGCAGGACATGGTGGCACATGATGCACTGATCCCCAGTGCAGCCTTTGGTGCACAACATGCTCTCATTTGCCCCAAATTGTTCCCCACTGTTCAGAGAGGCAATGGAAGGCAGGAGGAGTCTTGCAGTGGGTTCCCCAAGCAGGAAAACATGAGCCAGGCTGTGCCAGAGCTGAAAGACAGGATAGGTCCCTGGGCTGGAGCTGCATCCAGCTGTGCTGGAGCACTGTGGGAGTTCCTATCTGGATGTTGGCTCTGCAGTCTGGGTGCAGGGAATTAGCCCAGACGTGGTTCCCAGGGCGGGGGAAGGGCCTAATGAACAGAGACAGGATAAAGAAGCAGGTAAGGGCTTCCTGTCCTTCAGGGCTCAGGAGGAAATCCTGCAGCTGGTGAATCTGGATACGATTAGTGTCCATTTCTCCCTGTGTAATCAACCCATCTGCTCATCCCTGCGCATTAGCAGCGCACACCCCACTGCAGGCAGATGCCTCTCAGGCACTGCTTTTATCTGCGTCTGCCGTGGCTGCCCCATGCAGCCCAACAACACGGCTTGCTCTGAGCCATGGATGCCACAACCATGCCTACATTCTGCCCTATAGACTCAGCCAAAGCCCTGAGACAGGTGTGGCCACCAAACCCACAGTGAATGGCAGCACCAAGCCCAGGAAGATGCTCCCCAAAGGGACAGTGGGTGGGGATATTCTCCAAAGGGCTTTGCACTTTCTGGGGAGATCTTTGTACGGTGCTGATCAGCTCAGCCTTCCAGACACTGCCTGTTTCCTTGAGCTCAGCTCTGCTGTAAGTAGATAAAGGTGGATTGGTTTTGGCTGCCGCAATGAGACTGTAGAGTTGTGTTGATCCTGAGTGCAGGTTATGCTGTCTCACTTGGTCATGGAAGGAACCAGGCTTTCAGTCTTGCTGTGTAGAAATGCTGATTACAGCTGATAGGTGCTGATGCTGCTTCCCGAGGAGTCATTCCACCTTCTTTCCCGTGGCAATCTTGCCCAACTATGCAAAAGCTTGTGTCAGCCCAGCATTGGCTTGAAAACACAGGGCCAGATGTCAGCCTGGGCTGAAATGAGGTCAAAGAAGGAGCTTGCATGTGGATCAATCTGTCGTAATGCAGTGGCGTGAGCCTGCATGGTCCTTTAGGGTCTTTGGAAGGGTCAGGCTTGGTGGTGGAGTCGAGACAAAGTCTGACAGTGACCATTCCCAGCCCTGATGTCCTGCATACTCAAACCATGTAAACAAGCTCTTGCTTGTGTCACCTTTTGTCACTGGAACATCTTGAGGGATCCACTGTACTCCATCCACGCACAGGAGATAAAGACAGTCCTTACCCGAAGCAGAGTACACACTCAGCCCAGATCTCTTCTGTGTGCTAAGCAATCCAGGCACAAAGCTTCTGCCTTGTTCAAAGAGAGCCAAAACCCAGCCAGAAACAATCTGAGGCATGCATTAGAGATGAAACGTCTTTGCTTTCAAGGGCCATTTGTTGCTTAACTTCTCAGTGCAACCTGTCTTCATCCCCTGTTGTATGGCTCAAGACAGCACTTTGGGTCCTAGATCTTCTGATTTCTGTTTGCTTTCGAGTGCTGTGATTTACCACTAAAGAATAAATGGAAAGCAAAAGAAAACAGCAGCACATGTTTGCATAGGGCCTCCGTTGTTCTGTGCTCTGCCACTACTTAAACAGAAGCAGTAAATCCTCTCCCTGGACAGAGAGGGGCTTTTGGGCAATGGCGGCATACAAGGCTGGGGAAGATAAACAACCAGAAAAATACTGCTTTTAGGAAATGGCAGTGGAGGATGGCCAATCCACGGGCTGCTCAAAGCCAACACAATGCCATCAGTCAGCAAAGACTTATTGCTATTATCTCTCTGAGGCATTTTTGCATCAAGAAAGAGAAAAGCGATTGATCTGTGTTCTGGTATCTGTGGTCAAACTTGGCTGCAATTAGGAATCTGTATGGTTTCTGAGTTGGAACAGGGAAGTTTTGTAATGAACTACAGAAAACGTGGGCAAACAACCTCCATAAGCACCAATGGTCCCATCTTTGTTAGGACCCATCAGAGCCAGGTTACAGCCTTTACTGTGGGCTGTGACTTCACCTCAGCAGATGCAAAAGGTGAAGATGCATTCAGTGGTCTTTGGATGAGCTCAGGACTGACCAACATCTAAAATAATTTGGCTTATGGGATTGCTTGCAGCAACAGCTTCAAATTCAGTATCTAATGAGTCCCAGAGATGTGGAAAATGAAGCTACCTCTCACCTTAGCAGGCAGAATGCTCCCTACCGTTATCCACCTCCTAGAAGAAAAGTGGTGTGTGCAGTTTGGTGTATGCAGTCCTCCAGCGTAAGATGGATGTGGGTTTCAGATGGCTGTGGCAGTGCTGTCCAAAAGGCTATCTTGGATCTCTGCTTCCTTGGGCTGGAGCCCCAGAGCTGTGTTGGTGAGAGAAAAAGGCAGGGAAGAACTCTGCTGATTTGTGCTTCAGATGAGCTGTAGCATCAGTGTGAGCAGTGCAGGTAAGTTCAGCTCTTTTCTGTCTGGTAGAAGGAGAGGTGTCCTGGCTGATAAGAACCAGGAGCCCATCCATCCAAAGCCAATGTTAGACCTTCATGAAATCTATTGCCTCAAGCAAATGCATTGTTCAAAACATGTTCAGTTAATTAGCAGATTAACTAATTAAACTTCCCACCATCCCAAGTAGGGAGTATCTATCTCCCAGAGGAGAAAACAAAGGCAAAATGACTCAATGAGACTAGCTGCAGGAACTCGGCAACGCAGTTGTGTTAAGCCTGCTGTTTTCCTTCCCAAATCATTTTGTTGTTGTACATCATCCCCCATAGACAAAAACAGAGGAGGAGTCCTAAAGACTTCTGAGAAGGGGAAAGGGGGAGAAGTGCCACCAGACAAGCCTGAAGAAGAAAAGAATCAGCCCACAGATATACAGGGGAGGCATTTTGGTTCACCCGTGTGCTTGCATCAACTAAGGAAAAAAGCTGACACCCTTCCTCCCCATTCAAAAGGAAAGTTTTTCTCATCATCAAAGGATGAAAATTCCTTTGGTTCTTACTCACATTTTCATCCCCTCTAAAATTTATGAGCCAGAAGCCAAATGGTCAGCATGGGGAGGAGGAGCATCTGCAATAAGGCAGTGGGGCTACATTTGTATGGGCTCACACTGAAGGAGTAACCAGAAGGAAAAGACCCGAAGAGACTCCAGTAAACAGCCAGAGGGAATGCTTTGATGCTGAGGAAGTCCAAAGACACAAACACATGATGATGAGCAGCTGACTGCCACAGCTGTACAACACGGTAAGAAAAAACAGAGCTAAAGCACAAGGACTTTGGCTTGCAAGACCCCTGGCAGCATCACAGACCCTGTCTGAAGGGCCCTGGTCTCAAACAGAATTTGGCAGTCTTTTTCTCTTCCCATCCATCTCTGATCCAAAGCCAAACAGCATTCTTTGTTCTATCTACAATCAAACAACCATCCTTGGCAGAAAGTAGACTCGCATTGAAGGATGACCACCAACTCCTGCATTCAGTAATTACTTTCCTGACGAAGAGAGCCTCCTGGGGACAGACGAGGGGCCCACATGCCTTACCAATGCCATGCTCCTGGTTTTTGACTAGCTTTCATCCGGTGAACCCTTCACAGCACTGTGAGATTGAACAGCAACATCAAGGGTGTGCCTTGAATGAGAGCTCCGGGGAGGCCCCTGCAGCAATGTCTGAGGCAGAGAGCATTGAGAGCAAGAGTCCTGTCCTGTGGGAGGGATGCAGCCACAAAAGCAGCCTTGGTCTACCACCAGTGCAGCTCAGAGGCTGCAGACTGGAAGCCATGAGGACAACCCCTCATCAGTGGGCTTTGCTGTCCCAGACCCTACTGAAACCAACAAAACTTGGACCTCTCAAATACCTTCAAAGTTCCCAAACTTTGTTGGCACAAATAGCACAAACCTACCTGTGAAGGAGTTCTCACAGCTGCCCACTGAGCCTGCATGAACAGCTGGGACAAATGCTGACAGCTTGCTACAGGTGATGCTCCTCTTCAAATAAAGAAAATCAAGCCCAGCAATTTAAGAAGTAATAAATCCACAACCATTTTCACCTGGAGATCTTAGGATCATCTGCAGGAGGTTGGGGATATAGTGAGAAACAGCAGTTATTAGAAGTCTGAGCATCCTTGGCTTCTTCACGGTGGCGTTGGCATTGCAATTCTGCTCCAAATTACTCGTCAGGATAATTGTCCTCTCCACTGACTCAATGGCTTACCAGCTTTGTCCTCTGGTGCTTTAATTTATCCCATCTGGAAATGCCACGGAGTGCCTTGTCCAATTAACACCCCTCCTTACAGGGTTTTCCCACAAGATCTGTGCTGTGCTTGGCTGTGGCATTTACAGTTCCCTTCATCCATAGGGATGGGATTTGTAACCGGGATTTCTCACTCATCCTAAGTCCTGGGAACAGCTGTGACTCTCACAGCTTTATCCTGCCCTGTGTTGGGTGCTCTCCCATGAGCTGTGTCCCTCTCTGACCACCTCCTCTGGGCTGGTTTTAGTCACAAAGAGACCTCACCTACGTTGTGGACGATGGGCAGGGTAAAGGCGATGCCCACACGCTGCTCAGGAACATCAAAGATGGCTGTTGTGGAATGGTTTGGGTTGGAAGGGAGAGCAGATGGTTCGTTCTTCATATCCAACCACTTGGGAACCTCTGTCCCAAAGGCCTCGCTGGCTGCCCCGGGTTCCTCTCCCCCTCCCACACTCTCCTGCGGGTGTTATTTACACCGTTTCCTTCCCAGGGAAGTACAGGAGTTGGACGTTACCAGGTTGGTTTCCGTTCTCCTGCCCTGCTCCCATCGGGAGCTGTCACAGAGAACAACCCCACGGAGCCGGTCGTGGTGGGGCCGGAGGTTCTGCCAGGACCTGGCAAAGACACGTAACCCCTTCCAGGACCTCAACCAGCTCACATGTGCTGGAAACCCCGACCCACGGCCCCATACAGCAATGGGGCTGGACAGGGCCACTCAACCCACAGCAGGAGGCAGGGAGGACAGAACCGGGCATCTCTGCCAAGCTGTTCAGTTCCCATTGCATCCAACCCTCCCCTTTCCCCTCCCTTCCCTTCTTCCCTCCCATCTCCGGCGAACAAAATGGCTGCATGGCCATTTTGTTTTCTGCCTGGAAGGGGGAAGCGAGGACGCTGGGACTTGGCTCTTCCTGGGAGGCTGCGGCCATGTTCGAGCCCAACTCTCCCTTCTTGACGTGGCATCGGCTGTAGCAGGGAGGGGAAAAAAAAAAGAAAAAAAAAAAGAAAAAAAAAAAGGACCTTTTGGAAGGAGACCAAAGTGAGAGAGTGGGCAGTTTTGGCATATGTTGAGCACTGAAAATGCCTGGAATTGCCAAACCGAGCTTTTGTGTTAGCAGGGTAAGGCTGCTGGGTGCACGCAGAGCCGCGGGGCTGCACGGTACAGCCGGACGGAAAGGTTTGTTGGCTGCATTCAGTAAAACAGCCCTCCTTCCTCGTGCATTGCTGAAGTACCAGCGAGCACTGTTGTCTAATTTGTTTTTGGACGGGCGGATGGTTTTACACATCGGCTTGGTATGATTAGAGCCGGTCAGCGCCGGACGGCAGCAGTTTAACCTGTTGTGTGTCCTTTCGTTCTTGGTGAATACGCGACCTTTCTGCAGACTTGGCTTTAGCTGATGGGATCCGGAGCGGGTTTTTTTTATTTTATTTTATTGCTATTATTTTGTAGGGGTTTTTGTTTTGTTCTGTTTTGTTTATTGCCCGAAAACTTTTCATCTCGGGAATAAAAAAATCTTCATTTAAATATTAATAGATTGAGCTGCTCCTGGCTTTTTAAGCACTCGCTTTCCTTGCCGGGACGGTGCAGGGCTGCGATAGCAAAGCTGTTTACTGCAAGGATGGATATCCTGCAACACAACAAGCCCCGGGGAGCAACGTGCCTTAAAAGTTGAAGGGAACTTGGTGGCGTTACCATACAACGTTGCGCAGAAGCATGGCAAAAAAAACCACCAGAACATGCGCCAAATAAAAGCCTTGTTTTTTTTTTTTTTTTTTTTTTTTTAAGTGATTCTGCATTTCCCTCAGTTGCTGGGATGGCTTCGCAGCTCGCAGTCGCGGCTCTTTGCTCCCGGATGGCAGAGGGGAATGGATTTCTGGTGACATAATGGGGATCGGCTCTGCCGTGGGTCAGCATTGGGGTGGTCTCACCTCTCGTGGAGGGATTGCTGGACGTCTGGAGAGATGCTGGGAGCGAGAGCAGGAGCGGGGGGATCGCTGTCCTTGCATAGAAAGGTATTTGCCTTCGTATCTGCTTGGCTTTCTTACAGAAGGACAGTGGAGGTGGAAATGGTGGTCTTGGAGTTGGGGTGCATAGGTGGGCGCCAGGATCGCGTCACAGACTCCATGTTTTGGTCCAAATATATGCTAGGGGTAAACACGAGCCCTTTTGCAAGCAGGCTTTGAACTGAAGGAGAGCAGAATTAATGGAAGAGTCCTATAGAATACTGCAGGATGTTCTCTGCGTAGATCTTTGTGTTGTCCTATAGCACTGCGTCATCCTATAGCATTCCGTTTTCCTATAGAATTCCATCATCCTATAGCATTGCATTTTCCTACAGAATTCTGTTGTCCTATAGCATTGCATCATCCTATAGCATTCCATTACCTTATAGAATCCCGTTATCCTACAGCATTGCATTTTCCTATACAGTTCTGTTGTCCCATAGCATTGTGTTATCCTGTAGCATCGCGTTGTCCTATAGAATTGCGTTATCCTATCGAATCAAACACAGAGCACTTAAAAGTAAATCTTTTTGCCTTTCATCTCTTTGATTTTTACTCTTCCGAAGGAATTATGAGACCTCAGTAGCACTTGTTTTTAATTCTGTACCAAAAAATCTGGGGTTTTTATTTCTCCTTCAGGACAGTGTATGCAATATGCTGACTGACCAGGATTTGTGGTCGCCTTTAATCATGGGTTTATGAAGGGTTAATGAAAGACAAGTAGCATTAGGAGCATGTTACGGATGCACATATTGTAGATAAAAACACCAAACTGATTAATGAGGATCGAGAGGTTTCCAAACACCCAACAGGACTCGAGACAACCCCTATCAGATGAGCAGGAACTCGTTAGGATACCTGTTAATTGTTTCATACAACGATAAGCGTTTAATATAAACAAGTGGAGTACTGCCGACGTCATTACGGCATACGGAGGAAAACCCTGCTGAGATGTGGGGCTGTTTTTGGGGTGAACTTCCCCACTTTTGGCGTCCATCCCCCCTTTGCCTCTTTGCAGTGCCTCCAATTAACTCTCGCATCTTCACGCTCGGCCCCAGGGTCAGCTCCACTCTGCTTTCCCAGGACACAGCATCACTGCACCCATCCGGAGCTCCTGAAAACTTTCCCAGCTTCTTCTTTTTTTTTTTTTACTTTTTTTCTTTATTTTTTTTTTTTAATTCTTTTCCTCTCCTTTTTGTCCATTTGCTTTTCATTTCCCCACTCGATGTCACTGCGGCCTTCCCCGCCGGCAAAGCCACAGCGACAAAATGGCCGACGGGCAGCCATTTTGTGGGAGCCGGCAGCGGCTGCGGGCAGCTCCGTGCTCCTCTGCCTCCCTCTGCCCGCTCCCACCGTGGCTCCATGGGGCTGAAAGGGCTCTCAGAGACTCAGCATTTCCCTCTGGGAAGTCCTGCCTGTGCCCGGCACATTTTGGCACAGAGCTCAGCACTGCCGCTATACAAAGGCTGAAAGCTGCGCCTGCTTTGAACGGAGCGACCTCGTTGTTGCATGGTTTCCTCCCCCCTCCTCCTCCTCCATTTCATTCAGTTCTCCTTAATCAGCCACATCAGCTCCTCAAAGCTGTTCCAGCTCTTTTCCGAAGCTCCGTACCAACACGATTTGAAAGGCAAAGGCTCTGCTGGGCTTCTTCGGCCTTCAGACCCACAGACGGCTGTGGGTCCGCCATGAGGCATCTCCTGGGGGTCCCCAGTGATGGCTGCAGTCACTTTTCCATCTCAAAAAGCAACCAGGAAAGCCAGGATGGAGTGGACATTTTGCCTACATGAAGGATCTTGCTGGGAGGAAACCTAGCCATCATTCACCTGCCAATTTCTATCCCATATCTGGCTTACTTTTATGTCCTGGTATGGATCTGGAATGGGAGAACAGCAATTACTGCTCCCCAAAAATCTCCGCACAAAAGATGGTATTTTTCACAGAGGTTTGGCTCACAGCAGTCGAATGCCTGAAAATCGCCCCAAACTCCGGGCTTCAAGAGCTCAGAAGGCAGTGGGTGGCTTTGAGCTATGGGCTCCCGACCCCCGTAGACCCTTTTGGCTGTTGTGTGCAGATTTTTGCAGAGCAGTATTGCATTTAGGCGCTTGTAAATGGAGTGGCTCAGCAGCAGCGTGCTGAAAGGGAAGGTTTTGTGCCTGGAAACCGGGAAGCCATCGTGGTGGGAAGGTGCCCGGAGACAGGAGCAGGACCTGCCGAGGGTGGTCCCACAGCCAGCTTTCCTATGGACTCATCCTGTGATCTTGGGCAGATTTGGTCACATCGCTGCTTCTTTGCCCATCTTTGGACCATAATCCATCCTGGAGAGGGGCCATCCTTGCAGCACCAGCTGTGACAGCGGCGCAGGGGCCACGAGAGTCACACTGATCCTCGCAGTGGTTCTAAGTTGTCCTATCTGACTGCTTTCTTCTTAGGTCCTGGCAGGATCAGGATTGCAGTGTCGGCAGCTTGTTATATACTCATTATATATATACCTATACTCATTAAGACAATTATCGTAATTAAATCTCCCGTTTCCAGGATTACTTGCAGAAGTCAGAAGGGATATATATATATATATTTTTCCCCTCTCCATGTATAACTCGATTGATGTAAATGAGGGGCTATGTAACATAATTTCCCATCCTCAGTTTGATATTAACCCAAACTCCTATTCCCTGCAATGGTACCAGAAGTGACCCTGTAAATGCCTGCTCCTCTGGTTGGTGTCTGTGGCACGAGGTTAAGCTTTGGGAAGCTACAACACTTCCAGATAGAAAACCTGGAGTCAGAAGGAACCCACGAGGATCACTGAGCCTACTGACTAAACGAATCCCTCTGTTCCTGATGGTAACTGCTGCAAAGCTCTGGCTGCTGTTGCATTAAGCATTAAGGAGGGAGGTTTAACCTCTGTGCATCATTTGCTAAGCCAATGAAACAGGAAGAATATTATTTCCCATCAGAAGGCTGTTTGGGATTCAGAGCGCTTGGCGCCGTGGATGGGTTGGGTACTTTAATGCTATAGGAATCAGTCCTGCAACGCTGATTTTTCTGACACTGTTGATGTGTTATCACACAGATAGGAGAGGCCTGGGCCAGATGGCCCGGCACAGTGGGCCATCCCAAGGCTGAGTTTGTCAAAGGAAATTAAAAGACTTAAGTGGGCTGTGCTGACTGCTAGGTGAGAAGGATTTCTGGACAGCTCGGCGAAGGAACGTGGGCGCTTTCCAAGCCTCACTGCAGAGATATCCTTTTTCCTGCCCATCTTAAACTCTCACCCTGGGGACCCCAGCTACAATAGCTGACCAGAGCTTTGGGAATCTCACTCATGCACTCTGCTGCCTGTCAGCTGTGGAAATGCAATTCATTAGGCATCCTCTGTCCCTTTGGTGACGTATGTATTAGCCCCTGCATCTCCCATCCAGCTGTGGGCAGATGGGGCCCCTCCTGCTTCACAGCACTGAGTTCTTTTGGGAAGTCCTTTGGGTCTTTGCTGTGCTGCACATGCAGCCCCTTAACGTGCTGCTGGTGGCTCCCTTTTCCTTAGATCCTCCTTTAATCTTCAAGGGGAAACCTTTCTCATTGCGAGAGAACCTCACGCGTCTTTTAAACTGCCAGCATAATACCTTGCATCTGTAGTTAGGTGTACAGAGAATGAAAAAGCCTCAGAAGGTGAGCCAAGGGCTTGGGGGGAAGCCAGCCTGTCTCTGCTCCACGCTAATAGTGCCTGGCTGTGCTATAGCATTAAAGGACCTGCATGTTGCTCTCATTTGTTTGGGAAATGAGATCTGCTTTGATATACTCAATACCATTACATGTGCAGCCTAAAAGCTTCCTTGTACTCAGTTATTTCTAATCTGCTCAGTTCCCTGGAGTGCATAACAGCTAAATTGATGGATTATCTTATCTAGTCTGGCAGGTTTGTTCTAGATATGCTGTGTGTTCAAGAGGTGAGGTCAGCTTGCCTGTATATTATTTAGTGTTGCTGCAGCTTCAGGAAGGCTGTGCTTGCTGTGTGCATGGTCCTGGGCTCAATCTGCAGAGCTGCTGCTTCCATATGCTCTTGGGTGCATAAAGTTTGCAGCCAGCATGATTGCCAAGGATATACTGTAGTCCAAGTGGACTGAAGGAGGCATAAGGAGGAAAGGGAGCTCCACGACGAGGCTGAGTATGAGACTTGCTTCTTTTAGCAGCACAAAGCCTGATGGACTTTTATGCATTTCTCTTCACAGGAGCCACTGAGCAGTCAGTTCCTGGATAAGGATCATCTCATTGCCCTAGATGGCAATGGTCCCAAGCTGTCCTTGAGGCTGAGGTAGTAGATTGAATAGTTGTGGAGTCCTATCCTCCCTTTGAGCTAACTATACAATCTACTGTCTTTCCTAAGGAGACAGTCAGATCTTCAGTTCGTCTGCTTGGACACAAAGCATGGAGACAGGTGGTGCAAGAAATCCTGCTCTTCCACAAAGCCAGGGAATCACACCAGACCTCTGTACTGCTCTGTGGAGGTGAGGTAGTAGGTTGTATAGTTTGGTGGGAGGGATTCTGTCCCATTTCAGGTGATAACTATACAGTCTATTGCCTTCCTTAAAGAGCAGCAATACCACCGGAGGAGATGCTCAGCCACAGAGCTCCTAGAGCAAAAACAGCACATGGCACCATTGAACAACAAAGTGGGTCTTCTACAGCATCCGGGGCTGTGTTATTCCAGGGTCTGCTCCGTGCCTCAGTCATACGAACAGGGAGCTACCTACATAAAGAAAAACGTCTCTCTCATTTTTAATGGCTGCAAGAGAAACAATGAAATGAGCTGGCTTAGCCCGTGGGCTCAAAGCCCCGTGAGCTGATCAGATTTTGGCTGGTTGGCCCCTGGAAGTGCATTCTGGTTTTGGCCAAGTTCCCAGCTCTCCCATGGGACACAGTTAGAGGGTGGTTCTTTCTGATTTGATAATCTCTATCAACCCAACTCACATGCAAACCCTGCTGGAGAGATTAGGACTCCTATATATTTACATAGGATAAGCCAGCAGTTCAGACCAGTGCCCCATCCTACTCAGGAGACAGGTGTGAGAGAGAGATGAGCCAAAGGCAGCAAGTCCTAACCTTCTTGTTCCTGCCAGGTAGGTGGCACTGACATCTGACAGCACATGACAGCCTGCTTCAGAGCCCTGGCACTTGACAAGGGACAGGGAATGGTTATTTCTTCCCTCTGTGAGAAGCAGATGGGACGACCCCTCTGCCACATTCCAGAGTAAATAGAACCCAGATCACAGGAGGGACTGTAACTCGATGAGGGCTGCACCAGTTTCCCAAGGCTGAAGGATGTCTCAGGACATTATCGCTGGCATCTCAGTGCCAGGGAAACGTGTGAGATCTGAGATACTGAGGAGCAAGGGCAAACCAAGGGCACCTTCTCAGATGAATTGGGAGGGAGAGAGCTGCAATGAGAAATGGGAGCCCTCAAATTTCACCCTGGAAGCGCAACATGGGGCGACTCAGAGCTGGCTGATCGGGCTATGGGACTCCCATCAGTGAAGCAGCTCATTTAAGGCTTCTCTGCTTCTTGGGATAGGGTGTAGCTTCAGGAAGGCTGGGATGGACTTCCTGGGGCTGGGCAACAGCTGGAGGGTGGGGATGCTGGAGTATCTAGCAGCAGAGGAATGCAGCCCTCTGCTCCATACATCTGGCTTACCAGGAGTCATGGGGACCTGCCACACAAAGCTACAGCTCACTCCTCCTCTACACACTCTTACCCTCTATGCACCTCCTCAGGGGAAGGGCTTCTACCCCCAGCATTGCTCGGAAGGTACCAAAACAGCAGCACAGGTATGGGAACAGGGCAGCACATCGGCTTCATGTTTAAGAGGTGTTCCCTGGAAAAGGATTAATCCTGTGGGTCCCAAACGAAATCAGTTCCGTTCCCATCCACTGCACTGATGTTAATGCAGAGCATATTAAACAGCAAAACGGTATGAGATGAAAACTATGAATAAAATACCACTGGAGATACTCTGCTGTGAAAATAAACTTGCTTTGACTATTGTATTTCTTTTTAAATAGTGTCTTTTACTGCCTTCAAACAAGCATGGCTGATGAACTGGGGCCAGGGCTGGCCGGTGCTCCTGACTGTGTGTCATCCAGCAAACCCTCCACGTGACCAAAGCCCTGAGCCCAAAGGGGAAACCAGGGCACGACATGGCTGTGGGGCAGGCAGGGTTGGCAGAGCAGCTGAGGCTGCAGGTCCTGCTGTCAGCAGTCACTGTGCCGGGCCCAGGATGGGAAGTGGTGCAGTTCTGTCGTGACAGACCTCCATAGAGGCAGCAAGACCCCAGCCAGCAGGGATCCTCCATACCAGGGAAGGAATGGCCATGTGGAAACCTCTCCCTTGCATCACTCTGGGCCCCCAGACTCCTGCAGCAGCTTCGTCAGGCACTTGGCTCCCTTCCCTCCAGGAATCTCCCACCAACTCACATCAATGGCCAAGAGTCGTCCAGGCCATCCCCAGAAACAGAGCTGGAAATGCTTCACAAGTCTCCCTTGAACGTTCCATGCCATTCCCTGCTTGCCCACCATACTCTCAACCCACCTTTGCCACGCAGCTGCCTTCCCTCCTTCCCTAAATCCTCCTGGATTTAGGATTAAACCAAACCACTCCAAATCCCCACACTGGCAACGCTCAGCCCCACAGTCCCAGGGCACAGGGGGAAGAGGAAGGAGAATTTGCCTTCTAGCTTTGAATTTGCTGCTGCAAGGAACTCTATAAATAGTGCTTGCACCATTCTGTGACTGCCAGTGTCAAAACTTTCAGGAAAACAAAGTTCAACCAGAAAAGAAAAGATAAAATACTTAAATTCTGGAATGATTTGCTTGGCCTCATGCAAATTCTGCTAGCAGCAATGCTGCTGCTCTGAGCTCCACAGTGGTTATTGAGGCAGGAAAGGGGGAGGCACCCAACTTTGCAAAACAAATCCAATGCTGACCAAGCGCTCTGATTTCGCTGGGAGGAGAAACACTTTTCTGCTCTTTTAATCACTGGTAGGGAATTAACGATACACTCTCCTTCACCCAGATGGACAAACAGTTGCAGCCCTGAAGTGCTGTCCCAGCTCTGTCTCTGCTTTACCCCTGGTAGGGCTGCAGGCCCTGGCTGTACTTCTGTCACCTGTCAGCAGCCCCATGCTGGGTGCTTTTCCCCTTGCAGCTTGCAGGAGCTCAGCCTGCAACGAGACCGTGCAACAACCTGGATGAGAGGTTATTTTTAAATCTGATCCTTAACTACATCTGATGCTTGTGATTAAATAGATCACCGTACAGTGAGGTCAGAGCTGCTCGCTGCTCCGCAGTGACTGTCCCACTGCCATCTGCTGGTCACCATTCAGCAGGGTTAGCAGTGACCGTGACCTAAAAACACCCCACGGACAGCTGCTTCCTATCAGGGAGCTGTGCTCCTGCAGCTGAACTGTGGGGAGAGGGGAAGCACAGAGCAGCCTCAAAGCTACAAGCAAAGGTCCAACGTCAGCATCATTCCTGTGCTGTGGGTTCTCTCCTTGCACTGTGGGTGCTGTGATATTCTGCAGGCTGTGGGGAAAGGATGGGGGGGACATTGCATTTAGCTTCTTTCATTGCTGCAAAGACGAAGACGTGCTGGGGTGGGAGGAGGCTGCTTGGCCTCGTAGCAGGGAACCAGAAGCACTCCAGTATTAATTTCATCTTGGTTTTTTTTTGCTCTGAGCTCCCTTCCCTCTTGCTTTCCTTGCCCAAAAATTCCTGCTGGAGACACATTTTTGCTCAGCACTCAGCTGGGAGCTGGAGGAATATTCCCTCCATCATGCTGAATGTCCTCCTCCTCCTGCTTTTAAATGGGCTAAAAACATAAATCACAGAATCATGGCTTAGATTGGAGGGGACCTTAAAGATCATCGAGTTCCAGAAGATAAAAAAGCTGCAGTCCTGCAGAAATCAGCACCCAGGTGCTTTTAGAAAGCCAATAAATAACAACAACATTAAGCACTTGGAAGGAGCCAGAATGATTTGCAGCAATTCTACTTAAACACACAACCAGGATTGCTTTTCTGATACAAGCCGACTTCTGGATACCCCAAAAAGACACGATGTGCCCCACAACAGGCTTTCAGAACAGGATTTATTCAGTGCATGCTCTGGAGATGCACAGCACACAGCATCAGGGGGAGGACGCAGATATTGGACTTAAGGTCGTTCTCCACCTCATCTATTTAAGAAACCAAAGGATGCAGCAACCAGAAAAGGACCAGATCTTCTCGTCCCTTCTGCTGGTCTGCAAAACTCGTCCCACATTTAACACACCCTACTGGGAATCTTGAGATGAACAGAGCAGAAACGTGGAGGAATACAGCACACAGTGCTCCAGAGAATGAAAGCCATCCTGCAACAGGTCCTGGAACCACCGGTAACCTCTAACGTCATTCGCTTGGCTCTCCCAAGCTGAAATTGCACCAGCAGACCCAATTATTTTTCCTCCTGGACTCACATATATACGTCAACCAGGATCTGTATCTAACTGCAAATACATCGTCCACTTAAGTTCTGCAACGAGGGAAGCCGTGCAGAAGAAAGGAGCAGTAACTCCTCTCTAGTGCTGAAGGTTCTTCTTCTGTGCGGGCACACACGTGCAGGCACACGCGTACAATAAAGGCATGACAATGGAGTAACTGCTGGAGGGGTTCATGCAGGCAGCAGAAGTGAGGAAGGAGGCAAAGGCTGCAGAGGGATGGCAGAAGGAGAAGGGAGTACGTCTAGACACTGGCCATAGCTCTGCCAGAAGTAGGAAACACAAACCTCTTCTGTGGACAAAAATGCCATTTTTGGACAAGGAAGGAAGAGCTGACACTTCTCCAAAACTGAGACAAACAGACACATGAGGAGGGAAAGAGAGCATTTCTGTTAGAAATCCATCCTGATATACAGACATCAGACTCAACAATCGTGTCTTGCCTCCAAACAAATACCAAAACCAACCACCATGTCCCATTGCCATTTGGGTTTCCAGGGCATTCTGCTTTCCCCAGGACGTGATGCAGCAGGACCTGCCAGCCACACAGGGCAATGAGAGCTTAATCGTCTCCTATTAGAAACAGAGCAGAAGCCCAGACTGGCTGGGAAGAAAGGAGAAGCATTGGTGCCCAAGTTCACTAGCGTGATGGCAGACACCTTCCTGTCCCTGGGCCATCTCAGGAAGGGCACTGAGTGCCCATGTGATGGCCAGCTGCCCTTGGCACAGCAGGGCTGGAGCGGTGAGCAAGAGGAAGAAGAGTGTGTGTCAACCTGAACTGTCCGTGGTGTCTCCCAAGCCTACCAGGGTGGTGGGACAACCAATGCTGAAGAAAGCCTTGGTGACCGGTGCAGGGACAGCTGAGAAAGACTGTTCAAAGCAGAAGGCCCACCAGGATGACACTGGGCAGGAGGAAGAGCGAAAGGCCCCAGCAGGTACTGGGAGCTCCAGCCGTGGGCTGCTCCTTGCCTTCATGGTCTGAGTTTACGTCCAGTTCTTCAGTGCTCTGGGCATCTGCTGGCAGAAAAGAAAAAAACACAGAGTTAGAGGGGAAGATGTGAGCAAAAGAGAAACTCCCATTCATGCAGGTCTGTCAGGGATGTGCACCACGACACCACGAGGTGCAAGGCAGCAGCAAGGCACAGATCCAACGGAGACACGACACAGCTGGTGGGTGTTAGTGAAGAGCAGGCTGTAAACAAAACCATGCTTCACAAACCAGACATCCAAACAGACCCTTTAAGCGTTAGGGGAAAGAGTGAGGAAAAGGGCTGTTGCCACATCAAAGACGAGGATCCAAAGGACCAGTCTAATGCTGGTTCCTCCCAAGTGTGCTCCATGCTGCTTGGGGATCACTCAGTGTCTGCATGGCCATGCCAGGACAGACTCCACAATTACCTTACCTGAGAGGGAGGTCTGGAAAGCAGAGCTCTGCCCCTTTTCTTTGGAAGATGATGTTAAACGCATGAAGATGGGTTCTTCAGGGCTGGAGACCACTGACTTTGAGGGGGTTATGAGCTCAGCTTTATTGAAACCTAACTTGATCTCTGGAATAACCTGGCTGGGGGATGGAGTTGGACTGGAAAAGAAGGCTGATTTCTCTCTCTCATCCTCTTTCACACCATTATTTGTTTCTGGGACTGCTTTGGGACTGATGGCTGTGCCCATACTTTCTAATAGGTCTGGATTCTCTGTAGTTAAGGAGGCAACAGGCTCTTCAGTACCTAACTCTGCTTCTGGAAATACTCTATAATCTGGGTCTAACGTGGGCTCAAGGGAAAGCATTAACCCAGTTGTCACAATATAACTGGGACTTTCAGTTTCAGTGTGTTCTGTCTTTGTTGTGGTGGTGGATTCTGGCTTTGCTGATGTTACAGCAGTGGGTGTTGGCTTGGCTGTAGCAGGTTTTGGCTTTGCTGAAGTGGTGGCTGTGAGTTTTGGCATAGTGGGTGTTGGCTTGGTTGTAGTGGTGGTGGGTTTTGGTGTGGTTGGTGTTGGTTTGGTTGTAGTGGTGGTGGTGGGTTTTGGTGTGGTTGGTGTTGGTTTGGTTGTAGTGGTGGTGGTGGGTTTTGGTGTGGTTGGTGTTGGTTTGGTTGTAGTGGTGGTGGTGGGTTTTGGTGTGGTCATTGCAGGCTTTGTTGTGGTGGGTGCTGGCTTGGCTATAGTGGTAGTGGGTTTTGGTGTAGTAGGTGCTGGCTTGGTTGTAGTGGTTGTTGTGGGTTTTGGCATGGTGGTGGTGGGTTCTGGTGTGGTGGGTGCCGGCTTGGCTGTAGTAGTGGTTGTGAGTTTTGGTGTGGTGGGTACTGGCTTGGTTGTAGTGGTGGTTGTGGGTTTGGGTGTGGTAGGTGCTGGCTTGGCCAAAGTGGTGGTTGTGGTGGGTGCTGGCTTGGTTGTAGTGGTGGTTGTTGTGGGTTTTGGTGTGGTGGTGGTGGGTTCTGGTGTGGTGGGTGCTGGCTTGGCCATAGTGGTGGTTGTGGTGGGTGCTGGCTTGGTTGTAGTGGTGGTTGTTGGTTTCGGTGTGGTGGGTGCCGGCTTGGCTGTAGTTGTTAGCATGGTGGGTTTTGGCTTGGATGTAGCAGCAGTGAGTGCTGGCGTGGTGTATGATGCCTTGGTTGTAGCAGGCTGTGGCTTTGCCTTGGCTGTGGTGGCTACTGGTGTGGTGGCTGAGGGCATGGTTGTGGGTTCTGGCTTGGCCGTGACTGTGGTGGGTGCTGGTGTAGTGCGTTCTGGTGCGACTGGGGTGGATGGGCTTGGCTTTGTTGTCACAGAGGGTGGAGTGGTCTCTTCTATAGTGGGTTCTGGTAAGAGATGAAAAGTGCCATGGGTTAGCACAGGGGTCAGCTGGCCTCAACTGATCAGGGCCAGCAAAAGTCAACAACGGGCAGAAGGAGCAGCCAGAGGCTGCTTAGGTTGCTCTGGGCCGTTTCCCACTTCAGAGTTCCCAACCTGGAGAAATCTCATCTCCTTTACACAATCTCCTTCCCCTTAAGAATGGGGCATCCTCATGGAGCAATAACCACTGGCTATGGGAGGTCTGAGGTCCTTGTTCGATCCTCCTCATCTTGTGGCAGTTGACCTTTCTCAGGGGCTGCCATCACATGTGATGTCTCACGGTCCAGACCTGGAGCTGCTGGTCCAGGCTCAGAACTTGGACCTCAACCCAGGGGTCTCAGTCCTAATAGCCTGTCAAGGCACATGCACGGCTTTGCTTCACTTACCACACAAGGAGTTGACACAAACTCTGTCCTCAGGACACTGTGAACAAGAGGGTCCTTCCCTGTATGGCTTTCGGCCTTTCATGTTACCCCTGGAAGCAGAAGACACCAAGAAAAAGGAAATGTGAGGACAGAGGAGAAAACACCCATCCCAGAGAGGGAGTCTGATTCAACTGGAATATCCCAGCCGAAACAAAACTCATAATGAAAGCATGTCTCCTGCCACACACTATCAGCACAGTTTGATCCGTGTCCCGAACCCAAGACTGCCAGAACCAGGGGAAACAGTTCTGTGGACCTGTTCTTTCACTACCCCTTACAAAAGAGCAGTCAATGGGCATTTGGAAACAGGCCTTTGTCTCCCTTCTGCTGAATACTCCTAAGAAGATCTGCTGTTGCTCTCCATCTCTCAGTGAGTGGTCCCTGAGGTTAATCCCAGGGCCTCACAGGCAGGTGCCCACCCTTCCTCCCATCTCTTACCATTCTGCTGGTAGAAAACACGCTCCCCCCCCCCAGGCTATCACTGTCTATTGGGAAGTACAAGGCACAGAGCAAGAAGGTGATGTTTGTACTTTCAGCTGCTACAGCACCAGCCTTGAGCTGCTTTCCGGGGCAGCTCCCTCCCTGGTCTGTACCAGGAGCTGAACCAGACCACAGGAATCACAATCATGGGTAAGGATCACCAAACAACCCTTCCTTCCTTTATGACCAACCCAAGATAACAAAGGCCTTTCTCGAAATTGCTTTGCCTTTATTTTTGAGCACGTCCAAAGGCTTTTCCTGCCGTTCTATAGGGACTGGCAGCAGGGCATTTCCAGCACAGATGCCCCACCAAAATGAACCAAATCATGTGCGGCACGAGACTTACGGGGGATAATAGTTGCAGACAAGCAGGTACATGTCCTCTGTTTCAATTCCTTCAATCTTCTCACAGAACTTTGACCCACAGCCAATGCGGTGCGTGCTTGCCCAGACCACCTAGGACAAAGACCAGGGGTGAAGGTGAGGCGATGATGAAGGCAGATGCCTTATTGACAAGCCATACTCTGGCCTTGGAAGCTGCATCTGTCTGGAGCACCTTCCCAGCCTAGGGCCACAGCTTTTCTACTCCATAGCATCACCACCTCTGTTTTGATCCTGGACTCCTTCATAGATCCATCCTGAAACTTAACGCCAGTGTCTACACTCTTCTTCACTCCCACCACTCACTCAGACTGCAAAGGCACACTCAGATTTCATCTCTGCCTGAGGCAAGCCGGCACCCAGCTCTGCTGCACTGCCAAAAAACAGCTGCAGAGCTATTTTAAAAGATGTCTTATCCAAAAGGCACTGTGCCCAGGTCCCCCTGTATCAGTGATTCCTGGCTGGTGCCCAGCACAGATTCCCCATCTCTTTGCAAAGACTCTGGGAGGACCCAGGGCTCTGATACAGCTCCTTCCCCACCAAACTTCCCCTCTGCCCCAGCAGGTTGGTACCTGGGTGTAGTGGCCACACATCTGCCCAGAGACACACGTGGAAGTCGTCAGGTTGTAGAATTTCTCCTCCGCATTCCAGTCCTCCACAGCAAATTCCAGATCCAGCATTGGGGCCATAGCAAAGAGGTTTTCCCCCCGTCGGCCCCTCTCCTTGTTGTGGTCCCAGATGCACTTCTCTGCATAGGCCTGGGCAAAAGCCTCCAGCTCCGTGTCCCAGCTCTGCAAGGAGCTCAGTGTCAGCACATGGAGAGGGACATGGGGCTCTCTGACACACACAAGAGGGACTCCTGAGCTGCCTGCTCACAATTCTCCCATTCAGAATATTCAAGTCCCTACTCAATACGTGGGTGCCCTGAGTGCCTTCTAAGGAGTCCTTGGGGGAAGGGAGCTCCTCGGTCTGTCCCCGCACAAACCACACATATCAAACGGGTAGGTCAGCGCAGCAGCACGATTCTCAGCCTTGCCTGGAACACCTGAAATGTCAGCACGGAGCACCCTCAGCTCAGCGTGGAGAGCTGTAAGTCAGATGGAGGACAGGAGGACCCTGGGTCACACATGAGTGGGGATGAGGACAGGAGGGGGGCCGGACACATCTCCCCCAGCAGCCACACAGAGCCCCCTCCAGCATGGGGAGCAGCAGTGGTTCCCCATCAGCTCAGGCCCCAGAGGCTTTCTTGCAGGGAGAGGAGTGGGGAGCCCTGTGCTGCAGCTGCTTGGACCGCCCTCGCTCTATTTGATGGAGACAGCAGCTTCGCTTCTGCAGCAGGCTGGAAGGCAGCCCAGCAAACAGAGGGTCCTAAGGGGGACTTTCCTGGCTAGAGCCAGCACTGGGCATAAAGTGGCACAGAACGCAGCTCTGATGCAGGGCATTTGGCCATCAGGGTGTCGAGGGGACAAGGACAGCCCCTGAGCAGCAGCACTGTGGGGAAGCATCAAAATATCTGGGTGGGGGACAGAGAGCCAGCTGACCTCCCACCATGGCCCCAAGCCAGGCTGAGAGCAATGGGCTGGAAACTCTGCTTGGGAAACGCACACCGTTTCCCTCTGGCACAGAGCTGGGCTCCATAAACAGCAGGCTTGCACCTGTGGCATTTCCCTCATTTTAAAAGAAATGGCTTTAGGCTCTGAATCCCCCCATCATCTAACCATTTCCACAGCAACCAGACCCAAACAGAAACGTGGTGCAGCTGCAGGTGAGGTCAGAGACAGGGACGGCACAAGCAGCATTGCGTGCTGGGGAGGAAGGTTAGAACGGTGCTTTCATGGAACACCTCTGACAAGAAACTGTCAGGGCTGCTCGACATTGAACATCTGTGGTGCTCCTGATGTGCAGCATCAAGAGGTCCCGTGTGGTTAAGCAGATTGGATTAAATGAAGAAACAGTGCAGCCCTGTAGAGGGGAGCATCTCAAAGCAAGTGATCTGTCACTGCTGCTACAGCACTCCCTGCTTCCAAATCGCCACCAACGTAAGGATCCTGACCCACGTTTTAGACACATGAGAAATCGTTTCCCTCATGCCTTCTCTAAGAGCTTGGCTCCAAACTCCCTGAATTTTCTGCATCTTGCTATGTCCATGGGAATGGTGGTGCTTAGGAGCATGACAGAAAGCCCAAACCGAACAGCCTGGAGGTCACCCTTGAATTTTGGAGCCCAAACACCTGCAAAGGTAAATGAAGCACATGGAGCAATGCTTCACCAGCTGCTGGAGCAGGATTCCCCCTCTGCTGTGTGGCCCTGCTCAGCACCACAGCTCAGGGCAACACCTGTCTTTCTGAATGAGCTTCACATGAGTGAAAGCTGCACTGCTCTCACAGAGCATCAGGAGACACAGACTAAGCTCAGGAACTTCCAAAAGTGATCAGTCAACTCTAGGCACGAAAAGAAACTCATCCCTGTAAAGGCAATTTGGGGAGCCCCTCCATTGATATCAATAGCGCTAAGCAATTATTGCCCTGCCTCCTCCAGACAAAACCCCAATTCCTGCTGGCATTAAGGTTAAACCTCGCACCATTCCACTCTGGGATTCCCTGCCATAAAAGCCACTTACCATCTTCAGCATATCCATAGCGGGAGGAGAGACCTGCGAGCGATATTTATTATGCTCATCCAAGATGATCCTCTTTTCTTCATCAGTCAGGGACCAGCTCAGCTCCAGTGCTGTGAGCAACAGGAAAAGAGGAGAAAGACCTGAGCTCAGCATCGTGCAGACAGCTTCTGCTCTTAGCAGCCCACAGCTCTGGCAGTCAGATTTAAAGCACCTCCCAAAAGCAAGGAACACCCAACAGCTTGAAGATCGGGGAGGAAACATAGTTCTTTATTAGAGGAGTCTCAGAGCCACATGGAACACACCCATCTCACATATCAGACTTGATGGAGGAGCAGAAGTGGATCTGGTGCCAAAGAGCTCCCTGGGTCCACTCCCCAAGGCAGACCCTGTGCATCAATCCTAATTCCCTGCACTGGCATTTTCACGTAAGGATGTGCTGCTCCAAACGTCAGACATCGCCTCAACCATCTGTTATGTGGTCCCTTTTCCACCTTTTGTCCTGAACTACAATAATAATAATAGTAGTAAGCCCCAAACAACTGACAAAGAAATGCAGAGCTCTGTTTTACACAAGGGTGTTCCTTGGTCACTGAGACGCTTCCAGAAATGAAGGCAACTGCAACTGCTGAGGAAGGCTTGCAGTGCTATAACTCCCCAGCTGGGAGTCAGAGCTCCCCTTGGCCATCTCCTGTCTCTGTGCACTGGTTGTGTCAGGGGAAAGCAGCAGGCTGTGGGGAACAGCCTCCTGCCCCCTCCGTCCCTCTAGGAAGAGGTAACAGAAGGTTGATGTCCCTTCCCTGTCATCAGGAGGACGAGAGAAGGAGGAAGGACAAGATCCAGAGCTGAAATTGCCCCCAAAAGGGGAGTTAGCAGTCAAGAGCCACCTTCAGGTCTGTCTGAAATAGCAGACCATGAGCCCTGCAGGGACAGACTGCGCTGCAGCCACAGCCAGATACCTGGAGGGCTCAGGATCAGTTTCCCCAGTCGCACACTGCACCGTCTGTGCTGGAGACAGTCCTGCAGAGACCCTCTCACCTCCTCCCAGCTCTGTTCCAGGAGCTGCCCCTGGGGGTCACAGGCTGTTCAGAAGGATCAGTTGGGGGGCAGCTCTGGCTAGCAGAGCCAAGTTCATCACACAGTCAGTGCTGTCTCCACCCCTCCCCTCCCAGCTCTCCAGGCCCTGCTTTGCTGTTGTGCTTCTGCTTCAGACCACTCTCATCACCTCTCTTGCCACCATCGCTCTCCTACAGCCCCACCAGATCTTACCTCCACATATTAACTTCTTTATTAGGTCCAAAGTCTACAATGCTTTCAGTAGCCCAATAACTTCTGCAAGCAGTGTCTGAGGCTAACATCTCATCACAGTTCACATTTACTGCTAAGGTCAACAGCATGCCTAGAGTCTGGGTCAAGGCGAACCCATCTCCTTCACAAGACACTCCAATAGCTCTGCTGCATCCCTGGAGACCTGGAGAAACAAATAGAAAGGAACAATACCAGAATCCAACTCCTACCAGCTCAGCACGGCCTGGCAGATGAGGAACAAGGCAGTGATAAGACCTCAGCGAACCTACCAGTGTTTTCAAAGTGATGCAGAGATGAAGGGCTAAGCCTTAAGCAGCCCCTGGCACTACAGCATCCTCACTAGACCTTACTGGAGCAATGAGGATTAAAAAAATTGGGACACACAGTGCTTTCGGGGAAAACAGGTCTGGAAGAGTCACAACCAGGGCACGTGGCTCATGGAGAGACGTGAGTAAGAGCCAGAGCATCTGGCAAGGTCAGGCACGGCTGCTGGTGAAGGGGGGTGCAGCACAATTTCCCAACTTCCCAACCTACCCTAATGGTTCTTTCTGAAGCCAATGTCTGAAGCGTGGAGATTAACAGCACGAGGTCCAAGCCCCACCCTGGAGCTGACAAGCTCATGTCCAGCCGGCATTAGTAAGTGCATGAGGAATGCAGCTCTCCTGCTGCTCACTCAAGGAACAGCCAGTCTGCTGCACCCCTGGGAGC
Organism: Gallus gallus; assembly: GCF_016699485.2. Lineage (NCBI taxonomy): Eukaryota > Metazoa > Chordata > Aves > Galliformes > Phasianidae > Gallus > Gallus gallus. The sequence continues at coordinate 1,673,399 of NC_052557.1, read as the reverse complement.
CAGCGGCCTCAGCACGAGACAGGAGCTCCATGCCGCTACCTGATGGGGGTGTAAAGGCTTCAGCTCAACACTGGCGGGCTCCAAAAAGGCCCAAGTCTGAACTGCAGAAGCAGCAAGACTTTTCTACTGACTCACGTCCTGAAGGTCTTCAACGTGGCTTCCTGGGTGCCTGTCAAGGTTTGCACATTATCCTGGTAGCAGTGGGAGCTTTCTCTCCTCTCCTTGCCTGCCTTATTCAGCTCTGGAGGTTATTATCTTCTGCCCCTCCATCAGTGTTTGGCTGAAATAAGCTGAATTGTGAAGGAAGGACAGACACCGTTAGTAGGAAGAAAGGAGAGACAGACAGTGCCACTGCACCTTTGCTTAGGGAACCAGATGAAAACTGGCAAAACGTTTTCCAAACATAAAGTATTCCAGCTTTTCACTCAAAATGACATTTCCACAAAGTGTCCTAAATGACCCCTCCGTGGCTGACACACAACATGAAGAATAAGAATCAGGATAGGGGGAGAGGTGCAGTAACACGTGCATTTCATTGCAAAAAGTAAAAACTTTTCTTTTTATTCTTCTCTACATACAAATCTCATTTATTTACACACTTTACAGACTTTTTTTCCCAAGTATTTACAAAGTTCTCAATATATTAAATTATGACCATCCATAAAATTCTGCATTAATTGCATATTTACATTCTTTTTTTAATCCACCACTGAATTTATAGTGTTCAGCATTACAACAGTCTTTATGTATATATAGCTTTACTTCCCCGCACCCCTGAGCCTTTAAATTGCCTCCCTCTCCCTGCAGACAAAGCAACAGCACAAAAAATAAAGCAACTGCCATTGGTTTGAATCTCCAAAGCAAAGGGGAAGACCAGCATCTCCCTTATTTAACTCAGCAGGACATGAAACCTATGCTTTATGACAATTAGTTTCCTGAAGAGGAAAACACACGGCTCTACAAACAGAATTTGCAAAGAGGACACCTCTTCTCACTCGAGGAGTTCCCACGCCGTGAGCTGGGCTTGCTGCTACAAAACCAGGGAGAGAAGGGAGGTGCTTTGAGCCAGCCCTGCTCCTTGCAGTAAAACCAGCTTCCCTGCCAGATCCTTACAGCAGGAGAAGCCAAAGGCCCAGGAAACCTGAGCCTAGAAAGTTCTCCAGGGCACTACAAAGGCAGCTGGATGCTGGGATCAGCGGAGACAGACAGAAAGCAATCAATAGAAGCTGTCAGCTTGGCCCCTACAGGTGATGCTGATTTCCTGGTACCGAAGGAAACAACACTCCTCGCTCCTCCTTTCAATCACCCTGAGTTCAGGACTGAAAGCAATGGTCAATGACCTTGCTTTTGGAAACCAGCCTTAAAGCACAACCATCCTGAGGTCCAGCTCACAGGCAGCATCCCATCTCTCCAGCTCAAGGAGCAGAGAAATGACTCGTCCACACCTCTGCCCATTAGGTTCTCAGTGTCCCACTGGTGTGACCTCAGAGAAGCTTTGCAACCTGTGGGAAGTCAGGTGAATAGAAGTCTCTCTCTCCCAGCTCATAGGCAAAGAGCTCAGAGCATGGAAATGTTAAGAATAAGGATGCACACATTTACTGAGCGCCCCGCTGGGCTGGCCAGGATGGGAAGTGGGGTGTTACCCAAAGCAGGGTGCACAAGTGCCAAAACAAAGCTAGAGGCAAGAGAGACCATGACAGACACACTGTGACTCATCCAATCACGTTTGTTGTTGCAATCTCTTGATAGTTGAGAAAACAGCCACATTCCCCTCAATTTTGCACTAGGCTCAGCAGCTTGCTAGGAGCTGCCTGCTCTATGGGTGAGGTTCTGTGAAGCCAGAGCCCCAGACGTGGAAGATGGCCAGGGCTCAGCTGCAGCCACAAGGCCAAGGTGCCCAGACCTCTTTTTGGCCATGTGAGTTTTGCCACCGTGGCCTCACCTCCGAGCTGTCGGTACCGGGCTCCCCGCCTGTGCTGCAATGTGGAAGGTGTTAGCACTGCTCCTCTGGCAGCTGACAACAGCAGCTACTCGAGAAGCTGCACTACAGATTGAGGCTCTGCACTCAGCAGCAGCTGTGGCCAAAATCAGCTCTTTATCAGCAGGAGAATTGCCCTCCTGTTTCTGCTTAGCAGCTAATTCCTTACAGCTCTTGGAAAAGGAAGAGAAAATATACTGGAAGTTTAAAAACAAATGATGTAAACTCCAAAGGGAGTAAGGTTGGGACATATGCAATGTATCACCTAGACGCGGATCTGGAAACTTATGCAGAGACCATAAAATGCACTTGGAAAGCTAATCTGCCAACAAGTCCAGATTCACCATCTCCTGGCCAACCAGCTGTAACACTGAGCAGTGGGGAAGCAACACGTGAGAGCACTTTTGCTAAGTAGGCACAAACTTACCCTAGAGTCCCCCCTTCTCCCAATGTAAACAGCAACATAAATAGATCCATTTTCTCTGCTATTTCCCAAAGGATCCAGACAGCCACAATGGCTTAAGTGTGACACTCCAAATGCAGGCATCTCACAGAGCTCATTGTCTCCACAGCTCTTCTACAAGTTTCATTCAAGGGTGCTTAGAAGTAACAGCAATCTCAGCAGTGATGGGCCCAGCAGGTCCTTTCCACGTGCACCTCTAACCAATGTGTTACAGAAATGGACCAGGTACAAAAACAGAGAGAGGTGAGGTAACCTTGTTAGCCTTTGAATTTGACTTGAGAAGCTGCCAAAGTGTAAATAGCAACAGTCACTACATGGACCCTAATTCCAGCATGACTGAACTCCTGAATTTCCATTAACTAAGATCCAGGCTTTAAGAAGAGGGAGAGGGGTGGTGTGTGTGTGTGTGTGTGTGTGTGCTGGCATGTACAAGATCGCATGTCGTGTCACAAGGGTAAAACACACCCCAAGCATTAACAATATTAACAGAAGTCTGATTAATCCAATTCCCTTTAATATTTTACTACAAATTAAATCAGTCTTTCTCTGTTCAGAGTCAGCCTCCTTCGGTTCTACTGGACCTGGAGCACATTGGTCCAGTGTGAAGGGCCAAACACACAGACTAACACAAGTGCTGGGGTTGTTCTCATTAGCTTACAGGAGGAAAAACAAGGGTTATGCACAGAAATGTTTGTGATGCAGCCTAAATTCTCTCAGGCTGAATTCTTTGGAGCAGGAACCGTCCTCTGCCTTATCCTTGTGCAGCAGCCAGACGTGGTCATCCCACTTGGCAGCTGTCGTCAGCCCTTAATAAGATTAGTAAGACATTTGCTCCCATGTGCCTGCTCTTGTTCAAAAACAAAGGCTGGGTAGACATTTTTCCAATCTATCATTTTAAGTATATCTAAAATATTTACAGAGGAGAAGGTTCTTGCTCCTGAGAACGGAGTTAACTTGCTTTCAAACAAAACCCCTCCCAATTCCATATTAACAAGTGTGAGAGTATGTCCTGAACCCCAGCCCTGGACTATGAGTTCAGCCTGACACATCTGTAAATGATCTTCAGCAGCAGGAACAGACCCAAAGGATCAAACTTGGAAGGGACAGCAGCATCCGCAGCCTGCAAACACTGAAACCAAGCCTCTCTCAGGGCACTGGATAAAGCAGTTGCTCAAGCAACAGGAAGCATGCGAAGGCAGCTTGGAACAGACTCAGGAAAAACCAACATTCATTCTGAAGACAGAGTTTCAGGTCTGGAAGAAATTGATGCCAAAAGAAAAAAAAAAAGGTATGGACATGGAAAATTTCTGGTGCTCCTGCAGGTAGCCTGGGCTGGGAACACAGGCAGTACCTCAAAGCAAGGGATATATGAAAGCAATCACACAACCCCAATGTCTCAGGTGCACAATCAGAAGATGATCTTGCAGAGAGCTTCTATGCATCCAGCCCTGTCTCTAAACAGAACTACTGTTGCACTCTCAGCACCTCACAGAAACCTGCATTGGTATTTTTGTTGTAGGAAAGGAAGCGGGGAAGAAAGCACAGTCACAGTTTGACTCACCTACAGCCTGCTGGTAGAGAACTGCAGGAGAGTGATCACAAACAGGTCTGAACAGATTCATTTGGTACAAGAATGGTGCAGTGAGTGAGGGTCTCTGCACTGAGGCTGTAGTGCTTGTGTGAGCCCAGAAGCACAGAGCTGAGGCTGACGATGCAGGGCACACTGCTGAGGCACACAGCTACACGTGTGAGAGATGGGGTGGAGGTGGGATATGTCAATTCATTCCCTTTATAGAGATGGCCTGGCATGTCAGGCTTCAAGCCTCCTCCCCAGGAGGAATGTATACCGAAATGTCACACACACCCTCCACTCCCAGTGTCCCCCACCTCGAAGTTTCAGAAGTGCCACAAATCCATAAAGGACACAAGATTAACCTCATCCTGAGAAACCCTTCTGTTGCTCATGAAAAAAATCCTTGCTGTCAACCCAGAGCTTACCTGGGGGGACAGGAAAGGTCATAAATAGCTTGAGCTTCTCCAAAATACATCTGAGAAAAGGCAAAGAATTACCTCAAGGGTCAGGACAACAATCATTTTTAAACACTGTAAACATGCAGGGTGGCAAAGCTGCCTGTCACAGTTGCCCCACTCTATCACTTTCAAGATGCTGCCTTGGCTTCAAAGCTGAAAGTCTTCTTGCCCTGGAAAGAGCTGTTTTCCTATGCCACAGTCCTTAGCTAGCAGCTCCATAACAAACAACTGCCGGCTCTGTCCCTTTGGCCACGAAGCTCATCATCCAGTAATCCATGCTGGCATAACCTGTGGAAGATGCAATGAAGAAACATCATTAGTACAATTCATGCCTAATGACTGCTTGCCTTTCCCATGAAGGGAAGAGGACATGCAGAAGTTCTTTGAGCCCCTGCCCTCAGTGGCACTCTAGGTTTGTAATACCCAGCAGAGCACTGTGTCTTACGTAGCCTCAACAGCTCAGTTTTAGGAATCTTTACACTGAGCATCTCATGGCACGCAGTTGTAGTCCAGGCCATGAATTCCCAGCCCAAAATCACCATGCTTCTGTCTTGCTACGCTCATTCACTACAGGTACACATAATATCCGCAGGTGTCAGCTAAGAAAAACCCAGATGGAAGCAGCTCCCCAGCTCCCAGAGCCTGCAGATTACAGCACAGCTACTCACCCAAATCTCCAGCTTCCAGATCCACCTTGAACATCTCACAGTGTCCTCTGCACTTGTCCAGAGGTGCAACAGTCAGGGTGAGATGTCCACTTCCAACAACAAAGAGGCTGTGCAAACTGTAGCTCTGGGAAGAGAGGAGAATATTTCAGAAGCCTTGCCAGTTTTTCTTGGATCTGTCTGATTAAAACAAGGGCAGGTTACTGCCCTACAACAAGGTGAGACAGCACAAACTACAGGTTTGCTGCTCCCTTAGATATCAATAGATATGGCAAAGCCTCCCAAGGCAGTTCTTCCACAAAACTCACATGGAAACAAAGATCAGGCTGGAAGCCCTCATTTCTGTGATATGTCTCCATTGCAGGTATTCCAAAATGGGTAGAACTTACTACCAGGAACAGCTCCCACAAAGTTGCCTCTCAAGTGAATTGTGTCCAACTGTGCACACAGACCAGGACATAAATGTGAGGAGCTGGGACACCCCATAGGCATTTCTAACTGCTGAGAGAGGTGGACACGATGTCCCAGCAACATATAAGTAGACACAACACACTTTCTCCCCAGTTCTGGGGGGTACAGCAACCTTGAGATGCCACATCACACAGCGGTGGAAAGAACTGAAAGCATGCAAATCCCCAAAAGGCCTACAGCTTCTGAAGGACAACTCACAGACAGGGAGACAATAGCTCCAGGATGAATTTCTCACCTTATTCCCCAAATCTGGGTGGCGGATGAGAAAGCAGTTCTCTAGGGAGACTGTCTTGGGGAAAGACAGCAAAGAGGAAGTAGGGAAAAATTCCTGCAGAATTTGAGTTCTGTTCACAGACCTGTTCCTAAAAAATAAAAGTGAAAAAAAGTCCAACAAGAAGAACATTGTATTACAGAAAGATCACATTATGATAATAGTTCCAAGAACAGAATTGTTCACAAACACTGATGCTTGATAAACACAGATGCTGGCAGACTAGTCTGTTTTTGGATGGGGAGATGGGGGCAGACTAGAGAAGCTAAGAGCGCAAACATCACTTAGGAGTAAAATTTGTCTTCCCAGATTCTTAAACTAAGCTCTTTTAGTACACGCAATAAGACAATATAAACAGGGAACAAACACGTTGTGGATACCTAAACAATTTCCTTCCCCTCTTCCCTTCAAATTATCCAATTATCCTGCGGGATTCCCCCGTGCTTTGCAGAAGTCATGGTATCTCCTCTCAGTCAATACAGACAGTGGAGGACTTTCCAGAGGTTATTAAAAATGCAAATCAGTTGCCACAGGTGATCAGACCACCGCCCAGATGATTAACACATGACCTGAAGAACAGGACCAAGCAGTCACTGGGATATTTTTATCATGTGTGAAGTCACAGCATGCAGAGCTTCATTTTTAGTGAATAAAGACTCTGCTTGGATCAAGTCAGAGTTGGCAGGCAGATGCAGCTCTAACCCACACCTCTTCCCCTTCCCTCCTGTTAAAGTGGAGCTCACACAGGCAAAGCTTGTGCAGCCCTGCAGCAGAGATGGACACATCCATCACCTGGATGGTTTCATCTTTAACTCACCAAGGAAGGAAAAATGGGAAGCTCTGTCTCGGGAGGCAGCTCCACAATTCAGATGAATTTTCTTCTATTATAATATCTGCCAGTTCAGGATCCTGGGACTGAAAGTGCTTTAGTTCTTCATAGGAGAGAGATTGTCCTGTCTTAAACAACACAGAAACAAAATAAAAAGCTGTCCACTGGGTGTTTCTCCCCTCTCCCTTTTCCATCCATTGAAGAACCTCCAAGAGTGACAGCCACCACGTCTGCTATGTGTCCAATCACAATGACAATTAATCAGAGGAACAACTTGCTAAGGATGCAGACAGCTCTTTACCCTCCTGACATACTTAAATTTGGGCTAAATGTATTCTTAGATGTACATTCCACCTCAATTAATTATGAATTATGAATCCAGGTATTACCTTGATTAGAAAAGGCTGAGACCTCTGGAGTTTTTCTGATAGTTGCCCGAAGTCTGTCACAATCTGAAAGCTTTTCACAGCAGAACATGCTGTGCAGTTTGCAGGAAGCGTAGAAGTGTTTTGTCTGCAACCTGCTGCCCACCAGTCCTGGCATTCTTGAGAGGAAACAAGAGAAATGAGCTTAATTAGACCAAAAACGAAGTGGAAAGGAGATAAACTCGATGATAAACTCATTACTCCTAACATGAAACACGGAGACTTCTTACAGTTTGCAATTCCAAAACAATCCAAACATTTATCAAGAAGACACCCAGAAGACAAAAATAGAGCTCCGCATTGAAAATAGTAACTCTAACACCACCAGTATTGGTGCCACGGACCCTGTTAACACATCCTTGAAACCACAACCAACCCCTTTCCATCTGCATTAACCCAGAAAGACTCTGTCCTGGGCAAAGTTTGCCATCTGTGATGTGCAGATGCTGCTGGGAAATGCGGGATTTCACCGAGACGTGGTGCTGGTGCATTCCTTCCTCTCATGCACTGACTTGAAGATAAAACAGGGAGAAAAGTCCCAGTATCAGGAAAACATTGGCAATATATGTAACATTAACTTGCTATACAGTTACTTGCCAATTTCCCCCTGCACTACAGCCATGTCCATTTTAAGTTTCAGAAATTAGCTGAACTGGCCTACAGTGAACACTGCACATATTTATATCTTCACAAATACAGGTTTTAAGTGAAACCATTACTTGAGGTCTACATCTCACCTCCCTCCTCCAACTTGCAGCACACCCAGCACAGAAGAGCAAGTAAATCTTCACAGAAGTGACTTGTTGCAGTACTGAACAAACAGGACGAGGGGAAACACTGCTGAACATCCCATGTATTTCTATATTAAGGGATCCACAGCTGCAGCCAGCACACCAGGAGAGCACAGCTCTGATTCAGTGGCAGTGACAGCCATGGCGTTACAGCCTCAGTCCTACGGGGAGATGCTGAAGTTGGGCAGATGCAGCAAATCCACCCAAACACCTGATCTGTCAGGGTGGGTTAGGGCAACCCGAGGCCCTGGACACGCCTCAGACGAGGAGTACAGAGATCTGTCTTCACAAGCAGGCCCAGCCCTCCTTGCAGTGCCAGCACATGTCAAAACAGCTCATGCCTCCTGGACACTGCTGCAGAACACCCAACAGGGAAACAGAGTGGACGAGATAGGAGAGAGAAAGAGGAGACAGCAAAGCCTGCCTGCAAAACGGTTGGGAAGTGATGCACAGCAGCTCCTCAGGCCTGCAGCCTGCGTGGTGCTATGACTGCGGTATCCAGCTGCACCAACACTCCTGCCTACAGCTCATAATTGATGAATACTATTTAACAGCAAAGCATTTGCTTCATTTTTCCCTCTGACATCTGCAGCAGACAAAGAGAAATGTCATGGGGGATTGTAGGCTCACTGGGGTGTTACAACAAGGAGCCGATTGGGATTCATTTTGCTTTTTTCCTCTGAATATCTCCAATTGATCCCCATATGCTGCAAATTCCCAGCCTACTGCTACGATACGGACGGGAAGGGATCAGGATGCAATCTGCAGACCTGCTGGAGGAAGCATCTATGGTGGTTTTGGGGAAAGGAGTAAAAAGGAAAAACAAAGTGTAAAAACCTTATTGCAAGCAGCAGTCCCACTCCCATGAGAAACTGTTCCAATGCACTTTCCCTCCCTGCTCACAAGAGAAAAAAGACAATCTTTGTTCCATTGGCTGTAGAAAGCTTCAGTTTTACAACAAAAAACTCAACTCACAAAAACAGCTGGTCAGCAACGGGAAACAAAAGGCTGAAAGATCTCTCCAGAGGAAGGGCAGTCACCACGAAGAGAACAAGAAAACATATCTTATAGTCTGTCATGATGCAGAGAGCAACACCTCTATCATCTGTTTCTCTGCAAAACTCAGAGAGCTCATCCCAAAGCATTAAGCTCAGACGTCCCAAAATTCTCTCCCAGGTCTCAAGGCAGCACCCCACGTAGCTGGATGCTAATCAGCTTTGACAGTACAGAGCTTGATTCCTCCTTTGAGCCAGGCTGGGATATTTGCATTCTCAATTGCTTGATTCAGGAGGTTATTTCTTTTCCCCATGAATAACCCTAACGGAGCACAGTTGAGACGCATTTCAAATGCTGTAAGTGGGACTGTGGGACTCTTTTTTTTTTTCCTTTTTTGTAATTAATCTTTTAGATTGATTGTTGAGGGTGTTAGTCTGTGCACCAGCATGCGTGTGACTGGCATGACAAGTACGGGCAGGACGGAGGGCCTGCCCTTCCCAGGGAGGGAGGGAGATGGGACCGCACGTAGAGGAGAGGGCACGCAACTGCACACTGGGGACCAGAGCAGGAGGTTTACCAAGGATGCTTATTCTTCCCTTTCGATTACACTCCCTGCATTCCTTTTACATTATCACCCTGCCCAGACACCCTGGGGGATTATTTTGGTTTAAGCCAAGCAAACTGTCTGTGCTCACACAGTCTGTGTGGAGACTGAAAGATGCACTCTCCATCTCCACGCAACTGTCACACGATGGTTCCATCCACTCACATGCAAATGCTGAAGTGCTGGGCGTGTGCAGTTATCCCTATGGAGTCTGGCTGCAGGGAAGCAGCTGTAGCATTGACACACACAACTACCCATTATGTGACACAAGTGTGGGCCAGTCCCAGTGAATCTCCTCTGCACTTGTGCTTTCTCTTCGCCCTTGGAGGAGCAGCTCTCAGTTTGTTACACAGAACCTCAGCTCCACATTGATCACACTCACCCAGTATCTGCTTTTGTACTTCATTAGCTCTACAGAACAAGGGCTGTCTTCTCCCCTCAGCCTGGATAGGTCCTAACGGCACCAGGGCTGTGGACTTCCAGCTGCCAGCATAGCACAGATGAAGAGATAACTTCCCTTAAAACACTTCTATGATTAATGCTGGAAGGAGTTTATGGCTGTACTTTCCACTATGCAGAGAAATAATTTTCAATTTACAATCAGTTTAACATGTGTACCCCGCCCTACTTGGCCATTTCCAGAGGATCTCCCAAGCTTTTTGGCTGTCCCTCGATCTACAGAGGGGTGTGTGTGCACAGCCCCAGAGATGCAGGGTGTGGACGATCAGACTGGATCTTCTGAGGTTACTGAGAAGACCCGGCCCTGCTTCTGCCCACTGCAGTGAAGCAATAAATCTCATGGAAACTTGCCCACATAGATGTGAGAGCAGCAGCAAGGCCTCAGCAACAGCCCTGCTCTCTTTAGGGACCACATAGGAGGCTAGTATCAGTCTGCTAATGCAGTGGTTCAGAGGGAAACCATCTAGCAGGGAAACCTTTTGCTCCAGCGAGACACGTGGAGTCAAGGGCTGCTCCTGACACTAACAAAGCACTGCAAACATAAACCTTTCTGCATGCAGAGCTGCAGGTGTGGACACAGCTTGCTGGCCCCCCACCAGCTTGTGGTCAGGTTGTCCTTGGTTCTGAGTCAGGAATGGCCTCCAGCTGTGCTGGGATCCCTGCAGACTTATGGATACACACTCCTCAAGTAAACAGCTCATACCTCCTTGAGCAGCAAGCTTATCACTGTGACCCCTTTCCCAGACTTTATGGGAAGTTAAAACTGTATTTTAAAAACTTGAAGGAGTTCACAGACATCAATTCATTATTACACATCAATTTGAAGTCAGGCTAAACTGGTAGGTTCCCAAATAAGTCATAAACAACACTTGCTAGTTGTAGCATAGAAGTCCTGATTAAGGAAAGCACCACAGCGAGGTTTTAAACATACACTACACAACGAGGGTCCTTGTTCAGCGCAGGATCCTTACCTCCTCACACTGAACACTTCTGTAGCTCTATTTTGAACATACTTATGCCTGGAGGAGAAAGGACCTGCCAGCTTGCTTTGTAGCATTTTTAGGAAAAGCTAGCAACAAAATAACAGCTACAAGTAAATGCGTTAATAAACCCTTATTTTTGAACTGAGTAAAAAGTCAACAGCTCAAAGAACTACTCACTCATGTCACTAATGGGTAACGGCTGGTCAAACAACCCAAGGATGATTAGTCAATCTCCAATGAAGCACAAAAATTATTCTGATCCAACAAGCCATTGTGAAATCAAGTCTGCTCAGCCCAGCCCAAGAGGAACTCACAGTCCTGTGGGACAAAAGAGCGTTACTTCCAGGAGAAATCTGCACCTACCAATATATAAAACTGAAGGCAGGGGTGAAGCTGTCAGGAAAGCCTCCAAAGCCCACTACAACCTGCACCTCTTGTTCCGTGCCCTGCACTGCTCTGGCAGTGTCTGGCTTGGAGGAACAGTATGCTTTTGAAGCAGATCCCTCTCAGTTGCTTCTACTTGTCTGACAGTGACTTGAGTCTGCAGAAGGTCTGACATGCCCACGTCACCAGTGCAAACAGAGCTCTTCTACATGCCTCTGCAACAGGTCGTAGGTGGAACAATCCCTCTTTGCTGGGAAGTAAACCAAAATGAGATTTCACTTTGCAATGGAAAAGAGAATTTCTGAAGACACCAAAATACAAAAGCAACAGGAAGAGTTCACCACATTCTGGATTGCCAATTAGTTGGAGTTAGTTTACTGTCAGCAAATCCAAATCAACATTCCACTGGCTGAACCAAGGCCAAAGGAAAGCAGCATTTGAAAACAGCTTGGCATCTCACTGCACTGCAACATCAGCCTTTTTTTTTAATCCTCCTTTGAATGAGCCAACACAGGTGTCTGCTGGTCTGCTTCAGGTTATGTTATAAGAGGATGTTTACACACACACAGATCAGATAAATGGGCAGCTGCACAGGGATGGAAGCAAGCCCTGTCTGCAATCCATGTCATGCTCACATACACCTCAACATGCTCAAGCCCCTGGAGTGGGAACATGAGTGTATGCACAGAGAGAAAAGAGCTTGAATAGGCAAAATGCACTTTCTTCAGGAAGAAAGAAAAAGGTTCATTGTGAGCAAGATGAGAGGGCTGTGCTGAAGGCAGGAAAGAAGGGCAGTATAGTGATTAGACCATTAAGATGAGCAAGTTAGAAATCAGACCCTACTTTATGTTCCAAGCAGCTTTCTTGTTCAAAGCTTTCATTCAGAGCAGATCCATGCTCCTTGGGCTCACAGATCAGTGAACCCAGCAGGTCACATGCAGCGTGGGCTGCAAAACCTCCTGAGAAAGGCAGACTGAATGCTTAGATTCTATGCCCACGCTGAGCTCAGGAAGCAGAACGTCTCCCTCAGGTAAAACAGGCACGCTGGATGCTCCCTTTTTGCACGGAGCTGAGCCAAGGATAAACATGCTGCAGGGCTACAATAAGAGGGGAGGCAATGAGCTTGAAACAGAGAGAAATCTGGTAGTGGCTGGCCCATTGCAGGCTGCCTGCGAAGGGTTAAGTCCAGAAAGAAGCCAGAGCCTGGCCAAGTGCCAAGGCAAGCCTGGAGCCAAATTGAAGGTGGCCAGCCAAGAGGCAGAGGTTGCTGTCTTCTCCCAGCTGAGCAGCCCCAATAACCCAGCCTGCTGTGACCCATCCCCACAAACAGTGCTCGGAGGCACCTGACAGGCCCCCCAGCGTGATGCTGACATGCCATTTACAAGGTGTTGTTTAAACACAGCTCCTCCAGCAGGGTTCATTTCTCTAAAACAGTTTATGAATAAAGCCAACAAACATGTTTCCTAGCCCTTCGGGTCTATGCAAAAGGGAGTTTTTAAACACAAGGAGTCTCCTCTCAGCCGGGGATAACTCCACAGGATCACTTTTCCAACACCGAGCTGCATGAATGCCTGCATGTGATTTTTGAGGTGATGAGCAGCTGCTGATGCAGCTGATTTTGAACTGCGTAGGACATATTTGGTCAGGACAGGGTCTCATTATTAGAAGCAAAGCTGGCTTTTCCTTTAGGTCATCACATGCTGGTAACAACTCCTGTAAATGGTCACACTGATAGATGAGAGCCTATTCACCATTGACCAAGGTTTCTGAGCTGCAAGGACTTAGCATACTTACCATAGCCAGACACATGAGATAATGTAAGAGCAATTCATGCTCCGCTCATCCACATCATCGTTCTGTGTGGTTGGCAGGGAACAGTCACCAATATGATACCTAAATTCATATTTAGATAGCAAAAAAGGTATAAAGATGTCACACTGTATCACAAAGGGAAGAACTACTGATAAATATGTAGTGTCTCACCTGACACCTACTACTACACACTCCAGGAGTTCATTGCATTTCCTGCTAACACTTGCAAGAGAGAAGTACTCATAGCCCTACTTTGAAGGGAGAGAACTGAAACACAGATAGAGCAACTTCTCCATCCCATTATATTCAGAAAGGAGAAATGAATCCAGGTTACATAGGCCCTGCTTCTTCTGGGAAGTCTTGTGTTAACGCAAATGCCTGTTCAAAATTCAGTGTTCCTTATAAAACATAGATCCCAAAGGTCAGCAAATCTATCACCTCCCTGGGGATAGGTGCAATGTGAAGCACTCAGTTGTCCAGCTGAAAGCAAAATGCTCACGTGGTAAGAGGCACTCACCCTGCCCAGAGCAGGCAGCATGACCCAGCACTGGGGTTTTCACAAGCTCTACGTAAACATGAGCTCAGGAAGAGTAAATGCAAACCACGTTTGTGTACGACCTTACCCCAGCCAAAGGGACCTTGGTTCCTAACCTTGGGAAAACAGCTGAAACAGAGGCACAGGGGCCAAACCCAAAGATATAGGGTTGGCTTTGAAGACACAAAGGGTAGAAGTATTAGTTTTTATATGGGAATGGCTCTGAGGGATAAAGAGACAGGGAACAGAAGAGAAAGACAGTCAAAGAGGAAATTTACTTTGGATCCAATCCTACAAACCTAATGCAACAGACACAGCTTTGCACGCACTGCACTCTTCACTTTGGCTGTGCAGTGGAGGCTCAAAGGTCTTCCCACAGCCACTGGCACAGGCAGCCCTTGTCATCCACAGCACGGCTCCTGGGGTAGAAGGGACTAGGATGAAGGTTAGGAGGAATGCAGGTCACCCTGAGCTGGAGGGAGGAGGAGCAGCATCCCGCGCCCCTGCTCATCTCAAAGTGCTGTCATCACACTAATTTAGGGCTCTGGCTCTTGGGGAAACCTGGCTGCCCAGCCCACATCTACCAGGGGAACAGGCTCCAACCTGCAAACCTGGAGACAGGAAAACTACTTCAAACCCACTGCTTCTAGAGCAGGCCCAGGAGGGACAGCACAGCCCCAGACCTCAGCCCCACGCAGCCAGGCTGCCCCCGCCTGCCCCAGAGGAAGTGAAATGAGCCACCCACACAAGCCTGGCTGCATTCAGGCTTTGTCCACACCACTTTGGACTGTGCGGCTAAGGGAAGGCTGCCAGCACCGCCGGTGGGCCAGGGCGGCCTCCAAACTGCTAACGGGTGGCTTTCACCATGAACAGCCCAAGCTGGACTTGTACTGGTGCCTGAGCACAAGAAGTTTCATCTGCGTTTCAGCCTCTGCTCCTTCTGAAAATTAATCTAGCAAAGACCTACTCAGAGAACAAAGGATGAGTCCATACTTTTTTTTGGGCTGTGCTTTTCCTTTGCTGTGCAGACTCCTTGCATGGTGTCTTCTATATAAATGGAAAGTGCTAGGCCTACTTACAAGATCCTTACACTCTAGTCCACAAACATCATGACAGGTGTTATTTTTACCCCTTCAGGAGGCCATCAGGCCAAAACTAAGGGACAAAATGTTACATCATGCATAAGGAAGTTCTGAGGAAGAGCTGCAGATCACCCATCCCAGCCATTCCCTTTTATCATAGAATCACAGAATTGTTTGAGTTGGCAGGGACCTTTAAAGGTCATCCAGTCCAACTTCCCTGCAATGAACAGGGACATCTGTAGCTTGACCAGGTTGCTCAGGGACTGGTCCAGTCTGAACATGAACGTCGCCAAGGATGGGGCATCCACCCTGTCGATCCCTGATGAACGATTTTACTGCACTCCATCCAGCAGCATGCAGTGAAATAACATCAGTGTTGCTGGGAAAGCCACAGCTGCCCACCAGGACACAAGAGATTCCCACAGTAATCCACCCAAGGTTCTGCCTGGGCGCTGTGCTCTCCCATTCAGGCAGTCAGAACTCACCCAGTTCCTTCCTCTAAGGATAGAACAAAGTTATCCAAAATCTGCTAACTGGGAGGTGCCATGGTTTCCACCACAACCTAACATGTTGCAAAAAGAGAGAGGGAACTTCCTCACCCCCTCTGTACCTTCCCTCCTTCCCCCAGAGCTGGCTTGCTGCCCACCATACTGCTGATCATTTCAGAAGATTTCCAGAACTCGTGAAGGCATGAGGGATTTTATGTGCATTTAAACAACCACCTCACATCCTGCATTCCCAGAACCCCATGCTCCCTTTGGATGTTTCCTGATCAGCTGGTTTTCACATCAGTAGCCCAGGCCTGGGCACAGAAGTCTCCATTGGTTTCCTTCTGCATAAAGAAGCAGAGGGGTGTTCACAGACCCACGTAAACACTGACAGATAAGCAGGCCACTCGTGTCAAATGGCTATCAGAGCCATCACTTCACCTTTGTTTTTTCCTCTCTAGGAAAGATCCCAGTGAGTAAGGAAGGAAGCAAACAATGGGGATACCCCAGCCGACCCATACAAACTCAAATGAGCAGCCAGCCACGCGTCAGAGGAAGAGAGGGAGACACAGAGAGAGAATGCAGAATGGTGTTGGCATTTCAGGGAGACATTTTTAGCTGCAGCAGGAAGGTCAGAGCCAAACAGAGAGCTCCAACACAATGAGCTGCTCATGCTAAATATAAACCACCCGAGGGCACAGACACTAGAGTTTGTTTTTACAGTGAGCCAACAGACGATCAACACCGTGCCACAGCCCTGCTGAAAATAATCCACAGAGCCCATGCTTTTTCCAGGTGCTAGCCTAAGTCAGTGGAAATGATAACTGGGAATGAGAAATACTCACACTTTTCCATTTCTGTTATGACCATCTCCCATGACAGTACCATTTCATGACAGATCCATCTAGCTTCCTCACACACACTGTACCTAATGTTACTTTGGCTGCTATAAACACTGTAGTCTCTCAAGCCCACAGTCCTTTCCCAATACACCACTTGGCAAAAGCTACTTTTTCTTAAACCCAGGTCACGTGTGGAGGTTTCTACACTTTGTTCACAAATATGAAAACAAACTGTTTTTGTATGCCTAATGGTGACATTTACCCACCATAGCTATCTCACCCTGGTTTCAAGAACTGCAACAAAACGAGAACGTGCAAGAAGAAAATCATGAAGTAAAGAAATAAAACATGCTTCAGCCCCAGTGAATAGAAGGGAAAGTGCCCTGGCTAGAACTCAGGATGCTATTTTTAAGTACAGTGGTAGGAAAAGGGAAAACCATGGTGTCAATCCAGTATCGTATTTGTTATTTGGTGCCCAAGGAGACACTCAAGTGATTTGTGTGGATGGTATTTAAGTTGGTATTTCTTTCTAGGCTTCTGTTACACAAGAAAAATGATTTCCTTACTCTCAAGCATGTACTTCTTGGCAATGGGGAGAGAGAGCAGCCGGATGTGACCGATGAGGGAGCCCCAGGCATGGGCTCTGGAGAGTGGAGCTTCAGGTGGCAGTGGGCTGTATGGTTGGATCACAAAGTACACAGTTAGCAAGACCAGTCCCAGCGTGAGCAGGCCCTGCAAGAACAAACAGGCACGTAATTAATTACACTCCAGTGAGTTGATGTGTCCTCAGCACAGGACACACCTTCTGAATGCTGAGGATGTGCGCTGTAAGATGAACATCCAGATTTCCACTGTGGATCCTCACTTAGCTGCAGTGCTATTTACATACACAAAGATGTCACTCGGTTTCATTGTTAGGGCTATCCCAAAACAAAATTAAGCAGCCTTCAAAACAGAGCCGCACAGTTCTGCCCATTTACTTCAGTGCTGCGAATAGCCCAGCACCAAAGCAAAGAGGATCATCCACAGATGGTTCCGATTCCTCCCACCTCACCAAATGAAAGCCTGCACTTCCGCCATACCTCTTACAAAAGGTTTTCAAAGCTTTTTGCAAACATCTGTCACGAGCCTTGAAACACTTTGGCAGAGGTGGTGCCAGCTCCCTCCCCCACACCAGAATCCCAAAGAAGCCTTCAGGAGATGACACGATGCATTTCTCCCCCCCAGCCAAAGTCAGAGTGAACCAACAGCAAAATCCAGAAGAGAAGGTGGATGTTCAAATTCCCAGTTTCCCATTCTCTGGCCTCATTTTACAGCTTTTATAGGAAGGGAAGATAAGAGCTTGATTACTTTTTCTAAGTGGAAACCACTGTGATGATTCTGCAAAGACAACACTAAAGCACTACTGAACATTATGCCACTGAGAAGTTCTTTATACTTGTAACATCTCCTGCCTACTTAACAAAATAGCATCATAGCATTCTTTCCTCCACTTGGTAATGCTTTTTACAGCATATTTTAGTTAAGGTTCTCCAAGCATTTTTCTCTCACTGAGCATCATGGCAGTAGGTTCATTTGACAGACTAGGAGAATAAAGATGGGTGCAAGCTCAGGACAGAGTCAGAAACAGAACTTGGATGCCTTCATTATACAACCCTGAACTTTAAGAATCTCCTTCCTTCCTTGTATTTCCACTGTGGGTGCTGACATTTGGAATCATTGCCTGAAAAATCAATCCAAAGACTTTGTGGTTTAATAATTTAAGGAGAGGGAGGTGTTGACATGTTCAACTTTCAATTCACACAAGTAATTCCAAATCTCAATCAGTTGCCTTCTATTTTCAAACCAGCTTATGGGAGGAAGGAAGGAAGCTACACTTAACATCTTCTTAAATAAAGAACTTGGAAAATGCAATGGGAAACAAAAGGTTCAGATGCAAAGGGAGAAATTCAGAGCCTCAAATGGGCTGTGCATGCACAGAGATGCCTTACCTTGTAGATGGCCGCTAAGACAGGGTAGCGGGGAGGGCCCCTTTGGGGTTCATTTCTTTCCAAGAGCTGCTTGATGAAT
This sequence comes from Gallus gallus, assembly GCF_016699485.2. Lineage (NCBI taxonomy): Eukaryota > Metazoa > Chordata > Aves > Galliformes > Phasianidae > Gallus > Gallus gallus. The sequence continues at coordinate 1,655,220 of NC_052557.1, read as the reverse complement.
TTCTCGATGGCTTTTTCTGACATCCCACACTGGTGGCCAGTCTGTCTCACCAGATCAATTGTCTCTGATAGCTTGTCATAGATGCTGAGCTCGTTGGCTGAAAGCTCCATGGCCTCTGATAAAAAATCCCTGTGGAGAGAGATTCAGTGCATTACAGAAAGCACACTGCAGTCACCCATCTCAACACCAGCATGTGCAAAAAGATCCCAGGAACATAAAGACACAACATAGCTGCAGTCCTCATGATCTCTGCTGGGTCAGTGTCTTCTGGGGACCTAAAGAAGTAGCAAAATTTCCTACCAGCAAAAGAATCAGTGGAGATTTGCAGATTATGTAAATGAATAGAACTCCCCAGAAATCAGTGAAACTCTATTTATTCATCTGTTCCAAATGATCCATCCCACAAAGCGACTGCTCACCGAGTACAACAGCCAGCACAACAAAGCTGATCACCACAGACAGCAGCCAAGCCAAGCCAAGTTCCCCTGCACTATAATTGCAGTCGCTTATTTGAACACAGATTTGTTTTCATTAAATACCCCGTCAGCAATAAGAAGAGGGCAGGGAAATAAGCCGTATGTGCAGGGTAAAGTTCAACAGTTCACAATTTGTTCAAATTTTCGCAACCTAATGTCCAGGCCAACTGATTATTGAGTAACAGTAATAAGATAGCAGCATGCTCTGCAGGCAGGAGAGAACCCTTGTCTCCCACTGAGGGGTTGCCTCCAGGTCATCCACATGCAGAAATGCAGGACAAACTGCTTTGTGAGGTAGAGACAGACACTAAATAGCACTTGATGGCAATTTACTTCCCAAAGACTCCCAAAGAGATTTCAAAGGGAAGCTGGTATGAACTCACCTATGAGTGGTCAACGTTAGGACACTAAAAAAAGAAATCTGTTCCTCTGCTGCTCCCCTTGTCTGCCACAAAGGCAGACCTCTGCAATACCAACAGCAGCAGATTTGTCCGTACAGAACAGCCTGAGCATTCCCACCCCGAACTGTGGGTTTCTACAAGCCAGAATCAAACAACAGCACTTCTGATGTTTTTCTGCAATGCCAGGATGTTGTTTCAGAGAAAAACAAAAGAGATCAACACCAGCAGGATGACTAGCTTCTGCAACTGCTTCACTCATCCCAAGAAATTCCTGTTCTGCTCTTGCACATTTATGTGGCCACACAGTGAATCAGATCAGGAGAACTATCTTGCTGAAAAACAGTCCCACCTTGTTTAGTCAGCAGCCACCTATACAGCCAACTCAGGCACTTCACATCAGATGTCATAGTAACATCAGTGTCAAATATCTAACTACAGCTTTAGAAACACTAAAAGAATAAAAGAAATCTGAACTCAAAGCACACAAGGAGGACATACTGCACTGCATTGCTGGGTTAATTAGCTCCCGGCCCTGTTCTGCCACCATTCCTTCCATTTCGTGCAAACATTTGTCCCAGATCTCACTACCTGAGCAGCCTCATGGGCTGGCAAAGCTGCCCAAAAGCAGGTTTAGTCAATACATCGTTATGGACTGTAACCTCCCCAAGGCAGGGACCTTTTCCTCTGGTCAGCAGAGCACATGGCATGTGCTCAGCTCTATAAAAAACAGTGCACTGCTTTACTCTTTCATTTATGTAATAAAGAGCCAGCACATCTGCATGATGTTAAACGCCTTTTTTTTTTCCACAGCTTTTATGTTGCCTCCACAATGCAAGCGGTGTGTGAAAGGTTATCTAGCTTCCTCTTGCTCCTACGTGCCAACGCTTTTGCCTGCAAAGCTCTCCCATGCTGAATTCCTCAACTTGCTGGATCTGCTTCACACAGTTATCCGTACAGAAACACCGTCAAACAGCATCCTCCTTCCCAAACAGCAGAAGCATCCTGCTCTAGTAAACTGCTGAGACACATCTTGATGCACTGGAACAGGCTGCCCAAGGAGGCTGTGGATGCCCCATCCCTGCAGGCATTCAAGGCCAGGCTGAATGTGGCTCTGGGCAGCCTGGGCTGCTGGTTGACACCCCTGCACATAGCAGGGGGTTGGAACTGATGATCATTGTGGTCCTTTTCAACCCAGGCCGTTCTGTGATCTTAGTTCTCTCCACCCTGACCTTTGTATTCAGCTCTGAGCAAGCACATTTGAAGACAACCCCTGCGAGTTACAGGCAGTGAAAAACCCCGCATAACTCCTTGGCAAATCCAACAGCAATCTGCACCCTCAGCTGGGACACGAGGCACTACTGAAGACGTTGCTTTGAGAACAGCTGAGGCCTTAAGAAAAAGATAAATAACAACCCATTATGTTCCTTCCCATCAGCACAATCAGGCCGACAGAATAACAAGAGGCCACTGTATGCAATTCGCTGCCGCGCACACACACACTGAGAGGGCCTTATTCACAGCAACCTCTCAGGGCAGGCCTTCCCAGCACAATATCCACACGTTTTGTGCCATTTTTGATGAACTCGGCCAGGCTGTGAGGAGCAGCAGCTGCTGCCTGCCTGGCGATCCCAGGGACGAACAGCAGCTCCCAGCCACGCACCCCACCGACCACCAAACCCAGCACAGCCAACACGCTGTGCCCACAGGGCTGGGAACGAGGCCTTAAGAAGATAAATATTTAGCAACGAACGCTGTGGGAGGAACCTTGAGAAGGGAAAGGCTGCTTCTATCTCCATGCCAGCCGGCAAACCCGACAGAGCGGCGCAAGGGGAAGATTTCCACGCTGGACAGCAGGCCCAGCGCTGGGTGCACCACCGCCAGGCCGGGGCCTGCATCCCACCGCCACAGCGCGGCCACCGCGGGCTGCCAAGAATCGCCATCCAGGCTTTAAATCATCATCATCATCATTAAATAAACAGAGGCAGAAAACGTCTCCACGGACCCGCGAGAGCCCCTCAGGCCCAGCCTCAGCCTCAGGCTCAGGCTCAGGCCCAGGCCCGGCCTCAGGCCCAGGCCGCCCCCCCCGCCGGCTCCCGCCCGCCCCGCGCCCCCCCTCGCCGCCCCCGGCCTCACCCCGCTCCGTCGCCCGGCTCCGGGCTCCTCCCGCCCGCGGTGGAGGCGGGCCCGGCCGCCGCTTCCTGCTTCCGGCGGAGGGGAGGGAGGAGGGCCGTTGCGTTCTCTCGGTGCCCCGCAGCCCCCAACGCCTCCCAGGCAACCGTCCCAGAACAGCCGCGGTTTCTCCCGGCAGCAGCGCTGTCCCCGCAGCCCCGGGCCGCCTGCTGCCCTCCGAAGGCACGGTCGTCCTGCGGTCTCTGTTCTTCTCCAGCTGCTTTTCTGGCTGCCGCTGCAGTTTCGGACCATAACAAGGGCTCCGTCCATCACCAGCAGCATCCCCTTTTCTTCTGAAGCAGCTTTGGTCGCTCTTCTGCTTTATTCCTCAATTGATCTTCACCTCGCCCCCAGGCTGACCCCGCTGTGTCCGGCCTCCCTCAGCCTCCTCCAGCCAAACAAACACAGTGCCTTCACCCGTCCCACCCTCCAGACCCTTCCCCACCTCCACAGCCCTCCTCTGGATGCTCTCTACTACTTTATGGCCTTCTGGCCCTCAAGACACCCCTCAATCCTCCCCCTCCCCCCCGCCCCATTCCTGGCTGTGACCACCACGGGTTGGTTTTGGTCTCTGCTGCTCTCAGTTCCCCATTTCAGCCTTGTTTGATCCTCCTGGAAATACTCATGAATGCGTTTGCAAGTGAGCAGTCCTTATGGAATAGAATCACAGACGCATTTAGGTTGGGAAACACCTCTGAGATCACTGAGTCCAACCAACACTACAAGCCCTGTGCTAAGCCGTGTCCCTAAGTGCCACATCCACATATTTCCTATGTATCTCCAGGGGTGTCAGCTCCACCACCCCCCTGGGCAGCCCCTTCCAGTCCCTGCCCACCCCCTCTATGAAGGAATCCTTCCTGACACCCAATTGGAACCCCCCCCAGTACAACTCGAGCCCATTTCCTTGCATCCTCACGCTCAGAAAAGAGACCGACACCACCTCTGTGTTTTCCAACCTGCTTTACTGCCTTGCAACGCGTCCGGGCACAGATTCAACCCTCTTCTATGGATGTGATTTCCAAGAGAACAGAACAGGCGTTTCTTTCTGTCTGCTGCTCTGCGAAGCCTTTTCTTTTGCAGGATCGGTTTCAGGCCCTGCTGTGCTTTGCTTGGAACAGCAATGAAGGTATTGCCGCATTTGCTGCCATCTAATGGGGGAATTCAGCCTCAACTCCTTACAGTTGTGTGAGCAAATAAAATCGCTAGAGGGGCGGTAGCGGGATTGCACGGGACAGACAGCACCTGCTGCACATAATCCCAGTCAATTTAGGGAAGGGGAAAAGCAGATCTGATGAAGGGCTTCGGTGCATGGGCAGCTCGGCAGAGGGGTCACACAGAGCCAGTGAGAGGTGCCCATTTGAGCTGGTCAGGCTGGAATGGTGCTCCTCTCATCATGGAGCAGACTTGCAGAAGGTGCTTGGGATTATATTGCTTTAGCAAAGCAGAAACAGTGAAGATGGGCACAAACAAATCCTGTTGTGAGTACCCCGAATACCGAGTCCAGCCTCAGCCCTGAGCTGAGCCATGAAAGTTCTTCCTGAGTTGTTCCATTCTTCAAGCCAGCCCCATAACACAGCCAGTAATAAAATCACTTTATAACGGAACGTGGCAGAAGGAGATTGCCATGGAGTGCATGGGAGCATATATTGCATTAAGCAAAAAAGGTCCTTCAAGGATTAGGGCCAAGGGAGGACAGGTGGTGGCAGAGGGACGGGGTGGGAGCAGCCACGTAGGGGATGGAGCTCTGGTGATACAGAGGTGCTGAGGCACTGAGATGCAATGAGGCACTAAGGGAGCTGCTGGAGCTAACGTTGCTTCTTCAGCTGCTGTCACTGCAATATCACACCCTCCCTGGTGGAGTTCATAACCCTGATTTCTCTGAGCACAGTCATCCTGTGGTCTCTGCTCACCTCCAGGTGCTTTTCTGGCTGCCACTGCAGTTTCAGACCACAGCAAGGGCTCTCTCCATCACCAGCAGCATCCCTTTTTCTTCTGAGGCACTTTTGGTACCTCTTCTGCCTTATTTCTCAATTGATCTTCACAAACTTTTAGTGCCCTGGGCAAAATGGAAGCAAATGAGCCGTGCATTTTCCCTCATACTTTATATTGCTCTTATATTCATCGAGTGAAAGGGGTCAGGGGCCTTTCCAGCTCAGCGTGCTTTGAGAACTGCAGACTGCTGAAAACCCCAGCCTAAACCCAATCACAGACAGAGCCAATTTTAAGCAACCCAGGGAGAAATCAGCAGCATCCTGAGAAGCCTTGTTTTTTCCACCTCCTTGCAATGCAGAGCATCCAGGAGATGTCTCCCAGCACATCCCCAGTTCATCCCAGCTGCACAGTGCTGCTCTGTGAGCTCTCCATGCAGGAGCTCCGGTGGCAGTGACACACCAACATTTCCCCATAGGAAATACAGGAGGGAGCCCATTGAAACCTTGGCAAAACCCAAGCACGCTCCTCACCTGACCAGGCTGACGATGGACTCGATGACGTTGTGGCCGGAGGCAGCGCTGCATTCATAAAACAAGAGCTGGTGCTCCTGGAAGACACAGAGCCCGCAGAGAATTGTGCTTCCCTTGCATTGCAATGGCTCGATGCAACAGTACATAGCCAAGGAGCATCATAGCCAAGCAGAAACTGAAGGACTTGGGAAACAATAACCCAATAACTGATGGACTGCAGCGTGAGGGTGCAATGCATCTTTTCTGGTGGCTGCAAGACCAACATTTAGTGCTGAGGAATGGGACCCCAGCTGGGCAGCACACTGCAGCAGGGCCGTGCACCCACCTGAGCCAGGCGCTCCCCCTCCTGTGTAGGGACCTGCCTCTCTGCAGCGCAGTCTGTTTTGTTCCCCAGAAGCAGAACCGTGATTCCATCTTCTGCTCCCTCCTGGGCAATGGAAGAGGGGAGGATAAGGAGTGCAAGCATCACCTCCTTGACTCACAGCTGGACACGCTGCCCAGACACATCCCGAATGATGCGCGTGGAATTGAGCCGATGGCTGAGCTACAGAAAATAGTCCCATTTCCCAGGGCTGAAGGGGACTATTCTAGGTGTAAAATGTTACCAACACTCCTTTGATGGGGCCAGCTTTCCCCACGTTGCCCACCTGGATGCAGCTGAGCCAGTAGCGTACATCAGCGAAGGAGTACTGCGATGTGATGTCGTACATCAGCACCACCCCATCTGCCTTCCTGAAGAACTGCTTGGTGACGCTGTGATACCTGCAGGCAATCCAAAGCATCACCAGGAGGGAGGGAGGAAGGAGGGGTTGCCTACGACCAACCTGAAATCCCAGTGGAAAAGCTGGGAATGCATATCAACTGAAAGGCAAAACCCTATTTTTACTCCTATCACTCAAACTGCAGAGAGTTCGAGCACTTGTTTTTATCCAAATTACTTCCTCTATTACCTTTGTCAGACCACACGCCATATAGAGTCCCTCCCCAGGCAATCCCCTTTGCAAAGCAAGAACATCTGTGTCTGCTAAGCTGCCCCGGGTTGCTCTCCCCAGGCACCCAACACAGCGCCTCACCTTTCCTGCCCAGCTGAGTCCCACATGCGGAGAGCGAAGTGCCTGTTGTCCACCATGAGGTTTTTGACCTGATAATCCAGTCCTGGGACACAGAAAGGGATATTTGGATATCGTGGAGTTTCCCTCCTGTAATATGGATGGAGGAACCACGCGGTGGAGGCTGCAGCTCAAGCAGGCTGCTCCCAAGGAAACCCACAACCCTTGGGTATTATACAGCTGGATTTGGTTCAGGTCTTGAATTCCACAATGAATAAGACCAGGTTAATTCAGAGAGGATAATAGAGCCACTGGTGCCCCAGAGAGGTCAAGGAGGGTTGGCATTGCCTGCATGCAAGCATCCAGGTGCGTGTGGCTCTGTTTGGACCTTGGTGACAGGTTGGAGTGAGCAGCGATGTGCATGTGATGACCTCCAGCAGCTTGTAGGGGGGGAGGGAAGGGAACCGTGATGGTGACCCACGTGGGTGCAGAGCTGACCTACCTACTGTCGCAGCGAGGTGCGGGTTGAAGGTGTCAGCATGCAGTCGGTACAGAAAGGATGTTTTACCCACATTTGAGTCCCCGACAAACAGCACGTTGTAGAGGTGGTCTGGCTCCACAGAGTCCTTTGGGGCAGCTTCTGCTCCATTCACAGTCACAGCCTCTGGCTCTCCGGGGCTGGGCTTGCCTCCCAGGCTCATTTTCTGCTCCATCTCTTGTTTCTTCTCCACATTGAGCTCTTCTCTCTGCCCTCCTGAGAGCTCCACCATGCTGCTGACCGCCTCCACCAGTGGGCTGTCCCCCAGGGCCATCCCTGAGAGATCCTCTGCAGCATCTCCCCCCTGTTGGATCCCCGTGTGAAGGGCTGATGCTGGTGGCACTTCTTGTTTTGGAGTCTCAGCGGGTCCAGCAGCTGCTTGTTCTGCTTCCATCACGCCTGGTGGCTTCTGTGGCTGCTGGGGAGCAGCGTGAAGCCTCCCCTTATCTGCCTGTGCTGAGACCTGCTCCTGGAGCTGCCTCTGGGCTGCCTGTCCCGAACCACCTACCAGCTGCACATCTGGAATGAGAACATCCTCCTGCATCATCACATCCAGATTTAGCGTGCTGATTTGTAACGGTACCTCGGAGACAGGAGAAGCAAGTGTGGCTGCACTGGCATCACGGCCCTGCTTTAGTTCCAAATGCTGAGCTGCAACTGAAATCCTTGCCTCTGCCTCTAGCCTCGCTCCCTGCACCACTTCCAGACCTCGAGCTCCATCCAGAGGCCTCCCCTCTGCATCAGCTCTCTCTCTCTGGGTTTCCTCCAGGATCTGCAATTCAGGACCGCTGGCTGCAACCAGCCCTGCAGCTGGATGAGCATGTCCAGCAGCAGCAGCATACTCGGGATGCAGGATAGGCTCAACATTCCTATTCCACACGTCTGTGTTGTCAGCCATGCATGGAGCTGCTTCTAGACCCACAGCTGGGTTCTCTGCCACTTCCCACAGCCCCACTGAACACAGGGGTTTCCCGTCAGCCCCAGTGCTGTCTCCATAGGGCAGTGTGAGCTCCTCCAGCTGCACAAGTGACTCTGTTTCTTTCCCTTCCAGCTCCTGAGCACTGACCAGGACCAGTCCACCAGCTGGACTCCCTGCAGCAATTTCTGCTGGGGAAAGCCCCTCACCAAGCACTGCAGCAGCCCCAGCTCCCTCCTCCAGCTCTGGCTCTGCTCTATCAGCTTCCTCCACCAGTTGCATATCTGGTCCCATGTTCTCTGCCTGCTCTGTACCCAGATCTCCAGCCACATTCAGGGGCTGCAGCGCTGCCTCCAGGCTCTCTTCCATCTCCCCAAGCTCTGCAATTAGCTGCACATGGGTATCACCACTCAGGCCCTCCAGCAGCTCCAGGCTTACAGCCTTTTCCTGTGGTGACAGCTCTGCAGCAGCCCCCTCTGCATGCCTGGCTTCTTCTCCCTGCAGCTCACACAGAGGCTGACTGAGCAGCCCAGGCTCAGCCAGTTCTTGTCCCCCATCCTCAGCATCCTCCCTGACATGTATGGCTGTGTCATCCAATCCATCCCTCGAGGCTTCTGGGCTGGGAATCCCATGCAGCAGTGACTCTGCTGGAGAGCCCTCTGCCTCCTCCATTTCTAATCCCTGAGCACTGACCAGGACCAGCTCATCCTTACCAGTGCCCTCTTCCTGCACCACTTCCATCCCCCGTTCTTCTTTCAGATGCTCTACATCTTGTCCCTCATCCTCAACCTCCTGTGTGAGCTGCACAGCTGTATGGCCTCCCCCTCCCAATGGCACCTCTTGACTGGGACCCCACTGCAGCTGCACGTCCACCTGAGAGTCCTCTTCCCCCTCTATTTCTACTAACTCTGGTTTACCAACCTCACCCACCAGCTGCACCTCTGGCCCCATGCTCTCTGCCTGCTCTGAGCGTGGCTGGTGACCAAGGTACAGGGGCTGCAGCTCTGCTCTATCAGCCTCTTCCACCAGTTGCACATCTGGACCCACGTTCTCTGCCTGCTCTGTACCCAGATCTCCAGCCACACTCAGGGGCTGCAGTTCTGTCTCCAGGCTCTCTTCCATCTCCCCCAGCTCTGCAATTAGCTGCACATGGGTATCACCACTCAGGGCCTCCAGCACCTTCAGGCTTCCAGACTCCTCCTGGGGTTGTAGCTCTGCAGCTGCCCACTGTGCCTGCCTGGCTTCTTCTCCCTGCAGCTCACACAGAGGCTGATTGAGCAGCCCAGGCTCAGCCAGTTCTTGTCCCCCATCCTCAGCATCCTCTCTGAGATGTGCGGCTGTGTCATCCAATCCATCCCTCGAGGCTTCTGGGCTGGGAATCCCATGCAGCAGTGACTCTGCTGGAGAGCCCTCTGCCTCCTCCATTTCCAGTCCCTGAGCACTGACCAGGACCAGCCCACCAGCTGGACTCCCTGCAGCAATTTCTGCTGGGGAAAGCCCCTCACCAAGCACTGCAGCAGCCCCAGCTCCCTCCTCCAGCTCTGGCTCTGCTCTATCAGCTTCCTCCACCAATTGCACATCTGGCCCGATGTTCTCTGCCTGCTCTGTACCCAGGTCACCAGCCACAGTGGGCTGCAGCGCTGCCTCCAGGCTCTCTTCCATCTCCCCCAGCTCTGCAATTAGCTGCACATGGGTATCACCACTCAGGCCCTCCAGCGGCTCCAGGCTTACAGCCTTTTCCTGGGGTGACAGCTCTGCAGCTGCCCCCTCTGCCTGCCCGTCTCCTGATTCCTGCAGCTCACACACAGGCTGATTGAGCAGCCCAGGCTCAGCCAGTTCTTGTCCCCCATCCTCAGCATCCTCCCTGACATGTATGGCTGTGTCATCCAATCCATCCCTCGAGGCTTCTGGGCTGGGAATCCCATGCAGCAGTGACTCTTCTGGAGAGTCCTCTGCCTCCTCCATTTCCAGTCCCTGAGCACTGACCAGGACCAGCTCATCCTTACCAGTGCCCTCTTCCTGCACCACTTCCATCCCCCGTTCTTCTTTCAGATGCTCTACATCTTGTCCCTCATCCTCAACCTCCTGTGTGAGCTGCACAACTGTATGGCCTCCCCCTCCCAATGGCACTTCTTGACTGGGACCCCACTGCAGCTGCATGTCCACCTGAGAGTCCTCTTCCCCCTCTATTTCTACTAACTCTGGTTTACCAACCTCACCCACCAGCTGCACCTCTGGCCCCATGCTCTCTGCCTGCTCTGAGTGTGGCTGGTGACCAAGGTACAGGGACTGCAGCTCTGCTCTATCAGCCTCCTCCACCAGTTGCACATCTGGACCCATGTTCTCTGCCTGCTCTGTACCCAGGTCTCCAGCCACACTCAGGGGCTGCAGCGCTGCCTCCAGGCTCTCTTCCATCTCCCCCAGCTCTGCAATTAGCTGCACATGGGTATCACCACTCAGGGCCTCCAGCAGCTCCAGGCTTACAGCCTTATCCTGGAGTGACAGCTCTGCAGCAGCCCCCTCTGCCTGCCCATCTCCTGTTTCCTGCAGCTCACACACAGGCTGACTGAGCAGCCCAGGCTCAGCTGGTTCTTGTCCCCCATCCTCAGCATCCTCACTGAGGTGTATGGCTGTGTCATCCAATCCATCCCTCAGGGCTTCTGGGCTGGGAATCCCATGCAGCAGGGTCTTTGTGGGAGAGCCCTCTGCCTCCTCCGTTTCCAGTCCCTGAGCACTGACCAGGACCAGCCCACCAGCTGGACTCCCTGCAGCAATTTCTGCTGGGGAAAGCCCCTCACCAAGCACTGCAGCAGCCCCAGCTCCCTCCTCCAGCTCTGGCTCTGCTCTATCAGCTTCCTCCACCAGTTGCATATCTGGACCGATGTTCTCTGCCTGCTCTGTACCCAGATCTCCAGCCACACTCAGGGGCTGCAGCGCTGCCTCCAGGCTCTCTTCCATCTCCCCCAGCTCTGCAATTAGCTGCACATGGGTATCACCACTCAGGGCCTCCAGCAGCTCCAGGCTTACAGCCTTATCCTGGAGTGACAGCTCTGCAGCAGTCCCCTCTGCCTGCCTGGCTTCTTCTCCCTGCAGCTCACACAGAGGCTGATTGAGCAGCCCAGGCTCAGCTGGTTCTTGTCCCCCATTCTCAGCATCCTCCCTGAGGTGTATGGCTGTGTCATCCAATCCATCCCTCAGGGCTTCTGGGCTGGGAATCCCATGCAGCAGTGACTCTGCTGGAGAGCCCTCTGCCTCCTCCATTTCCAGTCCCTGAGCACTGACCAGGACCAGCCCACCAGCTGGACTCCCTGCAGGGATTTCTGCTGGGGAAAGCCCCTCACCAAGCACTGCAGCAGCCCCAGCTCCCTCCTCCAGCTCTGGCTCTGCTCTATCAGCCTCCTCCACCAATTGCACATCTGGCCTGATGTTCTCTGCCTGCTCTGTACCCAGATCTCCATCCACACTCAGGGGCTGCAGCTCAGTCCCTTCCATCTCTCCCCAGCAGTGCCCCACCGTACCACTACCCTCTCCATCCACTTTTTCAGGGTTAGGAGCTTCTGTCACCCCCTGCACCGCTGCCGTTTGCACCTCAACCCATCGTGGTACCTCCAATTCCAGTTGCTCTCCCTGCACCCAAAGCACATCGGCGGCACTGCCGCCCACTGGGAGCTCCACCTTCTGAGCTTTGAGGACTGCCTCCATATTTTCTCCTTCTCCTGGGAGCTGCACCTTTTCCCACTTCATCTTTCCCTGCACCCATCCTTCTCCCTCCACCCCCACCCGTGCCTGCTCGCCCATCTCTGTGCTGTCTCCCAGTGCCTCTTGTGGGCTCTCAGCCTCTTTTAGCACCTGCTGCTCCCCACCAGCACCCCTTCCCTGCACAGACAACACCCTTTCCATCTGCTCCAGGCTCTGCCCTGCTCCCTCCACGCTGTCTCCCTGGGCTGCCCCCTCCTCCTGAGCTCCTGCAGACGCACCAGCCTGTGTCCCGTCCCCAGCACGAAGCTCAGCTGCAGCTCGTCCCTCTCTCAGGTCTTCTTCCAACCCCTCGTGACTGATGTGGGTCTCTCGTGGGGCCGAGCCAGGTGGTCCTGTTTGAGGCTCAGCATCATCATGTGGGCAGTGAGCAGCATCTCCCGGTGCTTGCAGCTTCTGCGTGCTCAGAGCTGCTATTGCATCACTCATCTCTCTTAGCAAAGAGCCTTGGCCAGAAAACTGTTCCTCTTTCAGAAATTCGGGGAAGGGATCCTCTTCTACAGAGAGCAGTCGTGACGTGTTTGTGTCTGCTGCTGGCTTCTCCCAAACCCTGGAAAGAGCAGAAAATGGGGTGAGCACAGCAGTGAGTCAGAGCACTGAAGAGGAAGGAATTTTTGGCCTGGGGAGGGTGGAGGATGTGGGTGCAGCTCCTGGGGCCCAGGACTTACACGTGGTGGGTGCTCCTGCGCTTGGGCTCGCTGCCATGGTAGCCCAACCTGACGCCCATCTCGGAGCGGTGCTGCTCTGGGCTCATCTGTGGCAATGGGAGGAAAAGAGGAAAGAAAAACCTTGGCAGTGCGTATCCATTCGAAAAGATGCTCAGCTCTCCTGCTTCAGTTTCCAGATATTCCCACCCAAGATGTGGGGGTAGCAGCCCTGTATGCAACAACCCTTCCCAAGCACCCATGCAGCACAGTGCTGCTCTGCATGACATCCCAACATCCCCACTGTGCACACCTGCAGTACCTGCAGGGATGGCGGCGTCTCACCGGGCAGCTCTGCCTCCACTCCATCCCTGTAAGCACAGAGCACGGGGTCACAATGCAAACTGCATCCCTTCACCTCCTCCATCCCCTCCCCGGGGTCCTCTGCAGCCCTGGAAGCAGTGGTGGGCTCTGCAAAGCCCACCCACGACCTTTGCACCAGTGCTGGGAGGGCCCTATCAGCACAGTGCTGACCATCCTGACTTCCCAATACTTTATGTACCAAATCATACCACATCCCCACACCTTTCACACCATCCCAAAGCAAAACGATGGCTGAGGCCCATCCAGCTCGCTCCCCATCTGCTGCAACTCCCAGAAGGGAGCCAGGTGTGAGCAGAAGCCACTCACCGCGGTTCCTCTGCCCTCTGCTGAGCCCTGGCAGCCCGCAGGCACTCGTGGGTCTGCTGCAGCTGTGCATGGATGTGCTGCAGCTGCTCCTCCAGTGCCCGGTTGTTCTCCTCCAGCTGTCGGTTCTCAGCGCTGGCAGCTCGCTGTGTGCTGCTCAGACTGTGGCACTGTGCTTCCAGCTGCAGGGAGGTAGCGGGGTCACCTCCCACTCTAGGGCTGGGGAAGGATTTTCCCCAGGGCATTGGGTGGGAAACTCAGTTTATGTGCACCCAGGGAAGGAAGGACCATTGGGACGGAGGCAGAGAGCGAGCGATGGAGGTGCTACTTGATGAACTGCAGAGAGCATCCAGGTTCAGGTGTACAACACCAGGCCAAAGCCGGGAACGCAACGTAAAGAACTGCACCACCAGCATTTGGGGTCAGCATTTGGGGTCAGCTCACCTCCTCCTGTGCTGCAACCAAGCGCTGCACCTCCCTGTCTCTGGCATCCAACGCTCGCTGCAGCACCGCGCAGTGCAGGCGGCTCCGGGCTGTGCTCTGTGGTGGCAATGGGGACATCAGCACCCGGCTGGGTTTGGGGTGCTGGGTGCCTTGGGGGGGGGAGGGGAGGGGTGGATGGTTCCCCCACCTCCTGCTCCATTCGCTGCCGCTCCTCTTGGATCTGCTGCTCCAGGGCCTCGCAGAGCTGCTGCACCTCCTGGTTGTGCTCAGCCACGCGCCTGGGGGGGGGGGGGAAGGCTGGGAAGGTCAGACTGTGCCACGTGGATGTGGGTCTGGGGACCCTGCGTTGCCCACCAGACCCACAGACAGCCCAGAGGTTCCTTCCCCCAGCGGGGATTTATCCGTCACTTTGGCCATGGGTTGTGTGACTGCACAGGGAGCCCAACCCCAAACACGGGCACAGTGTGAATCCTCTGCCCGGGCTGTGGTGGAGGTGGGCGCACCACCCCGGCAGGGACTCACTTGTTGAGGGCCTCCTCCAAGGCCTCCTTCTTGCTCCGGGCTTCTTGGATGCGGTGCCTCATCTTGGCCAGGAAGTCCTCCAAGTTGCCCAGGAGTTGGGGCTCATCCTTCCGCAGCTTGGCCCAGAGCTGCCAGATCTCCTGCCTGCCAGGAGAGAGGAGCAGGGCAGCAAGAAAATATGGATCGTTTGGGGGGTCCCTATCACTGGGGATGTGTGGTCCTGGGGGTGGCCGTGCTCCTGCCCCTGGGACAAAGGCAGCTGCCCACATGGGCACCAAAGCGGGGGAAGCTCTGCCCTGTCCCATCCTGGGGGACACCCGGGGGTGCTCAGCCAGCTGCTCACTCTTCCCATCTGTCGTCCACTCCCAGCTGCTCCATGAAGGCTGCAAAGTGTTTCTTCTCCTCGCTGTCCGTCCCCTCCCACGTGGGGCTGGCGAGGACCAAGCAGCTCCTCCGTGACGCTGTTTTCCGCCGCCGATGCTCCTTGCTGACTTTTTGGGAACTCAGGAACTGCCCTGCAGAAACACAGCCCTCAGCACCCGGATCCCAGCGCTTCCCACCCCAGTGATCCATGGGCTCACAGCCGCAGCTGCTTTCGGGCTGCTGGGTGCCACCCAGAACACTGAGCGTTCCCATTGGGAAGCACTGTGTGCGTGGAGTCACCGTGCCGGCACTTACGGAGCCCAGCAGTGAACTCCTCAGTTCTCAGCTGCCCGGAGCCAGCAGCATCCATCCCATCAAAGAGCAGCTCCAGCTCCTCTGTGCTGCACGGGATAACCTCCTCCTGCAGCTTCTAAGAACAAACCACACAACCATAGGGCAGTTGGGTTGGAAGGAACCCTACAACCCCCCCCTACCCCCAGCGCCATCCCTTACCTGCATGTCTGCACGAGTGACGAACCCCTCCGTGTCCCCGCGCTGCTCCTGGACGACCTCCTGGACTCTCTGCATCACAGCTGCTGCCCACGGTGGCTCTTCGCCCGCATCCCTGCGGAGCTGCCGCCGCCGGCTGGACCCCATGCGCCGACCCCTGGAGCCCACGCGCTGCTCAGCCATGGCTCACAGTGGGGTCCTGCGGAGGGGAACCCATTAAATGACTCGGAAGGGTCCCGAGTGGGTTTGGCAATAGGAAAAGGGGCACTTCTCTCTGCCTGCACGCAGCCCGGTGCCCGGTGGGGATGGCACTGTGCTCCCACCCACCCTCAGCGCGGGGTCGTGGGGGTGATGCCGGCTCCGGGCAGCTCCAGGAGCTCCTCAGCATCACTGAACGTTCCTCCCCCAGCTTTCACAGCCCTGAGTCACCTCCTGTGACCTCGGGGAGGTTTCCATTCACACCCCCGCGTTCGCCCCCGGCTCAGCCCTCTCATCCTCATTGCTGTGAAGCGTGCCCAAATTGGGACAAGAAGTGGGAGAGGGGGAACTCCCCCTCCCCCACCCCCCCCCCACTGCCCCACCCCTCCTTTCGCAATGCTAAGCCCTCAGGTGGACTGGAAAGAAGAAATGGGCCAAAATGTCCCGTTCCACTCCTGTGCAGCACAATCCCATCCCACAGCACCACACAGACACGGGGGGGGGTGGGGGGGGAGGCTGTGAGGTCAGCAGAGCCCCAGAGAAGGCGGGGGGGGGGGGGGGCTGTACAGGATGTGGGTACCTCCATTCTGTGGTTCCAGCCCCTAAGAGAGCCAAAGCGGAAGCATTTGGGGGGGGATGGGGGAGGTTATGATGGGAGGAAACCCACTCAGTGCCTCCCGCTGCCCCACAGAGCGAGCTGAGCCCATCGCGTGCCATGAAATGGAGGCACCGAACACGGAAAGGCTGTAAAATAAATACCAAAGGGACTTAAAAACAGGCGGCTGTCTGAGATGCTTCCTGCTGAGGGGCAGCCAGGGGGTCACCGATACCAACAGCCCCACGGGTGCAGGGCCAGGCACCAACCCTGCCTCCCTAACACCAAAACCCCCTTCACATCCCCATTTCTCTATTAGCGTGAGCCCCCCCTTGAGCAAGGCTTACCTCCTCCACGTGCTCTCAGTTTTGGGGTGCTGCTGCTTTGGCTGCACCGTGGGGACCATCAGCCCCACTCAGACTGCATTGCTGCTGCGCACCTCCCGGCCCCACACCGTCATTCTCTCTCTTACTCAAGGCAGCCCTTCCGCTTTGGGGTTGCACTCAACTGCCGGTGTGCACACGTTTCCTGTTTGCAGCACCACAGAGGGCTCAGCCACGGACCCCAACCCAGCCGGACCCACAGCAGAAGCCCCCATTCCTGTCCTCATTGGCAGCAGCCACATTAAAGAGGCTCCATCCCACAGCTGGACACCCCAAACCCATCACCCAGAGGTGTCACAGCTCCTTCCCCGCCGGCCCCATAGAAACTACAGCTCCGTGGGTGCTGTGCCCCTAAAGCAGCCCCCAGCCCACACATATATTCCCCCCCCCCCCCCCCCCTCCCAGTGCACCCCACAGCAGTTATTCCCATTAACAGCCACCCGTTCCCTTCCATGAGACGAGTGTTTATTCAGTTACACACACAGACAAACAGGTTATTTCCCCTTCCAAGAAGCCCCAAATAGCATTCTCATAAATAAACACGTAGTGCTGGGCACTTGCCAGCATCTCCGACAGCAAAGTGCATCACGGGATGAGCTGGGAGCAGCGCCCACCTCCTCTGCCTGGGACCACCCTGTGCCGCTTCGAGTCCCAGCACAGAGGGGCAGGAGGGGAACCCAGTGAAAGTGCTGAGACCCAACAGCGTGGAGAGCCTCGAGAGCAGGGCTGCATCCTACAGGACACCCCTGGGTCACAGAGACAACAGCAGCTGCTCTGCAGAGCCAGGCCGGGGTCCTCTCCCCCAGCCCCAAAGCAGGAAACAGTCCAGGAGAGGGCTGTCACTTCTTCCAGCTGCTGCTGAGCAGCGCTCCGCCCCTGGAGCAGCCTGGCAGTGCCAAGCAGCAGCAGCTCTCCATCCAGCTTAGTGTCAGCATTGAATGAGGCACAGCGAGCCAACGCCACACCAGGAACACAGCCAGCCATGGGTCAGCAGAGCCCGGAGCAGCCCAGAGCCTCCCGAGCAGTGCTGGCCCCACGGGGCACCTCCAGCACATTTGTCACCGCTCTGTGACAAATGCATCGCTGAGTCACTGGGAGCAGCTCCACGCAGGGCTCACACCCAGCTGTGATCCACACCAGTGAGGCTCTGAGGGTTCTGGAGCTGCTCCATGCAGGGCAGCAGACGGTGACGGACCACAGCCGGGCACCAGGATGCTGCAGGGACGGTGCTGGGCCACAGCAACACGGGGCAGGGGACACCCTCAGCCCCACCTGCCCCATTCCAGTCCTCCTCAGTCCCTTCCGTGGTCTTCAGCGTGGGCTCTTCCTATACATTGCACAGTGTGGGCCCCTCAGGACCCCAGAGCTACTCATAAATAGGGAACTACAGACTCGGCATTGCTTCGTACAGACAGCTTAGACAGTACAGGGCAGGGAAAGAGCCACGGCGCCCCCAGGGCACGTCAGCATCAGCACCCATCCTCAGCAGCAGCAGTCACAGCTTGGGCTTATCGTGGACAACTCTTCTCTTGGAGCCGTAGAAGTCTGCAGGGCAGGAAGAGAAGTTGGGACGCGTCAGGAGCAGAAGGGGAGGGCTGTTCCCAGGGCAGCACCGCAACCCCAGCCAGGTGTGCTCACACCTCCAAAGCTTCACACCCTCACGGGGCCCTGCAGGGCTCCATCCCACCACCACAACTCCCCCGCTGAGCCCAAGGACTTCTGGCCACGGGGACTGAACTGTTCTGGGGCGTTTTTTTTGCCTATGGGACATCCGTGTCTGGTCCTGCTGCCCACCCTCCAGCCAGTCTGCAGCCTCTCCCCTCAAAAGATGGTATGCACGAAGGGTGGTCCCACGGCCACAAACCACCTCAAGCACTCAGCCCCTTCCACGGCACCACCAACGGCACCCAGAGGGACACCACACCTCCACCACTCACCTTTGATGGTGGTCTGCCCGCGTTTCAAGCGCTGGGGAGAACCGACCCCGGAGAGCTCTGAGCTCTGCTGGGCTGCCCCACGATGAGCCCCACCGACACCATCCCTGGGGGGGACCCGGCGGGGCGCTGAGCTCCCATTGTCACCGCCGCTGGTGGCCTTGGCCAGGCTGAAGGCCTCCCAGGGGGGCTGCTCGGCCAGCAGGACCCTCTCCCACTTGAAGTGCCCTTCCAGGGGCGTCTCGGTCTCGAAGTTGAAGTTCCAGCGCCGCTGAGCTTCTTCCAGCTGCTGCCTCAACAGCTGCTCAAAGTCGTTCTGGATCTGCTCGTGGTCTACGGGGCCGAAGAGGTTCCTGCACGCTTTGCTGCTGCACGGCATCGGGCCGGCCCTGCTCTGCGACAGCGGCATTGCGGCTGCAGGGAGAGGGACACAGAGGGGGATGTGAGCCCAGGGCAGTGAGTGGGGCAGAGCTGTGCACAGAACGGGACCCGCCAGCACTCCTGGGCTCACACAGAGGGGCGTTAATGGCCTTGGCCATAGGGCCATAGGGCAGAGCACGAGTGAGGGCGGCACGGGGGCAGGTGAAGCAATGAGGATGTTGTTTTCCTGGTTGGTTTGTTCATCTGAAGAACGCAGCCCAGCAGCCCGCTGAGCACCTCCTCGTCTGCAAGGAGCCGTTGGGCAACCGGGGGGGGGGGGGGGGGGGGGGGGAAGAACTGTTGGTTTTCTTTCAAATCAATGCCAACAGCTTTGACTTCCATGGGAGCGTGAGGGCGCTCCGTCCAAAGCACGCGTGGGGCAGAGGGACCCCCATAGGGTGAGCGGTTATCAGAGCAAAGCCGGGATGGGATGCGATGCTTTTGGAGCAGCCAGAAACGCATTCGTGGGGCGGGGGGGGGGAAATACCCGCATCCCTTCGCGGTGTGAGGGCGGTGCTGGAAAGGGGCGCGGCAGCTTTCGTCATCTCCCCCCCCCCACCCAAAGCTGGGATCACCACAGGTGCGCACCCCCACCCCGCCCCGCCGCCCCTCCCTCCGTAGGGACCGCTCTGCCCCTCATCGCCCCCCCCCGGAGATGGATCGCCCACACCGCGCGTAAAAATAGCCGCTTCCTATCAGCGGGGTGAGCTCAGCGCCAGGCAAGTCCCAGCATGTCCCGGCGGCCGCGGCAGGTGGGGGGGGGGCGGGGGGTGACGGACCCGTCCCGGCCCCGCACGGAGCGCTCAGCGCAGCCCCGCACACGGGAGGAGCGGAGCGGCGCCCCGCAGCGCTCAGCTGTCAAAGCGCTGCGGGAGGAACCGCCGCACCGCACCGCACCGCTGCCGCTCCCGGAGGGACCGCACAGCGCACAGCGCGGGGACGGAGCGGCTCGGAGGGATGGAGGCTCCGAACGGCGCCCCGCGGACAGCGGCGGGGAACGCAGCCCGGCACCCAAACCCGACTGCGGTGCCCCACAGCCGACCCGACCCGACCCGGCACCGCCCACAGCTCCCGCAGCACCGGAGCGGACACAGCAGCCCATGGCAGCCTATCACCCCCCCTCCCCCCCCCCATCACCCCCTCTTTCCCCTCCCCGTCACCCACCCTTTCCCATCGCCCCGCCGTTGCTGTAGCGCAGTCGCTCTCCGACCCCCGCACGGCACACCCGCACTCACCCCGCGCTCCGCGTCACTCTGCGGTTCCCGGAGCCGCACTCCGCCCTTTATAGCGGGGCAGGGAGGGGCCTCACGGCGTCGCCCGGGATTTCCCCCCCGCCGCGCCCCGCCCGCACGGCAGCTCTTATCGCGGGGGGGGTTCGGCGATTCCCATCCCCCGGTGTGGGACCCCCCCATCATCGGGGCTGCAGGGACCCCCATATGGAAGGCGAGGCGTCGCCTCCAGCGCGATGGGGGAACCCCACCCGCTCCAAGGGATGCGGGAGGGCGCGCAGTGACCTTCAGTGCGGCTTTGCTGTGATTGGGGACCCCGCACCCCATCGCGGCCCCTCCTGGGGCACCGCAGTGCAGAATTTCCGTGGGATGCTGCAATCACGGGGAGCCCCGGGGGGGTCACGGGGGTTGTGGGGGGGTCCGGCTCCGGGTGATGCTCCCCGGGCTCAGCCCCGGCCCTGCAGGGCCATCCCCGGGCGTTCCTATGGGAGTTTTGCCCCGGGGTGGGCTCTGCTCTGCCAGCGGACCCCCCAAGCGGTGAAGCGGGCCGGGGAGCACCCGTTGGCCTGAGCTCAGCAAGCAGCAGGAACAAGCCTGTGCATGTCCTGCATGCAGCAAGCTGGGTACTGCCTGTAGGGACGTGTAGCCCCACTGCAAAGTGCCCCCCCAGCCTGCAGCAGGGAAGGTCTGAGCCCAGCACAGCTCCCACAGGGTTACAACAGAGGGTGCTCAGCCCCACACTGCTCCGCTGTGCCCCACAGCCCCAGGGTTTGTGACCTCAGGCTCAGCTCGGTGGGCTGCATGGGGGTCGGGTGCTGCGGCACCGCTCAGCACAGTGCAAACTGCCCCGGCACGATGACTGGGGCAGTGAGGGTGCAAACACAGTGCTTGGGGTGCAAGGAGATGGCAGCGTGATGGCAGGCAATGCTCTACTCAAGTGAAAGCACTTCTGCAGGGCGGTGGGCACCTTTGCAGCAGGGGGGGCTGCGGCTGAGCCCTGCTGGCAGTGGGACCCTCCGTGTGCAAAGCCCCCGTGCATCTGTTTCCAGGCTGGACCAACAGCTGCCTCGGCCCCAGCAGATAGAGGATATGTTTGGACATGTTTGGCTGCAGGCAGCTCCGTCACACAGCAGTGTTTTCCAGCATCGGTTCCTCCTGCAGCACCCGGCCAGGCCAAGGAGGTTGCTTTGGGGTTGGCTCCCTCCGGATGGGCAGTGTGGGATGGGATGGGGAGGAAAGGACCCTGCAAGCATTTGGGGAATGCAAAAGCATCCAAAATTAATACTGCATGTTGCACAAAATCCATGCTGGCCATCCGGGGGCTGGAGCTGAGCGCTGCTGAATCTCCAGGGGGTGATGGGCACAACAGACTCAACCCGTGCTCCTGCTCTGCACACACTGAGAGGGGAAAGGGAGCGCTGGCGCAGCCCTGCCTCACAGGCAGTTGTTGCTATTGCATTCCCATGGGAAGGATTTTTTGCAGGAGCAGCTCCCACCAATCTCCTCTCATCTCCTCACCAACTGCTCGCGTTGCAGTTTGCTGCTCCCCTCCCTCTGGATGTGATGAAGGTGCTGCTGCTGCTGTCCGGGGCTCTGGGAAGGAGAAGTGTGTACCAAGAGGATGCTCACTGCTTCAGTGAGATCTTCTAAATAAAACCCTCTGACATATCAAAGAGAGAATGAGGCTGTCAGAGCTGGCAGCTTTTTGAAGCAGATGGAGGAGTGCGATCTGCAGTGATGACTGCTGATGCAAGAGTGAGAGTGCTGCAGGGAGGCGAGAATGAAGCAGAGTGATGTGAGATGAATGTATATCAGTTTGGCTGCTGCCAGTCCTCCAAGTTACATTTGGAGGGGCACATCCCAGGGTGAGGCAGCACATGGCGGGCGTCCTTTGTGGTGTCCATGGGGCTGGGGTGGGGTTGGGATGGAGATGGAGTGGGGTTGGGGATGAGATGGGGATGGGATGGGATGGGATGGGGTTGAGATGGGGATGGAATGGGGGTTGGGTTGGGGATGGGATGGGGTTGGGTTGGGGATGAAGTTGGGATGGGGTGGGGTTGAGACGAGGGTGGAATGGGGGTTGGGTTGGGGATGGGATGAGATGGCGTTGGGATGGGGATGGGATGAAGTTGGGATGGGGTTGGGCTGGGGATGGGATGGGATGAGGTTGGGTTGAGATGCTGTTGTGGAACCAATGTGCAGAGGAAATGGGAAGTGGAAGAGGAACGGCATTGGGGTCTGGGTCAGGCAGCGCGTGGTAAAGTCTGCAGTGGCATCATCAGCAAAAAGGGGAAAAAAAAGTGTGATTAATGCGGAAGGTGGTGCAGGAACTAAGGAAAAGCCCAAAGGTGACTCACAACATTCAATCCTGTGGTAGGAAGAGGTCGGACTGGGGGCCAGGCAGGACGAGAACCGGGAGCCGTGCTGGGGACGGTGCTTCCTTCTCCCCTCCAGGTGCAGCCCCACATTCGAGCTGCCACCCCCGTCCCATCCTCACCCACTGCGAGGGCTGTCCCCAACCTCCATGACATCGCTGTGGGGGAATCCCTCCTTGTGATTTGCTTGGAAAACAGATCCTAAGGGCTGATGGCAAAAGCGATATACTAAATGAATGCAAATCTCCCAAGTTCAAAGCATCCCCCTTCTAAGGCACTTAAAGCAGACAGGATGTGCTATCAGGGCTGGGAAAATCCTTTGGGAGCGTTTCCTCTCCCCAGGTAGGTCCCAGGGCAGAGGAAGCGGCCTCAGACACGTATGCAAACATTATTCACAGCAGGCAGGGAGCTGTGAGTCAGCCCGTGCTCAGCAGCAGTGGAGGAGCGTGCCTGGGCAAAGTTCCTCTGACATTGAGTTTCACTGCTGGGGATGCAGTGAGCAGCACCCGGTGCTGGGGGATGGATGGAGGCTGCAGGGGAACGGGAATGGTGTGAGCTGGGGGACGGAATGGGGCTTTGGGCCCTTTGGCACCGTGGAGTCACACATCCTGAGCCCATAGCAAAGAACGGTGTGCCAAGAAACCTCCTGGTGGGTTGGGTTGCTGAAGTGCAGTCCGTGCTCTGGACTGCTTTACGTGGACTCACATGGGAGAGTTTGCTAAAGGCAGAGCACAGAATGTCACTGATAGACCACCAAACCCAGCGGTGACGGCAGGAACTGAGCAGAGCTCCTGGCCCAGTGCGCTGCTTCGCAGTCTGGTGGTGCTGGGAGGTGCACTGAGACACGGATTGATGGGAAACACAGCGCTCCCATTGGATGGATCCACGTAGAGGGAAGAAGCAGAAGGGCTCAGGCAGATGGACCCCTGTGTGCCACCCGGGCTGATGGAGGCGATGACACACTGCTGCTCTTCAAGGCACCACGAACTCAATCTCTACAAAAGCCTCAATTTCTGCCCAAGCCAACCTGATAATGAGGGGGCTGAGATCACCGCGTCCGTTCTTTGGCAGTTTTTCCATGCCTCAATACAAAGCCCCTTTGACTTTGTGCTCCCAGCAAAGGGCCCTTCTGCCCCAGAGCCCTCCAGCCCTGCGCCGGCTCTGTGACACGGAGCACACGGCCCTGGCACTGCCGTCCTGCAAGGCACAGCACCCCGAGCACCGGCTGGGGCTGAGTCCATCCCCCATGGGGCACAAAGCAAACCGTCCCCTCACTGCTGGGAACACCCCGAGGAGGTGTGAAACCGCCCGGCTCTGAGAAGCAGAGCTCCACGTTCACTTAAAGTGCATCACTTCGGATAGGTGCGGGATGCTCCGATGGGGACCACGGCACGAAGCGACGCCGGGAGTATCCGGGCGCTGAAAGCCCTCCTCAGCAGGATTCAGATCCGTAAGGGTTTTGTTATCTCTGCTAACAAGCCTTTTTCTTTCGAGGGGGGGACGTGAAGGCTCTTAATGAAACGCTCACGCTCCAGCAGCAGCCTAAATGAGCCCCAGTGTTCGGCTGAATGGCGTTTATATCCCGGCGAAGGCTGTTTTCCCATCAGCTCTTTGAAGTGCCCAATTAAGTGATTTTATAACTAATAGGATTTTCCCAGGAAAGAAAGACAAGAATGACAAAACGCTGAATGCTTGATTAACTCTGCCCCTAAAAGAACTTGGATCGTGTTAATTGACTGTTTCCCTGCCGTATACAGCCCTTGTTTGCTCCATTTATGAAGGCATTTTGATGAGCCACCGGACCCAGCAGAGTGGAAATAGAGTCCCAACGAGCACAAATTGCAGATGAAGCAGTCCCTAAAACAAGGCTTCATACTGGAAATATTCCTGGAGCCGAGCTATGAATTGTTCTCTTCATTCAGCCCCTCACTCATTTTCATCCAAGATTGTTTTTAGCCCCATTCATAGTCATTAACGTAATTGCTCCACTGACTTTCCATGAGCGGCTCGGGAGCTTTGCGCTGTTATTTTTTGCAGCTGGCAGCAAAGGGGCTCATTGTTCCTTGTGGTTCTGTACCTGGCTGTGTGTTTGGGTGGTTATTTGCTGGCTGCTCGCTGGGTGCCAAATTCCCATCAGATGAGGAGGACTCCGTGGATGGGGAGGACTCCACTGCCACCAGCAGAGCCTGGTGCTGCCAGGAGGGCTGAAGCATAGATCTGCACGCACAGCTCTGGGCCCTTTTAGCTCCCTTTTACCTTCTTGCAAACCTCCTTGGAAAGGGAAAGATCGATCCAGAAGGTTCACAGCTTCCCGTCTCAGTGCAGCCCTTCCTGGGAGAAGCTTCCCATTGGGGTGGCAGCAGGTAGAGGAGGATGGGGACTGCTCCGACCCCACCCGTCTGCATGTGAGCATTCCTTACAGGCATCCAGAGGCATGGAGCGTGGGTTGGTGGTGCAGTGGGAAGCTGATGACCCACGTCACCTTCTCCCAGCAGACAACGCGCACACACAGCACTGCTGATGGAGGCTGCCTTTCTGCACCAGCCGTGGGTTTGCCTGAAGCCCACCGGGAGCACAATCTGGCCCTTTACAACCACGCGTGTTCCTACGGAGGGCAGCTGAGTAACGCTTGCTCACAGTGCCTGCCTGCAGAGCCCTGGCCCAGCACAGCTCCCTCAGCCCAAAGCGATCAGACGGGAGCAGCACAGGAGCAGCGGCTGCACTCATCACGCCCTGACTGTGCCCACGCGGAGCCCCGACGCCCGGCTCTGCAGGCCGTGTATCAGCCCACTTCAGCAGCGCCTCGCCGTGTGTCAGCATCTCCTCACTGTGCCACACGTTTCAGTGCAGGCAGGCAGACTGCACAGCTGCTGCAGAGCCCGGATGGAGCAGGACTTGTGAGCACAACATCCTGCAGAGCCACGAGCAGCAGTGTGACAGCTGCCAAGGAGAGGCTCAGTTACACTTTCCTTTTCACATGTCAGTCCCTCCCAGCAGCAGTTCACCCCGGTCTGTGCCCCCAGTGGTGCTGATAGGAGTGAGGTGGAGCATTGCCCAGCCCCGCCAGAGGAGGACGAGAGCTGAGGGTTTCCTTGTACCCATATAAACCCTTTTCCTTCTGGTTTCCTGTCTAGTTTCTCTGCCTTGTCTATGAGAATCCATATGGAGCCCAGGAAAGGAGATTTGCTGGATTTGGAGGTGCTGTCAGCAGTGAAGCAGTGCCCCATGCTTCACCCACCAGCAGTGACTCTTTGCAGAACCCTCCCTGTCCTCCTGTAAGAAAAGTGAGTTTTGTAGGACCAGAAGATTTCCAGACAACCAACTGTAACATGCAAGAAAAAGAGCAGGAGGGAGAGAAAAGAGGTGATGAAACAGGAGGCATGAAAACCTGACAGTGTCCGTAGAATTGGCCAAAAACCTCTTCACCAGTTCATGTCCAATCTCGCAGTGCAGCTGGTGAGCCCTCAGCCAGGAGCTCCTGGGCAGGAATTGTAACCTGGCCATCAGAATGAACGTTGGCAGGAGCAGCAGCACACCGCACCTGAACCCTATCTTCAGCTGTGGCAACCTCCTCCCAGAAAGCTTAGAGTAGTCACGCATGAAAAGCCCATCAATTCCCCGCTCACCAGCAGCAGGAAGAGCAGCGTTCAGGCCAGGCTGCAGCCTGTGCGAGCAGCAGAGATAAAGCTCCTCACTCACAGCTGGTGGCGGCGATCTCCCAGCCAGCAAGAACGTGGCACCAGGGTGACAGGGTGCCCCACCCTGATACTGCTGCTCCACCCTGATACTGCTGCTCACCGAAGGCATTGGCACGGACAAGGATGGAGGTGCAATGCTGCTCCGCTGCTGGCAGTGCTGAGTGCCCAGAGGAGGAACGTGTGGCTCTGGTTGTCGTGGGATGAATCCCAGCAGCACAGGGAGGGGACGGCGCTGAAAGCTGAACGTGGCTGCGGAGGATGGATGGTCCCCTGGTTGGATTTCCTCCCTAAAAGCAAGCAACCAAAAACAGACAGCTACAATTGCTTTGAGGACCAAGCAGGGTCGAGTCAGTGTGAAGATTTGTTCAACTAATAGTTATGGCAGCTTCTGAATTATTAAATAATAGACGAATGAATCACTTGGGAACATGGTGTTCTCATTGCACAGGCTATCTGATGTTTGCCTGGATCTGCTGTTTATTGCAGCCCATGTTTGTTTGACCAGCAACAGAACATAACCAACAGCAGTGCCAGGCAACACAGGAGAACAGCCTGGGTGAAACTTCACAACTGAAATACCCAAACAGCATTTCTGGGAAGTCAGGAGGGTTCCTACAAAGGCCAGCACAGCTGAGATGCTCATTGGGTTCACCAAATCAAAGTACAAAATGCACTTGGCTCACCGCAACGCAACCCATATGAGCTGGGTGTAAGCATGGAGCACAGCCCTGCTGTGAGCAGCACCGGTGTGCAGCTGCTGGCCGTGAGGCAGCACAAGGAAAGGAACCCCTCCATGAGAGGAGCAGCTGAGAGCTGCGGCTGTGCAGCCCCGGGGAACAGAAGGCTGTGGGGAGAGCTGAGAGCGGCCTTTGGTGCCTAAAGGAGAGGGTTCTGCAGTCCAACCTGAGCTGGCAGAACTGCGCTTCTCCCCTTTTGTTTGTGTGAGAGGCTGTCGCTGTAGCTGTGTACCCCAGCGGGACGCCTCGTGACCGCTTTGAGGACACGGCGTCTGCGGTGCGATACGAATGTGGGCGTGGGGACAGTGACCAAAGCCTGCAGAAATGGAAGGAAATGGGGCAACCTGGAACCCTACGTCACGGGGTGACGAGGCGCTGTGACAGCCCGTGGCCGCACGGGGACAGCAGCGCTCCGCTCAGGAACCGCCCGGAGAGGAAAGAGGCACCCCTGGCATTGGGAGGTCAGCAATTAACCTCCCGGTTAATTTAATATCAAAGTAGATCTATGGTTATTATTAAGTGATCTCCACCACACTGTTACCCTGTTACAGAAGGGAACTGGAAGGTTGCAATCCCAGAATGCAGCCTTGCATTAGAAATGACATTTGCCACGTAAGCCCTATGAGGACTGCTCTCCTTTCCAAGTTCCCCATCTCACTTTAGAAGTTGCTGATTTTGTTTCCAATCTAAACCCCTCCCATCAGACAAAAGCAGTGCTGTGCTCTATGGAAACCGCCCTCTCCGTGTATGTATGGAGCAGCAGTTCTGATCCAACTTCCTCATTCAAGCGAGTAAGACGTGAAGTCAGCAACCTGAAACTGACATATTTCCAGTTCTGCCATCCCTTGTGTGCAAAACTCACAACCTGCTGCTCCAGAGCGTGCACTGCCTGGAGTGCTTCACAGTGCTTTGCCTCCTTTCCCCTCAGCTCTGGAAAATACTGAAGGACACCAGCAGAGACGAACTGCCAGGCAATGGGAGCTTCGACCCGTCCACAGATCAAACCCTGGGAGAAGCACACGTTAAAGAAGGGAACACAGCTGTGTGAGACACACCATACCATCCCAGCCCTTTGCTGGACATCTAACACAGATATCCCCCCAAGGAGATGGGCTGCCAACGTTCTGGGAGCGAACCTGATCCGAACCAGCGGCTGTTTGTCTTCGGGGCGTGAGCAGCACCAGCAGCGGGAGCAGCCCGACCTCTGCCGGGAGCGCACAGCACGCACTGCAGCGCAGAGCCGGCCGCCCCCGTGTGCTCCGGCTGCCACAGCTCCTACCGCCCTGCAGAGAAGGGAACCAACCCACACACCCCCTGAGCTGTGCCAGGGCTGCAGGTCAGGCTTAAACATCCACCATGAGACGCAGCAGTCGTTTTCCACCACCAGCACAGCCCTGCGTAGCGGGATCAATATATAACGTTAAACTCCTTACAAAGCCCAACACACACACATTAATTCTTAAGGTCGGCATAACCCACGCCTTCCCTGCCTCTTTGTGGACACAACGCTGCTCCTGCAGCAAACCTCCCAGATAAGAGAACTAAATAGCTGCAAAAAAACACCTTCTGTCAGCAGCCGAGGTCTCCCTGATGCCACTGACAGCCATCAGTTGTGTACCACACATACATAACAGGACCTCCTCCTGTCACAGCTGTGCACTGCAGCCTGCTGCCATTTCACCCCCAGCTGCACAGCAGGGCTGGTAGGTGAGATGGATTTAATCCAGGTGCACACAGTGAGAACCGATGG
The DNA here is from genome assembly GCF_016699485.2 of Gallus gallus. Lineage (NCBI taxonomy): Eukaryota > Metazoa > Chordata > Aves > Galliformes > Phasianidae > Gallus > Gallus gallus. The sequence goes on along the minus strand of NC_052557.1, from coordinate 1,626,964 downwards.
ATACAGGGAAGCTGCCATGCTGTGTGGGAGCTCTCTCACACTTCAGCCACGCCATGGTTTTACACTTCAATTGAAGCCTTCACGCAAAGCTTACAGATCAGCACTGTCAAAACTGCTATTACAAACACCTCAAAGCATCACCAACCCACATCTTGGATGCAAAAAGAACCATCTTCCAAACCTCCAGCTGGTTCTGAGCACAGCTCAGCCTTCATCTAGAGGCCAAGCTGGCATTTCCTTCTTTCACCCAGGCTGGTTCTTATACATGCACTGGCAACAAGACACCCTGTCCCAGAGAGGTGAGCTGGTATGGAACAAAGCTGCAGGTAGGCAGCTTCAAGGGAAGAGAAGATGGTGACCTGTCTCTTACACTGCAGCATCATTTAAACACTTCTCTGTTACAGTGTTACACTGATATGTGAGTGTAAGCTCCCTCCACTGGATCCAAACCACACCCTAAGGTTCAGCTGTGCGTTCTGTAGCAATGTATGTAGCAGGCACTCAGTTAAACACTGAACAACAAGTTGTAACCAAAACTTTAATCCCAAGGATCTCACAAAAGACATTTTACAAGTGACATGAAAATTCTTGTACAGTAAAGAAATGTTTAATTCACAACTTTTACAATGTACCATTACACAGTCAACACATCCACTCCAGTTGTCAGTTCTGCTGTGTATTTGGTCTATTCAGAAGTCCTGGAATAGATGGTCAAGCTAGATCTATTTAAGCACTCTAGTCACATGAAGTACAAAATTAACTGACCCTACAAGCTATAAAATTGTATATCATAATACAAAGGAGCTCTGTTCCAGGTAATCCAAGTCAGAACTACAGCTGTGGGTAACAGCAGCTTGCTCGTTCCCTTTCACACCGCTGGCTCAATGTGACTGCTGGTACTGCACTATGCAGCACCTACACCTTTCCTGCACCACCACCACTCACAGCCACCACTCTGCAACAAACAACTTTGCTGCACACTCCCCCCCAGGCTGAACCCCAGCAATCACATACTGCACAATGTCAAGATCAGAAACATTATCTATGCAAGACAAACTGGTAACCATTCAACACAAACAATTAAGTGTAAGGGTACATTGTAAAAAGTGATTAATATTACAATTCATATGATCTGCTTAGAACCATATACAGATTCACATCTTTACATTTGCCACCTGTTACAAGATACAAGGAACAAAGCAAGTTCAACAGCTAAAACATTTTAAAAATGCACCAAGCTTTATGAAATTCCAAAACAAAACAATGTTCTGTACATACTCCCCGTACTCAGATCTAACGACTTCCTGTACACAGCTCCTTCTCAAAGTCTTATTTCCTCTCATTTGACCTGGAGCGACTGGAAGAAGAAGAACCAACCACACATTAGTTTGAGTGTTAAGGGCAGCACGTTCTGCTTCAAACCTCCCAGCCCAACCCAGCACATGGTAGGTAAGCATTTTACAACGCTGTTCCAATTATTAAAATAGCATTTAATTCCAAGGTAAATGCCCTCACAAGAGGCTTAAGATTGCTCTCCCCCACAGCACGTCTCAGTATTACTAAGAATGCTGAGCTACCTACCTGCGAGACCTGGAAAAGGAACGAGAAGGCTTATGGTTCCTCTCCCGTGAGAGTGATCTCTCTCTTCTTCTGTCTCTGGAGAGGGACCTGTTAGAGATGGCAGCACAACAGGATTGTTAACACCAGAACGAAGCTGAACTCGTTAAGATTACATGGCTACCTCAAGAGATTGCCTTTAGGACATTAAGGTTTCAACAGGGGAAAACCTTTCCAAGGCTATGAGAATAACCAGCTTGTGCCATCCAACACAAACCACGCTGATGTAAACAGGTTATGCTTTTCTCCACAGCAGATTAAATCTGCCCAGTCAGTACCAAGTAACTACCTCAGCTAACTCACAGCATCAATATATACTTAAGCACCCTTTACTACACCTTATGCAATGCTACAGAAAGAGTCACACAAACCAGCTGTGCCTTCACTACCTATCACACTGCAGCAGGTCAGAGCTGGACACGCTCACTGGGCGCTCTGCTCCTCATCACCTGTATCTGCAGCACAGCATCTGAAAGAACTGGAAGGGACTCTGGACAGCTGTGTAACATCACGTATATAAAGAGTGAAGTAAGAAGTTTTCAAATGATAACTGCAGAATCTCCTGTAGCTGAGTAAGGTCAAGCAAATCCATTCCTCCAGTGTGCTGAGTTACAATGCTTATCAGGGAACCTATGCACAGATACAACCCCAACGTGAATCCACTCGTTTCTTTCCACACATCAGACAAAGCAGCCCATGTTTAGTAACAGATCTGCACGTACCTGCTGCGGCTACGAGAAAAGCTTCTCCTTCGCGGTGATCTAGAACCAGAAAGACAATGTGAGGCTTTTTATCAATCCTTCCAGCATTAACGGGGTGAGGCATTTCCCAACTTGTCAAACTCACTGTTGGGCCCTGGGAACGTGCCAAGAATAACTGGCATCCATCATCCAGTAAAAGGCATGGAAAGATTAGGCAATAAACAAAGCTCGGTGTGAACAGCACATTTCCAATCACCGTTTCACTTATAACTAAGAATGCTTCATAGCAGAGTTGTCCAATGCAACACTTCCATTTCAACTAAATACACTGCCCAAAACACCACACCAAAGTCCCACAAGTGGTTCCAAAAAATAGCACAGACCAAATGTTTTGGAACCCATGCAAGCCAAAAAGGTCCATGACAAGACATAAAGAGATATCAAGTGGAAAAAAGTGAAAATGCGCTCAGTGTAAATATTGACAACGCCATTAAGTGCTACATTAGAACTGCATATTTGTGATTGTCATTCTTAATGCCATAGTGTGTTTAGACTACTTTAAAAAGTAAATAACCTTAGCTCGGCCCAGTTCATCCCAAAAAGTAATTGTTTTAAGTTCTGAAAACTGTTAGTAAAACCGTTTAAAGGTGATAGGATTTTTTTTTTTTTTTGCAAGGAAAAGCTAAGTTTGTTAGAGCTTCATTACAATTTAGTTTGGCATCTCACATGCAAATAGACTTGTTTGTACGTTATTTACAGTCAGACTTTCCATATCACCCTTAAAAGTTTCCTCAAGCAACATAGGTACGTTACCATTCAATTATGCACAGCCAGCCTTTGATTGAGAAAAGTAATTACTTATAAGCCGCTTACTCCTTATTTTAACCAGCAGTAAACTGTATAAGCAGGAAAAACTTACTAGTTTTTGGTTTCAACAAGCTAGAAATGGTGAGGTGAGGCTGCCGGACTGACTGCCAAGAAGAATTTGCTGAAAAGGTTTTGCCAGATGTTGCGTTGTATTTAGTTGGTTGGCGAAGGGGGTGTTGTGGATTTTTCCTGCTTTTTTGTTAGCCGAAGGCTGCTGCTGTAGTTGTTGTGAAGACATTTGGTAAATAAACAGCTGAGCTGATTGGCCGGGAATGTGTGGGCGGTCGAGGTGGCTGCTGCCGATTTGGTTAAGGTTGGAGAGAAGGCTGAGAGAAAACAGCATGCTCGGGAACCAAAGGGCGGTGCAACCTGACGACTGGCCATGCCTGGGTCATGTGAAACGACACCAGCCAAGCTGAATGGGGCGCGCTGGTCACATGACGCTGAAAGGGCTAGTTGGCTGGCTAATGCAGACTCAGAGGGTGGTGAGAAGAGACATGATGGTGACTCTGTAACGGGTTCATTTTTATTAATAGATGGACCAAAAAGCATAAAAAAAATGAAAAACAAGCCATCAGTACAACCATCTATTAGCTAACAAATACTCCTAATGTGTTATTTTTCAACAGCAAAAGGGTAAGCTTGAAACCCTGACTCATGAGGACTTCACTCACCTGCAACAGGTAAATTCAGTCCTGCAAAAACCACGCTGCAGAATTAAGCACCAGACAAGCTAGTCTGGGACCAAGAACGTGTCAGTTACCAAAAACGCTGCTACATTCTAGAGCTGGGTTTGCAAATCTCAAGGGACAGAATTGCCACACGATGCTTTAATTTCAAACCGACGCTAAAGTGTAAAGGTTCTAGATGTTCAGAGCAACTGTTACTCCATCTATTACTAAACAGCTGCCTACTTATTAAGTATTTAAACTGCACAAACAAAGCGGGGAAACACATCTGCATGAAAATGCTTAGCTGCTGTATGTCATGTTTTGCCATTATGGAATAAAGGAAAGGAACAACCTAAGTTGAAGTATGGGGAAGAAAGGGAAAATGTGACTAGAAGATGAGCAGATTTTAAGAGGAACGAGGATAAATCCAGGACAGAGGGCGCTGACTACCAACTTGCATAGTGACCTAAGGACAAAAGCCAACATTCAACACAATTTATGTTCACCTCCATTTTTTTTTTTTTGCCTTTTTTCTTTCTCCTTTCTTTTTAAAGCATTTGGAATCTCCGAATTGTGATCAAATAGATGAATGTTATCAACATGCTTTTAAAAAGCCTGCTCCTATGATGCTAAGTGCCAAGAGCTCTACAAGTGTACTTCAACCTCAGGTACCTGCGGCGAGGAGGAGGACTCCTTCTGCGGTAGTCATCTCGAGGGCGCCGGCCCCAGGAGGGAGGTGGGCCGCGGTTCCGACTCCGTTTTTCACCATTGGAGAGCTCAACTCTGACACGACACCCACAGAGGGTTCTGGGAAGAGAGGTTGACATTGGTTACATTTCCACCAACAACTATCTGCAAAAAAACAAGAAAGACAAGCTACAGAATCACATGGGAAAAAGGAATAGACAAAAATTCTGCAGAGAAGGACTTCAGTGACCCAGTGGCCAACAGGGTGAACACGAACCAGCAGTGTGCCCCCATGGCCAATGATACCCTGAAGTGAGGGAGGTTCTCCTTCTCTCTGCTTGAATAAGCTACCCAAGGAGGTGGCAAAGTCTCCATCTCTGGAGATATCCAAAACCCACCTGGATGCTCTGCTGTGCAACCTGCTCTAGAGAACCTGCCGGGGAGCAGAACTGGACTAATGGATCACCAGGGGTTCCCTCCAGCCCTTAGGGGCCTGGGATTCTGCAATTAGCAAAGTATGCAGAATTCAAAGTAGACTACAGCTTAACAGATACAAAGTCTGGCCACTTCTGAAAGCTCACCATGCCCTTCAGGCAGCCAGAGCAGGAACCAGGCAGTGTCTCACTGAGATCTGGCTCTTTAAAAAGAAACTACTGAATATTAACCAAGCTGAAGTGACATCTAACTCAAGTTCCACGTTAAAACAGAAAATTAACCACCCCAGTACTATTTTTGCACCATTAAACAGGCCTATTCTTATATCACTGCTCAAATAAATACTGCATTATGCTGCCAGCTGAAACTTTCCAACTGTAAACCATCACGAGCCACACTCTCTTATTTTCACCAGATGAGCCCAACACACATTAAGCACGTTTTACCTTCCATCTAGTTCTCTTACAGCATCAGCTGCATCACGTGGATCTTCAAATTCCACAAAGGCAAAACCGGGAGGATTCCTCGCCACCCACACACTGCGCAGTGGTCCATAGTAGCCAAACGCTCGCTCTAGTTCAGTTTTGTTGCCATTGTTCCCAAGGTTACCCACATAAACCTTGCAGTCCAGCGGACAAGAGTCACGATGCATGGCTAAGACAAGAAAAAGGGAAAAAAACTCACATATTTAACAACATAAAATGTTGTTAAGGAAGGAATAATTCAGTTAGCTCCTTTTCTCGGAAGTTTTAACAGTGATATGGTAGAAATATTGTCCTCTGAATGCGGCGAGGGAAAGCAGGGATAAAGCAAAAAAAAAAAAAAAAAAGCTGGCTGGTATTTTCATTGGAGCTTATTATTTCGGGGATATGTGTTTACTTCCATGCTCCCTACTGCGGAAGAGGACACGGCCCCACTCCCAGGCCCCGGGGCCGGGCCTGCAGGGGGAGCGCTGCGCGGGAGAAGCGCTCCATTGTTCTCGGAGCGGGGAGAGCCGCCCGCGCCGCGGGGACAGCAGCGCCGATCCCGGCCGCAGCCACGCGGAGCACCCGGCGGATCCGCCCGCACCTCCCCTCAGCGCTGTGCGTGCGGCGGGGAGAAGCGCCGCGCACCCCCGGGACTCCCGCCCGGCCACGCCTCGCCTCCCCGGCCGCAGCCGCGGAGGAAAGGCGCTGAGCGGGCTCCAACGGGCGACCCGCGGCCTACTCGCTCCCTTCCCGCCCGGCTCCCCTCAGCGCAGCGGCGGCCCAGCTTTACAAAATGGCGGCGGCTCTTTGTTTGCCGCCGCCGGGCCCCGCCGCTTCCATCCGCCCTCCTGGGGAAGGGACCGCGGGCGCCGCTCCCACCCCACTCTCCGAGGTGAAGGTCCTCACCGATGCTAAGAGGGAGGGCGCGCGAAGGGAGCCCGCGCTAAATTTGCAGCCGACTCGACCCTCAACGAGGCTCCCGCTCCGTTTTTCCTCACTGGACAAAATGGCGGCTGGCGCCCGCCCCGCCCGCCGTTATATATGGGCGGTCCCCTCCCACATGACGCCGCTCTGAGACGAATCAGAGGGCGCCGTTCTTCTGATTGACAGGTCGCGGTGTCCCGCCCTCGCTAACCGCGCTTGTTCCCGCCAGCCCAAAATGGCGGCGGGCGGGATTTTCCTCAGCGCTGCGGGCGCTTCCTGAGGAGATTTCCCATTCCTCACCCCAAAATTCAGTTTCAGGAGCTCGTTACTGTGGGAAGGCTCCAGACACAGAATTAGGAAAAAGGCAACACAGCCAGGAAGTCTATTTCATTGGCTAAAAGGGAAAAGATTTATTTCCTTCTTTCCTCTCTGTAGGATCCATTCAGGTCATGCATTTTAGGGTGTTTCACTCGTAATTTGGGTTTTGCACCTAGGAAATAGCCATCACTTTACGAGGGCAGAGGCTCTAAATAAATGTAGTGAGCAAACTGGTGTCTTTTTGGTGTAGCTTTGTTATTAACTGCAGCACACAGTGCTGTATTCACTTCCTAAAACATCACTTTGCAGCTGTATCTGTAGGCTGTATTTAGTCCAGACTTGCTATTATGACTATATATACCTGGCACGAGTGCAGTTAATAGTGTTTTGAGTAATGATGAGTGTAACAAGGCATTCTGAACACAAGTTAATGCATAAGCAGTGTGTTTCCAAGCAGGATTTACGCAGTCCTCCTCCACCTGCTGGAACTGTACCAGCATGTCAAAATTCCATGGGTTAAGGACAGGCAGCACGGACAATTCACTTCAATGTTTGAAAGTCCTTTTGTAGCATCTCCTAAGAGCTTCTCGTCCGCAGAACGCTCCCAAGCCTCAAAAGCGGTCCCAGAACCAACGCGAGCAGCAGAGGGCGGCGTTCCCCGCCGCTGGGAGCCTCGGCACGGCAGTGGGCGATCCCCCTTACGTTTGCTTTTGCTTTGGGCCATGTGGGTCCTGGGCTAAGCTGAACAGCACAGTGATGTTACAGAGGGGGCACAAAGGACTGGAGGCTTTGTTTGGGCTTCTGTTTGTTTTGCCTGGAGAAAATACTCCATGTGGGGAAGGGGAGCCAGCCCTGGCGTGGCTCTGGGGATGGCTGTGCAGGACAGTACCGCAGCCCTGCTGCTGTGCTCAGATGGAGCTGTGCATCTGACACGGCTCCAGGTCTGGCTTGAAATCTCTGAATGGAAAGTTAAATCTGTGAGCCCAACGAACTGCTGTTCAACTCATGTTTTAATCCCCTGCAAGGTGGGAGGGCTCTCTGGGACGATGTAGTGGATTCGGGGACAAGATTTACAACAGCCCACACAGTCCAGGGGGTTGCAGGTGGGATTCCTCTCCTCTCCGTCCCCTCTGGATTGCACAGAATTCCCCACACCCAGCAGAAAGAAGGGAAGCCTGCAGCCCACTGCCACCAATCCCACCTCCCTCCAGCGGTTACCACGGCGATGCCGCTGCTGCTCAGCGCTCCTGGGGCAGAGGGATGGCGGTGGCTGCAGGTTGTGGTGGTGCAAAGATCTCTGTGGCCTCCGGGTTTGCTGCCAGGTGTTATTTCCTCTGATCTCTCAATTAAGGAGGCCAGGAAGGGAGAGCAGCCATTCATTAGCAGCTGCCTCACCAGCAGCTCAGGGGAACTATATTTACCATCTGAGTGTGGTCAAACTGTTTCCTCTCAGCAGGGCGGTGCCTTTCCTTTCCACACACCGCAGCGAGCAGCTTGGGCAAATTTCAGCCTGGTAGGCTGAGAGAGCAGAGAGAAAGTGGATTTTTACCTGAGAGAAGCAGCAAGGCTTCTTCTATTGCTGGTGAATCATAGAAAACTGCACGTGGGAAAGATGCGCCCGATCTCTGTCCATCTCCCTGCAGACAGAAGGTCCCTCCTGCAGTATTGAATTAAGTTTTAATGCCCAGGCCGGGGACCCTTCTTGCTCTTTGCACTTTGTTTTCTGTTCCCTCCCCCCAGCTGCACCTCCAGCCTTTCTGTTTCCTCTTTCACCTTCCCTTCCTCCTGCACCTGCTGCCCTGGGGAAGGGCCTGAACAAAACAAAAGAATCACTCATGGGGAAACTTCAATTTGCACAGCTCTGCTCGCCCAAAGCTCACCCTGCAAATGTGGCTGAGCAGCAAAGGCAGCGGCCAATGCAAAGTCAGGCCTGGAAATGCCTTAGGGTGGGAGCAGAGGCCTCTGAAGCTGAGAGTAAAGTCTTTGGTGGCTGCAGGGTGCCCTGAGGCCCGATGGAACCGTATTGCCATCAGCTGGTAATGCTGTTTGCAATTTGTGGTTGTGGAATTAACGTTTTCATCATAATCAGAAATCTTAGCTGCTGTGCGTGTGGCTGTGGTGTAAGCTGTGCGATCGAGGCATCTCATGTTTTCCTTAGAAACAGTGCAAAGCATGGAATCAATCCCTGCAAGCATCTCTCCCTCACTGCGCTGTTTGTGCCGGTGTGTCTGCACTGAATGTTTGTGAGAACTGCCCCGTTACTGCAGTGCAGTCTGTTCTCAGGCACCCCACGGGGAGCTGGTAGGGAGGCACGTAGGTTAATTTCACTTCTAAGTCTTTGGGTGGACACAAACATCCAATGGAGGCACGTAGCCACAGCAATGCACTTTGGCCATTACAGAATGCTTCAAGTATCCATTTACTGAGCCTTGTCGACATCTCTGACCTACCTGCAGGCACTTGGATTAATGCAATGTCTGTTCTCCCACTGCAGACACCAATAAGTGTGGTCAATGGAAGCCCATTATGTGATGGTGACGCTAAAAGTTCAGGGACAAATTAGACCAGATGTTTCGGTCCTGACTTCAGTCCCGACTTTGGCCAATGCTCATTAATCCTTGAGGATGTAACCATGAAACTTTGCCTTCATGGACAGATAATTCAGCAACACTGCACGCTACCCTGGAAACTTAAGATGAGAAGCAGGCCTCTGCTTTAGCCACATTTAATAAATGTCATTTTTAATTGGTGACACACTTCATACACTTTAATGAGTGACACTAACAATTGTGACTCACGTCATCAGGAACACTTATTTGAGTGCTGAGAAATAGCAGGGCTCACAACAAGCTGTCACGAGGAATTTAATAAGGAAGATCTGATGTCCGCAGAACCTGCAAGAATGGATGAGGTGAGAACACTGCTAACAGGGCCTGGCCTGTCTGTGTTATCAGACAATGCATTTCCACTCACCTGAGTCTGAATTTAATGGGATGGTGAGGCAGTGCCTATGGGAAATGAACAGGTAGCTTATGGTAACACCGAGTAAATGGTATCCTCAGTTTTTCCAGGGATTCTTTTCTCAGAGAAGACAAATACATTCACTTTCATTTGCTTGGAGAAATAGGGTCTGGTCCTCTTAAACAGACCTAGTGGTTCAGCCTGGTGCTCCAGTCCATCCATATGCTCAGTATCCAAACTGTACTGAGTTACCTGACCAGATATCATAAAGTGAGTATCCAGACTTGCATCTCAGTAAGTCCTATGGTTTCAAATCACATCAGAATTTGGCTTCTTGCCTGAGCTGCTGCTTGTGTTTTTATCATTTACTAAGTTGATAAGGCTCCTCCATATCTCCCCACTTCATAAAATCAAAAACAAATACATCTTACTGTGCAAACAATTTAAATGAGATTTGTGCTGAGCGTTAAAATCTAGTGGGATCTTATTTACAAACTCCTCGTGTTCTCTGCAAGTAACTGTCCATTCACACTGCATGGTCACTTGCATTACACACTTACAGTATTGCTGAGTTAGATTCCACCTGTGCAACGCTGTGGCCTATTCATGAGTCCAAGAACACAGCAAAGCACACACAGCAAGGGACCTTTTTCTTGATCAACTGTTGAACAAGTATGAATATCCCTTTTCCATTACCTCGGGGCTCCATAGCACTGCGTCAGAATAAAGGTCTCAAAAAACAAACAAACAAAAAAAAACAACCCACCCAAACAACAACAAAACAGGAGACAGCAAAAGAATAACACACTTCCCACAAAGTCGTCATCTTCTCCTTAGTCACAGCTGAACATTTTAGCATCTGAGATTTATTCTCATTGGAAGTAGCGAGCTCTCTCCTTCCACTGACACGAGAGGAAAGGTCTTAGTCACAAAGTGCTGTGGTGATTATTGGGCAGGTATAAAAGAAGGTGAAAGGCACTCACTGTCATTACAACTGGAACATCACAGGAGGTTGGCAAGGAGAGGCAGCTGTGCAGACCGAGACTTCACTGCCATCACTACGAGACCACCGGTGAGTAGGTGATGCTACCCCTGTAACTCTTCTAGTTCTTCCATGATTTTCTCTTCATCACCATATGTAAGCTTAGCTTAACCGTTGTGTGTGAGCAGACCTACGTTTGCATAGGCTAAGATATCACGCAGGATGTAAGCACGTTTGTATCTCTGTATATATCTTTATGTACACATAGGTATTCAATACGGATATTTTTAATTGGAAATAGCACGTGCTCTTCTTCCATGCCCAGTTTAATTTGAACATATCGTCCAGGGAAATCACTCTGAAAGTAATTCTCTGAGATGAGAATCATCTCTGTACACTTTCCAGCTGCTTTTCTTAAGCCAGAACTCCACTTCCTTACAGAAAAAATATCCACTATCAATCTAATCCGATCCTCACGTGTGGTGGCTGATTTGGATGTCCATAGCAGCACTCGTATTGCTCATGGAAGAGGCTGTATTATTCAGGTCCAAATCCCCAGGGCTGCGTCCACATTTTCACTTGATTTGCACTGTCCAGTCTTAAACCCTCTTTGAGTTTCGTGACAGATGTTTTAAGCAGCAATCCTGATCGTTTTGCCACATTTCTGCCAGGTTTTAATCTTTCCAGTTCCAAATGAAATAATCTCCTGTGCCTGCAAATGCACAAGAGTTGGAAGCTGTACACTGAGGTGCATGAGAGGGAAAGGAGATCCAGGATTCTCAGCAAAGAAATGCATAAATTTACCAGGAAATCTCCTCATCTTTTACTGGTGTACTAGTCCATACGTCGGATGTTCTGGGAGGTTCTGGGGTGATCTGTATTGCTCCACTTTTATTTGTGCTTGAAGGCTGAAATTCATTTTATCAGGTGAATGAACGACAAGAGAAGGAAAGACTTCTGGTCATACCTTCAGCTTCTTGTCCTGCTGATCAGATTTAAAGAGGAGAGAAAATGTTCCTGCCCCAGAGACCTCTGCAGATGGTTACATTTTTGGCGATCTTTTTTCTTGCCTGTTTTGCAACACGTCAAAGCACTGAAAAGTAAGCAGTATCACCCTGTTACTTAATATCTTAAGCAGACTGCTTGCTTTTGATTTAAGAGGCTGTATTCACTGTCATTTACTCCAGGCATAGCAGAAGAAAAAATGTACACATTTTACTGCCTTTTATGCAGTACAGAATCATACCAATTGCATTTTTAGATGCATGGATTATACTGTATTCAGTGCCTTTCTGCTGATGCTTTTGAGAATAATGTAGCAAAGCATGCAAAGATGTTCAAGGCGAGCCATGGAAATGGCACATACTAAAATTCCATAATTAGGTTCCCACTCAGATCCAAATCTGTAGCAGGAGCCTATAGCTGCAATGGCTTATGTGCAATGGCTGATTTGGATGTCAGTAACAGCACTTGTATTGTTCATGGAAAAGGTTTTATTATTAAAGCTCCAATTCCCACCTTGAGGAACCGACTGCCTGGCTGCCTCGCACTGTCCGAGCAGGCTCTGCATGGCTCAGGCTGCTGACCCTGAGCACGGCATCAGGGCTGTCCTCCATATCCTACATAGAGCAGATCTCCTTCCTCAGCATAGAGAATCTAAGATTGATGGATGCAAATCAGTGATTTTGAAATAGGAACATAGAACCAGCTGTGCTTGTTTGCTAACTGAACCCTTTTTGCTGTTGCAGTAGAAGAGCAGTGACGGAGCACCAGCTCATGCATGATAAGGCGAGGGCATTTCAAGGGCTGAAGCGCCTGCTGTGGCTCCACAATGCCCTAGGTAGTGTGCACACAGCCAGCAGCAGGGATATTTCCCTTTCAAATGCCATATGGGATTCACAGAAGTCCAGAGATCCCTCAGATCTCTACAACAGCATCAGCAGAGACGAGACTTCAAACCCGATGAAGCAGCTCCTGGAACTGATAGAAGATGAGCAAGGCTTCCCCCTACTGAGGAAGCAGTATTTGCTGCAGAATCCAAAGACCCCAGAGGGTAACTGGAACCCACAAGACGTTTTTGATCTCCTTCAAATCAAAGAGTTTGGCAGAAGGAGAAATCATAGCAACCAGCCACAGAACTTTTCCCACTAGCCTCCATGCAGCTCAGCCTGTGCACTGCTTTAGATATGTGATGTTTTAAGGAAAAGCACTCATGCAAAGGTGAACTGCAAAAGAAAAGTAGTGTCTGTTTGTTCCATTACCTGTTTGTGAGTGTCGAACAGAGAGCCTTTTACAGACCTGGCTCCCCTCCCTAGCAGGCAGTCTGAGTATCATGGCTGTGAGATGCAGTGATTTTTAAGAGGCCAGAAATCTTGCTTTTCAAGGCAAGGCCCTTCCTGACTGTTAGCAGTACATCACAGGGCTGTGGCAGACCTCTGCAGCCCAGGCAAAGCAGGAAGTTTGGTTCACTAATCTGCACGCTCACGGCTTCGCTTGAAGTTTTCTGTTTTGTCTTCTAAGAAAGCCATTACCTCCCAATAATGTTTTCTTCTGTTTCACACCTGCCCGCAGCTCTGCCCCTGCTCTGCAGTAGTGATGATTCTCCTCATACTTTAGGTCCAAAGGTGTTTTTTTTTCCTTCAGGTTCCTTTCAGGTTTTCCTTCAGAATAGCAAACTTTTGCAATGCCACAGAGGCAGCAGATCCACCACTGCCCACCTAAGCATGACCCGTTACCCTCCTGCTGGTGAGAAAGATGAGAATCACCCTCCAAACTCCCCATTCAAGCCTTTTATTTCAAGGATTTCCACCTTTTCTGTGAGCCCACGCAGTGTACTGCATTTTCTGAGCAGAAAACCAACTTCCTCGTGTTTCCTCCAACAGAAACAGACCGCTCACGATTCAGTTTTGTTATTCACCTTAAGGCTGATCAGCTCCAGGCAAAGCAACGTCTGATTTAACTGCAAAATTGGCCTTTCAGAAATGCAACCTGTGAGTTGTGATATGAATATATCTGCATTGCCATCACGTAGGGACCACGCGTGGCAGTTTAAATCCTGACACTCCTCTGCTGCTGCCAGATTTCATGTGCAAAGGGTGCCCTTCAGTGCTAGATCCAAACCCCAGTAACTCGGTGTTGTAATAAAAGCGTTTCCACCCCCTGGACTGCTTGTGTTCCTTTATAGAAATGTAAATGAAATTATCATTTGCCGACCTCCATGCATTCAGGATGAATCACCTTTCACAGAACGGCCTGGGTTGAAAAGGACTGCAATGCTCATCAGTTCCAACCCCCCGCTATGTGCAGGGTCGCCAACCAGCAGCCCAGGCTGCCCAGAGCCACATCCAGCCTGGCCTCGAATGCCTGCAGGGATGGGGCACCCACACTGCACTGAGCTCAGTCGCTAAAGCAGACCATCCCAGCTATTCCATACGCACCTCTGTGGAGATGAGGAAAAAACAACCATCCCTCCACCGCACAGCGCTGTGAAACCCCGCAGCGCCATTTTGGAGAGGTGAGGAGATGGGAGGACGGAGCTCCCCACGGCTGCCCGAGCGCTGCAGACAGCTCACACTTATAGCTCTAACGCCTCAGGCTGAGCCCAGAAGAGAGCAAGGTTCATTTCAAACAGAATTCGTGGATTTTACCACGGTGAAGGGTACAACCAACTAACAGCAAGCATCCCGCCGCCCCACATCGTCACCCCTCCGGCACGCGCGCCCCCTCACAGAACGACGCGCACGCGCCTCACAGCGCGCCCTCCCGCCCAACCTCCAGGTGACAGCGCGCATGCGCCGCCCCAAGCAGGGCGGGACCAGAGGTGACCCCGCCCCTCGGGCCACGGGGGCGGGGCCGGGAGGATGGTGGCGCATGCGCGGCACCGCGGCGGTTCGTAGGGCGCTCGGCCCGTGCGGGGGGCGCGGTGTGGGGTCCGCCGGCTCTGGAGGGGGCGCGCTCCGCTCGGTGTCTCTTGACGTTCCCGTCTCCCGCCCGCCGGGTCCCTCCGCCGTGATCGCAGCGCTGCGGTCCGCTCCTCACCGTCCCCTTCCCGAGGGGGGGCTCCGGTAAGCGCCGCCGCCGCCGCCGCCTCTTCCGCGCCCCTCTGCGGGGTGGGGGCAGCAGCGGGGGCCGCTCCTCGCGCCGGGCGGGGCCCTTTGTCCGCTCGGCGGTGCGGGAGCACCTGGCGGCGCTTCTCCTTTCTCCTCCTTTATTTATACCCTCCTTCTCCCCCACCTGCGGCTCTTCAATCGCTCCCGCTCTGCTCCGTGGCAGACGAAACCGAGCGGCGCTCCGCGGGTGGGTGTGGGGGCGGTGGGGTCACACAGAGCGCTCCGCAGCGCCGTGCGCTCCGCGCGGGCCCGGGCTGCGTTCTGTGCCTCCGATCTCCGCGGTTCGGGGAGCGAAGTGAGGCCGCCGGGTCTGCCCGCACCTGCACCGCCCCGGAGCGCTCCGAGGTGTTCCCCAAAGGAGTCCCTGAAGGCTGTTGGGCCGCGAAGCGAAGCGCTGTGAGCGGCCGACCCGCTGGATCGGGGGGTTCGGTGCAAAGGGAGGGATCTGCAAAGTAGCAGCGCCCCTCTCCTTCCTTGGCTGCCCGTTGGCATTGGATGAGATCGCTGTGAGGGGACAGGAGCTCCTGGGCCGGGCGTAGTGGTGCTGTTAGCAGAGAAACACCGAGAGGTCTCATTGGGAGCAATGGCTGCTTTCATTGCTGCCTCAGATTGTGGCTTCTGGGGCGCCGTGTTTCTTAAGTTTCCTTCCCTCTTATTCTCAGGTCAGAAATGTGCAAAACAGGAAGCTTGGCTTTACCTTTATTTTGTAAGGCTTTTTCCCTGCTCAATCTGAGCTCGGGCAGCTGAGCTGTCTGTGTCTCATCAACTCCCCTCCGGTCCCCGCGATTCAGCATCTCCCTCCTGAAGGCCGCTCTGGTCTGAGGGCTGTGTGCTGCTCCTGTCAGCTGTTCCCTCCTGTCCTTACAGCCATGGCCATGACGGGCCCGACGCCGTGCTCCTCTATGAGCAACCACACCAAGGAGCGGGTGACGATGACGAAGGTGACGCTGGAGAACTTCTACAGCAATCTCATTGCACAGCATGAGGAGCGGGAGATGAGGTAACAGCACACGGGTAGGGCTGTGAAGGAGCTTAGAATAAAGCGTGTTCTCATAGAATTGTTGAGCTGGAGGGGACCTTCAGCAGCCATCTGGTCCTGCTCCCTGCAATGGACGGGGACATGCAACGCAGCTCCATCAGGTCAGGCTATAGGACTGAGTAGAAGACGTGCTTGGTTTGGTCCCAGTGCGGTTTGGAGGTAGAAAGCCCACATCTTTCTGCTGTTTTTCTGCAGGGAGGGCTGTGGCACAGGCAGCAGTGCTGGGGCTGCACCACCATCACCTGTCACTGCTGTCACCCGGTGCTGCCTTTGTGTGTGAGCTGACTGACCCTATCGCACCCCCTTAAGCTGGTTGGCCATAATGTACCAAGTCATTGCACTGACAGGTGTTATTTTTGTTTTCCTTTGGCCAGAAGCCTCTAATTTGGTGGGTACCCTTGAGTTGTAGCACAGGGATGTCTGCTGCGCTCCCAGCTTGCTGTGCAGTCTATAATCAGAATTTTCTAAGAGGTTCAGTGTTTATTTGCCTGCAGACTCGCTGCCAAAAGCTGAGCTCGATCCAAGAGGACTGCTTGGTAACAGCAATAACTGCAGAAACGTGGAAGCAATTTAGAAATAGATTGTCTTGTGTACACGTTCTCTTCTAAGCTTCACATTAAAGAGAGATTGAGGCCCAATCCAAACAGAAAATATCACTGATTTAATTCCTGTCTTTCTGTTCTGAGCGCTGTTGTCTGCTCCCAAAACCTCAACAAGGGCTTTTTTTTTTTCTTTTTGAGTTAAAATGTTTGTAAAAGCATCGTTTGGAAGTTCAGTGTTTGCTTTTCTTTCCACAACTGCTGGATGTGTGGATGTGCAGCTTGGAGCTGAAGTGCAGGTGGGATCTGCTGAGGTGCTTAAGGGGGTTTCAGCATCGCTCAGTTGTGCTGAGCTTTCTCTTTTTGAGTGTGAGATGAGGTGTCTGGGCACTGCAGTCAGGGTGACGCAGTTGAGAAGTGCCTGATGGTGGAAGTGATAGCCCAAAATACTATTGCATTGCAGCAGCTGCGCAGTGGCACAGGGACCAGAAGGGGATGTTGCCAAGAACGACTTGCACAAAGTCAGGGAATTTAGCACACTTGTTGTGTTGTGCCAAAGGAATACGCACAGAACAGGAGAAAACTAACCACAGAAAACCCCAAAACTCACAACCTCAGTTCAGCCAGCTGTGAATGCGCGCAGTACTGGGAAGGAGTTCCCATAGATAATCGCAGCGTATGTTCCCTGAACCCCTTCTCCTCTCTGAAATCTTGTTTCTTTCTTTGCTCCCAGTTGCTGTCTGATTTTAATTAGGTGGGAAGATATGTTCTGGCTGGTTTTCTTTTCTCAAATATTTGCAGTATCAGGAAATAGGGTGACATTTGGCATTGATGCATCCGAGATGCAGAGAAACTGTGGTACAGATCCACAGATGTGCCCCTGGAAGAAGTGAGACTTCGATGCTGAAGTGTTTGTGTGGCTTTGGTTTCAGAGCACATGTCCAGCTGCTGAAGGTAGGGGCAGGAACTGACCTCAGATCTCCTCGGTCTGTGTTCCATACAGTGAAAATGTACACCTCAGTCAGACACGTGAAACTCAGGCAGGTTTGGATTATCAGAAGTAGAGATGTAAATTGCTGAAGAACGGTAAAGCAGCAGTAGCAGGTTCCTCAGAATTAATTTTGTCTCTGATTCCCTGTTGTGTATCATACGCGTTTGTTCTCCTTTCACAGCAGGCAGAGAGCAGAGCTGTGGTGGGTTATGTGCATGTGATTGAGGGAACATGTTCAAGAATTCAACTTCTTTCTTCTGATGTTTGTCTTTCCTTCAGACAAAAGAAGCTAGAACAAATGATGGAAGAAGAAGGATTGAAAGATGAGGAGGTAATTAATATGGGAAAATCATTTTAATGGTGAAGTAATAGGAGTGAATTTTGTACAAATGGCAATCCAGCATCTTTACGTGGAATTGCTGCGACTGCAATGGAGCACAACTGCAGAGCTGTGTTTTCTTCTCCCTCACCTCCAGAAAAGGATCAGGAGATCAGCGCACGCACAGAAAGAAACGGAGTTCCTTCGCCTGAAGAGAACAAGGCTCGGCCTGGAGGACTTCGAGTCCTTAAAAGTAATAGGCAGAGGAGCTTTTGGAGAGGTGGGTCCAGGAAAGATGCCTACAAGTATCTTCACGTGACATTGCTAAAGGCTTATGTAGTTCACACAAGTTAAACTCTGTTAAAATGACTTAATCTCTTGGAATTAACAGAACTTCCTTGCCATTGCCATGCACTGTGTAATGATTTGGGTTTGTGTGGTCTGATACAACTGAATGAAATGGGAGCCGAGGAGCTGAGACCCGGATTTGTGGAGAGGTGTGGTGGCAGGGCTGTGTCTGACTCGAGCTGTATGTGCTTTCTAGGTGCGGCTTGTCCAGAAGAAGGACACGGGGCACGTTTATGCCATGAAAATACTGCGTAAAGCTGATATGCTGGAGAAAGAGCAGGTGAATAGCTGCCTTAACTAGCAGTGCCACATCTGTGCCTTGGGTGACTTTGGGAGGTAATCGTGATGTGTGTGTGAGGGCAGTGATGGGCATCTTAGGGTTACTAGCTAAAGCAGTGATGTGGCTTTTTCTTCCCTATTTTGTATGGAGGAAATGGGAATGTTGTCAGGCAGTCGTTTCTTCTTCAGCACTGCGATGAGCCTGGGAGGTGCTGTGTGTGTGTGTGTGTGTGGTCATAAAACCAGGAACTGGATTCTGTGTCTGAGCACACTTGTACCAAACCCAAGCAGCACTGTGCTTCCTTGGTGCACGCTGCCAAAGGAGTGCTCTGCTCTCAGGCTGTTGGAAGGAGCTGAATCAAGGGCCTGAAGGACACGCTGGCTGCTTAGAAAAGAGCTGGTTCTCAAGGCACCCAGTTGTGAAAGGTCTTCATAAACACAGAGATACTTCTCTACATATGATTCAGTTGCTTATATAATCAACCATATGTTTCCCCTTCTGAATTTTCCCATGGCAATACATTGTGTTTTGGAGTGGTCTGTTATTGAAGTTGTTCTAAGTGTTTTTAATAGTATCCTTTACTGCATGTGCACTTCTGACTTGAAGGCAACGCAAATCCTTTGAGACTTGAAAATTAAAATGTAGTGTCTCTTTCTATATGGGACATTATGGGTTGGTTTCCATTTCTTTTGCTTGTATCCTTGCTTAAAATAATGGGGTTAGTGCTGTCTTGCCCTCCTATGTGTACGTTAATGTGTGGCAGTAATTAAGGTACAAATGTCCAAAGGCAGGAGTCCTTGAAAGCTTTCCAGTGGGAACTTCTGGGTCTTCCACACCTTCCTGCTGAAGGCTGATGTGGAGTTGGTGCTCAATAGAATTTCCCAGATTGGGGAAGAACATCCTGGAAAATATAGCAGCATCAATGTAATACTTGAATTTCCCATGACATTAAAGCATTAATAAAACACAGACTTGTAATTAATGGAATGCATATATATTTCCAGGTTGGCCACATCCGTGCTGAGCGGGACATCCTCGTGGAAGCAGACAGCTTGTGGGTTGTGAAGATGTTCTATAGCTTTCAGGATAAGCTGAACCTCTACCTTATCATGGAGTTCCTGCCTGGAGGTAACTGCATGAAGACAAAAGGCTGCTCTCCTTCCCTCTGAGGGTTTCCAGTCTCTTAATTACAAGTGCAGTCAGGGACTGGGGGTTGTGGATTTGTTTGTTTGTTTGTTTGTTTTACCTTTGCTGTTGGGGGGGGGTGTTTGCTTCTAGGTGATATGATGACACTCTTGATGAAAAAAGACACGCTAACAGAAGAAGAGACGCAGTTCTATATAGCTGAGACTGTGCTCGCCATTGATTCTATTCATCAACTGGGCTTTATCCATCGAGATATCAAACCAGACAACCTTCTTCTGGACAGCAAGGTATGCACCAACAGCTTGCCAGGGTAGTAGGAGTACTGGTAGTAGGAGTACTGCTTCTTCTGTAGCCTGGCTTTTACCATGTTGCTGGGGGGAGGAAAAGCCAATAAATCCATCCTCTGTTGTATTCATATCTCACTTAGGAGCTGTCTTGTGACTGTTGTTCAGCTATTCTTGGTTATTTCAGCTGCAATTTGAAATACACAGTTTCAGTTCTTCACTCTTGGTCAAAGATGTTTCCTTTCTGTCTCACGTCTGTTTATGCTCACCCTTGCCAGCTATTGGGCAGATGATCATATCAAATGTGAAGCATTTAACTGCTCTGTTAGTGAGACTGAAAGTAGAGATATTATCTTCCTCAGAATCAGGATGTCTTTCTGAAGGCTTGTCATGTTATCTGTTTGCTTCTAAGTGGTTACTGCAGGAACTCTGCAGAAAGCTTGCTTGTCTTGCTGCCCTGTTGCCTGCTACAAGTTGGCTTAAGAGTTAGCTAGTTTGGAAAAGCGTGCCAACAGTAAATTATATTTTACCAGCTAATAGCATGCTGCTGGAATTAGTGCTGTAATTCAGTATGTCCACATCTAGACACAGATAAACTCAGCACTTTGAAAAGCATTTGTGTTTTAGTAAAAGACATAATCACACCCAGAGAGCGTGGTGGTGGTGTGTGCTGGAGTGGATCCAAGGTGCCTTTCCAATCCAGCAGTCACTGCACTGTGCAGGGGCTGCAGCTCCCTCTGGGGATGTTTGCACTCACTCTGAAGCAGAGGGCTTGCAGGAGCAGAGGGTTCTTGAGCTATATTGCTGTTAGAAAAAGGGCTTTCTCTGGATAGTAGTGATGAAAACATGAATAGCTCAGTTCTGTGTACACATCCAGTCTGAGGTTAAAACGAGTGTATGGAGAGCACATCTGTTCCTTACCAAAATAAAGGGACTTGAAGAAGTGTACAACTGCCCTTGCCATGATAATTCTCACACTGTTGTTGTACTTTGGGCATTTTTGTTTCTAGGGCCACGTGAAACTCTCAGATTTTGGTCTGTGCACCGGACTGAAGAAAGCCCATAGAACAGAGTTCTATAGGAACCTGAACCATAGCCTTCCCAGTGACTTCAGTAAGTGATTTGGCTTCAGAGTGGTATCTGTTGACTGGCTCTTGTTGCCCAATGGCACATTTCAGTGTGAACTTAGAATGCTGCAGTTTGGGTCTAATAACGAACATTGCATCTCAAAGTGTAGTTTTGAATGTCTGCAAAACTACTTCATAAAAACAGTGTCAGTTACTTTAATATCCATCTTCATTTCCAGAAGTTCATAGTTCAGGTAGGCAATGCTGTAGCCTGTCTCAGCGTGTGCACTAAAACAAATGAGAGCTCAGTGTAACTTGTAGATGCCAGCTGTTATCTCAAATTAATAAATGTGCACACAGTTTCCTTGAGCATTTAATCACTTGCTGAGGCAGGCTGACTGCTTCACGGCCCACGTGGCTTATCTTGTGTGAGCCAAATTCAGGTGTGCACCAACCAATACCTTGGTGGTAAACTTTGGCCATAGGGGACAGTGGTGAGCAGGTAGGGATGGTAGGAAGCTCTGGAGGGCATGGCTGAATTCAAGCAGCTGGGCTCTGTGGTGTTGGAGAGGAGGCTTTTAGTGTCATGGTTTTGGAGTAAAAACTGTCTGTTGGGTGATGAGTAGGACTGAAACATTCCAATCCCCTTCAGCTTTCCAGAACATGAATTCCAAACGGAAAGCAGAGACGTGGAAGAGAAACAGACGGCAGCTGGTGAGTACAACACTTCACCTGTTTGGAGGTGTTCTCTTTTGAGCTGCTGCTCTCAGACAGCACAGCCTTGTACATGGCAGGCATTAATCCAGGTCTGTTCTGAACAACGTGGGAGTTGAGATTTGTGGTGCTTCTTTTAAAAAGGAATGATTCCCGTTTGTCCTTCATCCAGCTGCCAAGCAGCTGTGCCTGAGATAGCACTGCACTGATAGCTGGTGTCTGCTAATGATTATGTGTAGACAAAGGTACCTTTTTAGTTTCCCCAATGGTATTTTAAGACCCCTTCATGTAAACAATTCAATTTTTTCCTTTGCACATCTTCATAGAAAGCCTTTAAACAACTTTGCTGAAGGGTCTTTTAGTCAATCTGGTGTCTTCCTTGAAATCACTGTTGTTGCTCAAGTTCCAATATCAGCAAGTTTTATCTAAGGATATGTAATTTGTCGTATCCATTCCAGGCTTTTTCTACTGTGGGGACTCCGGATTACATTGCTCCTGAAGTTTTCATGCAGACAGGCTACAACAAGCTCTGTGACTGGTGGTCGCTGGGGGTCATCATGTATGAGATGCTGATTGGTAAGAAATGAGCACTGCCTGCATTCCCAGGAGTTGTGCAGGACATCAGCTGTGTCTGTGTGCTTGGGGTCAGGCTCTCAAAGCATCTCCTCCTTGCATGGTTTCTCAGATGTGTTCTGGTGCACTGTAGACTTCAGTAACTAAAGGAATTATTTTTGCTTTATACAAGATGTTTCTTTTCCTCCTCAGGTTATCCACCTTTCTGTTCTGAGACTCCTCAAGAAACGTACAAGAAAGTAATGAATTGGAAAGAGACCCTCACATTTCCTCCAGAAGTCCCCATATCTGACAAAGCCAAGGACCTTATTTTAAGGTGCCCGTTACGTGGTTTGCCAGTTCATACAGTACTAACTTTGTCTTGTAAACTGTACTATATAGCTTCCATAGCCAGCTTCACATGGGGGGAAAAGCCCTTATCATTTTGACTGCTGCACAGTCTGTTATGGCCATGTATCAAATGCTGAACTCCCTGATCAAATACATTTGTCTTTTGCAGCTCTCATTGGAGCACTGACTGCACTGTGCTTAAAAAGCACTGCACTGTGTTCCCATGGAAGCGCTGCTGGTCTGGCCAAGTGGGAATGTTTCTACTTCCTATTTTGTTTGGAAGTGACTTGGTCTTTTGGCCAGAACTAGCTACTGAACATAGTGAGACTCGTGACATGGTTATGTGCTGGAGCATGCAACGTCCCAACACATGCTGACTCTTATTTTTATGTAAACACCTGATATTTTCAATCACTTATCCATTTTCAGGATGAAAATATCAATGTGTAGCTTTCAGGCTTTAAATGTTCTCTTGCTCTCTATTTCTGTTGTGGACGAGTACCACATCTGAACAGCAGCATTTGATGTGATGTTGCTGAGCATAACTTCATGTGTTGTCTTTGAAATGGGAGTCTTTAGCCTTCTCCATTTATATACGTTGGGAAACTCTGGTGCTGTCAGTTTGGAAAGCTATTCCATTTCTGGATGGAATGCTTTCATTTTTCCTTCATTTTCATTCTTCCTTTCATCCCAGATTTTGCTGTGAATGGGAGCACAGAATTGGTGCATCTGGTGTGGAGGAAATAAAGAGTAATCCATTCTTTGAAGGGGTTGATTGGGAGCATATAAGGTAAGATGCTTTACAGAAGAACTCACTGCTAGTCCTGCTGAGCATCACTGAGCAGCTTGGCTGGCATTTTTCATGCCTAGGTGTGGGTGAGAGTATTCTGGGCTGTATCTGAAGCTTGCTAAGGTCCAGGTGCCTTTGGTCCTTGAATCTGTTAGGAAATGGGAAGTGTCTGAATCCTGCTTTCTTCTGCCTTTGAAACCGTAATGCTCAATCTGTTCTTCTTGGCAGGGAGAGACCTGCTGCAATTTCAATAGAAATTAAAAGCATTGATGATACCTCAAACTTTGATGAATTTCCAGAATCTGATATCCTTAAGCCAACAGGTAAATGCTTTGATTGTGCATGTAAATGATTTGTTCCATGCGTTTAAAAAAACACACACAACTGCAGTTGTTGATTGGGAGTGAAGGATGAAATGGAATGCTTAGATCTCTATCTCTTTCTTCAGAAGCATCCTCTCCTACCTGCAGTGTTTGGTGTGTGTCTGCTGGGGGGAAACACTGCAGTTTCCAAATGATAACTTGTTTTTCTTTTGTCTCATCAGTGGCAACCAGCAACCACCCAGAGACAGACTACAAGAACAAGGACTGGGTTTTCATCAATTACACCTATAAGCGTTTCGAGGGCCTGACAGCCCGAGGAGCAATACCATCCTATATGAAAGCAGGAAAGTAATTAACCTTTACCTGGGACAGCTTCTGAGCCGTGGAATTCTCTTTTTGTACCTTGGGTTTTTACCCGTAAATGAACTTTTTTTACTTTTTTATTTTTTAAAGAAAACTTGAGGGCTATTACCTCTTGGAGGAGACTTCAGGATGCTGTTTTGTTACATACTCTGGCTGTTACTAAGGATTTGTTCTTTATTGCACCATTGCAAACTTCCACAAACTGTATGCCATCACTGCTGCAAGTATGTTCTGCTGCTTCGGGAGCAAGAGTTACAGTTTTCTTTCTAAACTCTTCACCAGATTGTACAATCCTTTGGGAGATGAGAGCAAGCCTTCACGTGACATTGCAAAGCGTGTGATGTTCATGTAGGCCCTTCACCAGTCCTGCATTAAGTGATATACCCAATCTGCCAATTCTATCAGCAGTGTTTTCCTGGTGGCAAAGGACTTCAGTACAGAGGAGACAAAGCAATAATTAAAGCTTGAGGCAGACAACTGTGTGGTAAACTATCTAGGAGGAGACAACTTGTATTGCCTTAACTTTAGTTTGTAGTGGTAGGTTTTCTTCTTTTTTTATGATGCTACTTGGAAGCCTCTTCAAGAGCATTTCTCAGCTCTGTAGCAGTGGCCTCAAGTTGCAGTGCACTTTACTTTTGGTACTAAAGCAGTGACCCCTCAAAGCCATTTAATATTTTTTTCTAAATTAAA
This sequence comes from Gallus gallus, assembly GCF_016699485.2. Classification (NCBI taxonomy): domain Eukaryota; kingdom Metazoa; phylum Chordata; class Aves; order Galliformes; family Phasianidae; genus Gallus; species Gallus gallus. The sequence goes on along the minus strand of NC_052557.1, from coordinate 1,602,429 downwards.
AACAATTGCACAGTACTTTTTCTTTTCCAGACAGTGCTAAGAGCAATTGGCCACTTCTTCCACCAGCTCTCAGTTCCTGTGTGAAAGGACACACCTGTAAGCAATGCAGATAATGAAGACTACAGCTGGATCCAGAGTTAGTGCAGAGAGATGGAGGAAAAACTCATTTCAGCTGATCAGTGGTGGGTGTGTGGGTCCAGCTGGGTCAGCCATGGGCTTCCTGCTGCTGCCATCTGTTGGCCATTTTGAGACGGGCGTCTTCATCAGTTAAATGTAAAAACTTAAGGTAAAAACCATCTTCTGTGGCCTTCTTGCCCTTGGTTTGGAGCAGAAGCAGCTGTCCCTGTGGTCTCCAAAAGACACAGTGCCTCATGGGGTCAGTTTGGGGTGGTTGGACCCACAGCCTACTCTACATTTTTTTGCCTTGTGTCATTTATACAAGTTCTGATCAGGCTGCTCTCTGGGAGAGCCCCAAAGTGCCTTTCCTTGTCCGAACATCTCTGGGGACACACCTGCATTTTGGGAGGGAGGATTCTGCCTCAGCTGAGCTTTTGGTAATTTCTTTTTTATAATCATGAGCTCCACTTTGCCCCTGTTTCCAGGGGCAGGTGGCATTACCCTTTGGGCTTGCTTGGTACCAGTCTTGTAATTTGCAATTAGATGTTCTCAAAATTGTAATGAGGTCTCTAAAAGCATTTATCAGTTACAACTGTCTTCAGGTTGTTGAACCTTTGTTGGTGCTGAACACTAATGGCATAGTAGGGCCAGAAAAGCTATTTAGAAACAAAATAAAAGAGAGCAGTGTTTCAAAGTAAGAGGAAAGTTCTGTTACACTTAGTCCTAACTTTCTAGATTAGGAAATAAAAGAAAATAGGGTTTGTTGTGATTTTTTTTCATAGGTGCTTTTAAGGACTTTTCACCTAGATGTCTTTTGAATTGAGTGCCAATGTGAGGGCCTGAAAGTTGTCTGTATGTAGCTAAGACTGAGTGGTGACTCGCTGCATCCTCTCCCCAACCACCCCCGTGCTTTTGGGATGTGTCCCAGGAGTTGAACTATTTGCCATAAGCAGCTTAGATACCAGCTGGATCCTAGAAAAGCTGAAATGCAAGGACAGCCTTAACAGAAGCACCAGGAGCACTGTAGTCAGTAGACATTACTCCTGAATAAGGGCTAACTGAAGTAATGATTACAGGAGCTGGCTTTGTGTCAGCTGTCAGTAACATGACATCCTCCCCTCCTCTTTATTTTCAGTAGGGGGCTGATAGCTACTTCTCAAATTGTCCTGTCCTCATCCTGCAGTTTATTTTGAACCATTGGAAAATGTTGCCTTATAAACCGCTAGGAAAGTGAGAGGTATTAATACTTAAAAATTCCCAACAGCTTAGTTACTGCCTTAACCCTTAAGAAAGCAAAATCCTTTGAAGCTGCAGTGGATGAGAATAAAGGATTTGGGGACAGGAGTGACATTATTAGCCCTTTACTAAAGGGACTGGGCATGTTATTTATAAATACCAAAGATAAGAGAGTGGTACAGCTTCTAAGTTGTGACAACTTGCTGTGAGAATCTCTATAATAATACATATTGTGCATTTTCGTGTATGTGTTTTTAAAGTCTGAAACCTCAGTTTTGAGTTAAAGCTTTTATAAGGTGTAAGGAACGGTTGGGTACCTCATTTCTGTGCCTTTCAGTAGGAGCCACAGGGCTGCATATAATCCTCTGAAAGCCTTGGACATCCCTTCCCAGTAGTAGGCCTTGTAGCACAGTTGCAGCTGCGTCCTGTTACAGGTGCTGACCAACCGCCTGTTGTTTCCAGGAGCTGTACTTTCAGATTTCTGTATGACTGTTTCCTCCCTGTGTTAGCCAAACCTTTCTATTAGCTGCTGGTTTGTGCATTGAGCTCGTGTATCTCAGCTCTCTTTTCAAGCTGTTAGCAGGACTGTGTTTGTTGATTGCATTTTTTTACCCAGCTGGACTTCTAGGAAAGATCCTAATCTGAACTTGAATTGTGCTGTCACTTCGTCTTTCTATCATGCCTAGCATAAACTTGCACCAAGTGTTTCTTATCACTGTGCCCTGACTCTGCCTTAAGCTGTAATTTGAAAAAGTGTTTTCTGTAAATACTTAAAAGCTCTTACTAAATTGCACTGTAAAATTTGGCAGATGAATTGTGCGAGGGCAGGGGAGCCAACTTTGTATGGAACGATCTTTGCATTCGGGTATGTAAATAAAATCCTCTTAGTAAACACACAGTTGTCAGTCTATCCATTAAATGCTACCTGGGCTGTTTACCATCTTATTCATAGTATGGGTTAGAGGGGAAGGGACTTCAATGCTCTTCCAGGTAGAAGTGGGGAGCATCCTTTGTAGCACTGTATCCCCCTACCTATTCTATTCCACATTTAGGAGAACTTTTTTAAAGGAGCCCAAACAGCCACATATAATTTATGCTTTAATACATAAAAGAAACCATACAGCTGTAGGAGTTCATGGACACCACAGTTAACACTTCAGTATATCAAGAATAAGTCCAAACACTTCTACCTGAATGGTGGGCAACTATGAGAAAAGGAGAAAATAAATGCATACTTCTTCAACTTGATGTAGTGTTCCAACAGAACTCACTCTACTAAAACTAAATCCCAAATACATCTCTAGCTGCTTGGGAAAGCCAATAACGTTGAGTGTCATTTCAGTGTCTGCAAAACAGTGCAGGTACAGCATGGAAGCCAGGCCCCCCATCCTGTGCTGAAGGTCCCATTGGTTACACAGCACCAGAAAGTTAACAAGGCAGTGACATTCTGAGCCCTCAAGCGAGGGCTTGTTTGACCCACATGCCTGGGGAATGTATAAACCCCAATCCCAACTCAGCACCAGCACACATTTGCTTCAGACTTCCACTGCTGTAAAAATAAACAAACACCAAAAGTCCATAGGGCCTGGAGCCAGGCTCCATCATTGCCAGGGGACAGCCTCACCATTGCCTATGCTTGACTCTGGGAGCTGCTCAGTCCTTAGGCAGGTAATGGGCTTGGCCTGGCTCCCTGCTGGAAGCTCAATGTGCCATAGCGTTTGTTCTCTAATACAAGAATAGAAATTCATCTAGAATAATAATGGAAGGTGATTGCACACGACTTACACTGCCTCTGTGCAGACACTGAAGGACACTTCTCTATGCTGATCCATTAACACACAGAAAGGACTTTTCAGAAGTCAGGTGGACGGACCTCAACCCCTAAGACTCTCAGGAGGGCCTGAAGCACTTCTGGAAATCTTCCCATAGGCACTTATAAAAGAAGAAATATATTTGCTGCACTTAGGAAAAAGAAACACTGCTGATAACAGAACCCGTATCCATACAAATGGGAATGAAATGCATCAGCACAAACAGCATTAGCAGAGATGGCATTGTTACTCTTAACCAGAAAGGCATTCTTGTTCCTTACACAGGAAATAAGAACAATACATCCATAGCAGCAAAACAGTAACAGCAAACTTCAGTACCAAGCCTACCTTACAGTTTGCAGATAGATAGAAAGCAATGAGAATTTGCTTGATGCAACCCTGACGACAAAAGGATTAAAGCTTCTAGGGGCAGACTAACACCTACCTCTACTTTAAGAATGGCCAAGTAACTTACACACCAAGCAGCACAAGTTCCAACACCAGTCAATTACAAGAGCAGAACTGACCTGAACTTACAGGAGCTGTTTTCCTCTCACGCTTTTTGAGTATGTTTCAGCTTTTCTTGGTACCAGCACAATGTCAAAGTTAGTTACAGCGTTGCTATGGGTCCAAATGGTCTCTCTGTGGCTCTCAGAAATGCTGGCTGTGTAAGGCAGGTCTGTGCTTGCTCACCTGCCTGCTTGGCTCTGGCTGTACTGAATGCACTGCACGCTCATCAGTGGGTTAAGCAGCCTGCAGGAAACTGCATACAGCAGGAATGGGACAGCTACGCTCCAACACAAGTGAGTTAAGCAGCCCAGAGCGTGTTTATACCTACAGTGACAGCTTCGTTGGCCCTGAATCCAAAACAAATAGAACCTTAATACAGAATACTGTACTTAGAGCAGCAGAGGGCAATTGTTCCCAGGTATGTGCATTTTTTTTTCCTGCTGAAGTTTCATTTACTATTGATGTCTCTTATGTACCTGACTGTGACAGAGTCCAGTCAGTTCCAAGCTGGGAGGGAAGTAACTGGCCTTCAGAAGCTGAAACGAGTCCTGTGAGTGGAGTGCTCCTTGGACAGTCTATGGAAATCTTTCTTCACTGATGAAGGTTGATGCAAACTGTGATTTTGCTCAGCTCCAGCATTATTATTTTTTCATAGAAAGGATGAGGAGAAAAATTCTTTAACATGCACAGCCACCTTTAGAAAGCTTCTGATGTCTTCTACGCTACTAAACAGACTGACTTCGTTGCTAAAAATCAACTAGTCTTCTTTTTGGCTTTTTCCTCCAGCACAATCTGCTTATTTTAATGAACTTCACAGACAATATCTCTAAACAGTCATTTCATCTTATGCAGAAGTATACACAGGGAGCTCCTGTGAAGAGTCTCGTAATTCCTATTATCACAGAAGGGCTTGCCTTGGAAAAGACCTTACAGCCCATCCAGTTCCAGCCCACATCAGGCTGCCCCATGCAACCTGGCCTTGAACACCTCTGGAAGGTGCTCCCTAGAACAGTTGTACACACTGGATGCAAAGCCAGGTAGCAGTGTAAACAGATTCCCTCATGCAGCATCCTGCTGTCATTTCCCCACTCTCAGTATTCCGCTGCCACAACCGTGCTACATTTCTGCTGGCTGATGAAAGAGCATCACCTTTCTTGCTTTGATGTCTGGTGCAGATTATCACAAAAGCAAACCTAAGTGTCTAATGGTAAATAGAAGCTTTGTCTTGACAGGCCCACAATTTCCTCTCTCATGTCATTTCTAAATACTTCTGCTCTTCCTTCAGAAGTTTATGTAAAATATTCAGCACCCATCAGTCTGGAAGCCTTTGTAGTGGAAACAAGCGACACTTTCTTTTTGTTTGAGATGTTGCTTTTGATTGCACAATTAGGCTAAGGAGTGTGGCTCTTTATTAACATGCTTGAAATATGACAACATAGTAAGAGGATGAATGAGGATAAAGCACCTTGCAAGGAGTCTGTGTTCCATTACTAGGATGAAACTATGCCGAGATGTTCCCACATCAAGCTGGAGCCATGACTAATCAGGTAGATCATTAACGGCCATCTGGGAGAATGGTGCATTTAGCCTATCCAGTTCATCTACCTGTGGGGGGTGATGCATTATAACCTCATGGTCCTCTGAAACGTCATCACCCACAGTGACCAGGTTTGTTAGAGATTTGCTCCGGACACACTGGAAGTCAACGTGACGGCTTTTCCCCTCCTCCTTTTCCCAGGACATCTGGATGAACGGCCGCTGAACGTAGTTGTAGATCACTTCTGAGCGACCACCCGGCCTCCTCTTCACTTTCTCTTTACAGGTGGGATATCCTGAAAACACAGACAGACAGTCAGCTGCACCACACACCTTCAACAGGATCCTAAATGACAGAGGAGTGTCTACTCAGTCCTCTGTGCCCCTATAGTCAAGTGCTCACTTCCCACATTTACCATCATTGGTTTTCACAGCTGCTTTCTTTTACCTTGAAAAGAGGATGCAGCTCTATGTGTAGCCATACCATCATGGCTGCACAGCATTAACCATGTTGCAGGCACACGTGACTGGTATTCCCTGCTTCCAAACCCTGATAATAAGCTTAGCATAATCAATGGTACGGTAAACATCCATAAATGAGTACTTAAAAGTTATCACCTCCTCTCTTTTCCCTTCCTGGTGCCAGGATGTGGAGACACCCCGTAGGGACAGGGTAATTAACCCATTACCATTATCAGAGCCCAGGTGTCAGGGTGCCTCGATGTGGTGAGGCAGGAAAGCATAACAGCACATTGAGATAGCCAATGTAAGCCCTCCTCTGATGCAAATCCAGTAGAAAACAGGCTTTACACGCTATGGAGTCACTTGTTTTAGCATTTTCCTTGTTGAGGAAATAATTTTACCTTCAATGCCAATGCGAATATTCTTCAGGCCCCGCTCCTTTAACACAGCTTTTGCAACATCACGGTTCTCAATGTACTTGAAGAATCTGTACAGCTTGGAACTGTAAAGGACTGGAGAAAAACCGTGATGAGAATCCACAAGGAGAGACCTTCTCCCTCTTTTTGACATACTCAGCTGTGGCACTGCCAAAAAAAGCAGGTTTGGTTTCCAGGAACCACTCACATATTTGTTCTCACAAGTAGGATTAGCTGTGGTTCCTTGGTGGCAGTGTAGCCACACACCTAATAGTACGGACAGAAGAGTAGCAATGGGTGTGTAAAGCAAAAAGTATTTAGACACCAGAAAAAGGCTGAGGCAGTAAACATATAGAAAAGATGCAGTGAATGCTCTCCATTACCACTGCAGGAAGTCAAAACAAAGCTGTAACAAGACAAGTATCCTGCTTCTAGCAGCAGCCAATTCAGAAGGAATGTACAAAACAGAACACCATGTGCCAGCCTCCCTTCCTGGAGGAAGGCTGCTGTTTGGACAATGGGTCCTCTCCTAGCAGCCAGATGCTTGGGAGTGTTCAGAACCTGGAGCCAGGGGTTCCCTTACTTTGAGAGTACTCCTCGCCCATTGGAGGAGGGTGATCTTCATCCCAGTCCACGGTGTCCTCATCTGTCAGCACGACAATATGGCATTCACGCTCCCCTTTCCGGGCACTATCCACCATTATAGGCAGAATCAGCTCCTCCAGGTAGCTGTCAAACTGCTTGTGAGCACCATCATTGGAGAGCTCATGTAAAAGAGCACCTACAGAGACACAACATGAGCTCTTTTTAAGCATGAAAATACATGTATAAATATATTAAGATACCATATGAAAATACATTCCAGCTCTACACTTTTAAGATATTCAAGAAATTCATTCATCTTTACACAAACCCCTCAACATATGTTCAGTTGCACCATTATGTCTGGCTGTAGCAGTAAGCTCTTCCAGTTCCCTCTCAAAACAGAGGCTGAGAATTTTTACAATTTCACTTAGCTTTTCTGAGCAAGATGTCTTTCTTCTGCAGGATTCAACCACTGCACTTTCAGCTGAAGCAGCAAAAAAAAGGAAGCTGCCTAAATGCAACAAACCCGTAATTCCTAGTGGAGTCCATACCCTCACACTTAAACTAAAGCACATAAGAACTGCACCAAGTCAGGATGAGAATGCTCAGCACCCCAGGCATGATTGTCCTAAGAGCTGATTTATCTTCACACTTACTTAAATCTTGACATTTGATTGTGTTGAAGTCAAAGTTTATGCAGAGGTAATCACAGGTGTCTCGAAGGTCTGGGATGGAAATTCCATCAGGACAGTTTATTATTCCAGTCTTGTAATAATCCTGCAAACAAAAAGAAAAATTTGGGAGGGGAAATAAAGAACTGTTTGGATACCGATCGTTTTTCTATTTAGTTTTTTGTTTTGTTGACAAGCACTTGAGTTTCAGGAACTATAAATAGGTCTGTGAATAGCAGAAACACCCACCTGTCTGAGAATCTACAGTTCTTTGCGTACCCCCTTAGGTCTGATAAACTGTGAACCCCAGTCAAACCTCTCCCATGGCACTGGGGTTTCCTAACACATGCAATAGTCATTTATGTGCAGCCACAAAGTCAGAACAAAGCTCACAGGAAAGGTAAAAGGCAACAAGAGCAAATATCTGAAATAATGGCTCACATCAAAATCAAATATACACATATATATATATTTATTTTTATATAAAATCACAATGCAAAACAGTAATAAAACAACATGTCCCAGGGGCACAGAGCTGCCTGGAGATGACTCAGTTTTGCACATGTGACAAAACAACTGCTTCCCCCTCAAGTATGCAAACATCTTACCAGCACAGTCCGGAACACAGCTGAGCTAATTCCTTCTGCAATTTCATATTCTCCCTTTTCATTTGGCCTGGTGAAATTATATTCTCTTCCTGGTCCAAACATTCTGAACAGAGAAAAAGTACGTAAGTGTCCAAGTATATTTAAATTCATTATTTCTAGAGAGCAATAGGGACATTGAGGTTACAGAAAACCAGCAGTGACACCTGTACACAGAAACCTGAAACCAATCCTCACATCTCCCCCACAGTAAATAAGCACAAGAGCTGTCTCAGCTAAGTCCTGCTAGAGCTGGATTACATTGCTATAGCTACCATATTATGTGGAACAAGTCCCAGCTGAAAGAAACAGACCAGTCAGGCCTGAGTCAAAACTCCCAGTCGACAAAGCCCTTTCACTGAAGTTGTGCAAGGTGAGGATCACATGCTTTGAGATCACTTGCTTTACACAACAACCTGTGCAGTGTCAGCAGCCCAACAGAAGCAGGCTCTCCTTGGTCACACACAGGCGTGTAGGTGCTGGCAATACAGAAAATGAACGTTTCTTGTGGCATCAGAGACTGACCTCTAATCCATGTTACAGGGAGCTGAGTGACATCTCTCTTGGGAGAGTATCAAAAGATAACAGCAGGGCAGGGAGGAAGCATTATCATTTTTTCCCATTTTGTAAGGGATGAAGTTATCAGCTGCCAACAGACGCAGCAGTCACAAACAAGGCAAACATTCTGAGAGAACACAAAAGCAAACTACGTCTAGCTACAAGTGTACACTGTTTGAAGAAAGCAGACCATAGAGAGAACGTTATCTATTGAATTACTAAGTCTCTCTACATCTAGTCATGTCTTCAAGGCCTTACAAACAGCGCAGATCTGAATGAGGTCAACATTGCTCTGCATGTGTACACAGATGAGATCACAACACAAACATTACATGTTTTCTGAAATGGAATAAACATCTTACTCTTCAGGTATGTTGAAAATGGGGGAATCACTCACCTTCCCAGCATAGTATCAGGGTGAGCAGTGAAAATCTGTGGATTCACAGCAAATCGAGTGCCATCTACCACAAGTGTCACTTTCTCAGGAGCCACTGTCTGTGAATTGATGCTTGAAGACACAGCATGGCGATCCTGGGTGTTAAAATATTCTGTCTGTCTTTTATTTCCATCTTGGAAATGACAACTGTGCGTGTCTTCAGAAGCAGACAACATGCTGCTGAACTGGGGGCTGGCTGGGCAAGCAGTGTGTCTGTAGTCAGAATCTAAACCTGAGACACACACAAAGGGAAGATGCAGCTTACTGAGAAACATCATTCAGCAGAAATACTTCTTACTGCAATGAGAAAAACGAGTCAGGCAATAACAAAGGATGTCTGTATACATCACTGTCAGAATAATGCATCTGACCTGAGCCCAGTCTGCATTTTCAAATTTAGACAGAATTTGGCTTTCAGAGAAAGTTTCCCCCCATGCTTAACACTGCTTGTTAAAGCCAGACAGATTCCATGGTTAAAGAGCAGGAGCCCAGAAATTGAACACTTCCTGCACCACCACCCCCTAAAATCTCCCTTAAAGATCAGTGCAAGGTAAAGACATTATCCTCACCCTCATTCCTGAGGCCGGCGGAGGGGCTGTGACCTCCGAGCACCACATTACCTTCTTCTGTCTCACGGACAGCTACAGTTCCATTTTCTACAGAGCAAGTGGACTCCAGATTTCTCCTCCCACCAGCACAGTTAACATTCATGCTGGGCCTCCGTGATGCAAGGTGTTGGTTGCGTTTCCTAAGAGAAGAGCTAGGAGAGAAAACAACAGGTTGTTAGTTTTAGAAGAAGCTCTCAAGCAAGGAGGAATTAAGGCAAACAAAGAAGGACACCTTAACACCTGGATCTGGCTTGTACAACAAATAGCCCAACTGTTCAGCATGACCAATATACTGCAGTCATGCACACAGCCCAGGAGGGAAACCAGTGCATGAAGACTTCATAAGGCCACACTTGAGGCTGACCAGCTGACAAAAGTCCTGCTTTCCTTTCATGCCTATGATCAAGGTGAACCATCTGGAGTGAGACTGAATACCTATAAATAATAATTAGCACTGTTCACCTTCAAAGCTTTTTACATGTATTAACAGCTCATTCCTCCTGACAGCCCTGGGAAACACTGCAGGGCAGCCTTATTAGAGAAAACAGGGACAAAAAAGGAGATAATTTTGGGAACAACTGCAGCCCCAGCGCTGACCAACACGTCCACCCCTCCAGCTCTCTGGATGCACACAGGCAGCTATCTCAAGAACAGGCCCATGCTGAGAATTCTTCATTCTTAAAATGAAAGAAGAGAGCTGTAACAAAAAAGGGCCGGGACCATTTCTAATTGGAGACTGAACTCTCATCCAAACCCACTCTCCAACATATACAGCTCTCAGGACTGAAATGTTTCATTCTAAATGGCCCAACTCGCTCATAACAACACAGAGTATGGAGGTGGTGTGGAAGGAAGGAATGCAAATAGTATAACCAGCAAAGGACATCCAGTACAGATGCAAAACATTTCATCAAGCAAAAGGTAATAAAATTAGCAGTGCAGACGTGCTGGTTTCTAACGTCTAGCATTAGTTGTTCCTTATAATCACCCTTGTGCTTTGTTTTTTCTTAACATTTATTTTTAAAAGCCATTGTAAAACAGCTGAGGAGCTCAGCTTTGCAGAACTCCATAGAAATGCCAAAGAAAAAGCAGTGCTGTCAGATGGTTGAAGAGCAGAGCCCTTCCCTATAACATCCAACAGCCTCAGCACTGCTTCGCTGTCACCCAGCACAACAAGCAGCAGCTCGGGAAGCAGCAGAAATAGTGAAAGAGAAGGATCTTAATTCATCCCATGGTTTAAAAAATGGCAGAGACACAACCAGACTGAACAACTGCATGGGGCAGCTGGCAATCTCCTGCTCTTCCTACATCACAGCGTCACCATGACTTCAATACAGCTCCCAACAACCCATTTTTAGGTGACGACGCTCCTTTAAATCCCCAAAAACATTCCCACGTACAATTCTCAGAAACATGAGCAAGCAGGAAATGTGCAAATTCAGGGTGTGCCTGACCTAATTCTGCAGTCTACCAGTTTAGAACAAGACGTATTTGTAATATAATTGCACGCCTTTCAGAAAAGTTTAGCTTCGCTTTAATTTCTGAAAGCACATCCTTGGAGCACGTCCAGAGTTCCCTCAAACAAAAGCAGAATAACACGTTAGTGATGACTGACTCCTCCTCGGGAGAACAAAAGGGAAATCTCACTTCATTAAGATAAATGATGAGAAGCGTTTCCTGTGCGTAAGGATGGCTGAAGGAGGCAGCTATGGCACTGAGACCCCACGCCTGCTGGCCCCCATTCCCTGTGCTGCTGAAGCACTCTACAGGGCCGTGCAGAGCACAAGCCAGCTGCTCAGGAAGGACATATTTGTAGTTTCTGCCCTGACTGTGAGCGGCTCACTGAAAACAGCAGTGCTGAATTGACATGAATGAGGTCGGAATCAAACTGTACGAGCGTTGGCCCCAGCTTCTGTCCATTCCCACACCCTTAACCTGGGGATCTCTCCAGATTTAAAAAGTAAAGTATAAAAAGGAAATAGTACAGAAGGGCATAGGAAAAAAAAACCACCAAACCTGCTTGCCCGCTGTAGCCTTGACCAAGCTTCCCTTCTGCTCTGCTTTGTTCCCTTCTGCATGCCCAGCAAGAGACAATTCCAGCATCATCAACAAACTGTAACTAAAAACTCCCTATTAAAGCACCCTTCGTGCAGAACCATGACGTGTGTCTGACACTCATCTGGAGTTTAAACTGTCACATACAAATCAGGTCCCTTACTTGTTACCTCGCTCTGAAGCGCAGGACTTATTTATGAGCTCAGTTCTGCTCTTTCAGAAGGTGAAGTGCCACATGTGAAATGTCACATAGCAAGGGAGGAAGCCAGGGCCACAGGGCTGCCCTGGGCACAGAGCACTGTGGCCTCACATCACCTCTGGCACGCAGGGTTCACTTACAGAGCAGGAGAGGCAAGTGCTGAGCCCCAGCTACTGCCCTGCGGGGCTGAATCATACAAAGGATGCTCAAGGCCAAGTGAAACTTGGCAGGTCTGGTGCTGCCCACCTATAGATAGGCCTGCACCATAGAAGAACGACATAGAAGTGCATTCATCCACATTGCATCAGAGAGAAAAATCAACCTGGAGCCTTTAACATGCTCATCTCATACCTACTAATAATCCTCGCCTCATTTTCTGTTATAGACACAGATGTAACCAGGCATTACATTACAAATGTAACCCAAGAGTGCTCTATAGGCTCAGCTCATACAGACACATTGCAAAGGCTTTTCTCTTGTTATGAAATAGCTCTATCAATATACAGTGCATTCATTTTCCATCTGGTTTCAAATTATAGATGGAAAATAACATCCAGCAGGACTGATGCAACGCAGAGCAGCCTGCAAATTCTGGCCAGAGACAGCAAGAAGGCTGATGAAATGCTCAATTGTTTTCTCCTATTCTATGCATAGTGCTTCACTGTTAGCAAAGTTTACAGACCTACTCGCTTACTTCAGTCTCAACAACAATCTACTGTTTCTACAAGTGCAATTCAGAGCTACAGCCTGCAGCATGGCTTTAATAGCTTTACACTGAAGATCTACTCCTGGATGTAAGCCTCGTGGTCGGCCAGGTTCTTCCATAACTGACATGGACTGGTTCACACACTGAGAGCTCCGTCACCATGGATGGCACTGAGTCACTGCAGCACTCCACGCTGACACCATCAGCAGCAGGACTAACACACATAGGAAAACTTGCTGAGATTTATTAACTTGCAGTAACATATGATGGCTTTTCCCAAAATAGGAAAGTTACACCAAAGCACACTCAGCAGGGAGGGATGAGGAGCACCCAATGCAGCCCTGCTGCTCGGTGTCTCAGAAGGAAACAGCACTTTCTGAATAAGGCAACAGGTTTGTGTTTGCTGGAGCTCCTTCCCTACCCAAGAGGCTCAACGAGCACAGCCAGGTGGCCTTTAGGAACCACTGCTGCTATCCACACTCCTGGGTTAAATGCAGTTATCTGAAAAAGCTCTTACAGCTGATCCTCGTGAAGAACATCTCATCACTGCAGTCACAGCAGCTTCGCTGGTGCTGCTCAACTACCTTCAGTCAAAACCTGGTGAAAGATGGTCCACTGCAAACATCAGCAGGATCTCCAGTGCCAGGAGAGTCAGGACAAACCAAGGGTCCCTTTTTCCACACAAAAGATCAAGGCAGCTGAAGTTTTAAGCCAAATGACACCTGCAAGTTAAATCTGTCTTCAGCTGCATTGGATAAAGCTACAAAGCACAAGGCAAAAATCTTCAACATGAACAGCAGCAGCAGAGCTCTGACTTGTATCCAGCTCCACCATTCTCAGCAGAGGTACTTAGAAAGGCTTCAAAAAAAAAAACCCAGAAGTTTAAACAAAAAGAAAAGCAAGGTTTTCCTTATCCCTTTAGGTTTTCAAGCATCGTTTCTTCCTAGGCAGCTAAATCTTTGTTTCACATTCACACAAGTGCCTACATTTACACTACAGAACCAAAGCTTCTCATTATAAGCTGTCCTCTAAAGCATAAAGACAACTGCTTGTGAGAATCCTGACACAGCTGCAGCAACCAGAACTGAACAGAAATCACTTCCTTTCCTGCTGTAACCCCCAGCAAACCCTCCACCAACACCCACACAACACAGCTTACTCACTGGCGGCTCATATGTTCTCAGTGCTACCAGCTCCAGTCCCCCAAATCCTTCTTTAACAGAGGGAAGCACCCAAGGCACAGCAGAGCTCCAGAGTTTAAACAGTTTGTACCTCACTGGTCACTCCCCCAAAGCCCAGCTGTCTGATTCATGTAAATATTTCAGGCTAAAAGTCCCCAACCTCCCCCCCCAAGCTGATTCATGAAAGGCTCAATACAAAACCCACATGGCAACAAACAGTTTGGTTTTTTTTTTTCTAAGCCTCCTATTTTCAGGGGAAAAAACCAACCAACAAACCTCACCATCCTGAGTTTCTCCCTCCAGGCTCCTGGCTCAGCCTCCTTAGATTTGACATAGGCAACAGTTCTAACACAAGCGGATCGTTTCTTTGCTAGAGAGAATAATCAGCATTCAAACTCCTGGCTGGTAGTTTGCTGCAGTTGCTTCACATTTCACACAGCCCCAGTTTGCCACGACTCTTATTTTGGAAATGCTGTGAGCAGCTCAGAACTCCACCTTCCTCCTCTGGAAGGGATCCCAGCAAGCCACTGCTAACTCATCCCCAGCTCATCTGCTACAACTCCAACTGCCATTCATTTTTAACCAATTGCATGGCAGCAGCTTGAGCCAACTAATAACAGAGGGAAGAGTTTTGAAAGCAGTTACAGTAACTGTTAACCAATGAGAGTTCAGAAGAACAGAGCATACTGCATTAAAAAAAACAGACCAACCAAAGCCAATCCAGACCCACAACAGGAAAACTATTTAATGAAATGCAATTAAATATCAAAGTGTCCCACCCTGAGAAAGTGGTTAATCTGTAGTGAAGTGTGGAGGATCTCAGGGGTTACTGATGTGCCTGGATGAGCTCTGATCTGCCTACACAGCCCTGCTGGTACAGAGGGGCTGGGATAACTCACAGCCCAGCACCTCCAGCACAGGCACTGTCAGTGACTGGAGGGACAGTGGCATTGCATCCAGAAGAGCTGCAGCCAACAGAGCATGAGGGCAGCACTGAGGACGTGGCAGAGCTCACGTCAGAGCCCAGCACAGGAGTTGTTTTGTACCAAAGCTGGGCAGAATGCAGGACCTCAGTCAGGGCAGTTATCTGGCAGCCCCAGCAGCACTGCCTATCTCACCGTGGCAGCGAGCAGCTGGAAGTAGCTCAGATGTGTCCATAGCAGCTACAGCTGCACCACAGAGCCATGGGGGCACCAGGGCAGTGTGCTCTGTGGGAACAAGAAAGTTCTTTAGTACGCATTAAGATACAGACAACAGAAAGCAAAACAAACCTTTCAGACTGCGGTCACGTTAGTAATGCTAAAGCAACCCTACAGCCAAACAAACAGAAGAGATTTATTTAGCACAATTGCAGCTCTTCGAGAAAGCTCATCCTGATTTATTTTTGGGATGCAAGGGGTGGGGGGAGGAGGGGAGGGCTAAGAGTTCTGCTGGGTAAAGCCAATCATCAGCACGGTCAATTCATGTCAGCAGAGGACACGATACCTTACTTCCAAGAGCTGGAAAACATCTTGCTCAGTGTGTGATGGTACACTGGATGGCATTCCTTGCTGTGTTTACATGTCTGGGTAAATATTTTACACGTCAAGCATAGTTATAACACTTTCTAAGAATACTCCCTTGCATTCTTTCTTATGTGACTAATAAGGCTCTCACAAAAATATTTGGCTAGTGTTGTGTTTCAGCAGAACTAGCCAGGAACTGGAGCTGTACTTTGTGGGTTTAATAAGGAAAACAACCACACGCACACACACAAAAATAAAATGGAATAAGCAGAGACGATGCCTATTTCAACACACATAATGAGGTGTTGGCGCAGAGGAAAGGTACCCATTTGGGCACTGAGTGAGGCTGCTCTTGAAAGTGGAAAGTTCCAAAATGGCAGTCTGTGCCACAACAGTCCACTGCAGCCCATTTTTCATTTGACAAGCATGCAACCGAAGCGACAGCTGGCTTCCAGAGCGCTAATCTCAGAGACAACAAGGAAAACAAATGCTCTGATTTTTTTTTTATTGTCATTTATTTTAAGGAAATCCTTCCAAGTCTGTCCCTGGCGGGGATATTCTACTCTTCCGCTGAATAATCCACAAGATTCACAAATCAATTCCCCTATTTCAGTAGAATGATTTTAATAAGCCTTGAACACGTCTTAGTGCAGAGCCTGCTAATTAAAGGGCCTATTAACGTACAACCCAAGGATTTCATCTCAGCCCAGAAGTGACCAAAACCTTCAGACTTCAGAGCTCATAATGCAGACGGTGTGAAATGAGCTTGCTGTTTCCAATCTGGCTGTCAGCTTTCTAGAAACCACCACCACCACCACGTGGCCCCTTGGGTGGTAAAAGCAGAGCCCAGCTCAGAAGTGATGGGCAGAAGTCCCAGCACACACAGCACGACCCCATGGGATGCAGCTGGGGCAGCGTGAGGTGCTGCCATGCCCATCACTGCTCTGGGGATAAGCAAAGCCTGTAAGCCTCAGGGCTGTCAATCCAGCTGCCCTGAGTTCACAAGAGGTTTTGTTTGGAACTGTTATTCTTATTTCTGTTGTAACAGTCTCCTCACTGAGGATAACAGTCTGCAACACACATGGTGAATGACCAAAGATTCTATTTTCTGCATGGATAAGAGCCTCATCTCTCAGAAATGCAACAATTTCACTCTACAAGTGGAGAAATGCCATTTCCTACAGTTGTCTGCAATGCCTTCAAAACAGCACTGCAGTGACTTAACAGCACAAAGCAAAGACAGACACAGATGCCATGGCATGTCAGACGGCTCTCTGAAGGCAACTGAGAGCTTCAAAAACAGCTTTTAAGAGGAGAGAGAAGCTCACCCCGTGATCTTATCAAAGAACATTTTGTAATAGGGACAGACAGACAGATGGGGGACCGTTTAAATATAGCACAGCCCTAATGCACTAAGCTCTCTGCAGCTTTATAATTAACAGTAAACAGAAATCCAGTTTCCCCCTCGCTCACCCAATACTAGGTAAAAGGAGTCATTAGCCTGCTGTCACTGCACTACATTGCACAGTACATCCAAAGGGAAACATCTCCAACCCAGCTGTTTATTGCTGCTCCGAGTCTGACAGCAAACCTACACGTAAACACATCTTGCTGCCAAATACATTCATTTGGGCTTTGTTCAAGACTTGAGGGGAACTTATGAACAGGAAGGAGTTCGACTTTTCACATGGTCTGATAGCCATAGGACAAGCAGGAAAGGCTTTAAACTAAAAGAGGGGGGGATTTTGGTTCAATGTTAGGAGGAAATCCTTTACTCAGAGGGCAGTGAGACCCCAGTTCTGCTGCCCAGAGCTGTGGTGCCCATCCCTGGAGGTACCTGAGGCCATGGATGGGGCCCTGGGAAGCCTGAGCTGGTGTGCACCCAGCCCACAGCAAGGGGAGTGCTGGGCATCTTTACGGTTCCTTTCAGCCTAAGCCATTCTATAATTCTATACCATGAGCAGCAGGCTGGGAGCTGTGACACAGAGCTGAGTCACAGCAACCTTCTTGCTCTGCAGCAGCCATAGCAGCACATCTGACTCGTGCTGACATTTGGAAATGGACAGGCTGCTGCAGAGACAGGGGTAGGTGCATGCTAAGTGCCCTCCATGGGATCTGAAACAAGGACTGTTCTGGGAAGGGATGCTGCAAAAGCTCCTATCCCACCTGCTGCTCACACACCCAAGGAGTTTGCATGATCAATATTCTCCCTCCATTAGTGAAGCAATCAAATCAATGGCTTTCAGTCATATCCCAAAAGTAGGTTTAAACTGCTGTGCTGTACAGCTTAAACCAGAGATAAGCAGCATTAAGGGCAAGAGATAAAACCCGTCTAGTCCAAAATTACTCAGATAGTACCTAATTAGCACACTGCAAGAACAGGTCTCATTGAAACTGTGGAGACTAGCAAAAAATTGAACTTCTGTGGTGCTTTATTTTAACATGAAGCCAGCATGACCTCATCTGAAGGTCACTGAATAACCCCTTTTTTCACATAAAATTGGCTTCTCTGAAAGAAGATGGATGCTGCAGAAAACAGCCCATGGAAGAAAAAACCACTGTGCCCATACATGTTACAGAATCTCTACAGATGTAGTAAATAGAACTGCGAGAGGAAATTGGTGCCTACTGAAATCTCAGTAATCTGGACACTTCTATTCCTCAGTTGATCTGGTGAACAAAGTCACAGTGAGTAAGGTGAGGTTTTCAGAACCTCCCAAAGGTTCCTCCTTGACAAATGCTATGTTCTGTTATTCCATATTGGCATGGAAGGTTTGTGCCATTGTGAAGTTCCACCTGCTGAGCCTGTACCAGTCACTATCACCCAGTCTTATCCCAAAGCATTTGACTGTAAGGAGGTTTGTAAGTGCCTGCCAGAACATTTATGTCAATGGATTGGGGAACTCATTCATAACGACCAACTGCTGCAGCAGATAACGTTCCAGGCAGATGTAACCTTTTCCAAAGCCAGTGATTATGCAAGGCCATGATTTTTAATCCTCTCATCCAGAGGGAGAAGAAATTAGCCAGCTTACACAAAGGCTAAACCATCCTTATTCAGTTTTCCTCCTTCATTTGTTCTAGTTACGTCGATCTAGTGGATGACATCCACTATAAGCAAACTTGGAGAGACTTGTGAAACTCACCCAGCTAAGCTGAATCCCAGTCCTCCACAGAATGCCTTCAAAAATACTGCAGCTGTGGCAACAGAGCAAATGCAAAGGGTTTTTCTCCTGCCTCTTCCCTGCTCCCCTCCTTTGTGGATCCTTCACTTCAGTTTTCACAACACACTGAGTGAGAACTGCAGTCATTCAAGTGGCAAAACAGACAACTAACAAAACATGAATGCCAGCAGTTATTGAACTGATACAACTGCTGAAGTTGGTGTATGTGCTCAATCAGGACAGCTGATAGGACACCCTAAATCTGCGTATCCGCACTGTGCTTTATGTCAGGAAACACAATCATCTGCTGTCCCAGCAGGCTGAGTCAGGGGGTGGAATCCCACAGAGCCAACAGACCGTCAGGACAGTGTTAGTGATGGGAGCGGGCTGACACTGGGCTTGCACACTGCTGCAGCACACAGCACAGCATTAGGCACAAGGTTCACTTCTGTTACTCTTATGGCTGCCACGCTGTACTTCCTTCCTGAAACGCTCTGCTCCAATAGACCACATTACTGCACCCAAACACCCAGCTCAGAGTCACAGCACTGCCTTATGAGCGCCTGCTGGTAACTGCATTCATTTCTTGTAATACATGTTTTTGTCACTGGAACTATGATTCCTGAATTTTAACCCGTATTATTTGCCCACAGGCTGCAAATGCAGAACTGACACAACTGCACGCTTCTTTGCATCGTTATTTGATTTCCCTCACCACCACTCTTTCCCTACAAGTCCCACCTTCTCTAAACAGGCACTGCTAAGACAGAAGCCCTGCAAAGCAATTCAGCTTGTCAGAACACAGATAGGATCAAACCAGGCCACGGGACAGAGGCCAGAAATTCAGGAGTGTTTCCAAACTAGGAGACTGCTGCCTGGGAATCAATAATCTGTACAGCAAGACAGTCCAGAAGGTGTAAAATTGTACTGACCTTGGTGAAAGGTGGCCCACAGACTCTATCCAATTGTCATGGAGCAATCAGAGAGGATGCTGGAATCAGAAACCTGAAATCAATGGGGCTTTCATCAGTAGTGCAGCCAAGTCCCCCCCAAAACAGATACTACAACCACGTTGCTTCTGCAGAGTTTCTGAACTCATAATAATTCCCTACAGAGGTTGTATCTGTTAATAAAGCCAGGCATTGCTGATCCTTCCCAGCCTAAAACCATCACAACGTCCCTAACAGAAAGCTCAAAGCAGGCGATGACAAAACCTCGGGGCCTGAGGAGGCAGGACTGAACACGCCAGGATGCGAAGGCACAGCAAAAAAGACCGAGGTGAGCTGGGATTTGTGATCAGATCAGCTGAAATAAGGAGGTTTCTCAATCCTGAGGGTCACTTCGTATTCAGGGTATCCAACAAACCTGTCACATTCACACCACCTCAGATTCTTAGATGACAGTGCAATTAAAGCCAATAATGGCTTCCCCTCCTTGCATTGCACTCAAAGAACTGACACAGAACTGTGTGAGGAACTCCCAGCAGAAAGAGGACTCTTAAGCCCCAATCAAACACAGGACTCATCCCCTCTGAAACAACACAACCCAAAACAACAGCACAACAGAACAATCCATGGGCAGCAAATAAGATAAGTCTGGCTTGAAATAAACACCAATTTAGCTAACTTGGTGCACATCTATTTCCATCAAAGCACAGCTTACTTCATCCTGCTCTTAATTACTTTGAGATAATGTCAGATAAGTCTGACATAGCCTTGTGCACAGGCTTCGCTTATGAGTCTACAGACATTGCTCCATTTCAGCCACAGGATCAGATCATTGAAGACCCTTTAATGTGGCCATTACTACAGAAAATAAAGGCAACGGCACCACTGCAAGCAACTGCTCCATAGCCTGAAAAAGAGAATTCTTTGGTGATTTAAATACCTACAAATTCTAATCACCATCAGCCCATTTATTTTACTGAACTGACGTTGCTTCTGCCGTAATAAAGATATACATAAACCCAGAATAACTTCTAACAACTGCAAGAACCTTCGCTTACACATTGACCTGCAGTTTTTGAGCCTCATAACTCACTATTAGGTTGCCCATGTGACTGAAAACACCTCCACAAACCAAGGGTGTAAGTATTTACAACCCATAAGTGTAAGTGACGCTCAGTGAGGGCATGGGGTAAATAATGACACACCTCAAAAGGGACAACTGTGTTTTTCCGTTAGCTGCCCTTCCTGTAACTGATGTGTGACTGCTGGGAATGCCAGCAGGAAGGACTGTGACTCTGTGTTGAGGACGGAGTGCACAGGTGAACTTTCTTCTTTAGGGGTATAACCTACTGCTACGACAGGACCCGAGTTTGTAGCAAAAGTAGGTGTAAGGCAAAGTAATTTGTAATGTTCATCCTACAGATGTGCGTTCTCAGCCTCCCAGGCAGATGCTCAGAATTATTACCCCCTTCTCGAACAGCTTAAGGTCACCAAGAAGGCAGCACAGAGCAAGCAGGATTAAGGACAGGGGGAAATCACACCAACGACAAGGTGAGCTCTCAGCCAGTGCTCCTCTTCAGAGGAAAATGCCATACACTCTCCAGCTCTCTTTCAAAGCACTGCAGGGCCAGAAAGGAGGGAGGAAAGGGATGGCAGACATAACCCTAAAGACACACTTGGGGACAAGCTGGGATGTGCACAGCATGGCACTGTGAGCAAGCAGCCATGGAGCACAGCAGAACCCTCACCCAAGGGCACCGAGGCCTCCTGCTGAGCAACAGAGGAACGGAGGATGCACTGGAGATGCACGGCTCGAGAAGAGCCCTGCCTGCCCGGCCCTGTGCTGATGAAGCCCCACAGGCACCGAAGTGGGCACTCTCAGCCCCACGGCGCACACTGAGATCCCGCGGGGAGGCCCTGGTGAGGCCCTCACAGCCCCACGGGCCTCCTCAGGGCTCCCAGAGAACACCGCGGCCCGCCTGACCGCAAACCGCCCTCAGCGTCCCCGGGGAACAGACGAGGCCCCCCCCGACCCCACAGAGCGCGGCGGCCCCCACGGCCCAGAACAGAGCAGGACGGGCCCCACGGGCCCACAGAAGGCCGGGAAGGCCCCTCAACAGCCCCAACCTTCGCGGAAAGCCGGGAAGGACCCCTCCGACCCCCTCCCCAAGCCGACGGGGGGGTCAGGAGAGCCCGCAGAGAATAGGAAGGACCGCGCCCGCCACGGGCCGCACTCACCGCCATCCCCACCGAGGCCGCTCCTTCAGGCGCCAAGAAGGCGGGACTTGGAAATGAGGCCGCGCCCCGCCTCCGCCGCTCTCTGATTGGTCCCGAACGTGGAGGCGGCGGGCCAATGGGAAGAAAGGGGCAAATTGAGAGGACGGCGGCGTGGCCTAAGTGGAGGGGCGTGGCCTAACGGAAGGGGCGGGGCTTCGGCGTTGGCGCGCGTTGGTGTTGTGCGGCGCTGCACGTGGCTCGGCGCGCGCCCACTTTGCCCCCCGGTTCCCGCAGCGCTGCCCCATCGCGGCTGTGCCCGGTGGAGACCGAACCCGGTCCAGGAGGGCAGAAAAAGTTAAAACCAACCACTGGGGCTGTAAGCCGGTAGCCGTGTTCCGGGGGAGGACTTTGGTGCTGGCAGCGGGCGGGGTCAGAAAAGTAAACGGGAATCCCCAGGGGCAGCGGGGACACGGCCCGCTATGTGTGTGTGTGTTTGGGGGGGGGTACACGGCCCTGGGCACTCCCCCCGTCCCTCCCGGCTCTCCGATCGTTTCGATTTCGTTTCCCGGAAGGATCGCGCCGGAGCCGCAGTGGGGCAGCGCAGAGCGGCGGGGGGCGGCAGGGATGCAGGTAAGAGCCGCCCACCCCCGGCTGGGGCACCCGGGGAGCCCTTTCCCAGCGGACCCCTCTCGGAGCGGAGCGGCGGGGTCGGTCGTGCTCAGCACCGGGCTCCGCGCTGCCCCTTTTGGTCGCCCTCCTCCCGGGTTGCGGTTCCGGAGCCTCCGAGGCGAACCGAGCAAATGCCATCTCAGAAACACGCCCGAAAATAGCGAAGGAGGAAACAAAACACCGCCAAATCGACTCTGATAAAATAGGGGTAACGTTTCCGAAGTTACTGAAGTTAAGAGTGCGTCGTTGTGCCCTGGAAACCTTTAGGAGTGAGAGGAGAATTAAGCATTCGAAATTGGTGCACGAATTCTCCTGTAATTAGCCACACCAGAGGAGAAAACAACACATCCTTCATTCGGGGAGTTCTAAGCAAAATGCACGGCTAATTCCCTTTGCTCTTATATTCCCGTAGCTTACTGCATAGAATGAATCCAAAACACGATTTGCATTGCTGCAAAGCCTCTATAAAGGGTTTGTCCTGCTGGATTTGCTCTGGTTTCCTCCCACGATCCCATGCAGCTGCTTGCTTTGCTAAGACCAAAGCCTGGACACAACAGCTAAGCCACGAGATCTCTGCCAGCAGAAAACTTGCTAACATTTGTCCTTCGGGTGAGGAAAACACTTTAAGATGATAAGTTTGAGAGTGATTCAGCTCCTTCTGATCTCTCTCATCAAGTGACCGAGCAGTAACAGCAGTTCCTCATTGTCATCCGTCAACAACGTTGGAATATGAAGCACGTCACCAACTGTGGTGACCTTCAGCCTTCCCACGCTTTGGCTGAATGCTGCCTGCTGCAGCTCCCCCTGCCCTGGGGCTCGGCTTATGTCCCCCATGCTCCATCTTTAGGATCAGCAGCTTTAAGGTCACCACCTTCAGTGCCACCACCTTTGCACTGAGGCCATAGCCAGGCTCTGCTGTCTGCTCTCAGTGCATGTGGTGGTTTTCTCCACTCCTGCTTCTCTTTAGGGCTCAGCTCCCCCACAGCCCGTGAAGGGGGCTGTGTTACCCTTCTCAGAAATCATCCCAAGGGTTTATGGAAGTGCTTGCAGTCAACTGCTTCAGAAAACACCACTTGCAGGCAAAACTCTTAATTTTCCAGAGAATGAAGCCAAGCAATCGTCAGGGTTCATGCTAACAGATTTTTAAGAGGAACCATTATCCACTTGTCTGCTGTAGTATTCCAGGATGTGGGTGATGCTGCAAGCAGGACCTGAGCTCCACACCGGCTCATGCCCAGGGGCGATGTCAGGGGGCAGCTCCTGCTGATGGGGGCAGGAAGAAAAGGGGAGAGAGAGAATGGGGGTCTCTGGCTCCTGTCTGGGGCAAGCTGGGGCTGGTGAGGATCTAAAGCAAGAGTGCAGACAGTGCATCACAGCACAGGGATGTCAGCTCACCCTGGTGCATGTGTCTCCAATGCAAGGGCAGGGCAGCCCGGAATTTCCATCCATGATGCATTTAATCTCTTTTCCCCAGGGCGAAGTGACGCTCGGCTCTTCCAGCCCAGTGGCTGCAGCTTTGCTCCCACCCCGGGGCAGACACACACCCGCCGATGAGGGGCACAGCTTGGCACTGCCTGGCAGGCTGAGTGAGTGGGGTGGGCGCTGCTCAGTGGGGCTCCTGCAGCTGGGGTGGGGTGGCTGCAGGGAACCATTCGTGCATGAGGGTGTAAGGTGGGCTGGTCGCCGTGGCTTGTATTCTTTGCAGTGTTTTGGTCCCTATAGAGGGGAAGGGTGGTGATGGAGACCACTGTCTCTCTACATTGGGTTTGGGGGTGCAGACCGAGCTGTTTCAGGGGCTGCCACCACTTTCAGGAATCCAGCCCTCGTTGTGGAGTAAGGACGATGTCATCCACTGGCTCAGGTGGGCAGAGAGAGAATATTCCCTTCAGCAAACGGATGAAAGCAAGTTTGAAATGAATGGCAAAGCCCTGTGCATCCTCACCAAGGACGACTTCAGGTTCCGCGCTCCTGGCTCAGGTTTGGTGAGGCAGAAGGGCGTTACAAGGACCGGCTCTGTCCCAGGCTGTGGTCTGCTGTGGGAGGGATGGGTGGGTGCTGGGGACCAGGAAAACCCTCTTACAGACCCCACATTCTCAGGGATGGGGAGTAAGGTCTCTGTGAGCACTGCAGCAATACAAGCAACAAAACCACCTGAGCTCACTTTCCTTCCCTGCAGGCGATGTGTTGTATGAATTACTCCAGTACATCAAGACTCAGAGAAGAGCTCTGATGTACAGCCCTTTGCTGAATTCACCCTTCCGAGAGGCCAAGGGCACAGGGGAAGGTATGGTGGGCATGGTGCCTACATGGTGGGCATGGTGTCTGTATGGTGGGCATGGTGCCTGTCCACATAGCATAGTGCCACCCCTTGGCTGCAGCACTCAGCTGAACCCATCCCACAGTCCCTAGGCAAAGCTTATTTCAGGGCTCTGGAAGATGTCCTGGGACCCACCTCGGTGCAGCACGAGGTTTTCCCTTTCAGGGATGGACGGTGGTGCAGAGGCTGCCCCGGATGCTCCCTCACCCTGCCTGGAGCACACTGAGCTGTCCCCATCCCACAGCCTCCGTGAGCCCTTGAACCTCTCCCATCCCAGCACTGAGGGCGGCTGCGGGGCAGAATCCATCAGCTCTTTTCCTACAGCCCCATTGGCACCAGTGGATGGGAAAATCGCAGGTGAATATTACTTTTTTCATCCTTGGGGAAATGAGATTCTGCTTCATCCCATCTGCCCGCCCACCCCCTTCTATTTATCCCATCAGTGTGTGCTTCTCTGCCTCAGTTTCCCCCCCTGAAGAAGTGCAGTTCATACTGACACTTGGAGGTGTAGAAATAAATCTGCTGCATGTGAGCTTTGGGCTCTTCTTGCATTTACGCTTCTCGTAACGTGTTTAACGTATACGTAATAACTGCTAACGCCCCGACACTCACCGACCTTCACTGGAGCCGTAGTGGGAGCTCTGTGATGTTTCCTGTGTGCTCAGACTGCAGGCTGCTGTGGGATTACATCTACCAGCTCCTGTCCGACGGCCGCTACGAGCCCTACATCAAGTGGGAGGACAAGGAGGCCAAGCTCTTCCGCATCGTTAACCCCCATGGACTCGCCCATCTCTGGGGGAACCACAAGGTAAAGAGGGAGGTGTGGGCAGCCACCCTGATGCTCCTGCTGCAGATCCACGCCAGGGATGGGCGCTTGCTTTGGCTCAGCACCCTGAATTCATTTCTCCTTCCAGAACCGGATGAACATGACGTATGAGAAGATGTCCCGAGCGCTCAGACATTACTACAAGCTTAACATCATCAAAAGGGAGCCGGGGCAGAAGCTGCTGTTCAGGTGAGCTGAAGATCAGTGTGGATGGGGCATGGGAAGGTGCTGGGCTGCAGGTGTTGGCATCTGGATCTCCGATGGGGCAGAACTGAGCTGAAGTTGCAGCATTTTGGCTGTGGTTTCGGGGTAATGCATGGGAATGTGGATCTGAAGCCCAGCTATGGACAGAACAGATGGAAATAATTTGTGAGCCCACTGTTTCCAGTGCTGGCTGCTTCCCTGGGACTACCCTGGGCTTAAAATACCAGCACTGGGCTGATGTGTGCCATGCTTTGACACTGAGGACTCTGTGCATCCTGAGGGCAAAGCAAGAGCTCCAGAGCTCAGCCCAGGGCAGGGGCTCCAGCATTCACAGCCTGGTGCTTAGAACGACTACAAACACCTTGCAGGTTTCTGAAGACTCCCGGGGAGATCATCCAGGAGAAATCCAGCAGGCTGGAGCAGCTGGAGAACGAGGAGCACGAGGAGCTCAGGGAGAAGCTGCTGGAGGTTTCAGTGCAGGACACCACGGAAGGCTGCGAGTGCAGTGCTGTGCAGGGGGACTTGTGCTCTGCTGGGAAGTGCCAGCACCTCCTGCTGTCTGCACAGAAGGCAGCAGAAGGGGTCCTGGATTCCGAAAGTTGCCTTGAACTAAAGCTGTGATGCCTCAAAGTTGCTGGTGAAGGCTGCTTGGTTGTTACAACGAGATGAGCACACACACACGGGGCTATGAGTCCACTGATGTTGCCCTGACCTGAGATGGGAATCACCCTGCAGATGTGCTGTGCGCTGTGCTCTGTCTCCTGTGGAGCTGTGATTCAGGGTGGGAATGTGCTGAGGGATGGGTCTGAATCCCAGCTGGAGCTTCAGGCTTTTGTCCCACTGGGTCTTGTTTTAACCCCTTTCAATCACACTTTGTGTAACCAGATGGCTCAATGATGTGACACGAAACAGGCCAGTAGTGAATGTGATCTCTGCTGGGGTAAAGGAGTGTTGGTGAGGTGCTGGCAGGGAGGAATGCCACCATTTCTGCTAGGAGCAAAAGCTGGAGCCCACCCAGCACCAGCCAGGCTGCTCAGGGATGCTCCCATCCTGCCTGTGTGCCACTCCTGGGGCAGATACACACTCATGAGTGCCTTTTTCCTCCTTGCTCTCCTAACGTGACATCCCATCCACTTTCTTGCCATGGAAGCAGCCCTGGGGACTCCTGAGCAGCCCATGGCTCCCCAGGCTGGCACAGGCTGGCTTTGTTGGAGCTGGTGGTGACCCCAGCACACAGGGCAGTGTGTGTGCGGCCACCTTCCACCTATTCCTCCAACGATGACTAAGGATCCCACTGGACTCGGACGGGGATTTCCTCCTGAGCTTGGGAAGCTGCCAGATGCACTCAGCCCTCCTCGAGCTGCTCTGTGCTCTGGAGCGATCTCGGAAAGCAAAAAAAGCAAAGGGCGCTTTTGCAAGGATGGGCTGTGCAATGATAAATCCTTCCCAGCTGACTGTGCAATGATAAATCCTTCCCAGCTCCCAGGATGAGCTTGTGTCTGTCTGTCCCAGGGCAATGCAGCCACTGCTCTTTCCACAGTGTGTGCAGGTGAGACGGCCATAAACACGCTGCTTTCCTGGAACGTGACCCATCCCTTTCAGTAAACAGCCCAGCAAATGCCACCTGCACTGGGGAACTCAATGTGCGCGCGTGGGAAGAGGGAGTGAACGGTGCTGGGGATTTCTGCTGTGGCTGTGCTCCATGTGGTAGCACGTGGGTAGGGGTCCCATGCTTCCCCCATGTGCCAGTGCCCACCAGCACCTTGGAGCAGAGGTTCCCATTGAAGCCATGCAGGTGCCACGCGTTGGCTGTGCTCTCTTTTCAGCCCGTGTTGGGAGAAGTGGCTGCCTCCATCTCCTGTGCCTTGTAACTGCAGATACTTCTGTGCCCAGGGCTCAGAGGGACCTTTGTGGTTGGTGTCCTCACAATGAAAACACAGCATCTGCTTGGGTCAGTCACATACAGTCATAGAATCGTGAAGGTTGGAAAAGACAACTAAGGTCATTTAGTCCAACCATTGACCCATCCCCACTGTGCCCACTGAGCGCATCGTCCCTCAGTGCCACATCTCCACAGTTCTGGAACACCTCCAGGGTCAGTGACTGCCCCACCTCCATGGGCAAACTGTAGAATGGAGCTGTATAATAGAACCATAGGACAGACCCACAAGGATCGTGGTGTCCAACCCCTGGCTCCACACCAGGCCACCCAAAATCAAACCCTGTGCACCAAAGGAGGTTCACAATGGACACGAGGAACAGTCTCCTTACTCTAGGGATGGAGCAGGCCTCCATGGAGGTGGCTGAAACCCTGTGCTTGTCGTTGTTCAAGAGGCATTGGACAATACCCTTGATCATGTGCTTTACATCTGATATCCCTAAATAAGCTGCCTTGGGCAGCCCATCTTCAGGCTACATGCAGAAATGCAGCTACAAAGAGGGAAAGCCCTGGAAGAGGCCCTAAATCAATGCTGATCGATGCTGATCCCCATGCAGCCATGAGAGCTCCTCCACCAACAGGGATGGTACGTAGACTCAGCCCGGATGACCTCCAAACAGGAGGTGGCCAAACTGTGCTCCATTCTCCGAGCAATGCGGCTGTTTGTTTGGTGGATGTTGCAGAGAAAATGCAGACTAAGTTGGCTGTGAAAGTTCTTATCACCCACTGTGGGCATCATGTGCTACTTGGTGCCATAAAGCTCCTGCTGGACGGGTTGTTTATCCGCAGCAGGTGGGGATGCTGAAAAACAGAGCTGGGTATTTCCTAATCAATACCAGACTGACTCACCAGCGTTCAGGAGAGGTGGAGGGAAATGGGCTGTTTCTCTTCAAGCAATAGGAAATTACAGCCCGGAGAAACTGTAGAAAGAGATAGAAAGAAAGTAATTGTGGACACATTGAACTGTAAGCTGGACCTGTTATCAGGAAAAGACTATTTCTATCCAGGACGGTTTGGGGCAGCATGTCATCGGGGCTGAAAGCTGGAGAAAACAAAGCATTGCTCACATGGAAACCCCACAGGGCTTTCCAAAATCATTGCACAGGTCACTGCCCAGCGAATGCATCCATGTCCAGCGCCTTGCAAGGTGCAGTGCGAAACATTGCCATCAGATGGCAAAGTAGCAATGAGGATGGCAGGCAGCAGCCTGCAGGAGGAGGCAATGGACACAGGTGGAGGGGGGGTGCAACCAGGTGATCTCCCTGCTCCCTTCCAACCCAAACCATTCTGTGGTTCTGTGAAGGTCCCGTTTCGTGTTTGGGGGTGGGCAAGCAGGCTGCCTGAAGGGCCCCAGAGGGGCTTCAAGGGTGTTGCATCCCAACCACGTCATTCTGTGCCCCCAATGTCCACATTCCTGAGTGCTGCTGCGGTGGCATTGGGGACCTCATTGCTGCGCTGAGGCCCCGTTTCCCTGAGATACTTTGGTTTCTTCTTACAGAAGCAGCATGGCAAAGCCTCCACGGGTCATCAGCCCACAAGAGATAAAGAGCAATAAACAAAACCTACCGAGCGGCGCGCACAGATAGCCGGTTCCAAGGTGCACCAGGTGACACAGATGCCTTACGCCGTTCTGCTGCCGGTTATCACAAGGAAATGGTTCTCCTCTCTACTGAAACTCACGCACAGCGGTTCCCATGCGGAAGTGCCGCCCTGAGAGCTAAAAATAGGGCTGAGTCAGCGGCCACGGAGGGTATAAAGCAGGCGGGTATAAAGCCGGGGTGGCCGGGGCTCCCCTTGTTCAGAGCTGAGGAGTTGGCCTCGACACACATCCAGAAGAGCAGCAATCCCAATGGAGAGGTAAATAGCAAAAGAGCACATCAAGAACGATGCGCCCAGCGGGTCGGAGTCAATTGGAGGATGGGGTTGCTTTGCTGTGGTTCCAGTTATGAGTGGTGCTCACACGGCTGGCTGGGTGGATTTGGGGTTTGGGGTTGGCTTGGATGGGTGAAAGTTGTCTCTTTGATCCAGAAAACAGCCGGGCTGTGTTGGGCAGATGTGTGCTCTGTGTGCCCATCCCTGTGTGCAGCTCTGGGCTTGCATGGCTCAGCCCATAGGCTTTGCTGTTGGCTTCCTGCGCTCTGCTCAGCAGTGGAAGCAGACTGGTTTGGGTCTGACCCTCTGGAGGGTGCACAGCTGTGGCTGGTTTGGTTTTTGTTGCTGTGGTTGGCCTTTTTAGCAGCTTCAGGGGGAGATGCTTGAAGATCCTGGGTTGGGGGCTGTGTAATTCTCCCCTTGGCACGGTGCTGTGCTGTGATGGGAAGACACAGCAAGGCAATATCCCTATTACACCTGTGCAAACCCGGCAGCCCCTTTGGCACCGGATGAGCTCATCCTCTCTGCGCAGTTTCACTCCTTCCATCAGCAGTGTCTTTACCCCATCATAAAACCCTAAGCATGCAGCCTACATCCATAAACACCATAAAAGGGGATTGATCATTTACCAAGGACAGATACGCCCTTGGACACCCCAAACACCCTCAGCTTGCAGCCAAAACAATGGCAGTTTCCATCACAGCCAACCCACCCACGCTCTGTCCTCGGGAAAGCAAACACTGGGCTGAAAATGTTGTTTCCCTCTGCAGCAAAACGCGGGTGGTGCCCACAGAGCAGCAGCAATGGGACGCGGCATGGCAGCCATCGGGGTCCATCCTCTCTCTGGATAGGCGAGGGGCCAAGAAAGTGCTGGAGATCTACGTCAGGCGCTCATTGAGCTGCTGTGAGAACACGCATGCGGCCAAGGAAAGGCTTCAGGAGAGAGCCAAAGGGAAAGGGAGGAAGGCAGCCCTGCTGCAAAGGTCCGAGAGTGACTTTGGCAAGTATTCGCATGCCAAGCACAGCCTGAAGAAGGAGCAGGAGGAGGAGGCCAAGGAGCTGGGGCTGGAGGAGGCTGTGGTTGAGGAGAGCAAAGCGTCGGCTCCTGGGGAGGATCCTAAAGTGGAGCCGGAGCCCAAGAGGAAAAGCACAAAGAGCTCCTCTCCCCAGGGCAAGGCCCAGCACACCTGGTTCAAGAGCTTCTTAAACCTGCTCTTCAAAAGGAGTCCCGAGGAGCAGAAGGAAAACGTGGGGCAAAAAGCGAAGGAAAAAGATCTCAGAACTCCTTACAGCAGCAAAACAGAAGGGGCCAGGAGACCCAGAGCCAACACCTGCACGTCCCCAACACTGGGCAAAGCCTCCAGGAGGAGACCCAGCCTCAAGAAGGTCTTCTCCTTCAAGAAGAACGTGGAGGAGGAGCGTGGTGAGGCTGGGGCCAGAGCCAAGCGCCCCGGCTGCCTGCCCCTGCGGCACGTCCTTGCATCCAGCCCCACAGGTGAGAGCCCTCCACCAACGGGACCTCACCTGGGGAGTGGGAGTGCTGGGTCCTAACCCTACCCAAGCATTGCTCTCATTGCTTTGTGAGGCACTGGGGTTGGTTTGGGAGCTCCGATCTTGACTCCCTGCCCCAGGAAAGGGTCAGTTTTGCTGATTGAATCCCCTGGGTGAGGAGCACAACTGTGCATCGTTACCGTGACTTGTGATGCAGCAAGTTCCTGCACGCTGCTCCAGGGCGATTATCCGTGCACAGAATTTGATGCGCACAGGTTTTCCCCCTGCAGCAAAACCAGTTCACCCTAGTTTAGTTTCAACCTGCATTTGAGACCAGAGATTGAATCTGGAACCACCCAAGGACCATCCCCTGCTGCTTTTGCTTTGCTGCGGGGAAGGGTGGGAGCCACTGAGGCAGCAGCGCCTGTGGGACATCCTCGTCCCTTCCTAAATGCCAACAGGAGAGGCAATCCCATGACCCGGGGTGGGTGCGGGCACCATGCCAACGGGGTCTGCGTTGGCCTTTCCATCAGTCCCTGGTTCTGACCATGTGCTCTTCTCCCTGCAGAGGCCGAGCAGCCGGAGGGTTACTATGCACGGGTCTCGGAGGAGGTCGGGCTGATCGTGCAGGGCAGTGGGGAGCGCAGGGCTGAGCGGCTGCCAGGGCCAACCTGCACCGATGGGGTCGGTGAGTGCTGCACTTTGGTACTGAAAACACTGTGGTGTGGGATTTGTCCCCATGCAGAGCCTGGGTGGGACTCATCTCTGCTTCCCAAGGATGCAATACAAAGAGTCATAGGGAACCACTGGGGGGATTTACGGCATCAGGGCTTGGTTTGGGGAGGGACAAACCCGAAAGCAGAGGGCAGTTCTTTGAGGCAAAGCACTTGGCCACATGCTGAAATGGCTTTTATGGGGATGGAGGCTGACGTGTACTGCTTGGGGGATTCTAAGGGGGGGCAAAGCAGCTGTGCTGCCCTGAGAGCACCTGAGGACGGGGCTTTGGGATGGGGCTGGAGGTGACGTGGGGTTGTGCTCTCTCTGCAGATGAAGCCATCAGAGAAATTGTGGCCCTGCTGCAGGAAGCTGGAGATGAGCTGGACAGGCAGGTGAGAGTCTATGGCCGGTGGGAATGGGGCTCAGTGACATCAAGGAAATGGTGCCCTCAGATTCCCCGCCGGGGTGTGATCCCGTCTGCCTGCCCGCTCCCATCTGCCATCCCCGTGAGATGTGAGGGCGTCAACCCGAGGCTGACGCACCGCATTGTTTGCCCTCAATGAGCGCATTCGTTTGCTTCTCCAACAGGTGAAGGAAGATGTGCGGCTGCGGACGTTCTTCAAAGACATGTCCTACAGCTCCTTCAAGAACCTGGCTGATGCCTACGTCCGCCGGGAGATGACGGCCAGCCGACCCAACGTCAACCCCCAGGAGATCCAGTTTGCCTTCACGGTGCACCTCACCGCCAGAGTGGCCGGCATCTGCAACCAGGCTGTGAATAGGATCATGGGGTTTGGCACCCGCTACTTGGAAGACTCGTTTGCGCCCTTGTCCTACAGCAAGATCCTCCAGGTAAGGGGGGCTATGGCAGAGGATGGGGTCAGCCAGGGTGATGGTGATGGTGATGGTGACAGCCAGGGTGGTCAGTCTGGATGATGCCGGGGGTGATGGGGCATGGGGACGCAATCCTGGAGAGTGGGAGACCCATGGGACAGGTGGTCTCCAGTGAGAGTGTGGCCATAAGAGAGGAGCCAAGGGCTGGAGAACTGCCCTGGGAGGGCGACCTGAAGGGTGTAAGTCTTCTCACTCTGGAGAGCAGAAAGCTCAGGTGGGGGTCACAGCAGCATCGGCTCAGGAGGGGTCATCGCAGCATGCCGTACTTAAAAGGTGGCTACAAAGAGGATGAAGGCTCTTGGCAAGGAGAAAAGAAGGGGCAATGGGTGCGAGCTGCACTGTGAGAAGTTTCATCTTGAGACATAGGAATGAAGTTCCTCCTTGACCAGTAGGGGAGACCCACAGCACCATCTGGTTTGGGAAGGGCCTCACGGCTGTTTCCTCCCCTCTGTTTCCTCCCCTCCCAGCAGGACAGAGCAAAGTTCAGCACAGACAACTGCGAGAGCCCAGACTGATGGTGCTGCAGCTGTGACACCAATGGTGGACATCAATGACTGGGACGCAGCCTCTGTAGGTGGCCTGGATGTCCTGTGGGTTCGTGGGTTTAAAATCCATGGAGGGAACCCACAGCAGTCACCGTGGTGGCACGATGAGATGAAACCCCACCTGGGGGGGGGGCAAAGGGTCTGAAAAGCCCACATTTCTGAGACTGCCCTAAATTTCCATTTTGGCCCTCATCAGATGCACGTGTGGAGCCCTGCAGTTCATTTGTGTGTGTGTGCCTGTATTTATTTACCAACTTTTCTTACATATCTGTGAACGTAGGCTATAATTTCTCCAGCTTCTGCTGTCAGCCAAGGGTCCAGTTCAGAAAAAACCCATAAAACTCAAATAAATGGGTCCCTGTGTGACATCCAGGCTTGTCTGAAGGCAGAGGAAATGTGTATGCATGTTATACATGGAATAAAGTTTGCTTTGCTACAGCTGTTGTGAGCTTCTCCTTTCAAGCCAACCCAAAGTGACACAAAGCGGGTTTTACAGCAGATACACGGCGAGCTCCTGCCCTTCTTGTCTATTTATGGCCATCCCCTTTCCAGAAAAAGGAGATTTATTTATGAAAGCAGCTTGATCTGAAAGCAAGAGCTGGGGGAAGCTTGCTCTGAGTGTCCCCAAAGCTGCAATCTCTGCAGCTCCCTCCAGGACTCAGGGATTTGTAGCTGCCAGGGTCTCACCTATGAGGTCTAAGAAGATGTGAAATGTCAACGGGATTAAACCCTAATCGGGGGGAATGTTCACAGCTAATCTTTATCCAGACCCCTAAGCAGGACCCTGGATTAAAGCATTGTGCTTGGCTCGGGGCCAGAGCGGCCACAGCTCCTTGCTGGGCTCAAACGCAGCCTGGGGCAAAGGGGACAACATTTGGGGCCATCAGCATGCCAGGGGTCAGCCGCTCCAGGGGGCAAAGGGGATGGCTGTGGTTGGGGTCAGTGCTGTGCCAGGACATGGCCCTGCATGGGCATCTGCTCCCCCTCATCTCTGTCCCTGTAAAACCCCAACTAGAACGAGCTGGCGAAGCAGAACCATTGCTGAAGGGAACATCCCTATGTGCACACCTCAGTTCCTCTGTTCACAAAGCCATGAAGGAAATTCTTCTAATGCAGGCAAATCCTGCTCCTGCCCAGCGGTGCCAGTGCTGGGTTTCCCTTTGGGCAGATCCCAGCCCATGCTGATATTTACTGCTGGAGAAACCGAAACCAAACTCTCCTGTTTGCAGAGCAGCACCTGCCTGGCACGCAGTGCCTGGGGTGGTGCTGGCTGGCAGGGGGGACAGGCAGTACTGGGGCAATGGGAACCACGTACCCCACATGCTTTGCATCCACAGTCATGGGTCAGGATCTGCATGGAGCAGATTTGGGGTTTGTCTCCTCTCTGTCTTCCCGAAGGACATCACTTTGGCACATGGGATGTACCCACCAGGCAAAGCACCAGTGAGGAAAATGAGTTTGATTTCCCATTCCCTTTTCCTGTGCTTCTCCTGATGGCAGCTGAACCAAACCTCCTCCTCCTACACTTGGTGCCATGGGGAACAAGGAGCAAAACCTATGCACAACCATCCTAAATGACCCAACCCCAATGGGGACAAGGATTGGAGCGGCTCCCACAGCCCAGATCTCTTCACCCAACCAACCTCAGCATCTTGACTAAGCCCCTCAGTTAAAAATCCAAGACCTCCCTTGCCTGTGGTCACAGAAGATATTAAAGGAGGCATTAAAGCAGGACAAGCTATTAGCCCTGAGGATTTTGAGAGGTTTCCAACTCTATCACCTTCATCCTGCCCTGAAGTCCCCGCTGTGCTTTCCAACAGGCAATTGCCTCTTCTGAAAATCCCTGGGATCGCAGCCATGGGCCATATGGGCGCTGATCTGCCCGGGTGAGCGCTGCCATGAGGGGCTTCTCCCATGTGCACGCCTGGGACACCACTGCCCGACTCATCAGTCCCAGCTAATCCTGCTCTTCTGGGTGCCAGGAGGGGGAGGGCAGCTTAGAAAATCAGCTCAGCACTTAAGGAGGCAATTAATGCCCAATTCGCTGTCACTAAGAGGATGATGACAAGGTTTCATCTCACGGGAGCGTGGCGCTTGGCCAAGGAGCATTCTGTCCATGGGGATGCTGGCAGCGGGTAAGGGCAGATGTTGCTTGCCTTCACCCCTCTCCCATCCACTGAGGATCCCCCCCTGTAACCTATTGCAGGATGGGGAATTTGTGGGATGTCCCTGCAGCTCTGAGCTGGCGGCTTTTGGGGTGCAGCCTCTGCCCTGCCTGGGTGGGTGTTCCCCGTCCTCATGTCCCTTGTCCTCTTGCCCAGCCTGCCTGTGTCCCTTGGCTCTCCTGGTCCAGTCCTGGTTCAACAAGGGGCTCTTCTTTTCCATGCTGTGAGCCTTCTTGCACTCACAGTGCATCTCCCCGTGTCACCATTTGCCTGTCTTCTGGCAGGGCTTGCAACATCCATGATAAACTCTGCATGCTGTGTGTATTTGGACAACAGAAGCAGCACAGTATTTAGTAATATTTAATCAATCCATTTAAAATGGCATTATTTATTCTCCGTGTGGGCAGCGGTGTTAGGTTATGAAGGCTGAAATGACACTCAGAATGTGCTCTGTCTTTCCTGAGCCGTAATGAGGAGCGGAGCAGCCCAGAGGCAGCAGCACTGCAGGGCATTGGGATGCAGGGAGTGCAGTGCCCTGAAAAGAGCAGAGCCCAGGGGAGAGGAAAGCAGATCCGTCCCCTTGTGTTGCTTTTTCCCAAAGAATATCCAAAGCCTCCAACAGGGAGCAATTGCCAGCACTATTTCCAAACCCAGCGGTGCTCTGTGCAACGCCCCGCATCCACCCCTTGTGTAACGCCCTCTGGCTTTAAGTGCCTTATACAAGCCTTTACTCACCCAGTGCTGAGCTGTGCCTAAGCCAGGATTGAAGGCGAATCCTATTTAGGAAAACACCCTTGATGAAGGAAGCGTGAAGCAAAGTGGAAGAGTTGTGTGGCTGCAATGAAGATGAGGGCACAGCGGTGTGGGGTCCGTCTGCACCGGGTGCTGTGCAGCTGTGGGATGGCTCCATGTGAAAGAGAATTCTTCATCCAGCCCTGAGCTGCCGAGCTGCCCGTGCTCGAGGACTACACGGACCGTTTAGATAAGGAGAGAACTGTTTTTTAGCACAGGCAGCAATTAAAATAGCTGGTAAATGTCCGCAACTCCGGCACTGCCGTAAACAAGAAGGAGAAAATTCTGGATTCAACCACAAGCAGGGATGCACCCGGAGATGAGAGCCTGAGCTCTGTTTGGTGAGGAAGGCACCGAGGTGGACGCTTGCCCTGGAGATGGCTGCAGAGGAGCTGCGTGCTCCGGGCACCCCTTTCTCGCTCTCCTTTTCGGGCAGTGGGTTCCTCGTGCTGTATCAGGTTGGGGTGGTGCAGTCCCTCCTGGAGTTGGCCCCCGAGCTGCTCAAATCTGCCTGCAAGGTGTACGGATCGTCTGCCGGATCACTCATCGCCGCCGCCGTGGTGTGCGGCATCAGCCTGGGTAAGGAGATGGTAGAGAATGGGCTGGGGGGGATGGAACAGGAGGGTGGCAATGGCTTTGTGCTGGTGGGGTGCTGGGATGTGTTGCCAGAGCGGTTTGTATCCCAGATAAGCCACAAATGTGCAGGTGATGTCACTTCTGGCAGCCGCTCTGGTGCAATTTTGGGTGGTGTCCCCTGAAAAAGGCAGTCATTGCTGTCTGAGCCTTATCTCAGATGGTCAAGTGATACCGTGTGGGCAAATCTGGCCATACCTGTCTGTCCTATTGGCACATCCTGCAGAAGGAGAACCTCCTCCCCTCTGTTCCCAGCTCTGGGGAGTGCTGAGATGTGACACGAAGCACACAGCTGGGCAGGGAGCGTAGCCCCCATCCCTATGGATCCACACCCACAGCTCTGAGGGGCTGTGAGCAGTGGGTGCTGCAGAAATAAACCCCCTTAGCAACAATCTGCCTGTAGAATTAATTCAGAGCAACTAATCTGCCTGAACAACCGCATCCTACTGTGTGCAAACAAGTGTGCACAGGGCTTGGCTTTGAAGGCTGACCCAAGTGATGTGGATGGAGGAGTGTTTGGGGGTCAAAATACTGAAGGAGAAAGTAAGGAGGGAACGTCCAACACTTGGAACATCCGCTGGATGCTGGAGCCATTCAGCTCCAGAAAAATAATTCAGAGCATTGGCAAACATATTCAGACAAAGCAACAGGTGATGTGCTGCCCTTTCTGCCCAGATGAACTTGCCAAAAATCAGCTCTCAGTGCTTTCCCCTCTGATTCCTGGGGCTGTGTGAGGTGATGGAGCTGGGACATGGGATGGCTACACTGTCCTCAAAGCAGGGATGCTGTGGTGACCTCACGTGCAGGCTTTGTCCCATCTCCAGCCCAGCAGCGTCTGGGCTGTCTGTGGCTCTTTTGGCCGAGGTCCCTGAATGAACCCACTGGGCATTAATCATCGCTCCACGTGGCCCGAACATCCGCTCAAACAGTGATAACCCCTCTTAATACCCGCGCTGCCCCGGTTGCCCTCAGGACACAGCCTGTCTGCCCCTACAAAAGCTGCTCTGGAGGTCCAGGCACCAGGAGGGCTCTTTGCAGCGTTGAGGAGATGGAAAATCTTCCCAAGGCCATGTTTTAACTGCCCAAGGATGGCTATTCCCCCATGCACCCTCCCTGTTTCTGCACACAGTGTGACCCTGGGCTGTACTGATCCTCTGTTCCCTGTTATTTCAAACCCATGATCCCCACTGGGGCTGGGCAGTTCTGCTCCTGTAATCCAGCTCCTGGGATGTCCAGACACCTGTAATGCCCATTAATGCTGCCGGGAGGTCAGCGGGTGCTTGGACGAGAGGAGACCTCAGCCCAGGGAAGTCCCTGGTCCTTTGAGGACGTTATGAGGTTTATATTCCCCATTCTGCCTCCTGTTCCCCATTAGAATGGCACCAAGGGGTTGCGCACAGATCCACAAGAACTGTGAGCAGTGTTAACAGGATTGAAAGTATAACCCATAGGGCAGCAGTGATGTTGACTGTCTCTTTGCTTTTCCCACTCCTGTTAGATGACCTGAAAGAAGTGTTCTATGCAAACGCAAGGGAAGCCCGGAAAACCCTGCTGGGCCCCCTGTCCCCCAAGTGCAGCCTGCTGGCCAACATCAGGGCCGTGCTGGAGCGCAGGCTCCCGGAGGACTCCTACCTGGTGGCATCGGGGCGGCTGCACATCTCTCTGACGCGGGTGGTGGACGGCCAGAACGTCATGGTGTCCGAGTTCAGCTCGAATGAGGAGCTCATTCAGGTAAAGGGATCACCCCTTGGTGTCCATAGGAAGACTTCTACTCACTCGCTGGGGTGGAGGCACAGAAACATTGATGATGTTCTAAAGAGGGGCGTAAGAAAAAAGGGGACAGACTGTTCAGCAGGGTCTGTTGTATAGGGCAAAGGGAAATGGCTTCAAATTAAAAGAGGGGAGATTTAGACTGGACATAAGGAAGGACTTTTGTACAATAGGGGCATCTGTTGTGCCTGAAGGTGTAGGCACCCCATGGAGCAGCCTGTGCTCAGCACAGCCTTGAAGGAACATTGACTTTTGCCATCTTTCTCCTCCCCCAGGCTCTCCTCTGTAGCTGCTTCCTTCCTATCTACTGCGGGTTCATCCCTCCGTCCTACCGAGGTGTGGTGAGTGATATTCCCAACAAAACATACCCTTGGAGCAATAGGATCCTGGGCTTAATCCTTATGTCCCCCTGAGCAGGGAGGGATATAGGTGTCAGACATCTTCGTTGGTTAATGGAGGATGATAAAGCCTTTTAACACTTCTTCATCCCATTATAGCTGGGGTGAACAGCCACCTGGAGAGCCCTCTGCTGCTTTGCCTACGGCAGAGCCTTCTCATGGCCACCTCCAAGCCGTTGCCTGGGCAGGATCTGTCTGCAGCACAGGTGATGTCTTCATTCACTCAGGTGTAGGCTTGCATGGTTGAAATACCATAAGCTCGTGGGAGGATCCTCCCCCAGACACATGAGCATTGTCACTCTGCAAAGCACTGCACTGAAGACAACACGTGCAGTCTGTCTCCCTGCTGCATCCAAGTGGAGGAGGAGAGCAGCACATTGCATTCTGTATGCAGTCTGAGCAGGACATCATGATCCATTGGTGCCGGTTTGCAGGCAGTACAACACCGGGGCTTGTCCTGCCCCCAGGTGCCAAATCAGCTCTCTGGCTGCACTCAGGCTGCAGAGCACAGCCTGCAGCTCACAGGTCCCAGGGCTCAGCAACAGTGCTGCACAAGGCTCCTGTGCACTGGTATTTCATACACATCTGCTGCAGTGCTTGCAGCCTCGAGTCCCACCAAGGTGGGTGGCACATTCAGCTTCCTTTCAGAATACAGCCATTGATGTTTCCTTGCCCACTGAGCGATTCTATAGGTGGTTATCCCGTGAGGGCATCCTACTGATGGAGCTCACACCAAGAGCAGTGCAAGGCCCATCCTGAAACAGAGAACTTGAAATTCATACAACGCTTTGTGAATGGAGATAATTATATTTTGGTTTTAATAACCACTGTGTGTTACAGCACCGGGCTGAGACTGGGAGAAATGCGAGGGATGGGAAGCATGGCCATGTGGGGCTGTCACATCCTTGCAGCTTCTTGCTCTCCTCCAGCTGATGCTGCTCATGCACAAACCCAATTTTGTCTGGATTTCCCTCTCAGCGTTACGTTGATGGGGGATTCACGGGCCTGCAGCCCGTCTCCAGCCTGGAGGAAGCTGTGATCACTGTGTCCCCATTCACGGGAGAGCTCGACATCTGCCCACGGGACTGCCCTGCCATCTTCTACTGCTTCCAGATCTTCAATGGCAGCATTCAGATCTCGGTGGAAAACCTGTGCAGGATTAGCTATGCTCTGTTTCCACCCAGCACCATGGTAAGCCAGCCAGGCCCTCTTCCTTTTGCTTTGATAACGCGTTGGCATGGGCTGCCCAGGGAGGTGGGGGGGGGGGGGTCAGC
The DNA here is from genome assembly GCF_016699485.2 of Gallus gallus. Classification (NCBI taxonomy): domain Eukaryota; kingdom Metazoa; phylum Chordata; class Aves; order Galliformes; family Phasianidae; genus Gallus; species Gallus gallus. Next base: position 1,562,359 of record NC_052557.1, on the reverse strand, counting down.
ATCCCTGGAAGGGCTCAAAACCAATGTGGCACTGAGGGATGTTCTCAGTGGGCACGGTGGGATAGGGTTGGACTTGGGGATCTTAGAGGCCTTTTCCAGCCTTAATGATTCTCTTCTATTCCAAATTAGTGCTGGATCTGTCTTCCCCAGCGTTAGGGTTCATGTTGACCTACACCATTAACCCACCAGGTTTTAAGGGGAGGGCTCAGATCGCGGGGCTGATTTTTTGGTGGGCAGTGCCGATGGGTGGCCGACGTGGGACAGGGCTCACCCAGCTCTGAATACCCACATAGGATCAGTACTTCGGTAGCTGTAAACCCCAAGATGTTGACAGTGCTCCCAGACCATCCATCCCAACCCATACAGCCAAACAGCCTCGGGTAGACCTGCCTCTCTTTTGGATGGAGAGCTCTGCGGTGACCTCTAGTGTTCCTTTTTGCAGGTCCTGAACGACATTTTTTTCCAGGGGTACCAGGACACTGCCCTTTTCCTGTGCAGGAACAGTAAGTGTTCCCCCCAGTCCCAAAGAGCAGCTGAAAAACACGACCCAACGTGTGGCCAACCAGCAGCCCTTCCTTTCTGTGTCTCGCAGATGCCTTCGGTGTGAACTACTTTGATGGCAATTTCCGCTTTGCCAGCATGTGTGGGAAGAATGACTTCCCACAGCCCAACGGGATGCTGAACGGTCTGGGCAAGTGTGTCCCGCAGTACCTGGCACCGCGCTTCCTCCCAGGTAGAGGACGTGGGGCACTCACTGTGGGTTTTAGGGTGGCTGAGACCACCAAAGGCTACTGCAGCAGCAGTGGCTGGACAGGAGGAACTGTTGCATTTATTGGGTTATTTCTAACGATGGCTCTCTGTTTACTCTTGTGTTGTCCTCCCGGGAGCAGACCTGGCTCGGTGGAAGAAGCAGCAGATGTTTAAACTGCAGGATCCGCTGTCGAAGGTCCTCCTGCAGCCATACAAGCTGCCAGCGTTTGTCTGGAAGGGGTAAGGACATCTTGATAATGGCACCAGAGCTGAGACTGATATACAATCCACTTGTTGTGCTTTCTGTGAGAGGCTGAAGGGACAGGGTGTGAGGCTGGCACTGGGCAGACTGGCATCCCACAGGCAATACTGCTGGAGGCTGCAGCATCCTTCAGGCAGCAGCTCCATAGGAAACACCCAGAGCAGCCTCTGGGGCAGAGCAGGTTGCTGTGAGTCCCTCTTGTACCGTGAACCAGGGAAAGGTGATGCACACCTACTGCCTTTACAAGATAAGCTTAGCAGCAGCCTCTCCCATTGCAAACCTGTAGACATACTCTTAGAGAGCAAGTGAAACTAGCCCAGGATCGCTTGAATCTGGAAAGGAGCATTACAGTGTACATTTGCTGTTAACACTCTCCCCCTTTTGCTGCAGTTACCAGACCTTAAACCTGCTTACTTTGCATTTGCAGGCTGGAGCAGCTGTGGGGGCTGCTGGAAGACATCAGCTCCATGGCAAAACAGTTCCAGAAGCTCCTCCGAACAGTGGTGCCTGGTTTGCCTAAGAGAGCTGTGGCCAGGAGGTGAGATACGGAGCAGAGGGAAGGCAGGGTACAGAGCTGGGAAACCCTGTGAGAGCTCTCACCGATCAGTCACTGATACACTGATGTTTTGACACTAAACTCTTAGCATTCAAAGGCACTTTTAACCTACCAGACAGAATTCTCAGCCTTGCCTACCCAAAGCTTGTTCCACATTACCGTACACTCAGCTAGCAACAGGACTTGCAGAGAATGATTTCATTCTACAGGCAGCTATCCCTATGCAATTCCTCAAACATCCCTGGGGTTTCTGGTTCCCTGACTCAATGACCCACATGCTTGTTCCCTTAGGTAACCATCCCAGGTGGGCCAACACCACACGGTTTTGCCATCCCAGGAAGCGGTGGACGACAATGGAGATCATTTCACATGGTTTCATGGATGATGTCCTCATGGAGTTATTTGGGGGTGGTTTTTTTCACTTGGAGAAGTGGGCTGATTTTGTGTTTAGTGCTACTGCACCAGTCTCCCCACCCAGGCCTGACCTGCTTTAACATGACGGCCAACGAAAAGCACTGCATCTGCAGCCAAGCTGCAGTCTGTGCAGGATGGATCAGGCATCTTGCATGCACATACAGCCCAACCACTGTTTTCCATAGCCACTCCACTTGCTGATTACAAGAATCATCCTTCCTCCTCTTCCAAGCCTGCAGAAACATGCTAAGATGTAATTATTTCATGACTCAGCATACATATCAGCTGCCTTACACTTTATTAAGCCCTCGTCTTTTCAAGCAAGCATACCTGATGCTGTCTCCTTTGCACAAGTTTAGGGCTAATGGCACAAAGGAGAAAATGGGTAAAGTATAGTATTTCTTTGAATCATCTCATGCAGGAGCTTTTTTCACCCTGGGAAGGCAAGCTGAAAAACTCAGCTGCACCCAGCCCAAACCAGCTGCAGTAGGTCCTGTATTTCTCCTGGAATAGCTCCATTAAAGGTGGGTGATGAGATTCATATGTGGCCTCTGGGAATATAAGGAGGGTCGTGGCTCTGCCTGTGCTGGTGATGTTCTGTCAGTGTGCTCTTCAGTGCAACTCAGTGGCTCTCTGCAGGCTGTGTTGTAAGTTGCTCTTTTTTTCTTTAAAACATGAACTGGGGCCAAAGGCAGCAGCTGTGTCAAAAATGTTCTTCTGTAGCTGGCAAGGCCCTAAAGGCAGTAAAACCACCTTGATCAATTTGACAGACTCTGCTGATCCTTCTGTAACAAACTGGATTCAAGCACCTGGTCAGGGCTGCTTCCCTCATTACTGTTATCTACAGTGTAATAAAATAAACAGGCTTTGAAATCCTTAAAATAATGTTCCCATGCTAATGTCTTGCTGCTTGGCCCAGTCTGCATTGAACCCTGCAGAGCCATGAAGCTCAAGGAGGCTGGGATGGAGGGTTGGACACAGCCCAAGCAGTAGGAGCTTGCTCTGAAGCTACATCCCACCAGTGGATCAGACCCCAGACTCTCCCCTCCCATGCAACCAAGCCAAAACAAAACAAACGTTCTATCCTGTGTGTCTCTGGCTTTTCGATGCAGGTGTTTTGTCTCAAACTGACTCTGTTTATAGGCTAGATACTAAGGGCTTGCAAGATGTCTTGCTGGGCAGATGGATAAAGAGGTAATGTTTGTGATTAGTCTGCCAGTGCCACCTGAGCCTTGCTCTTGGGCAAGCCCTAACAATGCAACAGTCCTTTTGGAGATGTTCTGGTTTAACAAGAAAATGTGTGAGAGTTATGTGTGGGTTTATATTCTTGCTTGTTTAGTAACATCAGTGGTGATACATCATTGTGCAGATAAACTGTGAAATAGCCTTTTCTTGACCTAGGTTAGGACTTTTCCTTCTCAGACATGAAAAAATCTGAGATGCTTCTCCTCTAGAGACTGAGAGCTCTGCTAAGCCTCTTGGTTGCTCTCTTGGCCTAACAAATCAGTCTTGATTCCTACATGTAGTTCATATCAGTGAGGCCTTTAAACAAGCAAACATGAATTATTCTGCATTTCCACAGTTGGTCTCTTCCCATTGGTAGAACTGTCAGTGCTTCACAGTGGTTTTCAATGGAAACATCTTGATTTCTTTCATTTTGAGTTTTCCAAAGTTTTGTTTTTAGATCTGGAATAGTGAGGGTATCGTTCTTTTCCCTTAATACTTATCATTTGGTGTGATCCTCCTGGATGTACAAGAACCATATTTGGTTCTTTTTTCATCTTCACTGTATGTGGCAGCATTTTAAATCACCACCACGCTGGAAAAGCTGTGCAATTTTCCTTAGGTGACCTATTCTGAATTGTTGAAAAACTCAGAAAAACAGAAGAACTAATAAAAGGGAAAGCAACGCTGCAGTCCAGCACATACTTCATCATATTCTGCTAGTAACAAAAAGCCAAAGTGGAATCTGAAATGCTGACAACTCACCCGTTTTCAGCATTATTTTACACAGGATCTAAGAAAGCTAGAAGTTTGGGATTTAAGCCTGCCTTATTTTGCTTAAATCTGAGTCAGCCAGGGGTTTATCTGCAGCTCTAACTTGCTTCTCTTAATGCACTTAAGCACTCGTGTGGTTGCACACTGGAATCACTAAGTAGAAACTTTGGTTTGACTGGCACAGCAAAGCCAGCCACAATGATTGAGACACACTGATCCTTCCCTCACCCTTAATGAAGCAATGTGTGGGCAGAGCCTGTCATTACCTTGCAACATAAGTCACTTTCTGGTAAGAGCTGTGTTTCTAAAGGGTGTCTCTGATGTGGCTTCATCTGTGAGGAGATGATAATGTGGGTAGCTGGGAGTTCAGGTGATATTTATCAGGAATCTGCTAGGAAGAGGCAGAGGAAACGTGTACCTGCCATCAAACATCATAAAAAGCAAGCTCAGCATGGAGCTTCACTAATAACCACTGATTCAAGAGGGGAATCCTTCTCTTTCCTGATATTTTCACCTACTGGAGCCTGTAAAAACCTTGGCAGCCTATGAGCACTGGGCAAGGGTCACAAAGTTAATGAAAACTGATGGGATGCAAAATGCGTTGGCTCTGTACCTTTCTGAGGGTTGCAGGAGGTGGAGCATATCTTCTTCCTCCAGTTCATCTGCTGCACAAATGCTTGCTGTGTTCTCCTTGGTGATGTCCGGAGAGTCTTGCTCTGGAGCAAGGTACTCCTGTTCCTGGCTTCCTGTGCAGGGTCCCTTCCCCTTTCTCACACAATTCCTTGTGCAATGGAAGCATAAAGTCCTCAGGAAGGTATTTTATACCAAATGCATCTGGGGGAAGAGAAGGCAGTTCTCACAGTCTGTGGGTCAACTACCAGGTTCCTGGCAACATAAGGCATAAGCAGGGTGAACTGGAAAACAAAGGGACTGAGGAACACAGTGCATAGCTAGTCCTACTTGGGTTTTTAGGGTCAGGGACTGCCAAGCACCACAGATTTATGGATAATGCATCAAACATTACACAAGGCACGAAGCCTACACTGTTGTCCTGCTCATCGAGATGTACGTTCCCTGGAAAGCTCTGCCATGCCCAGCAAGCCCTTCCTTCAGAGGGCAAGGGGTGAACAGGGAGCTCCAGTGCTGGCCACGGAGAGAACAGGAATGAGAATTACCTGACCTACCTGCTCCTTGTTCCCACCCACTTACTCAGTCTGTGTAAGAAGGAGACTGCATCCTGGTAGCCATCGTGATAAAGCTGTTCACAAACCTGCAGGAGGGAGGTGGCAGTCAGGACAGGTGGGCCAGCTGTAGGGGCCCCGTGGCTCTGGGTACCTGAGGAAGCAGCTCACTTTTGCTGAGGGACACTGGAAAAGGCACTGTATGCGATACAAGTTTTGTTCTGATATCTGTAAAATCCAATCAACTATTTGGAAAGTGAAGAAGGGAACTGGGCAATCTCTGGGACAGATGTCATATTCGCCAGCTAAAGCAGACACGGTGATGGTGGTCTGGGACACAAAGTTGGTCTTCCACATGCTGAATTCCCCATCAATATAACGCTAGAAGAGAAAACAAGGAACCCTGAGCCTTGCTCTTCTCAGAGTGAGCTGTGTCGCATGCATATGGAATTTCTTCCCAACTGAGTCTCAAATGGGCCTGAAGGGTTGGGGCTGGGGAAATCTTTCAGGGAGCAGCCCTGAGCACTGCCCCATGTAGTCCAGGTCTACACCCACCACCTCCTCCCTTACATTGTGGCTGTGGGGCACCTAGGTTCAGTTCCTCCCTCTGCAGACGCTTGTATGCACACAGAACAAGCAACTTGGGGTACAAAAACACCTAGTGCCACAGAGATGAGCCCTTACCCTGACCCAGGACGTGTTCTCCTGACCTCAGAAATACTCACCACCCCATGGTACAGAGGAGGGATAAAGCCAAAACACAGAGGGATGAAGCAGCTGCATAACACTGCCTATGGGAAAGACAGCAAGTGACTTGGAGGGCAAAGTTGCAAAAATCTCTTGCCCTTGTGAGTGCTGACTCATCTGTGGCTGCTGAGATGGGACCCACACCTGGGAGGCTCTCACCTGAATGATGTCCTCCTTTGAAGCAAACTCTGAAACTGTCACGCAATTCCAGTCATGCAGGCGGGTGAGGACGATGTGCAGCTTCCCAGATGCCAGCTGGTGGGCATTGGCAGGCAGGAATTTATTTAAGGCATCCTTTACAACACGCAGGACTTTCCCTCGAGCTGTAAGGAGCGTGCTGAGAAAGAGTTTCTGAGCCCTGTAGAGGTACTGCTGCATCTCATCTAAAGCCAAAGCAAAGCAACTATTAGTTATGTACTTTCTCAGCTGCATTTCTATCTGGTAGAGGGACATTTCAGCAGGCTGGTAAAGAGCCATCATTTTCAGCAGGGCTGAAGCTCTCAAGAGCAGGTCTAGATTCTCAATGACCGTGTTCGATATTTTATTTCCTATATGTTTTAGGAATCTATGAAAAACCCAAAATGTCTCATTAGGCACTTCTGTTTCTTATATTAGGTAGAGATCCTATTAATTCAAATTGATAAGACACAGTGACTTATTCCTTAACTACACCTGAGCAGTTAATTTATCCACATTTTCCACTCTTAAAGAAGTCAACAAAATAAAATTCAGGGGAATTAACCACTGATTAAGGACAACAGTTAAAAAAGATCTTTTGCAGCTCTGGCACACCTAGATGTTTGATCTTTCCATACACAGAACACCCTTACCTATATCACACTCACACGCTGCAAATGCAGCCACAATCGATCCTGAAGATATCCCGTAGATCTTGGATGCAGATTTCAATATCTCAGGTGATAAGTCCTGCAAAGCTTTTACCACTCCAGCTTCATATACCTGCAGGAAACTGCAGCCTCTAAACATTAAAGAGAAAGATCTCTCGTCTCCTTTCATCTTCATAACTTCTGCTAAAACCAAGAGCTCAAGGCACAAGAAAGCAGCTGCACAGGACAGGTTTGGAGGTCTCTTCTCAAGCAATCCAACACTTAGCTGTTCCCAATCTGCTCTTGTTTCTGGCCTCTCTTGCTGCATTTTATCTCTGTTTGACACAGATTTCAAACCCAAATGTCCAATGAAATGACAGCAATGGCAGGAGCATGTGATGTGTGATGTCCTTTAATACCTAAGGCTATTCATGAAAACAAATGGACTACACTGCAATACATTCCTAGGCAAGGCGTGCACTTAGCTGCTGGGTGAAAGGCTGTGTGGAGGGCTGCATGGCTCACTGATGCTGGGGGAGCAGCCTGTGTAACAACAGAGAGAAAAGTTGCTTCCCTGAGTTGAGGAACAGGGTGAGCAGTAGCACAGGGTTCCACTTGTTTCCAGACTATTGGTAGGTAAGAAGCAGCAATATTCCCTGGTACACAACTGTCTTGCAAGATGCTGTTTAAAACTGGTTTGTCTCATTTGTCAGAGGTTACCAAACCCTGACCTAGGGAGTGGAGAACCTGCAGAAGGTATTTGGACTATTAAAGAAATCAAAATCCAAGTCGTTCACTCAGTTTCACAATTTCAGAGCTTCGAGTTTGCTCACAAAACTGGGTGAGTGGGGTCTGGATGCAACACTGATCTACACAAAGGGGCTGCAGAGTACTCTCAAGCCAGCATGGCAGCTGTGCTGGACATGTGGTACTAAAGGCTGCTATCTCCACTAAACCCCAAACTCTTGCCTGAGCACCACTGACACTTCTAACCCAGCCCCAAGCTTACATGGGAGCAGCATCACCAACCAGCTCCACCCAGCAGCCAAGCCACTAAGCTCCTTGCACACACCTTGCATGAGCATCACAGATCACACTGTTGAGCTGCAAAGGGGAAAGAGCAAAGAAAAATGGGAAACTCGGGATGATAGGAATAAATATATTCCTTGAATAGTCAAGAGAACAAAAAAAAAAATGGAAATAATTTTCCATCTACCCTTAAGTGTCGCCCCTACAAGTTAAATGCAATAAGAAGAGTCTATTCCAGATGCTGCTGTTTACTAGATAGAAGAGGGATTTAGAGTTTGACATCCACTGGTCAACCACGTGAAGAAAGCTCCTGAGATTAAGGAAAAGTGATTTGCAACTCTAGGACAAAGGGGAAAAATAACTCCTGTATTGTAGATGCAACAATATTGCTATTGCTTCAAGCACAGAGTTCAGCCCTATTACTGCACTGCTTTCCATACACAGCTAGACAACTGTGCTGCTCCAATCACAAACCAAAAGCACGGATCAGGCTACCCAGGCCATGTTTTGCTCAACTGCATTTCTGCATTACTGAGGAAGTTTGTAAATCTATTTGTTTCAGCTTACCATCCAGTAAATAGTGCTTACAGCTGAAAAGTAGGGATGGTAGTCTATGCCTGCCTGTGTGGGGGAAAGGCAGTTTCTCCCACTGTGGTGATACGTGCCATGCTCACCCATGCACTTTTGTCTACCTCTCAGTCAGCTCGTGTTTTATCAGCACACAACAACCTTTCACAGACCCTTTGCAGCTCATTGTCTGGACATGCTTTGGGCCCTCTGTGTCTTTCTGGTAGTGAGGGGCCCAAACTGAACACAGCACTCAACATGGAGCCTCACCAGGGCTGAGTACAGAGGGATGGTCACCTCCTGCTCCTGCTGGGTGCACTACTGCTGATACAACCAGGACGCCTTTGGCCTTCTTGGCTGCCTGGGAACACTGCTGGCTCACATTCAACCACAAGAAAGGAAGAAGAGATTCATAACCCACCCTCGAGCCTTGCCTCACAAAATGCTATTTCTGTGACTTCAGCAGCTCCCAGAAGGTGCCATATCAAGCGATTTTTTTCTTTCTTATAACAAGAACACTACAGAAAATCACAGCCTATGCTATATTTAGCATCAGCCACAGAAACCCTTGCCCTGCTCATGTGACGAGCACTCATCCAGGCACGAGGCATGATGTCACCATGTATGATGTCACCACACATGACATCACCAGCTGGGCCAGGTGAACCATTCCAAAAGCCACAGCCTTTCCACGTGTCTCACAGCTGTGGGCAAAGAGTGCAGTGCACGCAGGCAAACAGACTTCTGTTGTGACAAGGCCTCCTCTGCGCAGTGACTCGGGAGTAGCACCGAGGCCTAGCCTCTCACTACGGCCCGCAGTCCCGAGGGCACCTCAGAGCCGGGCCCAAGGGATGAGGACCCCAGCAGGGCCAAGACCTGCAGCACATGAGCCGGCAGCACAACCGGACCGAGGAGGAAGGCCGCCGCTCAGCACAGTGGGCGGGACGGGCACGGCACAGACCAGACCGCACCCCGGACCTAGGCAGGCCGGAAGCCGCCATCTTCTCGCACCCGCCTCATGACGTCACTCGAGCACCACCTCTCTCCTTCCCTTTTCCCGCCGTCCTCTCAGCCCGGCAGACGCATGCGCAGAGCTGGCTTTTCCTCATGCTCGCCATGTTTGAAAAGGGCGAAAGTGAGATCACGTGGCCATGCACACTTCCGGAGGCTATAAAAAGACCGGGCAGAAAGCGAGAGCTCACTGGAGGTGTTCGGCGGCGCTGGAGTTAGTTATGTGGCTTTATTGCTTTATATTACGTGTTAAATGCAACACTTCCGCGGCTTTGTGTCTGTATGCGTTGCAGATGAGTCAGAAATAAAACGCTCTGCTGCAGGCTGGGGGGCTCCCAGGTGCACTGAGGGGCTGCAGGGCCTGAGGTGGGTGGGGGACCTCTGGGCCTTCTCTGTGTGTGGCTGCTTTCTGTGTATGGTGGTGGTTTTCTATGAAGGCAGGGCAGGCTTGTAGGCCTGAAACAGGTTTTCAGGGTTAATCTTATGGGAAGAAAATCCAGGCTGAGGGAGGCAGTGCCCTGCTGCTCTCTGTGGCAGCCAATGGGCTTGAGATGGGGTTTGGGTGTGTGGGAAGATTGGGCTTTCAAAAGAAAACTCTCCTGGCAGCAGGGGGTGATAAACATCAGTCGGTGGGCCCATGTGTGTCAGGGCTCCCCCAAACATTTGGCAGCAATCACAGTGTTATGGCATAACAGCTGTGAGGAGAGGCACCAGCTGCTTTGCGCTGGGAGGGGATGGAAACAGTGGGGAGAACTCAAAATATTTTAGCAGTAGGGTCTTCAGAAACCTAAATAATAAAAGCGGAGCCTGTTCCAGGCTGTTCTGGCTGTGTCTTGTAGCACAGTGCCTTAAAGTAGCAGCGCAGGAAGGACAGCAGCCCTGCTGATGCTCGTGGGCGTTTGGTGCTTTCCTATTTCAGTTTTGGCTCTCCAGCCAAAGCTGCTCACTCACAGCGATCTGCCTGGGAAGAAGCAAGACTAAAGCAATTACATAATAGGGAAGCCTAAGATCAGCTTTCCAGTCTTTAAATGCTTTGCACTTAAATATGGCACTGAGCTCAGAGCAGGCAGATGGTTTGACCTTCCTCCTGCCTTGCTTGTCGGAGTGGGTTGGGCTGCGAGGCGCTGAGTGTTTGTCTGGGAGCGGAGCAGGGTGGCAATGCCATCTGGCTCGTGGCTCTGGCTGCACTAAATTGCACTGATCCTCATCTTTTGGGATGAAGCCGGCATCGATATGAGCAGCACCTGTGGTTCAGAGCCCGACCAATGAAGTGTGGCTCTTGGAAGGAGGAAGACTTGCGTGGTGCTGTGCCACTGCATGCAGTCACGCAGTCCAGAATTAAACTACGTCTGAAGGAACATTGTGGCTGTGACAAATAACTGGAGGAGACCAAATAGTTTGTTCCTTTTACATCTGTGGCATTTAAAAGCCAATGGGTTGTGCCATGTCATATATTGCGTCATCGTGCCAAAGTCGAGTAATTGATGGGACCAGTAACAGTCAGTGAGAACATTAAGTGTGTCAGGAAGATGAAAGGAGCCCTGGGGAGCTGTTGGCATCTGTCACTGACACGTTTGGGAAGGAGGAGAATACAAATTGCTCTGCTGAGTTTGCCTCAGAGTGGCTTTCATAGCCAGTGCGTGTGGATGAATGTTGTCTCTTATGGGGATGGGTATTTTTGAGTCACAGCCCTTTCCATGCCTCATTTTCCCCTGTTGTAAAGCAGGGGCAGTGCAGGCTGCAGGCATGGGAGGCAGCCTGCAGAGGCAGATTCAGGTTTACACTGGGTTGGTTCAAGAAAGCGTTTTCTCTGACCAAGAGAATGACTTGTAGATCAGATGGTGGGGCGGTGGGGTTTTGGGTGGGTTGAAGGGGGTGTGCTTAGTGTGCACAGCAGAGCAGCAGACCCCTGCTTCTGTCCATAGTCTGTCTCGATTCCTGGATGAGTCACGTCCCTTCTGTTCATAAATGCTGCCAATGGGAGAGAGAAAGGTTTGAAGTGGAAATATGGGCCCTGCTGGTATGGCCCATCCTGGCACAAAAGATGGATTAGAGCCAACGTTTCCCGCTCCTTCTGGACAAAGAAGTGTTTTGTCTTCAGCAAGCAGGAACCTGCAGAGCCCAAGCTGCTTACTGCATCCCTGTTTCCCAGGTTAAACCTGGAGTTAAACCACCAAATATTAGAGCCCCATGGAGGCAATACCCCACATAAGGTCACAGATAGGGGAGGAAGGGATGAAGCCCGCAGTGTGCCAGCCAGCGAGCCCAGGAAGCTGTAGGTGATCCAGGAGGCTCCTGGGATGTGTCAAGGATAACTTCCTGAGCCAAGTGAAAGGCAGCCCCACCAGGGGCAATGCAATGCTAGGCCTGTTGCTCACCAACACGAGTGAGCTGTAGATGTCCCCATTCGCTGCAGGGGAGTTGGACTGAATAACCTTTCAGGGTCCCTTCCAACTCAAAAGATTCTGGGCTAGGCTGGATGGAGAGAATAAGAGTTTGTCCCAGCTAAGGCCAGCAGTGCAAGGAGGAATTAATCTTCTGGCTTGGGGCTTTAGAAAGTGATCATTTGTGGGATAAAATAGGGTTGAGCCCATTGCGGGCTGTTGCAGGGGATCTGTTCCCCCTTTTTTAGGAGAGATGTTGGTCCTTTGAAGCCTCATGCTCAGGAAGTGTTGACAGATGTGGGTTAGGGACAGACCTGGCCTCTTAGATCTCTGCCCTGCAAACAAACTAGCGTGGGTTTGCAGGAGCTGCAAGTTCTGCTTTAGGCCTGGATTTCTGCAGACCTTCACAAGAGGGCAGAAAACAGCTGCAGAAATGCATGTAGCTCTGGGAGCCTGACAGTGGCTTTGATGGTAAACTCTCGGGGACTTTTTGGGCTGCTCTGAGGTGTATTATGGGTTTGTTAGGAGAGCTGGTGTAAGCATGCAGCAGAGAGCAAAAGTGAGCAGCAGTCCTATGGGCATCCCAGACTGGAAGGTTGTGCGTTTTGTAGGAGCAGAGGAACTGCTGCGGTCATTCCTCTGTTTCCTGGGGAGGACGCTGGGTCCATCCCCACCCATAAGTGGGGATTTATTCTAGGTATAAGTTGAGGAGGGAGGAGAAGGAGAAATGAAGCTGTGGAAGGAGATAGAAGGGCATTCGATCGGGATGGTGGGATGTTGGAGAAGGGGTGGGTGCGTCAGCTGGATTTGGGGTCAGCATCATCTGTGCTGCAGCAGGAGGGCTTGGACCAAGATGGGTTTTGTAGCTTGAGTTGGCCCAGGAGAAAAAAAGGAGCAGGGACACATAGCACAAAACCACAGGGTGGTTTTGGTTCCTTGTATGGTATTAAAACTTAGACGTCTCCATGCAGTCAATGTTCTATTGGTGTAACCAGCAGGTTCTGTTTGTAGGGCTGTCCAGGGCCAGGTGGGAGTTTCATATCCTGCAAGGCAAAGCCTGCTCTTGGAAGCCCTATTTATGAGGTGAGGTTTTCCTGGGTGTCCTGGCAGCCAGGCTCACTCCCTGGGGGATGCAAAGCCAGAGCTGGGGCTGATGGCAGCTGGGCCTCCAATTTTCTCTTCCAGTTTTCTAGTCTGGAGATGGGACCTGCTCATGTGCTTCTGTTTTAGCAAATCAGTGCCAGAGCATTTACAATAATATTCAGACTAGTTTCACTTCTCAGCTTTTTTTTTTTTTTTCTTATAAAGGAACTAAAAATAAATCTTTAGTTGTAAAGCAAAATAAAAACACTGCCATCTTTCATTCCAGTTATTATACAGTAGCTGGCATTCTTTAGACAAAGCTTAAAATAACCATGAACATACCAGTGAAAATAAATGGGTGAGTCATGTTTGTTAATGCAGGATTAGAAGCGTTGCTCTTGGCTCTCTGACTCTGTTAACATCTCAAGCAGACGTGAGGTTTTGCTGGAAGTGAAGAATTTGGGATCCATCCATTCCAGGCCCTCCTGAGCAGAACCTGCGTGGAATCAGTGAGTGTTCTTGCTGTATTTATTTGTGCAGTCTCTGTTTGTATGGCACTGTGGTGTCCTGAGCATCGCTGTGTGTAGTAATGAGGCTCGCGCCTCGCTCTTTGCATGTGGTTTTGAGGGTTAAATAGGGAAAGTCACTCAAATATACTTGTGTTTCTCATCCGAGTTCATAAGCATCTCAAGGTAGAATGAACCAAAGGCACTGCTGTGTTGTGATCTTCCCTCTGAGGATGGAACCTCTGTGGTTCCATCACTCCTTTGCTTTTGATCCTGCGGTGCATGAAGGCTGAATGCACCCTGGGGTGAGCGCTGCCTGTCCTCTGCACACACTGCACACACTGCTGCTGCCCCCTGAGGCTGTCCAGAGCCTCTTTACTCCTCCAGAGATGGAACGTGAATCTGAAATCCTGCTCCCAGCCTGGTTTCTGGATCAGGTGAGGCAACGTCTTGGCATTAAAGCCAAAAATGCTGGCTTCAGCTGGCACTGGGTGACCCCCTGCAACAGATCTGTGGGCTGCTTCCTCAGGGATGGAGACCCCTCAAACCAGAACTCCCTCAGTCATTTTCAGCAGCAATGCCTCATGAAACGATTCCTTTCCTCTACCTCCAGACTTCTTTTTTATCCCTTTGAAGTTCTGCTGGTGTGTGGAAAAAGCTGCAAGAAAAGCCAGCGCAGCCCCGCTTGGCTGGAGGCGTAGCAGAACGTCTTGGAATGACCAAATGGCCTTTGTAATGTCCGCTCCCTAACAGAGGAGAGCTTGTCAGCAAGGCCCTGGCTGCCTGGCCACAGCCACCTGGCATCCATGCTTGGTGTTCAGAGCACATCAGGCTGCTCTGTGTGTGCCACCGCCTTGCTGGGATCCGTGGCCGGAGGGGTGAGCAGCTCCTGCCTCTGTTTTCCTTTGGCTCCAAAGCAGAAGGGGAGAAACCGGAGGCTGCTCTGCAGTTGCAGTCATTAAGGCTTGTTCTCCTGCTTCCTTGACAATGTGTTAATTGCCTGCCTGGCCAGCGGGTCTGCTGTGCTGCTTGCTGCAGAAAGCTGCAGGGACTTTTTCTTGTTTCTGTTCCTATTAAAAAGGAGAAATAAATATCTGCAAGTCACCTTGTGTTCTTCCCCGTCTCCTGGGGTCAGTGAAACGTGGCACGTGTCAGACTTGTGCTTCGGATGCTTTCATGTGAACTGCTGAGCCCTTCGCATCCATTTCACGTGCAAATAAAACGAGGAGGCCGATTCCCCCTTTGCCAGGGCTGAGGATGGATGCTGCTCCCTCCCCAGACCTGGGATCCCTTTGCAGGATTCCCTCTTTCCCCTTCTCTTACCCCCTGCCAATGAACAGGGGCAGCACCTTGCAGAAGAGGGATCTGAAGCCCTCTGAGCAGCTCTCCCTGCAGCCATCTCCTGTGTGTGCTCACAGCCCTCTGCTGATGCTGCAGCTCAGAAGTCACCGGAGCTGTCTCCTGTCCGCCTCTGCAGGGCTGCAGCTCGCCTTGGGTGGCTGTCACACACAGCAGGCAAGGTTATCATGGGTGACAGCCTTGTCACCCCTCTGATAAATCACGCACCAGAGTGGTATCGGCCGTGCTGAAATGCACAGGAGGCAGTAAATGAGCCGTCTCTCTACTTAGTGGGTTTGGGTTTTTAACAGAGAGGATGCTTTTGTGTTTAAAACCCCACTTTGGGGCTATCTGGGCTCGGATCCTCACCCGGGCTGGCAGCACACAGAGCCGTGGTGGGGCTGGTGGGTGGCTTTGTGCCACCTGCAGCAGAATGGCAGAGCTCTGCTTTGCCTGTGGGCGGCTCTGATGGGCTTTGGCAGCCCAGAACAGCGGCCTCTGACTCCTTTCCAAACGTTTTCTTTCTACTCCATGCGGTTTGACTGAATTGTAGCCCCCAGAGGTGGGGGCGGACGGAGCACTCCAGGAGGTGGGAAGATGTGGGTCAGGTTGGTTCTGGTGTCTCCTCTCGCTTTTGTGGGTGTCATTTGTCCTCCTGAGGGGGATTTCTTTCTCCCGACCCCCACTGCAGGTGGTGAAAATCCTTGCCATTTACTCCTGATCTTGGGTTTGGGGTCAGAGTCTCACGAATCTCACCCTGATAGCCTTAAAAGTCCAGGGGAAATGGAGAAGCTGCCTTGGTTGCTTGGAGCTCAGAGCTTCTCCAAGTGCTTTGACTTCTCCAGTGTATTGATCCCTTTGGGGTTTGCAGGCTGCGGCACCGTATGACTGGGAGGTCATGAGCTGGAAGGCTGAGATTGCCCCCAAATCCCACAGAAACTATCAGCGCTTTTTTTTGGCAGAGCCTCCAGGACAGGCAGTATACTTTGGTCCCTTTTCTAGCAGCATCTGGCGAAGCAAATCCCATGCTGGGAAGCAGAGGTTGGGGTGCAGGCCTTTTCCCTAGCCAAGGGCTTTGATATTAATCTCTACAGAGGATGTAGAAGCTTGCCCCGTGTAACAGCACTCTGCTAAAGGAGATGATGTGGTTTCCTATCTGGTTCTTTCATCCTGCTGGCCCTATGGATTTCATTTGGGCACGCTTGTATAGCTGCTGCTAAAAGGTTGGCATTTGTGAGTGGATAAAGGGATAGAAGCCATGAGCTCCCAGGCTGCTGGTGAGTTTGGATGCTGGATGCTGAGTCTGGAGGTGGATCCCATGTAATCCTTGCACCAAGGCTTACATCAGCCCTCCTGACCATGGAGTGGCTGTATAGGGGGTGGCTCTGCCCTGTGCCTTGCTGGATTGACGTGTCCCCATGGCTCGTGGTACAGCAACAACAAAATCCTCAGTGTGAGGAGGTGCATCGTGGCTTTCACTCACCAGGATGCTTGGTGCTCATTGACTGGTCTTGTGAGTGCTGGTGTGGGACACGGGGACCTCCCTCCTCCATCCGCGCCCCTGCAAGCGTGCATGGGAAAGGGTTTCACGGAGGAAATAGAGCATAAGGAATTGAGCATAGCATGTGTTCCTTCTAAAGATAGCACGCTGGGGCTCGCATCAAGGATGTCTCCACACTCGGCATCCACAACATCTCCATCTCCCTCCATCCGCGACGGCTCCGGATGCCCTGGGAGGACACCAGACGTGGCCAGCCTGGGACTGCTGTGCCCTGCTGCAGCGGACTAGAAAACGTACACACGGAGCATAACATCACAGGTGGCGGTGGCAGCCCATGCTGCAGGTGTGGTTTGGGCTCTGCAGCTCTCTGCTGTGGAGCACAGTGCTGTGACATCCCTATCCAGCTGTGTATCCGAGTGCTGGCACGCAGCCTTTACTAGAGGAGAGCAGCCCAGCCCTGGGGTATGGCCGTGGTGCTGGCTGGTGGCCCCAGGTGTCACTGACTGAGCTGCAAGGCTACCACAGCATGTCCTCAGGGTGCTCTTCTGGGAACAGCAGGATTTCCACGCCCAAGCCCTCTTTTCCTTCGCCACCCGGGGTGTTGGTGTCGTGCTGGGATTCCCTGCATGCAGGGAGCCCTGTGGAGGCTGGCTGCAGATGCCAGCGGGCTACCAGAGCAGATGGAGGATCTGGGCCCAGGATTTCTGTGGGATTGCTCAGTGCATTAAATCTAACCGTGCTGACTTGCCTGGAGGCCTCCATCTGGCACACCAAGCCTGGGCTTACTGCTGAGAGGGGACATGGTGAAGGGGATGGGAGGTGGGACTGGCATTTGTGGTCAGTGTCCTCAGGGACAGGATGGGAGCAGGTGCCGACCCCCTCCTTGCAATTAAAGAGAAGGAAAACAGCATCCTATAGACCTTCCTCTCCCAGCCCCCCTGCGTGCCCCTGTGCATCGCTGCCCTCTGCAAGCAGCTGTGATGGCCCTGCTGCGGCGCGGGACGAGGCTGTCAGCTTGGCAGCACTCAAGGAACCAGAAGGAGAGAGGAGCAGACAGACAGTGTACCTGGGAAAAAATCACGTCAAGTCACGTTAAAGTGAGAGAATCACATGCTGAGGGCTTGAATGGAAAGCACTGTCTGGGCTATGAAATGCAGCCAGCCGTGCCTGTAGAGGGGATTTGTATTTGTGGTGTGGCCACGGTCACGCGGGGCTCTCTGCACTTTGAGAGCCCCACTGCTGGGATGGAGAAGGGGCATTTCTTGGTGTGGCTTTAATTAGCGAGGGGTGGCACAGGGTGGGGTACAGCAGAGAGCAGGGTGTGCTGGAGCCCATCGTGGGGGTCAGGGATATCCCTGGCATCTGATCCATCAGCCAGGTCGCTCCTTGCCACACCAGGGGCTCTGGGCATTGCTACTGTTCCCCATTGAAGAGTGCCATGAAGTTCTGGGGAAGTACTTCGTTGGCTGCGTCTGCGCAGCAGCCCCACCTGAACGCGTTTCTGGTGGCCTTTGGGTCCAGTCCAAGCTGCAAGTGAAGCCCTCCAACCCATTTCTCTTCTCTCTGAGGGTTGCAGAGTATTAGACACACAGCAGGGTGTAATGGCAGGACCCTGAAAGCTGCCTCCATCTACCACTGAGTTCTGAGTTGGATGCCAGATCTTAGTGTTTATTATCACCAGCTCTCCTGGCCTCTCCCTGTATCTGCACCTCCAGTTTTTGTCCTGGTTTTTATGCCTGGTTGTTTTCTGAATCCAAGCACGGTGCAATAAAACTGCATTTACCAGGGATTAGCTGAGCTAATCCCATAAATGTGCTTTTACTTCATTATCAGATGCAGCATACAGGGCTTTCTCCTTAGCTCTACTGGGTCTGCGAGAGGGTTAGTGGATCACCCTGCAAATGAAAGGGAGGGATGCTGGGGAGACAAGCTTCTCCTTGTGTTTAGGATTATGGTGAGCAGGAGAAGGAAAACAGCAGAGCTCCCTGCCTGGACTCCAAGGTTCAATGTCCCCTTTTTTTAACTTTCCTGCTTTCCCAACCCCCGGTCAGTGCAAATTTAATGGAAGAATTAATATTAAAATAAACACAACCATGCTGAACAGAGAGGGCTTAACCGAGACTGGGCTGAAGTCCCAGGATGGTTGGGAAGAAGGATTTCTAAGTTTCCTGGAGCAACGTGTGCTGTGACTGCAGCACTGTGGGTTTATTGTCTGCTTATTTTTACTTCTGCTTTACCAACCTTCCCAAATTCCTGTAGACAAATAAGTGCTGGGCAGGAGGGAGCTCAGCACAATGAGCCCTCTCACTGGTGGGCTGTGAGCTCAGCCCTGTGCTGGGTGCAGGTTGGGGTGGGTAGGAAGAAAACTGGAGGTTCTGGAAGTGGGGGGGGAGGAGGGGAGGGGTAGTTGGAAAGGACCCACAGGATCACAGCTCCCTCTCTGCGAGGCTCACATCCCCCATGCTGTATGTAGACCTGGGGTTGCACCATGCCCAGTGCAGGATCCGACCCTTGGGGTTGGTCCCCCCAGGATAGAAGAGGCTGAAGGCAGTGGTCTCTGGGATAGGAGTTAAAGATGCAGCTGAGCACCCGGCTGTGCTCTGAAGAGGTGGCTGTGGGCCACCTCTCTCCTCCACCTTCTCTTCATGCTGTGTTTGCAGCGCTGAAGGTTTGGGACAAGAAAAACACCTCTGCAACAGTCACACAGCAGCACCTGAAAATAGAGGCGTGCTGGTGTGTCACACATCCCCCATCGCATCCCTCCTGGGGACATGGTGCTGGGAGCAGATCCTGCTGCAGCACAACTGGTGGAAATGGGCAGGATTCAGCCATCCTTAGGCAAAGGCTACAGCAGCTGTGTGTGCCTGGCCAGGCCAGGAGCTGCCTGACTTTTGGTGGCAGGGATGCTGGGGTGCAAGGCAAGAGGTCTGCTGGCTGTTCTGCAGACAAGGCTGTGGGAGGAAGGCTCATGCCCCGGTTTCCTCTCTCTAGAATAGGGTGATTACTGTTGACTGTGGCTTTCCGGAACAGAAATGGTGTTTCAGTTGATGTGTAGGCAAGAGTGACACAGTGGGTGGCAGAGCGTGGCGGAGGGCTTTTGGGTGTTGGGTGGGGGTGGATGCACTCCACTCTTGCCGTGGTGGGGCCACCAGCAGCACCCCACGTGAGAAGACATTGTCCCATTTCTTGCAGGTGAAGAAATGCCTCCTTACCACTTTAGCTGCCCTGCTGGGTATTGCTGGTGGTGCAGTGCTGGACCGAAGGCACACTCTGTGTTGGGGCTCTCCATCTGGGTTGCTGATCTTTGCAGAAGTGATGTCTCTCCAAGCCAGTGCTCGGCTTTCTCAGGCTCTGGGAGCTCGAGGCCACTGGGGCTGGCAGACAGCAGTGCCAGCTTCGCTTCATCTTGACTTGCTGAATGGAATTTGTAATTCATTTTCTAACAGCCTTGTGTCTGAGCAGCCTCCTAAGGACTTGGATGCTGGAAGTGCCTATTCTCTGAGCATCCCACGAAGAACAAAGGCTTGTCATTCTCCAGCAGCTTCCTTTGCAAAGTGAAAAACAAGCTGCCTTCTCCCAGCTGTGACTCAAAAACGAACAAGAAGCAAGGTGCAAAACATTTTGTCCCAAATCTTCTCATTAATGATGCTGAGAGAAATGACAGACTCGGAATAGATCTGAAAAGGAGCTGTTAGGGCTTGGAAGGATGCAGCTGGCGACTTGCACAATGGAAAATGAGCAGGCTGGCAGCAGGCTGGCCGTGGGGTTACTGATGAGAAATGAAAGATTCTATCTGCTTCCTTCAGTACTTCCCTATCAGCTGCTGCAGATGGACACGTGGGGTTCAACCACTTCCAGACAGCACAGAGGTTAAACAGGCATTTCTCTTAGAGAAAAGCATTCCTTAAATTGCAATTATGCCTGGGAAGGAACAAAGGCTTGTATCAGTTGGATGTTTCCGTGGCAGGGAGATTTGCATCTGAATTTAATGTGTAGGGCTCTGGAGGAGCCTGCATGGGAGCTGGAGGGGTCGGGGAAGGCTGGGGATGCCCTCCGTGGTGGATGGGCTGGGAATGAGCCCTGGAGTGGGTGGGGAGGGCTGAGGAGGTGCCCCAACCCTTCGGTGCCTGGGAAAACAGGGAGGAAAAAAAGGAGCAGATGAGATTTGTGAGCCTGAAGCCAAATTTGCAGCACATCACCTGGGTGTATGCTCACATGGCTGAAAAATTTACAAGCCTAATCCCTGGCTTTCCTAGATGGGGAGTATAGGAGTGCCTGTATAGCTGGAGGTCAGCAGAGCAGGATAAACGGAGCAACATAGAGATTATTAGGTAAAATGGAGAGAGCGGGGATTAATGCAAGAACCAGAGAGGATTTGAACACTACTGAGCTTGCTCTGCTTCTATAATGCACAGAAGCACTTCCTGGCAAGAGCTGTGCTGCATCTTCGTGGGACGTTTCAAAAGCAGTAGGTGCAGAAGTTAAACCGGTGGCTTTGGCCAGCTGCATTGCTTCTGTCTTTCCACCCCCTGGACCCAGCTGGTGCTAAAACAGGACAAGAAGCAAACTCAGGCTCAGGCTGTCGTGTCGTGGCTGTGTTGCATCTTGCAGAGTTTTCCTCCTCAACAAAATTGCATCTTTCATTCAAACTCTGTGCCTTGAGAAGAATGAATGCGAAGCTGGGCTAAGCTGTGTGCCTGAGGCTGTGTCTGGTGGGCTCACCCTATAATGCATGGCAGAGAAATGTTCCTCCTCTTTTCTTCTTTTAAATGATGGCTCTATTTCTGTGAAGCTCTGAGCTGAAGCCCTAGGATCTGCAGCTCAAAGCCTGTGCTCTGCAGCCATTAAGGAGCTCTGTGTGCCTGTAGGACATGCTGAGGAAGCTCAGCAGTGGGATAAAGAGGGAATGGGAAAAATAGGGGAAGTTTTGCACTGAGATGTGATGTGCTGTTAATCCCCGGCTCTCCTCCACGAGTCAAGCCTGATTTGGGAATTACAGGGCAAGTTGGACATGGAGAGATGCAAGAAGCCTTCCTGCTGGAATGAAATCTGCTCTGTCCTAACATCAAACCAGATGTGGGAAAGCCCAGCTCAGTCCCTTAAACTCATTGTCACATAAGAATGGATTCAGCCTGAGCTCTGGGGATGCAGCCTGGGGGATGTTTCCCAAGAAACAGCAACACTGAAACTATTGGCATTACAGAGCAATCCTGTCCCAGGGACAGGAATCAACCCAAAGTTCTTTGGGGATGCTTTAATAGCGAGTCAGTGTTTCAGGACAGCCCAATGCAGTGGTTGGTGCCATTATTTTTGCACCCCCTGGATCCCAGTATGGCTCCGAGCCACAGCTGGGTCTCCAAACAGTGCCACCTCCCCGCGTTGCTCCAGAGGGGGACAGTTGGAAACCAGGTCAGCAATGGCAGAGCGCATCGATCGCGTGGGGGTGGGGGTGGAAAGGTGCTGAGAAGATGTGTTGGTAATTACTGCTCTCACGTGTGCAGCTCCGACCTGACATCTCTCAGCATTTGGGAGCTGGGGATAATTCAGGGTAAATGCAAGAGCCGAAATCTGTCCTGGTCATCCTGTAAATTAAAAGGAAAGCTAAATAACCCGCATTTTGGGGAGCTGGTGTGCACCGCTGCGATCCGCCCTTCCCCTCCTGCCTTTCCCGGCTGCTGAGAGGGACATCCCATAGAGGTGGCTGTGCCAGGACAGCTGGCTGGGGACACCTGGGACAGGAGGCTTAATGAAGCCAGCGAGAGGCAGGCTGGGTGTCCCTGCATGTTGGGTTTGGCCCAGATAACCCATCTGCCCACGAACACGGAGCCCTCCGCCATAGGAACGCAGCGTCAGCAGGGGAGCCCCTGGGGGCCACGTGTCCTACATAGGCACAGGATGGCAGGAGGGGAGGTGGCAGCTCCAGGATGACCTCAGGAGAGCACCCGTCCTCAGCATGGAATGGCCTCCAAGCGGTGTCACCTCGTGGCATCCACTGCTTGGTGCTGGGGAAGGCAGAGCCCCGGGGAGCAGCAAAATCCTGACGGAGAAGTGCCACTGGAGCTCATTAACTGCTGTCCTTGCTTGCTCTTGCCCTGGTTACTGGGGAGGGTATGGTGCTCTGTGGGTACACTGTATGCACACACAGCTCCCCCTCTGCCTCGGATAACCCAGCTCAAAGCACAGACCTCTATGGATTCAGCTGACCCAGAGGGAGATAAGAGCAAACAGGAACCTTAATTCTGCCTCATCCCTCTCCTTGGTAGGATAAATGCTGAGCCTCTAAGGGCTGAAGCATTCATTAACAATATACATATGTAAAGGTGACCTTAAGGTGAAAGTAGCAACTCGATTTCTCACAACACACCACAACTTTCCATATGTGTTCTTTGCACAGTGCTCAACTGCTCTGAGCTCCCATGCAGTAGGCTTGATCAGCAGGGGTCTGCGTCCTGGCAAGAGCCTCTCCTGCACGTTCCCACAGTGCATCATATCAGTCATCCTGCATTCAGCTCTCGTTGAGCAAAGCCTTATCTCTGCCTTTATCTTTTTTGCTGTCAGCCTGGGAACCTATACTGAAACGTGAAGGGATGGGAGTAATTTTTAATCGTGGCTGTGTCGTTCCTAAGATGCAGGGAGGTGAAGCCTTCATGGGCAGCCACTTGGCGAGCGTGCTGCTGGTTCCTCCCCTGCAAGAGAAGAAACTGAGTTAGAACCGGGGCTGTTTCTTCAATAGCAAGAGAGAAGGAGATGCAGTGCAGGCAGAGCCACAAGCAGAGACTGCAGACTCACAGCTGGACGTGAGGTACCTCCTGGATCACAGATGCCACCCGTGCCATTTGGGTGCAGGGTCCCGAGCTCTGGGGCACCAGAAGGACCCCACCACCCCCCAAGGCCATGCGGGAGGTGAAGGCAGAAGCACTGAGGTTTGCACCATCCTCTGCCCCCCAGCTCACCCACGGTGGGCTGCCTCGCCGTCCTGCCTCCCCCTGTAATCTCAATATGGAGCTTCATTATGAATTACTTCTGATGTGCCGTTTCAGATGGATTCGTTATGCTGACTGCTTGCCAAATGCATCGTGAGGGGCTGAATTGGTCCTCACGTAACGAGGCGGTGATTTAATTATTGCTAGCACTCTCACTCCAACAAAAGCCTCAGTTGCTGCTGTCACTTGTGTTATGGGACCTGCACACACACACGGCAAACCTGTTGGAGGCACTTGGCAGCTTCAAGCACCCGCCCCATTATTTATTACTATTATTATTATTATTATGAGCCTTGCTATTCTTGGCTTCCTCACACGTGAGCACAGGGCACTGCCCCCTGCATTCTGCAGCTTTTCACGTTACTAAGAGGTATTGAAATCCATCCATTCACAAGATGGGATCTGAAGCGAGGTCGGGGTGGTGTGTTGTCCCAGTATCCTCTGGGCTGGAGCTCATTTTCTTTGTGGAGGTTTGTGTGGTGCAGCTGTTTGGGTTTCAGAGGAAAGTAGTGGTGATAATACAGCCGTGTTTTCTTTGTGCTCACAGAGGTTTTCTGCTTCTTGTGCCAATGAGGGGCTGGGGGCACAGCCCACTGAGCTGACCCCTAATGGCCAAAGGGGTGTCCCATTCCATGTGGGTTGTGTTAGGGGAAAGGAGGAGGAAGATGAGGGGATGTCAGAATCCTTCCCTGAGCTTCTGGGCACTCCACAAGGCTCTCTCTATACCCACAGCCCATTTTATGGATGGGGAGACTGGGGCACCACGTCCCTGCAGCCCCTCGGTGGCAATGAGAGAAGGGGACGATGGGGACTTAGTCCTTATTTCCAGAGATTTTGCATATCACCTTTGGGAGTAGTCCTGAAGTCTCGTGTTGAACGGACCGAACCGGGTCCAGATGTCAGCCCTGGTTTGAGCCCTACAGCTTTTCCCCGACCCTGGGAGCAGAGCACAGGCAGTCATTTGTGGTTTAGGTCTCTGTAAGTGTCCAAGCAGCCTCCCAGGCACAGGTCTGGGCACTCCTCCTGCCTCTGCTCTGTGGGCTTCTCCCTGTTTTGGGTCAGCTGGGGGAAGGGATGGCTGCACATCAGCTTTTGGGGCACTCTTACAAACTCCAGAGCCCCCAAACCCATTCGCCTGATGGCTTTGGAGATTCACACCAGCCTCAGGTGCAACCCAAAGCACCTCTCAGCCTCTCCTCTGTGCTGGGGAGCCATCAGCTTTCCTTCCCAGCTCCCTCATGATGAGCTGCCAGCACAGCGGCTGGCAGCAGAACCAGGAGCTGCCATGAATCATCCTCATTAAAAAGCAGTTACAATTCAGCTTTGCAGAGAGGCCTCGCGCCGTCTTCGCTGGCATAATGGAGCTATTAAAAGCACCCGTGTCAGGCAGGTGGCAGACAATGGATGTGCACAGGTACAGCCTGGAGCCCCACTGCAGAGGGCATGGGGAGGGCCAGTGTGTGCCCTCAGCCCATCTCTGTGCTCAGAGCAGGAGGAATGAGGTGCTGCTGCCATGGAGGGGCATGGCCTTACAGCACAGGGGCTCCTGGGGATGTTTGCCTGTAGCTGATGGTCATTACCTGGGGAGAAAGCATGGGTGTCTGTACCCAGCATGGGAATGGCCATGAGTGTGGGACAGCACAGGGGATCCTAAGGATGTTTAACTGTGGGTGATGGTCATCAGTGCAGGGGTGGCCATGAGCACAGGACGGGAGGGTGCAGGAAGCTCCCACGTGTTGGGGACACCTCAATACACTCCTCGTGGTGGACTGAGTGGGTGAAGCCAAAGCAGAAATGAATGCTGCCCATTCCAAACCCTCGCCACGACGTGGGATGCGCCGCAATGGGCGTCTCTGAGCTTTGCTGCCTGGTGGCATCTCATGTGGGATGTGCTGAGCTCCCATCGCCGTCCAAAATGACTCCACCGGGAGGAAAAGCCTCCAGAAACGACCACATCTCGGACTTCCTCTCTCCTGGCTGTTCTGGATCTCATTTCGTGCTTCCCCATGAGAAGAAGGGGAACAAAGCAGCGGAGAAAGAGCAAGATTTGCATTGAAAAGGAAAGCGAATGGCAGACAAAGCAATGAGGTCAAAGGCAAGGAGAGAAGCGAGAGGTCTGCAGTCATTTCTGGGCGAATTCCTCCTTTAAGATGGTCTTCTCAATCTCCCCCCTCCTTCCTCCGCAGACCCAGGCCGTTAATAATTCAGTGCTTTATATTTGCAGCAAAACCTTCCATCTCGGGGCTCATTTCTCTTTGCAGTGACCTCAGCGAATTAACGGAGGGCGCTGCCTTTTGAGCTGGAATGGGTCCGTTGGTGCAATTAAACTCACCCCGGTGCGCACGGGCGCTTCTTTCCTTTCATTATTTTTCACGTGTTCATTTATAATTGAGGCTCCTTCAGTTTGTATGGGGGGGGGATGCAGGGTGGAAAGGAACGGCGAGGCTCTTCTGGCGATGCTTTTTATTAAGGGTGAGCTGCGAACTCGAGGCAGGCAGTGAGTCAGCATCCTCTCCTGCCTCTGCCGGCACGGAGCTGTTGCTGGGGTTACTGGCGCAGGTGGCAGCGATCAGCCCTGCTGCTGTCCCCAGGCTGAGCACGTCCCCAGCTTTCCCAGTATAGCAAAGAAAAGAAAGGAAACGGCAAAACTCCGAGAAGCCCTTTCGCAAAGGAGCCCCCACCACCACCGCGTTGGCTGCTTTGTCATTTGGGGTTCAGAAATGGGGAAAAAAGAAGCAGTGGCTTTTGCTTTCTCTTCGGATGTTGCATGAGGTGAATGACTTCGGGGAACGCGTGTGTGTTTATCGCCAACGGATCCCTTTCGTTATTACTCCGTCTGCTGCTGCCTTGTCAGAATGGTCATTGGCCAACACAAGGAGGGCCACTGCGGCACCCATGGGGCAGGATGGTATCCCCCCATCGCCCTGCAGTGCCATCCCCATGGTGTCCCCCCATCACCCAGCCTTGCAGCCCTGGGTCCCGATGAGGGGTTTGCTCCCAGCTCATCCACAGTGACTCATCAGCACCCCCTGTTTTGGTGTCCTCCTCATTGCAAACACCCCATGATGCAGAGGGAATTTCAGAGCGAGTTGCAAGAGCTTCTCAGAAATGGTCTCTGAGAAAAGGGGGATTCCAGGCTCACGCAGCTACAAAACAGGAAACATGAAATAAAGTGAAGGGCTCAGCACCAGAGCTTGGGTCAATGAGCCTCTCCATGATGCTGCACAGGCTCCTCTGGTCCAAATTTCTGCTGGTCTGTGTTTCCCTGCTGGAAATACGGACAGAACAGCCTTAGGGCAGAGGTGAATTTCCCCTGGATTCAGAACAATGACAATATTAGCACTTAGCTGGGTCTGGTTGGATCCAGGCTCCCCATTCCTGCTGGGTGTAGGGACTGGGATGCCATGATTCTCCCAGAGCTGTGCTTGCATGGAGCTGAGCTCCTCAATCAGGCTCCATCCTGACACCACAGTTCCTCAACTGTGGCTCTTCATTCAAGACATTTTTGACATAAGTCCCATCCCTCTGAACACAACACAACACATCATTCCCTTTAGTTGCTCCTGGACTGTGATGATTGCATTCCTACAAGCTCAGAGTTGAGGCAGGAGGAACAGGGTGGGCTCCCATCCCTCCCATCCCTCCCATCCCTCCCATCCCTTCCATCCCTCCCATCCCTCCCATCCCTCCCATCCCTTCCATCTCTCCCATCCCTTCCATCCCTTCCATCCCTCCCATCCCTCCCATCCCTTCCATCTCTCCCATCCCTTCCATCCCTCCCATCCCTTCCATCCCTTCCATCCATCCCATCCCTCCCATCCCTTCCATCCCTCCCATCCTGTCCATCCCTCCCATCCCTCCCATCCCTTCCATCCCTCCCATCCTGTCCATCCCTCCCATCCCTTCCATCCCTCCCATCCCTCCCATCCCTCCCATCCCATCTCCCCAGCACACACACCAGGGAAAACCAGGCAATTTCCACGACACAATCTATTTTTTCTGAGCACGACTGGCTGAGCAATGGGAGAAAGGTGAAGAGCCCACGTTCCAAAAATAAACACTTGAGCCTTAACAAGGGTGCTTTGTGGTGCAGCACTGACTTGTAGGTTCTCCAATATTTCTGTGCAAACCAAATGGAGCTATTTAAGAACAGAACTGTTTGTGCAGCTGAGCAGGACTGGGCACCGATTCACCCAAATATCCTGAGTTTCCCCTTGAAATATTGTTGTGAGGAGACCGATCCCATATTTTAGGGCAGATTGCTCCAGCTGTGTTTGGATGGAGGGCAGTGGTTGGGCTTGGCTGTCAGAGGGGCTGCTAGAGGAATTTTTGCAGCTGTTGGCTTCGCTTGGCATAAGTAGGCTGAAACGCTGCCGTGTGCCAACTCGGATGGGGACGAGTGCCACCAAAGCCAAGCAGAAGTGACATCCCTGGAATAAATTATTCAGTGAAGCACAAGGAGTGACTTCTGCTGCCCCAAAAGGGGGCTGCTGTGCTCTCATCCAACTGGGCAGCGATGCTCGCCCCGCATCCCTCAGGCACCCACCCCGCATCCCATGGACATCTGCCCATCCGTAATGAAAAGGCAGCGCCGCTGCCACGCCGTCTCCATGGATTTGTGGTTAAGTTGCTTTGTGGATGTAATCTTATCGCCTAATGACCAAATAATGGCGTGCAACAGGAGCTGCGTAAGAAGCCGCTGGATATCATTTTGCTGTCATTGTGAAGGCCTTGGAATGTGATCCCCATTAAAGGGGGAATTTGCATTAACATTGTTTGGCCAACATAATCCCGCCCTGTAATCACATTTTTAGGATATTAAAATAGGCCTGACTCTAGCCTGAATTGTAACCCCTTGGTCCCCAAAGGGTTGGATGGGATTGAGTTCCATCACAGCTCCAGCACAGCCAATGGAGCCGCTGTGTGAAGTCAGCAAGCAACCCAGAGGAGTTTGGGGGCTCTCTTTAGCCCCCAAATCTGCCCCATTCCTTGATGGCTGAGTCACGCACTTCTCTTGCTAAATTAATCGCTCCTATCCATTCATGGCTACTTGGGATCAGTGATTCAATTCTCACCTCCCCCACCTATTGAGAGCAATGACCACTGCCTCTGCTCACTCTATTGCAACAGAGATGTCCCCATGTGCCTGCTGCCTGTTGTGTTTGTGCTCAGCGCCCTGCTCAGGGTTTGCCATCCCCATGGAGCTTGCAGCAGCGAGCTTTGCCCGTGTGCTGACTGTTAAGCAAACCGCAGCAGTCAGAAAGTGCTGAATTTTATTTCCTATCTCGAGTTTCGGTTTCTCTCTCATTTTCTGCAAGCACGAGCTGGGCGAAAGGCTGGCAAGAGATATAAATAGACTGCAGGTGGGAGGCGAGAAGCGTTCTCCTAATGTACACGGGAGAAACTGAGGCACGGAGAGACTCGAGGCTCCGCTCCTACGCAGCCAGACGGCTGTGGGCGCATCTCAGAGCTGCGGTGCATCTCTGCTGTGAGCCCAAAGGCTGCAGGGTGGTCACTCCTGGCCCAGGGGCAGCCCTGTGCCACTTCATCCCTAATTGCAGAGCCAATAACTGTAATCAAATCAGAGCTAAGCTGGCAGAGAAGAACCAGCGGAAGGTTATGGGGAGAGCAAGCGGCTAAACGTGGCTGCAGCAAGGGGAGCGCAGTGCTAGAGCCCATTTGTTCGCTGTAGCTGTGTGTTACTCTGAGTCCACCATGAGAATCTGGGCTGATGCTGAAGCCCTATTTACAAGTTTCTGCTCTGCCCCAGCAGTGGGGAGTGACCCGAATGGCACTCTCAGCCTCTAATGTTGGCAGGGAAATAGGGTTCCTATGGATGTGAGCAGCAAAGGTAGGGCAAGGTGAGCTCATGGCTCTGGAACGACAGGAGGAGCCACACGAGTGAGTTAATCGTGTCCCCGTGGAGCAGCTGGAGCTTTGTGCTTTCCCCGCTGTGAGAGGAGAGACAATACATTTACGGTGCATTAAGGTATTATTGTAACAGCGTTAGCGCTGAAAGGTTTCTGATCCTCAGAAATAAAGAGTAGCAGATTTGTCCCAGATTTATCAATGGAGGCAGGGTTCCCATTCAGACATGAGGGAGGGCAGGGCTCCGACACGTGCGGGCAGCGAGGCTGCAGGATGCACAGCTCTGAATGGGGCAGGGCAAGCACAGGAGGATGCTTGAGATGGGCAAGGCTTCAAGGCAGGGAACCAAAGCCTGGGAGCAGTTGGGGGTTGGAATGAAGGTTCCATGCATGGGAGGGGTCTGGAAGGGTTCCCATATGGCTGTGGGAGAGGTGAAGCTGTGCGCCCCCTCTGCATGGAGGTCTGCCCCAAGAAGGCCACTAAAGGAAGAAAGGAGCCGTGCTGGCTCTGCTGCTTTGCGGAAGCTGCAGCCGATGCTGCAGGTCAGCCTGTAGATCATTGCACAGGGGAGTTTCCTAAATGGCTGTTAGGAATCAAATTGAATTTGTCGAGTCCAGATTCAAGATTAGAATTGGACGGATAAACAAGAGAGGATCTCGCAGGGGGAGGAGGTGGACATCCTGCATTAAACAGGAAAGCCACAGCCTGGAGGAGCACATTTGGTGCTGTGCTTTGCAGGGAAGTGCTGGGGGGCACCGCAGAGGTGTCCCTTCCCATGGACTCCTATCAGCGTTGGTGTGACCGTGCTCAGTCTCACCCTGTGGCCGTGCTCGTGCCTCCTGGTCTGGGGCACAACCCGGCCTGCTGGACCAGCTGGGGCCGGCGGCGATGGCCCCGCAGCCGCTCTGCCTGCAGGGAGCTGCTGGCCTGGCAGAGCTTAATTAGATTTGATGGGATTAGGTGGAAGCAAGGGGGGGGGGGGAAACGGGGCCAGGAGGCCACGCGGTGCCTGGGGCCGCTGGGCTGGAGCCGCAATCCTTCAGGCTGATCTAAACCAGCCGGCAGCTGAGGGGTTAATTCCTGCTGCTGCGCCGAGCTGATGGGGACAGCTCGATCCTGGCTGCGAGGGAAGGGCTTTTCCTCGCTGCATCCCAAAGGTGCGCGGCTCCCTGCAGGGCTGGCGCTGATTTCCGATGAGTTTACCCCCGACTGAGAGCCGGAGTAAACTGTTGCCGTGGTGGAAGCTACGCCTTGTTGCCTCGAGCCTTTTGTCATCCATAAATGTTTACGGTGCGAGGCAGCCTTGTTTGTTTGCCTTCGACCAGATGACAGTGATTTACTGGCAGAAATCCTAGCAGAGGAAAGAGATGAGCCAGACAAGACCTTAAGAAAGTGCTACAGCCGTGTATGGAGGGAGAAGGTGACGGCTGCTGCATGACCACGAAGCCTGCAGAGAGCAGAGCCCAGATTTCGGATGGGAACCATTGTTTGCAGCAATGTTTTGCAGCCTGTGAGCAACACGAGGGCGAATGATGCCTGGTTCTCACTCTGTCCAGGTTGGGGTGGGTGGGAGATGCTGTGCGTTGGGTTCTCCTGCTATTAGTTATGGTAGAGATGATGAGAAAGAGAGGCTGGACGTCTGTTGCCCCAATTCCCTCATGCAGAGTGATGTGCAGCCATGGGCAGGACACGAAGCCAAGGATGGATGTGACCGTAAGAACACAAACCCACGCAGGGCAAGGTGCCGTGGCCTGGAGGTGGCTGTCCCCTATTGCTGCTGCAGCAACAAGTGCTGCTGGGGTTGAGGCCACAGCCCGGAGCAATTCCCAGCTGGAAGTCTCCTCCTGGGGCACCTCCATCACTTTTTGGGGCAGAAGCTTTGGGGTTATTTTGCCCCCTATCAGCAAGATGAGGAAGGGAAGCTGGGCTTGCTCAGATCTGTTCCCATTTACAGTTCGGGCTCGGCTCCTACAGCAATATTTATTGCTGTTTTCCCCCATGGGTTTGTATATTTTGTACAGCTTGTTTCTAATTTGAAGTATAAATAAGTTTGATCTTTTCATCTGTTTTTTTTTTCTTTTTTTTTTTTCTCTCCCTACCTTCTGGAGGCTGTGCTGGTTAAAAATAACAGCAGCAAGGAGCTGCAGCAGGGCTGGCGGTGAGGATTTCACCTTCCCTGCAGTGGGGCTGTTGGGATGGGATGGGACTGGGATGCCCTTAACACATCCCTGACCCATATGGTTGGGCTCCTTCCCCAGCCGGGAACCCCCTGAATTCCCCGAGCCTCTCTTGGCACAGGGATGGGGATGGGAGAGCTCCTGGAGAGCGATCAATGGGGTCTGGGAGCACAGGAACCCATGGGGGGGGGGGGAGGAGAGGGCGGGCACTTGCCCTTGGGTTACCCCTCTGTGCAAGTCTTGTGGGGATGGAGTGTTTGCCAGCACTGGGATTCTGCAGGGAAGGCTTAAATAATCCCATTTGACCAAAAGTGAACTATTTGTCTGAAAAGATTGATTGAGAAAAGCCTTCCAGCTTCCTTGCAGGAAAGACTGCGACTGCCTTTACAGAGGGCTGAGCCAGCTTCGCTTCTCCATTGATTTTGCTGCGGGGTTGCACACGCACACTCAGACACACACATGAACTTGTGCATGCATGCACACACATGCACACACATATGCACATAGGCATGCACACACATGCACTCATTCACACACCCGTGTGCACACTGGCATACATGCACACACATGCACATACGCACATGTATGCACATGCATGCACACAAGCATCCACATATATGCACACATGCATGCACACATATGCACATACATGAGCACAGACATAGGCACACACACGCATACATGCACACATGCATGCACACGCCTGCACACATGCAGCCACACACGCACACATGCACGCACACACACGCATCCACACATGCACACATGCATGTACATAGGCATGCAAACACACATGTATGTGCATATATACGTGCACATACATAGGCACACACGCACACGCACACACACACACACACGCCCTGCCTTTCAGGACTCCCCCCGCCGCTCTCAGCCCCCGCAGCCGCCGGCAGTTCCCCGCCCGCAGTCCCACCGCCCCCCGGGCACAGCGCGAGCCGCTCCGCGGGGCTCCGGGGGTCCCCGAGCCGGGCGGGGCCGGGGGGGGTTCGGGGAGCGGCGGGGCGAGGCGGTGCCAGCGCTGGGGGCGGACTTTTTGAGCGCAGCCCGGCGCCGCTCAGAGCCGCGGCAGCCGGGAGCGGGGCGGCTGCTTCTCCCTCTCCGCCCCGAGGAGGAGGAAGAGGAGGAAGAAGAGGCTCCGACCGCCGCCTCGCCGTTCCTCTCACCCTTTCCCCCTTCCTCCCCACACCTTTATGGACGAGCGCCGGAGCTTGCTGCACTCTCCGGCCGCCTCCTCCGCCGGCCGGCCCCCCAGCAGCAGCCACCACAACCTGGGCTACACCGAGCAGCCGCCCCCCGGCGCCCCGCAGCCGCCCCCCGGCCACGAGGAGGAAGAGGGCGAGGAGGCGGAGGAAGGCAGCATGACGGTGGTGGGGGGCGCCGGGGACCCTTTGCCGGAGGAACCGCAGCATCCGCACCCATTGCTGGGGGGGGAACGCTACGAGCACCCCGCGCCGCCCGCCGCCGGCCCCGCGGGGCACCCGGCGGAGGTCAGCGGAGAGCACGAGTGCTGCGAGCGGGTGGTGATCAACATCTCGGGGCTGCGCTTCGAGACTCAGCTCAAAACGTTGGCGCAGTTCCCCGAGACGCTGCTGGGGGACCCCCGCAAAAGGATGCGTTACTTCGACCCCCTGCGCAACGAGTATTTTTTCGACCGTAACCGGCCCAGCTTCGACGCCATCCTCTATTACTACCAGTCCGGAGGGCGCATCCGACGACCCGTCAATGTCCCCATTGATATCTTCTCCGAGGAGATTCGCTTCTACCAGCTGGGGGAGGAGGCCATGGAGAAGTTCCGGGAGGATGAGGGTTTCATACGGGAGGAGCAGCGGCCGCTCCCTGAGAAGGAGTTCCAGCGCCAGGTGTGGCTGCTCTTTGAGTACCCCGAGAGCTCCGGGCCGGCCCGAGGCATCGCCATCGTCTCCGTCCTGGTCATCCTCATCTCTATTGTCATCTTCTGCCTGGAGACCCTGCCTGAGTTCAGGGATGACCACGACTATGAGGGAACCGGGGGGACCTTTGGGACGGGTGGTGGCCCTCTCCCACCCGACGTCTTCACCAATTCCTCGTCCTCGGCTGTTTCCATGGTGTCGTCCTTCACCGACCCTTTCTTCGTGGTGGAGACTTTGTGCATCATCTGGTTCTCCTTTGAGCTGCTGGTGCGCTTCTTTGCCTGTCCCAGCAAGGCCACCTTCTCCAAGAACATCATGAACATCATTGACATTGTGGCCATCATTCCCTACTTCATCACGCTGGGCACCGAGCTGGCAGAGAGGCAAGGCAACGGCCAGCAAGCCATGTCCTTGGCCATCCTCCGAGTCATCCGCTTGGTGCGGGTCTTCCGGATCTTCAAGCTGTCCCGGCACTCCAAGGGGCTGCAGATCCTGGGGCAGACCCTCAAGGCCAGCATGCGGGAGCTGGGCTTGCTCATCTTCTTCCTCTTCATCGGTGTCATCCTCTTCTCCAGCGCCGTCTACTTCGCCGAGGCCGATGACCCCAGTTCAGGTTTCAGCAGCATCCCCGACGCCTTCTGGTGGGCGGTGGTGACCATGACCACAGTGGGCTATGGGGACATGCACCCCATCACCATCGGGGGCAAGATCGTGGGGTCTCTGTGTGCCATCGCGGGGGTGCTGACCATCGCTCTGCCCGTGCCCGTCATAGTCTCCAATTTCAACTATTTCTACCACCGGGAGACAGAAGGTGAGGAGCAAGCCCAGTACATGCATGTTGGGAGCTGCCAGCACCTCTCATCTACCGAAGAGATGAGGAAGGCACGCAGCAATTCCACCCTCAGCAAATCCGAGTACATGGTGATAGAGGAGGGGGGAATCAACCACAGTGCATTCAAACAGGCTGCCTTTAAGACAGGCAACTGCACAACCACAAACAATCCCAACTGTGTGAACATCAAAAAGATCTTTACGGACGTTTAATAAACACAGAGAGGCAGCGAAGCCTGAGGATGTGGTAAAAGAAAAATAATAACAATGATGCAAAAGTGACCGTGTGTACTTGGTGTTGTGTGGAACATGCACCATCGTCCGTCTGTGTGCGCCCTTGGTTTTATACCTTTATTTTTGTAGATCTTTTTTCTTTTTTCTTTTTTTTTTCCTTTCTAAAGATCCGAAAGGGATTTAAAATTCTCCAAAGAAAAGAGGACGGCCGATGGGTACGGAGAAGGAGAATGAAGACAAATGGCACCGCTGGAGCAGGTGTCTGTTCTGCAACGTGTTGCAGGGCTGCCTTTGTTTCCTGGCTTTTGGGGACGTCTCGCTTTGCTCCTGGTTTGCTCCCCCTTCCCTGCAGGCGGTGCGGAGCCCATTTCCCTTCCATCACATAAGCTCACTTGTTGGATTAGCAGCCCCGGATTGGGTGGGGAGACGAGGAAAACATGTTGCCGAGCGCTGGAAGGGGGCTGGGAGGAAACAAGCCTGTAATTTCTCAGTCTCTGCTACCACGTTTTAGTGCTGGGAGGTGGTGTGCCCTTGGGGACGCACTGCAGATCCCCTTTTCTCCCCCGATAGATCACTCACGACCTTCTTGTCTGATCGGAAGCCGAGCGCAATCAGTTCAGACTAAAACCCGACCCCCTTCCTTTCTATCCTTAATTCCCTTCCCCTGCAGCCCCGGGCGTGATTTCACCCAGCGCAGGATCTGGGGGTCCGTGTGCTGCGGAGGGCGGAGCGGGATGGGGTGGGTGCACGAGGGCTGTGGCTCTGAGCTGCCGAGCTGCAGACAAAGGGATGTTTCCACCTTTTGCACCGCGGCTGGGAGAGATGCAGCTGCTCATGGCAAGGAGATTGAAGTGGTGAGCACGCCTTCCAGCGGAAGTCACTAATTCGGACCGGAGTGATGCAGTTGCTATGGCGACCCTGGTTTCCTGGGAAACCCCAAAAGGTTGTCATGGCATCCCTTCTCCCATCCCCCCCCCCTCGGCCCTCACCCTTCCCTCCAAAGCCCTTCCAGATGGTTCCAGCCCCACCACCCCACGGCTCTGCACCGCACAGGGATCCCATCCTGCACCCCCATCCACGCCCCATCCTACAGCCCATCCCCGCACCCAAACACCCACCCGTAGGCAATAAGCACTCCCCAGATCCCCTTCTCCCTCTCAAAGGAGTTCACACCTTGGCAGTGAGATTTGGGAGCCTGCAAACATGAGTGGAGAAAGGACCACGCTCAGCTCACCTGGAGCACAACCCCAAAGTGTCCTCCAAGGGCAGAAATGAAAGCTCAGCCGGGAAAGCTCGGCAGCCTTTGGAAACCAGGGGGACAAATGCAGAGCTAGAAAGAGCAAGATTGCAATGTAAGCCCAAAGCCGCCAGGGAAAATGTGCCTCCTTCATCCTTCCGTGCACACCGGGGGCTGCAGGACATCTGATGGGATCAGGTGAGCTTTGCAAGGGGGGAGAGGTTTTTTTCTTGCATCGTTGCTTTTTGGAACAAACCTCGTGTTTCCTTCTGTGTGGTGTTGTTTTCCAGCTTTCCTTGCTGCCCTCGTGTGTCTTTGTGCACGTTGGGTGGAATGGGATGGCAGCATCCTTAGGGCTCCTCTGATTCCGTGTGCTTCTCACTTTGCTTTCTGGTGCTGCACACTGAGCTCCGGGTGAGCAGTACTGGGGGAAAGCTGTGCTGCTCTGTGCAGGGATCTGTCCAAAACTGTGCAAAAAGAGAGAGCTGTGGCAGTGTTTTGGTGCTCTGGGTTGGCGCCCAATGGGGGTGGTGGTGCTGTGCTCTGTCCCAGTTGGTTTTGGGGTAAGAACAAAGAGATTTGCCAGGCGGGGCGTGCACAGGAATGCCAGCAAAGACAAAGGACACCTGGAGCCCAACCTGGCTGAGCCGTGTGTTTGCTGAGGGGATGGAAGGGAGGGTTTTGGCCATGCTGAAACTGGGAATTTTACTGGGAATTTCCCCAGCCTTTAAAAGGATTGGGATAGTTTGTGCCACCTCACGCTGCCCCTCAGCCCCACCACCTCAACCAGTGAATAAAACCCTCAGAACCAATGGGAAACATCTGAGCAGCTTCTCCACTAATGGCATCTGACGGCTTTATTGGAGCTGCTGCAGTTTCCCCAGCAGAGGATCTGCTCTGACCACAGCCAGGGCAATGCTCTGCAGCCACACAGAGCTGACAGCCCTCACCCTGACAGCATCCCAGAGCACGGGGCAGCAGGGAACCCCCAGGCACCTTTGCCAGCAGGCTGAGCTGTCACAGCAGGCTGCGAGCTTTCCCTTCTGATGGCTATCAAAGCTTTTCCACACTCCCCATCCTAAAAGGCAGGTTGGAGCTCAGAGCAGTGGGAGATCTCCCCCCTCCTTGCTGAGTTTCCTTGCAGTATTTTTGCTGTGGCAGCTGCACGTACGGCACCAGCATGGAAACCACAAGTGTGCCTGGAAACAGCAGTGTGCAGTTCTCAGTTTCTGTGCTACTGAAATAGGCAGAAACCTCACCGGTCATTAGTTTGCTTTCCTGGCTGCTCCCTGCCTCATTCAGTGGAGGCAGAATAGCTTCAAACACATTTTACTGACAGCAGAAAGCACTTTATCACAGAGGTGCTAAGGAAGCCGGATCATCCGCCGTAGTTTTTCAAGCACTGAATGGCACTGCTGAAAAACGTCAGAGTGCTGAAGGCACACTCGGAAATGGGAGAGGGAGCAGCAAGCAGCAAAACGGGGATATCCCTGCTGTGCTCTGCCCCATTTCTGTCTGCTCCTTCCCTCCGTGCTGTCAGTCTCGCTGGGTGCCGTTCGGTGCGCGCTCCGGTCTGACAGCTCCGCCGAGCGCGTCGTGCCAGGAGCTGCAAAGTGCTGCCAGACTGCACCGTGGCAGCCTGTGGGGATGGAGTGCCCTGTGCTGCCTTGCAGCTTCCATCCATGTGTGTTCCTTTGCTGCCTTGCAGCTTCCATCTGCTGTGTGTTCCTTTGCTGCCTTGCAGCGTGCATCCACTTGATGCGCCCTTGCTGCCTTGCAGCATGCATCCACTGTGTGTTCCTTTGCTGTCTTGCAGTGTGCATCCTCTGTGTGTTAGTGCTGCTGCAATCATTGCTCTGGGCACAGCAGAGCACACTGGGCTGTGAAGCTTGCCTCAAAACAGGTGTTACCCTGGGCCGCAGGTGGCGTTTAGGGGACCATAGGGTCTCTGCCTCCCCATGGGTGCGTCGCCTTTGACACAGGAACCCCCCATCCTGGTCCTTCTGCTTGATGCTTTTCTCACTTTTTTGTCCCGCTTATTTACACTTTTGTGACCCGGATTCCCCCAAAAAGGTCCACTGCTCCCCGGCACAGCAGATGCCCTTCGGGTGGATGGGATCTGTCCCACTCCGGGGTCACAGAGCAGGGCTGGGGTGTCCCTTTCCTTCTGCAGGGTCAGATTTCTTTGGGCAATTGTTGCTGTTCCATCCCTTGACAAAGGGACAAAGGAAGCTGCTGGTTGTTTTTCATCCCCAGTTTA
Organism: Gallus gallus; assembly: GCF_016699485.2. Classification (NCBI taxonomy): domain Eukaryota; kingdom Metazoa; phylum Chordata; class Aves; order Galliformes; family Phasianidae; genus Gallus; species Gallus gallus. Next base: position 1,524,708 of record NC_052557.1, on the reverse strand, counting down.
GGACCAGTTTAGCAGGGACAAAGGGCAGAGCAGCAGCTTCCCCAGCAGAAGGGAAGGAGCCCTCACCCATTGTCAAGGGGTGTCCTGGCAGAGCAGAGCATGGGGTTCTGGTGGTGCTTTGTGCGTACGGAGGGCATTCTGCATGAAATCTGTTCAACTGTGTAGTTTGGAGCCCTCTTCCTGCCAAGCTTTTAAAATATGCATATCTATGTGCAAGCACACCCCAGCCCAACGCAAGGCAGTGTCTTTCTCCATATTTGAATGCCTTAACAGGCTGCAAACCTGCGGTGCAAACCAATAGGGCGCAAGCACACGGGTAGGATTGCACCTAGCAATGTTGTGCCTTTGGGTCCCGTGCATTTTGTGTAGGGGAAGGAGAGCTCAGCAATGGCATCCCCGTGTCAAGGCACACGTGTGGGCAATGGGTGCAGGGAAATAGGTGTTCTGAGGACATTGTGGGATGCCATGGGGAGAGCAAATCCTGTGCATTCCTTCACTGCCATGGAGCTAGCATGCTTCTCTGCACCCTTCTCTGCTCTGGGTCTTCCCTCAGTGCATGGCTTCGGGCAGCCATGTGCAGCTGGGGACATTTGGGTGCTGTGGGCCTGGGTGTCCCCCGGTGCTGCGAATCCCTCCCCTGGTAGTGGGGGGTTAACAGCATTTGGGTGGGCACTCATGTAGGCTTTTCTTAGGGTATGACACGGAGCTGTGATGCCATTACATTGCACAGGGCACGTTTGCTCCTGGGGGGGGAGCCCAGTGGAGCGGCCCCAGTGAGGGCTCTGCAGCTCATAGGACAGAGCCCCAGGCACAGCCGAGAGCTTTTGCTCCCATACTTGGCTTGTGAGCAGGAAAATGAGTAATGGTGCCTCCGTCAATGTGAGATTCATCCCTCCTGATGGGACGCGTGTTTGCTGCTCTGTGCTGGGAGCCGTCAGGGCTGCTGTTTGTCAGCAGCAGAGAGCAAACTGCATTTTTTGCTCATGAGAACCGTCCTCTGTGCGGAAGAGGGATGGGAGTGGGGTCCCACGCTGCCCTTTCAGCTGGAGCCATCAAAACAGCCATAAACGCTCTGAGAAAATCCCCCACGAGCCCCTGCTTGCCTTTCCTCTGTGAACAAGGTGCTGCTTTTGGACATCCCCCCATTTCAGGGACTCACCCATGTCTCATTGCAGGCAGAGCGCTGAGGATGCTCTGCAGGAGGACAGGGAAACCTTCACGCACGGATGTCCCTGCAGGGCACCATCAGTTTTCTCCTCCTTATGAAGCAGGACGTGCTCCAGTAAATTAAAACCCGTCTCCTATCTCGTTCAGCTTGTCACTCTGCTCAAATGCTTCCCCATGGCTGCTCTTCACCTCTGCACAGAGGGAGCCATCTCTGTACGTGAAGACCCCCGGATCAGCGATGCTGTGTTGGTTCTGCAGTGATTCATTTCCTCGCGACCCGGAATTCGGATGCTTTTCTGAGCACGGCGAGGCTCCATCACGTCTGTTGCTCTTCCACATTTGTTGCACTTCATTTTTAGCATCCTTACACGTACTGTGTGGGAAGACTTGGTGCGGATGTGCATGACTGCATCAGCCACTGGCTATCTCTGCTCTTGCTCTCCAGGCAGCAAAGTGCACTTGGTGTTGCGTTGATGCTGACCAGCACCAGCTGTTTGCTTGCCTCTTGCATAGCTGATATGGAAAATCCTTTCGGGTTGTGTCACGGTTTGATCAGCAGTGGCTCAGCCCTGGGGTGCAGTGGGGCTCCTGCAGCAGCGCCTTTGCTCTGGGTTTTGCTCTCATGAGCACCCAAAGGCTGCAGTGAAGCACGGAAAATACAAATGCACTCATTGCAAAGCGTTTTTGTGTCTGCAGAAAGGTGTGCTTTGCTGTTTGCCACCGTGGTAGCAAAGAAGGAGCTGAGAGCACTGCGGTGTGGCTGGGGATGCTGTGCAGGTTGCGGTCCATGAAATGGGATTCCCTGTGCTGCAGACATGGGAGATGTGCATCTTTGCCCTTGCATTTCCACCTTCACGCCTCATTTCCCCTGAAATCTCTGTGCATTTGTTGCTCCATTTTCATAACCAAGGTGCTGTGCAGCCCCTTTGCAGGAGTGCATTACAACAGCACCTCTATCAGCCATACCCGGAGCTCAGTAAGAGGAGCTCAGCAACTTAATGTGATAAAATCTATTTCCCCCAAAGCTGCATTGTTTGTCATCGATGATATCCTGCGCTTTAATTCTGCATTAAAAATCTCAGCCATCCCAACATATTTCTGGGGATCAGAGGAAAGCGGACAGACCCATCCTCTTTGTTTAGCCCTTAAGGAGTTGGCTCAACAGGAGCTGTTTTCCAGTCCCTGATTTCCCCTGGGTCCAGGGCTCAAGGAGGATGTGGTGCACGCGGTCTCTCGAGCTGCTCCTCCAACTCCCACCTCTTGGCCACAAATCCTTTGGCTCCACCAACTGAACAGCCTCTGATTTCTGTGGCTGCTGCTTCACATCCTCTGTGGATCTGTTGGAGGAGGGAGGATTTCATCAGCCCCGTGTGCTGGGAATACATCTGCATCCCTTCAGGAGCCGAAGCAGCAACATCTCCTGTGTGCTCCTGACCTCACTCCCACTACTGTTCTGGCTGAACTCGGTGGAATAATGACATCATTAAGCTGAGGGTTTGGAGGTTCTGTCTGCAAGGACAGGGATACATCCTGGAAAGGCATTGGGGTACCCAGAAGAGCTGGGAAACCTGAGCTGTGTCTGCACTGCTGCCCACTGCTCTGCATCCGATCAGTCCGTGCTGTGCTGAGGTTCCTATCCGGGTGTATGGGATGGCTCCAGGCTCAGCTGTTTGGGTAAAACAGGCTCAGGTGGGGAAAATCGGCTTATTGTAGGGAAGGGCTTCATGGCCAGGCTGGGAGAAGTGGATCCAGGTTCATTAGTACTCAGTTCATTAACACAGATCCTTCCCACTAACGAAGCACCCAGCTCTCATCATCCGATGTGGTGGCAGCGCTCATTAGCACTCACCAGGCTGGTTTTAATATAGTTAACGAACCTCTCCATCAGAAGCATTACTAATTCTCACTCAGACATCAGCACCAAGGGGCAGCAGTCGGGAGCCATTCAGTGCTTCATCCCTCCAGCTTAGGGCTGTGCCCCACCATGGCTGGGCAGAGAGATGCTCCATTTCCCAGCTGTGGGATGGAGGGAGGTGGTCATGGAGGGGGAAATGGGAGCGATGGAGGTGGTGGGACAGAGGTTGGATCTTGAGTTGGGTCTCAGCAATCAGCCCCTGCTCTCAGCTATCAGCTCAGCCAGTTGCTTAATACCATATCAGATCTTCAGGAGCTCAGCTTGATTAAGATAAGAATGTGATGAGGAAGACTCACTGCATGGTAATCATTTTGGATTGGGTTTGCAACTTGCTATTAATGTGAGCTAATAGTTAATAACTGGAATATGCTTAATGAATCTCTTCCTAGCTTCAGCTCTCTTTCAGCTGTGTTGCATTCAGTCCGTTAAGCGATTTTAATTAGCAAACATTCACTTTTCATTCCTGGGGGGTGGGGATTGAAGTTGTCCGAGGGGACCAATGTGTGATATCCACCCCACGTTGCACTGAAAACATAATAACGCCCTGCTGGTTTTCAAAGCCAGGCTGTGCACCAACGCTGCTTTTTCTCTGCCTTACAGAGAGCAGAAAAGCTTCAGTGTGAGAGCTTCAGGACTGCGCTTGGGGATGAGACACCTCCAAAGGAGATGGCACCCACTGATGGATGGAGCTCCAACCCCGACCTGCTCCTCGCTTCATCCACGTCTTCTCACAAATGCAATACGGATGGGAGGTTCTTTTGTGCAATGTGATGAGACAGCACGAAGCCAGGAGGAAAAAAAAGCCGGACGGAGGTGGAAATGGGTTGGGTGTTATTGCAGGGTTTGGGGTTTTGTTGTTTTGTTTTCTTTTCTTGTTATAAAGAAACTCTTGGAAGGTTGAGCAATCGGAAGGGGAATGCTGAGCAGAGCCACCGTTGGGCTGCCCAAGTGTTCTGCTTGGGGTGGGAGCAAAGTGGGGGCACGTGGGCTGCTCCCAGTGCTCCCAGTGACACGGGCTGGTTTTGGCCATAGGAAGTGAACAAGATCTGTTCTATTTTTTCTGGCTTTCCTGTAGATGCTCTTTATAAATAGGTACGTGCTGCACCAAAGGCATCCCTCCCTGCCTCCTGCAATGGGAGCCATGTCCTCCCACCAGGCTGCAGCTCCCCAGCACTGGAATGAATGCCAAAAGCTGTTCAGTGTCTGGGGGTGAGGGCTGACCCCATTTCCATCCCTGTGAGCCTTGAATAACCCAACGGTGCTCTCCTCCCATTGCGGTGGATGGAGCTCGGAGGGCTCTGTGCTCCGTGTCACATCCAGCCCTGCAAAGCAGCTGTGAAGCGATGGGTTTGCAGCCTTCCTGCAGCACTTATCCTGGTCCTGAGGGCGCAAAGGGATCGAACAAACAAACCTGCAGTGATCCCATAGGGGGGAGCAACCGTCTGCCTGCAGGGGGGTCGGGGCTGCAGACAGCCCAGCACCCCATGAGATGGGACCCAGCACCCTCAGCACCCCCTGTGGGCAGGAGGAGAGCTGATTTCCTCTCGGGAAGCCCTGATCCCAGAGGTGTTGAATTTAGTTTCTTTTGGAACATTAAACAGTAGCCCTTAAAAGTGGGGATAGAATGTATCAGTACTAAAGTTATTTTTCTTTCTCACCTCTGTGTTACCCAGAGATTTTTTTATGAGATAGGTGTGTGTGCGCACCGTGGTTGTGCCTCATCCGTTTTCAATGAGCTCTGTGTTAAAGCGTCTCTCTGCTTGGGGTTGGATGGGATGGGAAGAGCAGAGCCCTTTTGCTGGGCTCTGAAGCAGTGATGCCCCAATGGGTGCCAGCAGCTCTGCTCCCCAAACCTCACCTTCCCCACGGACACCCCGAGTGTCCCCATCCATTGCAGGCAGTTGGACCACATGGCCTCTAAGGGTCCCTTCCAACTCCATTCCATGACTCTGTGATGTCTCCAACTCGTGGAAATCACCAAATTTCAACCTGTTCTCAGTGTTGTACATAACAGCTCTGGCAACAAAACCGCCCTTCAGCCCACGTGTGCTCCATGCTGTTGGATTTCGTTTGCTTGATTGCTGACCCGGCTAATTGTTAATGTGCTTCCTCCAAATAAGCGAGAGTTTGATCGTCTTTAATTGTTGGTCCGGTGTATTGTCTGCATTGCCACGACTCCGAATATAGCCCTGTGTGCTTCGTAGATAACCATCACACCAGGACAGCCACGCAGAAATGTCATTCTGGGGGGGGGGGGGGAGCCGGATTTGGCAAGGGAAGGCAAATTAAAAATGTACCCAGTTGATTAAAAAGCAAAAAAAAAAAAAAAAAAAAGGGAGCGATGTAATGATGGCTGACAGCAAAAGATCCGAAAAAAATAATAGCATGTATTTATTCCCATAATCATCCGACTGCAGGCTGCTCATCTTTATTCATAGCCCTTCAAAGCCACGCTCGGAGATGCTGAGGAAGCCGTGCGTCGTGCGGTGCTTGAGACGCCAAACACGTCTGAGCTCCTCCTGCTGTCTGCAGCCCTCCTCCCTCCCCATGTCAGTGTGTTTGACGGCGAGGGGAGCTTTGCCACGGGGGCCCCTCCAGGTGGATTTGTAGGGCAGGGCTGCAGGGTGCTGTAGGCAGCACTGGGGTGATGTTCATGGATAACAGCCGAAAAGGGCACAGATGTTTTCCAAGATGCGTTTCAGTGCTGCTGTGGTCACTGAATTCTTCTGAAATTGAAGAATAGGGTTTTTTCTCCTCTGTACACCCTTGGAAGGCTGCGTGCCCCCCTCTCTTGCTGCTCCTGTTGCACAGATCTGTAATGTGGTGGTTTGGCCCACTTCTGATGTGGGGAAATCGCCCTTTGTCGTCACCTTTTTTACTTTTCAAAGATGCCATCATCAGTGCATCTTCCAAAGGAATGGGCTGAGATCTGCTCTCCTCCTCTGCTGTTTTCCAGACCTTTGTCTCTGAGCACAGCGAGGCCAGGCCAGCAGCAGTGCCATTCCAGAGAGTGTTTTGGGGCAGGACGACTTACCTGGCTCTAGAAAAGCCATTGACTTACCTGAGCCTTTGTGCTATTAAGAGGAGAAGTAGCAGTGGCATGGAGTTGTGGCCCAGTGCCTGAAATGGGACAGTTTTAGTCAAAATGGTGTGTGTTTGCTACCACCCACCTGCCATTGGTGTATGGGAAATGGGACTTGGCCATTGGTTTGAGTGCCAACAGAGAGATGTTGGTGTGTGGGGAGGAAAACTGCTGGTGTGGAGGGAGGAGTGTTCTCATGGCCAAACTGAGCTCCTCCCAAGGAGAATGGGCTCTTCCTTCAGGACCTGAGGTCCCGAAGCTTTGCAAGAGGGGAACACCGCAACCTGACCGAGCACCCACCTCTCACACAGGAGGTCTGAATTTCTTCTTTCCCCATCATTTACTATGCAATTTGTTGCCGTGATTCCTTCCTGGCTGGATATAGCATTGATGTTGCTTTCCATGTCATCAGGCAGTGCTTTGGCTGGTGATGAGAAGTCCCTGGGACTCTCTCAGCAGCAACACACACGGAGATATTCCAGCAGTGCCATCCTGCCTCCCGAAACCCAACACTCCAACCTGACAACCCAACAGCCTTCTCTGCACGGAGGCTGAATCCGGAGCAGCCAGGCTCTGCAGAAACAGCTCCATTTGTGGCTGCGGATGCAAAGCTCAGCATCGTTGCTCTGCTTTCCTTTTCATTTCGGTTTGCCCAGTGAGCTGTGTTGCCCACGTTTCAATTTGTTCCATTGGTGCTGGTCTGATGCTCAAACAAACACCCCGTCGTCCTGGTGACCCTCACTGTGCTGTGGGCTGCATACTCAGCTCCACACACGGGTGGGTTTTTGGGTTTTCGTTTTCTGGTTGTGTGGATTTTTTTTTTACCTGATGTCAAACTTATTTTTTAAATTTTTTTTTCATTAGGACTCAAAACTGTTCTTTCATACGCAAAGTTCAATAAAACGGCTGAAACACATCGCTGGTGGTGCCATGGTGATGGGGGTGGGCGGTGAGATGGGACAGGAGGGATGCTGAGGGACCAAGGATGTAAGAGGGATGGGGTATGAGATACCTCTGGAACAGGCTGCCCAAGGAGGCTGTGGGTGCCCCATCCCTGCAGGCATTCAAGGCCAGGCTGGATGTGGCTCTGGGCAGCCTGGGCTGCTGGTTGGTGACCCTGCACATAGCGGGGGGGTGGAACTGATGAGCATTGTGGTCGCTCTGAGCAAAGCCTTGAAATCCTCATCGTGAGTGACACAAGAAGGGATGTCACCAGCAATGCTTTGGCAAAGCCAATGTAAGTGGAGGCACTGAACCGCTCGTCCTCATTGCAGGCAGAGAGCTTGAGAAACGAGGCTTGAAGTTCATCTGAAAACCTTGCCCTTGGCTTTGTACCACGTCTTTGGGCTTCACCCAAAAGCAAGCTTGGCCAAATGATCTCAGAGCTTTTTTAGGTTACGGCTTGTCTAAAAAATACTGAAGAGTGAGAGAGAATGGAAAAATAAATGACGACTGTACAGGCTGCATTTAATCTGCAGCAGCTGGGACCGGTCTGCACTCGGGCAGTGTGAGAGCAATTGGAGAGCAGTGGAGACCTGCAGAATTTTCTGGTTCCTTTTGCTTCTCAATCACCTGCACATTCCTGCTCTGGGGAACACAGCTGGGGGCCATAAAGCGAGCAGAGCTGTGGCACAGCTGAAACCCAGAGCTTAAGATGGGTGATATAAGCCAAGGCAGTGTGGGGAAGGCTGGGTCTGGTGCAGCATTTGTTGCTGGTGGGGCACCTGTTTCTAGGGTGGCTTACATTGCAAATGCAAAAGTGCTGTTCTATGGCATCCCAATGGTCCCTGCAAGCGAGGTGTTGTTTTATTGCAATGCTAACTGAGCTCCTGAGCTGGGTGGATTTGCAAATCCTATTCCTGAGAATGCATCCCCAAACCCTGTGCAAGACTCCAGGGTGATGGCCAGGGCTGGGAGCAGAGCAGGGGCCCATGCCTGATCCTGGGAGGCTCAGACTGGGAATTCAGCAATGACGGAGAATCTTGAAGCCTCGAGTTCTACAAATCATCTGCTGTGACCCCACCAGCCTCTCTGTCTGCACAGAGCAGCACAGGGCTCTCCTTGGGGGCCTGAGCTCTGCCCCTGCCTCTGATTTCTGCATTTGTGCAGGTTCCTGGGAAAGCAGCGCTCAGCTTCTTGTTTTTGTGCTGGTTTGGCTTTTTTCCTCTCTCTCCGTTTGCTGCCAGCTCCAAGGCTGCTGGTGCACGGTAGGGGATGAGCAGAGCTGGTGAGCAGAACCCCTTTGCACCATCTTCAGTGCTACTGTTTCCTAATCGTCTCCCAGTGGCTGCTCAGGGAGCAAAGCAGATCGTGGTCAGAGCCAGCAGCAGGAGGAGATCCCACGTGGGATGCTCGGAGCTCTGGTGGTCAGCTTGGTGGCTCTGGGTTCCCTGACCTCGTTTTGCTTCTTTCTGTATTGGTTCCCCTGAGGGCTGTGGTGCTCCCAGCTGTCAGTTTCGGTTGACGTGTGGTTAACTGGGCTGGTGCTTCAGCAGCCTTGAAAACCAGCATGTCTCAAAGGCTGAGATGCAGAAGGTGGCGTGAATAGCATCAGCCCAACCATGTGCTTGCATGAAAAGCAGCACAAGAACCCTGATGGGCAGAGGGTGATGAGCTCACACCAAACCCCACAACAGGACTCAGACCCACGGGTCCCTCCTGCTGTTCCTATCCAGCCTTCCCATCTGTGACTTCTCCAGGATGCTGCAGCCTTCTGTAGGGTATTTCCCCTCTCCCCACACCCCTCCTAAGGAGACCTCAGATTTAACGCATCAACTCTTATGTTTCAAACAGATGCTGGGAACTGGAAGGACTCTCTTCCAGCTGGTGAGATGTGGTTTCCTCCTGCCAGGGGCGCTGCCCATACCCATGGGACTGCTAAGGTCGTCATTTGCTCAACACCACCTGGCCCTGTTACTATTCATTATTTGATAGGTTCTTCAATTCCTTCAGCTTGGAGCGGTGGGGACTGCAGATGTTCCTGGGGTCTTCCTGCAGAACAAAAGCTTTCCCTCTATTTCCTCATACTCCCCAAAGGAATTAAGCACAAATGAAGGGAGGTGCCAGGGTTTGGACCACGGTTCCCAGCAGCTCCTGCCCCGGCCATGCAGCCCTCGTGGGAGCTCGGGGGCAGCCCAGGTGGGTGCTGCTCATTGAGGAAAATGCATGCTGAAAGCAGAGGGTGGGGAGGGGGAGCAGGGGATGCCGAGGCTAAAAATAGCAGTTTTCTAAAGAAGCGGATGAAAACCTCTTTGAAGAAATGAGGGGAGAGGGGGAGGGTTACCATAGAAACAGGGAAGTCTGTCTCGTCCCAAAAGAGGGGGTGGGAGAGGAAGAAATAGTAAATACAGCAGAGAGGTGATGGAGAGGATGCTGCAGGGCGGCAGGCAGAGCTCTGCCACCACCCAGTGTGGGCATGGCACCTCGTGTCCTGCCCAGCATCACTGTGCCTGTCACCTCCCCACGCCACCAGGACCTGGACCTGGTGATCAGAGATGATCTTGCAAGGTCGCAGTGATGGAGCATCACCCTGGGAAGTGATAACACGATGAATTTCTACCTCATCCCACAGCCTCTTGTAGGAATTTTCCACCCTAGCAAAGCCATCTCCAGGAGGGACCTTGTAGTGATGGAGCTACACTGGTGGCATTGGCTTGGCTGGAAGATGAAGGAACCAAGGTGGAGTGGGTTGGCATGGCACGGGATCTGGCATGGAACAAGGTTTGACACAGCCATAACTGGGCTGGACCCACGCAGTGCCATCTCGTGGCTGAAGCCACCACTGTGCCCACGGTGCCACTGTGCCCACAGCCACAGAGCCCTGGGGGAGGCACTCCCCAGTTGAGCAGCCCCAGCCCGTATGTCTCCCTGCAGCATCCATGTGTGGGAGGACAAGAGGATGGAAATGGTCCCTGCAGAGCCCTTTTCCTCCTGCCTTGTTTTTTCCTTCCCATGGAGCATTGTTTGTGGCTGTGCCAGTGGAAAACACCACGACTGGGATCTCCCAGCACCCACTGTACAGCAGGGGACAGATAGACAGGGAGGCACACAGTATTATACAGCATTTGTGGATGGGATGGGATGAGAAGAGAAGGATGGAATGGAATGGAATGGAATGGAATGTTCCAAGCTAGAAGAGACCACAAGGAACATAGCATCCAGGAGATGAGATCCTAAGGTTGCCTGCCCAATTCCCCAAGGCAGAGGCAACCTGTCTGAGGGTTTTGCCATCTCCATTGCAGGCATCTCCCATCTCCCCTTACTGTTCTCCTCCCTAAGCTCAGAAGTTTTCAACATTACTTCTATGTCCCTGCTGTTTTGGTGAACATCGCCCTTCCTAAAGCTGGAGGAGAAGCGATGCTCCATTGAGCACATGGGAAAGGTCTGGCTCAGACCCGAGGACAACAAATCACTGGAAGAAAATGAGGCATGTGAGAAAACTCATTGCTTCTCTTGCATCTCCCATGGGGTCACACGGGGAGCTCTGGTGCTCAGCAAAGCCGGCTGGCAGCATCACGGAGAAAAGCACTTTTGGAGCCCTGCAGCAGCTCAGTCTCGTGGTGTTTGGAAGGATTTAAGGATGCAGGGACGCAGCTGGGTCCCTTCAGCAGCCCCCAGCCAGCTCGGGGGGATGCGGTGGCTCAGCTGATGCCTTGATAAAGGCCCGGCCCTGGGGTGGGACATGGAGGTTATACACAGACAAGTGCAGGGAGCGCAAGGCAGGCTTGGGAGCAGGACAGATTCCTTCCCAGAGCTGAAAGCACTCCCGCCTGGCTCGAAGGAGGCTATTGATTTCCTTTCTGCTCACTAATTTGGCTTGTCCTGCCCCTTTTGTTTTGCAAGCCAAAGAAAGAGGCTGTGAGAGCCTTTTAGCCGGTGTGGCCGGAGCTGCCTCTCGCCCCGCGCCGCGGCTCCATTAGCAATCCTGCAACAGCCTGCCATGAAATATTCACAACCTCGATGGGCTCCAAAGGCCTCAGGAACTGAAGTTCTACACCGTGTTTCGGTTGGGCAAAATGACTTTTTGTTTTCAATGAGCAGCTCCCAGGCAATGAGGTCCTGGCTGGTTCTGCTCCGGGCTGAGCGGGCGTTTGGGAGGCAGCGATGCTGCAACGCAACAGCCTTCATCAAACAAACATCCAAGGTGGAACCCGGAGTTATTTTCTTTAAATAAACACATATTTTTAATATGGAAAACATCACAGAGGGAGAACGTATGTGATTTTATCTTTGCAGGTAGGTAATATTGGCTGGGTTCCCTTTGGCCATGCTTTGCCAAGGGCCAATGGATCTTCCCAGGGATCAGGAGCTCGTTGCAGGATCAGGAGACCTTCCCATGGACCCAACTGCCCCAGAGACCATAACATGGCCCCATGACCACGAGATCATCTGCTCCTCCTTTCCCGTGCGACCACATCAGTTGTATTTTGGGGTTCACCAGCAGCACGAGCTATGCAAGAGCAAAGCTTGCTCCCCACACCTGTGCCACCGTGTTCTCTTGCTGCCTCCAGTTTTAGACACCCTTCCATCACATTGGGGCCACCACCATCTCTCTGTGTGTCCTCTTGCCACCGCACACCGATGCCCGGCCATGCAGCCACGCTTGCACCCTCTGCTGATGCATGCAGCAGGCAGGAGGTGGGATGCTTTCTCTGGAGGGTGACTCACAGCCTGGGGAGGCCGCTTGTCGTTGTCACAGCTCCTAAAATGTCACAGGTTCCTCCTGACGGAGGCTCGGATGGAGGCAGGAGCACAGTTTGCTCAGGATCCTGGCAGTGCAGCGATGCTCATGCACGCATCCAAGCCGTGGTCTTGGTTCTTCCTCACTGCGTGACTGCTGGCATCCCTCAGAGCCCCACTGGCCTTGCAGGAGGTGTCCCCAGGAAGGACACCATGGAGATATGCCATTGTCACATTGCAACGTGCTGATGGTGTTTCTGGTTTTGGAGGGGGGCTGATGGAGGAGGGATATTTTATTGTTCTTTATACCGTAGCATCATAGAATATCCCAAACTGGGGGGGACAAAGGTCCAACTCCCGCCTCCACACCCAAAATCCAACCCCTGTGTCTGAAGGCGTTGTCTGAATGCAGAGCAGCTCTGCTTCTGCTGGGAACTGAGCACCAGATCACCGGGCATCCCCACACCCAACACAGGAACGGTCCAGCTCAGAAGAAAGGATGGGGTAAGTTTTCCAATTAAGAAAGGTATAAATTCCATTTGGATAACAGGAAGAATCCAGCGGGAATATGCACGTGGTTTAATGACAATATTAATGCAAAGGTGTCAGCCATTGAAACGCATGTAAATCAGACAAGTAGGTGCAGTGTATTGACTCGCTGCGTCCTCCAAAGCGCTGAGTTACATCTCGAGTTGTCAGCGTGGCGGAGGGAGGCGGGTGCAGACGCACACATTGTAATAATAGCTCCACAATTAGGGTAGTAAATCAGAGAGCATCACTCAATTCAGAGAGGTTTCCTCCGTTTGCTACAGGCAGGATTGGTGCTCTTTGTAAGGAGATGGTTCTGCTGATAGGAAAAACCCCACCGGTTGTGCAAAGCCTTGGCAAGGCAGCAGTGGGGATTGCAGCTTAGAAATCCAGCTCCACTTGAATCGCTCAGCCTCGGTTTCTACACATTGCATAAGTGTCAGCCTTGGGCATCTTGTTGTCTGGATTCTGCCCACCCTGCTATGGCAGATCTGTCTCAGAAAAGGCTGAAATGACACAGGCAAAAATTAAAGCCCCTCTTCCCGAGTAGCCTCATACCCAGAGGAATGCATGCAATGAGGAAACCCCTGTGTGTGTGAGCCTCACTTTGCCATGGAAATTCATGTTCAGCTTTAAGATGCAGCTGAGGTGCAGGGAAATATAGGTTAACCCCCCCATGACCCCCACACCTCCCAGAGCATCACCCTCAGCACTGATTTTATTGGGCTTCCAGGGTGAGCCACGCGATCGCCTCCAGCAGCAGCAGCAGCACCTCACAGTGCTGCATATGGGAACTGAAATGCTTCCATCACCTCCTCCAGTGTTTGTGTTTGTTGAATGCTGGGTGCCCTGCAGTCCTCGTGGCTGCCCCGGTGCTCTCCTGGGATGGCCATAGCAGAGCAGTCCAAGACTGAGCCAAAGCATTTTGTGCCAGCTTTGTTGTGTGCTCCCCTATAGGATGGGGAGATGCCTCCATGTGCAGGGAGGAGGTCTGCAAATGCAAGCTGATAGAAAATGACTGCTAAACCGTTGACAGGGGGTGATGGAGAAGAGAAGAAGGGATGAGTTTTCCTGGTGTGGGTGCATTGCTCACCCCACAGTGTGTCCAGCTGGGCTGGAGCCTACAGGGCAGCACAGCATCCTCACCCCAACCATTGGCATCGTGGCCCACAGGAGCCTGATCCTGCCCTATTGCCTCCCCCAGAGCCACGCAGAGCTGCTGCAACCCCAGCTCTCCCCATGCAGATCCAGGCTCCGATACAAACATGGTACACTCAGAGCCGCCCGCTAAAGCAGCAGCATCGCGCATCCAGGGATATGATTATTTCCCAGTGGTTGAAATCTAGGTCTCTTGCTTGGGAGGAGGGAGGGGGGGGGGGGGGAGAGATGCTCATATTAATCTTATGAATATTCATTGAGAAGCTCTTTTGCCTTCGGAGCTTTGCTCCCAGGAGCCCGGGGCGAGTTTCAGGGCCAGCAGCGCAGGTGAAGGTGCTGCCAGCAGAGCGGAGCGCGGCTGTTTGTGCATTCGCTGCATGCCTGACTGCAGAGCCAATTGTAAGTTGGTGCCTTTTTCTTCCCCCCACCCCCCCTCCCCGCTTCCTCCCCGCTGTCTGTGCTGAAATAGCGGCTCGCCACAAGCTGTGAAATGGAGGCTTGGCGTTTTGGGTTTTTTTTTTTTTTTCCTTCGGTTGCAAAAGGGAAAGCAAACGCCTCGACCTTGTCCTCGAGGCTCTCTGCTGCCCGAAATCTCAGCGCTCCGACAGACGGCCATGGCTCGTGCCTGCAGAGAGCCCGCCTTGTGCATGCGGTGACAAACCGGGCTCTCGTGGCTGATCTCCTTCGCCTCCTTCCTGCCCCTGCAGCCCCCAGATTTGCATGAACGGAACCCAAAGATGGGGCGGGGGGTGTTTGCTTCTGAGCAGGACAGCATGTGGTGGGGAGAAAGTAGCAGAAAACAAGTGCTGGAATCTGTGATGTCAACTCAGATGATGCTGTAACCGTCTCAGATCGGCACCAGCATCACCGCTCCGGTCTGGGCTCAGAGAGAGGAAGCCCAGACCTCATGCAAAACGATAATCAACACGTTAAATAATGAGCAAATGTCCGCACTGCTGAGCAAACCTGGGGTGTTTTAGGCAGGGAGAAAGGGGAGGGGGGAGTTTAGGGGCAGGAGAAGAACTGCGTGTTAAAAAAATATCATCAGGGTTGGTTGATTTGGGGGGAAGCAGGGGCTCCCGTTGTGGCTGCAGCAGGTAGCTGGTGGTCGTGGTGCTCTGCTGCGACGCTCACGGGAGCCAAAGAAGGTTAAACCCAGCAGAGCTCTGGAGTGGGGCTGCAGGGAGAAAATGCAGGAAAAGGAGAAAAACTGGGACAAATGCGACCTCCTCTCCTCTGGGCCTGGTAGAAAAGGGTTAAGCGAAGCCGTTGGATGCTGCAAGCCTTGTCAGGGTTGTACTATTTTTTCTAGTGCATAAGGAGAAGGGAGAGGAGGGTTGCACGGGAAGGGGAAATTTCCAAGAAAAGAGGGATCTGCAGCGATATCTGCACCCGAGGTGGTGAAGAGAGGAACCAACGGGCATTCATGGCCTGCAGGAGGCTGAAATCTTTACCCAGGAGGCTCAGACCGCGGGGTTATTTTCCACCTGCCTCCCCTCCCCGGTTCTGTAATCCTGGCTCAAAGTAGACAAGTCGAGTTGCAGCCGAAGAAGGGAGGTTAGAGGAATTGTTTTTTTCCTTCGGGAGAGCAAAAAAAATACCTAAAAAGAAAGGCGGAGGGGGGGAAGGAGAGTTTGGATGGACCGCCCCGGCTCGAGCATCCCGTGGGGCAGTGCGGGGCGATCTGATGGAGGAGCAGAGGCTGATGCGGGGATCGGAGCCCCCCCAGCGTCCCCCTGAGAAGTGCAGCCCCACCGGCGTGGAATTCCCACGGGGGGGTGGGTCGGCTGGGGGTTGGCTCTGGGGAGGATGGGGAGGGTGGGTGCGGGTCGCGTGGGTCTCACGGCCGGGGATGCTCGGGGGGGAGCGTGGAGGAGGGGACACCGACCAGCGCTTCGTCTCACCGATGAAAACGGAGCCCCCCGAGCCCCCCGCGGAGGCAGCGCGGTGCCATAGGGACCGCCGTCCCCGGGGCGTTCGGTGCGGCGCCGCAGAGCATCGCTGTGCCGGGGGCTGCGGCGCTCCCCCTCCGCCCGCCGCCTCCTCCCCTCGCTGCCATCGGGCGGCCCGGCCCCACCGCCCGGAGCGGAGAGGAGCGGAAAGGGACGCGGTTCTGTTTTTTTCCGCTCTCCCCTCGGCTCGCGTTGCAGTGCAGGTTAGCGGAGCGTCGGGATAACAGCTGGCGGGGAGGAAGCAGCGCTGTCCGGAGGAAGCGGGGCTTTGCGGACGCTGCCTCCGAACCCCCGGCGGCTTTTCTACCTTCTCGCTGGTTTTTCCAGGCGATGCCACACCTCCCGAGGACACCGGGGACATCGGGTTTTGCTGAGCTTAGCACCTTCCCCCCGCCGTACCGGAGGCATCAGACAGACGCTGCTCTGCCCTGAAGTGCGGACCTGCAACAGCTCCGGGAGGACTCTGTCCCTCTGTCTCTCTCTCTCTCTCTCTCTCTCTCTCTCCAGTCCAAACCATTCCAAGACCCGACTTCCACCATCTGGGAATCTCACCCCTTTTATGTCCCTTCTCCTTTTCTACGATGACTCACCATTATTTTTAACTTTGAAGAGAGAGGAAATTATGGGGATCTTGGAAGCCTGTATTCCTCTCTAGGATTTCCCCAGGGTCAGATAATCGGTCTTACTAAGAGACACTAAGATTTGGCTTCTCCAGGTAATGTGATTTGTTTTCTGTGTGCCATGGCGCTTTGCAGAGAATGAGAGCAGCCGGGACACCAGCGGTCGAGGAGGGGGACTGCAGCGGTCCGCGGGCAGCTTGCACCCAAATTCAGGCAGCACAGCCCAGCCCGGGGCGGGCAGAGCAGCACCCGCAGCCCTACGGCCGGGGCAGGAGGATGGGGACGGTGCCGAAGTTAAAGCGGAGCCGTTAGGGTTACCTGGAGGGTCGTGCCGGATTGCCTGCTGTAGAGCCGTAGAATTATCTATGCACGGTTGAATGTTAACCCTTAATTGCATGCCTGGAAATGAGCCGAGCCCGAGCTGCCCCGCGGGTCCCCTCACCGCTGTAGGGCTGGATGGGGTTTTGCTTCCTTTCTCTTCCCTTCCCCCTCCCGGTTTTTTCCCCCCTCTTTTGAATTTTTATTTTTAGCCATTAAACCCCAAACGTTCTGTTTTGCCAAGGCCGGGTTTTCCGTGCTGCTTGTGAATAGATGAGGGCTCCTCAGGTGTGTTCTCCCTTCTGCCTAATGGCTTTAGATGGGAGTTTTGAACTCTGATTAACTCAGATTAACCCCCCGAGGCCGGAGGTAGGCAATGGTAGCGCAGGGAGCCTCTCTCCTCCCCCCAACTTTACTTCATCTCTCTCTTTCTCAGCAGGGGCAATTTCCTTTCCTTTTTTGTTTTCTCCTATTTTATCATCCCTTCGCCTTTTCATGAGACACTTCCACACCTACGTACCTGTCCTTCTGCAGGATAGTAGCCTTGCCCTGAGTCCGATCCCACCACCGGGCACTCGGAAGAGTTTAGCATAAGGATTTCCTTTCAACCCCAATATGACAGTTGCTACCGGAGATCCTGCAGACGAGGCTGCAGCTCTTCCAGGTCACCCCCAGGACACGTACAACCCCGAGACCGACCATGAATGCTGTGAGAGGGTGGTCATTAACATCTCGGGGCTGCGCTTTGAGACCCAGCTCAAGACTTTAGCTCAGTTTCCGGAGACTTTGCTAGGAGATCCTAAAAAGAGAATGAGATATTTCGACCCTCTCCGAAATGAGTATTTCTTTGACCGGAACAGACCCAGCTTCGATGCGATTTTGTACTATTACCAATCTGGAGGGAGGTTGCGGAGGCCGGTTAATGTGCCCTTGGACATCTTCTCAGAGGAGATCCGTTTCTATGAACTGGGGGAAGAAGCCATGGAGATGTTCCGGGAGGACGAAGGCTACATTAAAGAAGAAGAGAGACCTCTGCCAGAGAATGAGTTTCAGAGACAGGTCTGGTTGCTCTTCGAGTACCCCGAGAGCTCGGGCCCTGCCAGGATTATAGCTATTGTCTCCGTCATGGTGATTTTGATCTCCATCGTGAGCTTTTGCCTGGAAACATTGCCCATTTTTCGGGATGAGAATGAAGACATGCACGGCAGTGGGCTGAGCCACCCTCCCTACTCCAACAGCAGCATGGGGTACCAGCAGTCCACCTCTTTCACAGATCCCTTCTTCATCGTGGAGACGCTTTGCATCATCTGGTTCTCCTTCGAGTTCTTGGTGAGGTTTTTCGCCTGTCCCAGCAAGGCTGGGTTTTTTACCAACATCATGAACATTATAGACATTGTAGCCATCATCCCCTACTTCATCACCTTAGGGACGGAGCTGGCCGAGAAGCCAGAGGATGGACAGCAAGGCCAGCAAGCCATGTCCTTGGCCATCCTCCGAGTCATCCGCTTGGTGCGGGTCTTCCGGATCTTCAAACTGTCCCGGCACTCCAAGGGGCTGCAGATCCTGGGGCAGACCCTCAAGGCCAGCATGCGGGAGCTGGGCTTGCTCATCTTCTTCCTCTTCATCGGCGTCATCCTCTTCTCCAGCGCCGTCTACTTCGCCGAGGCCGACGAGAGCGAGTCCCAATTCCCGAGCATCCCCGACGCCTTCTGGTGGGCCGTGGTTTCCATGACGACTGTTGGCTACGGAGACATGGTCCCCACCACCATCGGGGGGAAAATCGTGGGGTCTCTGTGTGCCATCGCTGGCGTATTAACCATTGCCTTACCCGTGCCCGTCATAGTGTCTAACTTCAACTACTTCTACCACCGGGAGACGGAGGGAGAGGAGCAGGCTCAGTATTTGCAAGTAACCAGCTGCCCAAAGATCCCCTCTTCCCCTGACCTAAAGAAAAGCAGAAGTGCCTCTACCATTAGTAAGTCTGATTATATGGAGATTCAGGAAGGTGTAAACAATAGCAATGAGGATTTTAGGGAGGAGAACTTGAAGACAGCCAATTGCACCCTAGCTAACACAAACTATGTGAATATCACCAAAATGCTAACCGATGTCTAGTCGCTAAAACCTAGTACCGTATTTAAAGCTGAAGTGGAACAATTGCAGATATTGAGTGCTGCTCTGCATTGTAGTTAACACAGTACTTTCTACGGTGTATATTTGGTTCTGCATGGGAAGCAATAGCTGTGTAAGTGACTTTTAACCTTTGATTTCCACACTGAATAACGTGCAAGCAAA
Source organism: Gallus gallus (assembly GCF_016699485.2). Taxonomy (NCBI): domain Eukaryota; kingdom Metazoa; phylum Chordata; class Aves; order Galliformes; family Phasianidae; genus Gallus; species Gallus gallus. Next base: position 1,505,994 of record NC_052557.1, on the reverse strand, counting down.
CAAAACCGAACCATTTTGTTCCCCTTCTGCCATCCCAGGCTCTCCGCTTACCCAAAGGTGCGGAGCGGGCCGAGCGCCGTGCCATAGCAGGGATGCAGGGATGCTCACTGGCACGGCCCCGTCCCCAGAGCCGGGCCACCAACCTGGGGCTGGGGAAGGTCAGGCAGGGCTGGTCCGCTTGTTGGAGGGCTCAGGTTTCCACCTCGGCAGTGCCAAGCTGAACGCATCGCCCCGGCTCGCGTTTCATAACGGAAAATGCTGCATGCTGCAATAGTTTGAGCCACTGCAGTATGCCAGTGAGAGGCCCAGGGGAGGGATAATTAGTCTGGCGGCACATTATTTATTAAGTCTTAAGTTTTCTATGCTAGGCACCGGGAGGGACGAGTAAACAAATCAAACGCTTGGATTTTATTGATGAATTCAGATGATATTTCCATCCACCACTATTTCCAGGATCACCAAAGACACCTCCACTGACACACTGCAAATGAGTTGGGAAAAAAAAAAAAAGCATCCTTTTTTTTAATATATCTATATATAAAACTGGAGCAACTATGCTGTGGCCTACAATATATTTATACTGCAGTGAAATTTAACCAGTAATACAGTACAGCTGCATGGGTATCTGTTGCATGAATCTGAATATTTAATACACACACAAATATATATTTTCTTAGTAGACTATACAGTATTCATGTTTATAGTGTTTATAGACTCTCCAGTGGCTCGGAGGAGATTCGTGGGAGCTAAAATGTCTCTAACATGTTTAGAAATGGGGTGGGGATGGCATGTGCTGATAACAGCTTGATAGATAACGAGGCAAAGCCTGAGTGCCCCGGCACCCAGCCCCAAGAGCCGGCTCCATGGAAGGTGAGCTGAAAGTTAAACACCTGCGCTCATTATGGGGCGAGTAATTAGTCATTAATCTGGGTGTCAGGAGCAGAAAGCACAGCTGATGGGGCAGGGCTGGAGGAGCAGGTGGAATGGCAGGAACGGGCTCTCTGGACTTGTTTGGTCAGCAGTTTTCAGCCATTTCCCATACAGTTATTGTGTGTGTGTGTGTATAGATATTTAGAGAGCGACTATAGGGCCGAATTCTCAGCTAATGCGAGCTCTTGGAGCCTCGGGGTTTCCTGGCTCAGGGGCCACAGATATGAGCTGTCCTGGGGTGTGTTCTGGGCTGGAAAACCCTGATTTCAATCATGTAGAGCCCTAGGGCTGTTGGTTTTTTCCTGTATGGTGGACTGGATCCAAGCTCACGCTTCCAAGCCGTTGCTTTTGCTTTGCCTTCTCCCAGGGCCTATTTGAGGGCTGTGTTGGAATGCAGACACCTCAGGATCGTCCCCATTTCTTCTCCATTTCTGGTGTAACGTGGGGAGAGATGGGGCTCTCTGTTCTGGGGTTTCATTGCTTTGCCCATCCCACTTGGATTTCCTTGTCTTTCCCCCGTTGCTATCAAAGCCCGGGATGGGCCGGGCCAGGGGACCCCTGTGAGGTCATGGCCGAGCAAAGCTCCCAGCTGAAGGCATTTAGCAGCCCCTCCAGTTGGGGTGAAGTGGGGCTGAATTTGGGCTCGATCAGCGCTTTGCTGCTGCTGAGTGCAGGTGCAGGAGGGAAGCTCACGGCAGATTGTGGCAGTGAGGTCAGCCAGACCTTCCTGGCCTCCCATGGGAAAACAATATTCACAACAATACAACAAACGGTGCTAGCGTATTCTACAGCAATGGTTCAAAATGCTGCTCGGGGCTGGATCCATCCCTCGTGCTGACGTGACCCCACTCAGCCAGGTGGGATCGCTCATCTTTAATAAGTGATTGATCCAGGCCTAGCTCTCATCACCCAGGGTGCTGAGCGCCATGCAGGGTTGGGCGCCTGCCCGAAATCACATCTTGTTTCATTGGGAACCCTCTCCTCCTCTTGGCTGCTGCAGCTCTGGAATGGGCATCTCCGAAGCTCACCAACACCTGCAACACACACAATGAGAATCGACGCAACTGAAAGCAATAAATCTCTTTCTGAAGCTTGAATGGGATGGCAGAGGTGTGATTCCCAGGTGGCTGCCCAGCCTCCATCGATCCAGCTTGCTTCACGTCTGTGGGGATGCGACCGCCCAGCCATGGGTGCCTGAGCACTGGGATGATCCCAACTTTGCTTTGCAGGAAAGTACCAGTGCCCAGGGTGGGCTGCTATGGGCAATTTGGGAGGATGCTGACTTTTTGCAAAGAGCCTGGTTGCTCATATCCTGCGAGCTTCAGGCCATTCACCTCCTGGCATCTCTGGCCACGGATGGATCCTGCGCCTTGTGCACTCCCTCCAGCAGATGCTAATGGGGAAAATCAGCCCTGGAAGGGAGGGCATCTCTGCCAGGGATGGCCCTGGCAGCTTGTTTGCAGAGCAGGTGTGTGCTCAGGTGGGTTTTTCAGGGCAGAAAAGGTCTGTGGGGGTCAGAAGCCACCCATCAGGCTGCATGAAGCAGAAGTCTGGATTTCTCCCGCACACAGAGAAATGGTTCCCCTATAGCTTTTAATGGGATTTGTGCCTGCAGGTCGGAGCTCTAGTGCTATTTTGAGCTTTGCTTCTGACTCACTGATGTGATCTTGAACCAGTTTTCAGGAGGAGACTGTGATTTTCTTTTTTTCTTGAGGAATTTGGTTTGAGAGCCTCCAGGCCCCCGCGGAGATGCTGAGCATCCCAAGCTCCCCTCAGCCTCATTGGGTACAAAATTAGAGTGTGAGGTGGCTCAGATGGAGGATGCCATAATGCAGTGGTTGGGTCTCCCTTCCCTCCTCTCATGGAGCCATTGGCCGTTGGTGGGATGGAGAACCAACGCTCTCCGCTCTGTGTCTGCTCCTATGGTGGTACCCAGAGGGGGTAGGACCTGTATCTGAAGTTTTGCCCTTTGTGCCATGGTTTTGGAGATGGGAAGTGGTGATTATAGTTGTTTTCTAACAGCCAGTGTATGTCTAACTCTGTGAGCAACCCTTCAACATCCTCTGCAATAGCTGCTAAGGGCAGTGAGGGGAGGCTCTTATGTTGGCTGAGTGCTTTAGGAATGGTGGGAGAAAACTGTCAATATGGGCTGATGGGTTTTTGTCAGGAAAGCCAATCTCTGCATCTTCGTGTTGTGTTGAAGTCCTATAAATCTGGATCCTGAGCTATACCAAGGAGAGGATTTCTAGATTGGTGTTATGTGACTGTAGCATGTGGGTGTATAAATACGGGCATATTTGTGCATAAATACACAGAAGGAGAGAAAAAGACAGAGGAGGAGGAGGTATTTCAGGAATGGCCTTGCTTTGTTATCATGTAACTCCTGGGTCAGTGTTGAAATTGCTGCCAAAGGCTTGCGGGCTTTCTGGGTTCACAGTACGCCTAAGGAGGGGCCCAAGGGAAGGAGATCTGGATTCAGCCTCAGAGGTGGCATCAGCTCTGTGCATCCCTGCATGCATCCCAGCAGCTTTTCAGTATCTCTTCTCTGGAACCCAAATTCTCACCATGGGCCCATTGCTGGTATGTTTGTGGTGGTGCAGGCAAAGCCAACCAGTAGTCGAAGGGTTTTGCTGGGCTGTTCTGGGTGGCTTTGCTGGGTTTGTTGGTAATGGTTGGGTTTTGGTTCCTTTGAACCACGCTGGGATTTTAGTCCCAGGGCTGAGGTGTGCTCTCCTTGGAGTGTGTGTTCATGGGGGATCTCAGTGGTTTATGTGGTCAGCAATCAGTGTTTTCTTTGGCCAGCATCTCTTCTGGCCTGCAGGGCTGGGAGGTGGAGAGTGCAGAAACCAGCTCCAAATCACTTGGGTTTGCACCCAAAAAAGTCTACAGCTCCCTCTTCATGCCCATGGCAGCACCCAGCACGTCGCCTTGTCCCTGCCATCAGTGTCTGGTAATGAGGGTCCTTGTACCCATCCCTACCCCCATGGTCTTGGTCTCTCCATAAAATGATGGATCTGGCTGCCCCTACTCCACACCATGCATGGAGAGAGGAAAACCCCTCACCCTCATTCCTTGTTGGTGGGATGGTTGGCTTGGAGGAGCTGCTGGACATCAAGTGACCACAGCCCTATCCCAAGGGCCATGCTTGTGTCAGACACCCTGCCTGATTGCTCTGGGCCTGGGCATGGGTTGGTTGGTTTTTGGTTTTATTTGATCATCCTTCTGTCGTGTATAAGACTGTAATGATCCCTTTGCACTTGCTCCCTCGTTGCTTGAGACTGCACTCTTGTCCTCCAATGTCACCTACTAATCGTTGCTGGAAGCGCAAGGGAAAAACGGGCATTGGCTCAAAGCTGTGCGTGGTGCCTCATTTGAGTGAATCAATAGGAAGAGGAAATCCAAGGAGGACTCATCCTACTGATGCTGGAGCCGAACCTTGTGTTGCCATGGTTACAGGAGAAATGGGACCAGGAACGGAGAGAGGCCTATAAACTGGTAGAGGAGGACTCGTGGGAATTTCAAGTCATTTAACCATGCGTTTGCTAGACAAAAACGTAGACACCAGCTGTATCTGAATTGCACAGTGTGTATAGACGTTCCTGCTCTCATTGACGGCACAGGGGTGTCCCTGGGGTCGGGCACATCCATGGGTTGGAAACCCACGTCAATAGGGCCGATCATTGTATATAGGTATACAGATCTGTGTACATACATATTCCAAATGAGCATTTGCTGTCTGGTTTATCATGAGTGTATATAATTTATCCTTCACAGAGTATCACAGGTTTTGTAAATATCGACACTAATTAAGAGGAAATAAATATGTATATTATTGAGGAGCTATTTCGGTATCCGTTCTGTGTGGAGGGTGGGGAGGGAAAAGACGAGCAGATGTGTTTTGGTTAGGCTGGGTTATTGCTGTGTGGATCCAAACCTTGAGAAATGAAGGGAGTTCCCTTCTGCGTGGAGCCAGGAGTTGGACAGGGTGGTCCTCATGGGTCCCATCCAACGCGGGATATTCTGTGATGGAAGAATCACTATGGGGTAAGGACCCATGGAAGGGGTTGAGCTGTGGGTTGGCGCTGTGCTTTGGGCAAACCTCAAAGGGTTTTGGGTTTGCAAAGGGACACCGCAGCGGGGACTGAAATGCCAATATTTCATCCCAAACCTGCAGGTTCTCTCCCTGAAGGGTTTGGGGTGAGTTCTCATGGGCAGATCCCCATACTGGGCTCAGGCGTTCCTATGCAGCCCCAAAACGGCCCATTTCCACGTCTGTGCTTTCCCTCCTCTCACGTCTCACTGGGACTCTCTGAGCTCCACTGCTGACACTGTGGGATCTGCAAGCAGAGATTTGCTGTTTTTCACTTCTACCTATTGGGGAAATGTATGTCTTGCCATGGTGACAACCCGGTCTCTACAGTGCATCCTACCCACAGCATGACCTGTTTTTTAGCTAGAAAATCCAATTCCTTCTCCACAGAGATGCAGCTTGGGTCAGTGACACGGCTGGAGCCCCTGCCATGGATCAGCACTGCTCGTGGCATCGCTCGCCAGAGAGCTGAGATGGATTTGGCAGCAGACCCAGCAGAGCCAGCAACAAGTTGGAGCTCAGGACTTCGGCTTTCCCACGCTGCTTCCCACCTCAAGCAGCCTCGGTGGTCCTGGATGTACCCACAGAGGAGTAACCCAACAGCAGCCTCAGGTGCAGTGCTTACGTTTATCCACGTGTTCCAGTGGCACTGGGGCTGTTTTTAACCCTCGCAGCCTTCCTGGGGCAGCTCCCTGCAGGCTTCAAGAGCCTCAGTGCCCTCAGGTCCCCATTCCGGTGGTGCAGAGCTGGGCTCACAGCTGGGATCCCTTCTGCCACCCCGGGGACATTCCGTCCTTCTCCGTGCCTCAGTTTCCCCACCTATAACACAGCTCAGGACCTGCAAACGGCAAAGCAGAGCTCAGCAGAGCAGAGCTCAGAGCTCAGCATCACTGGATGGAGGAACCCATGGTTGGATCATTTAAGTAGGAAAGGAGGGCATTTAAATACAGGAAAAAAAAACAATGGAATGTGAAAAGGTAAGACCACAATTTACAAGGGAAATTGGCAGCATCCTCATTGCAGTGCTCACTGTTGTGTTGGTGGCTGCCCTGTTTGGGCCACTCTGTGTTCCTCAACCCCATTTCTGAGCCCAACAAGCCCCAACCCCCCCCTGCTCCTATCTCAATCTGGCTGATTCTGGGCTTATAAATATCCAAACAGCTCTTGGTGTGAGGGGGTTGCAGCAGAGCCTGCTCTGCACAGCACTCTGCAGGGATGGCAGGAGGAGGCGGTGAGGCAGATGCAGCAATTATTTTAGACTGCTGCTCTGCCAGCAATGCTGCAGCACTGTGCCCATGCATGGAGGGTGCTGATGATGTCAGGGCATGCATTGTCATGCTTGGGCTTTTACAGCCTTCCAAAGAGAGAAGGGTGGGGTGGAAGCCCCACACGTCCGATGGAACCGATCCCCCTGGTGCTACCCGACCTACTTTCCTGCACTGCTTTCACTGAGCATTGCTTCTCCAGCTCATGGACCTGCCCTGAATTAAAGAGGCCTCCGAGGCAGCAGCATGGCAATGGTCTTCATCCTGGGAAGGACCCCACCATGAACGTTTGCTTTCTCCTCTTTGGAGTCTCAAGCCCTTGAAATCCTGCTTAGTGACATCGAGGAAGGAAATGACCCAGGTGCCAAGAAAGCTCTTCCACTGCTGCTTGCCCTGGGAAGCTCAGGTTGCTAAACCCCATTACAGCGCATTGCACGCACCCCAGGGATGAGCGGGGATTTTTAGCTGCTCTATTACCAAACCCACTTTCATTTGGCCAAGCAGGCACTGGGATCCTGAGAGCAGCTCCTGGAGTGGGGCTGCAGAAACCCATCAATAAAACACTGACAGATGGGGAGAGGTTGGAAAGAGGGGAAGGGAACACGGGACTCTGCCACCCTCCTGGCGATGCCCACCAGGAATTGCTGGGTGTGCACCGACGTGCAGTGCTGGAGCACGAGTTGGTGCAGGATGACACCATCACTGCTGCAGTGCCTCATGTGCCGGGTGACCTTTGCTGAGCTGCTGGGTGCAAAATCTGCAAGTGTGGGTGTGCGAAGAGGGGCCCCCGCAGCCTATCTTTAGGTAACCTCCAGGCAAAGGTTTGGAGCTCGAGATGCACATTTATCCTGCGGCACTGGAAATCAGGCCGGGTCCCTTTTTCTCCTTCCCACTTTCTCTTGCTCCTTCATCTCCATCCTTTGCGTTTGTGCTGGGTGTTGAAAAGCCTATTCCTGGGAGCACTGCTCATCCACACCCCGGCACGAGGTACGGGGCAGGAGAAGGGGAGCTGCAGGCAGTGCCTGCGGGTTGCTGTTTCCATGAGAGCAATAGCTGGGTGTGCTAAAGAACCATACATCTTCCCTTCTACACAATCACAGCTGAGAGACTGGTAGGGCCCTGGGTCTACAGGGTCTACTGCCTACTACAGGGTCTACTGTGGGTCTACTGCCCTACAGAGGGCAGACAAGATAATGAGGAGTGACGCAAGGAACAACAGACTTGAAACCAGAGCTGCCCAAATATTTGCCCCTTGCTCCTGGGATGCCCTGGATTCATGGGGAAGGCAGCATCCAGCTGCAGTTCTCAGCCCATGTGCTGAGGAGGTCACATTGCCACGGACCCCTCTGTGCTGGGGAGGTGCAAAAAGAGCCATAGGGAAAGTGGCTGTGCTTTTAATCCTAAAGTGTAAGGGTGGGAGAAGGTGGGTCTGCGGTGCCTGGGAGATGGACCAAAGGCTCAGCAGCAGGTTTGTGCATTGCTGCCATTGGGGCAAAGCAGGATGAGAGCTCTCCCAGCCCCAAGGAGCATGGGAGATGGGACTGACCCACGCCCCAGTCACACAGTGCTGTGCTGTGAGTCTTTGGGGAGCTGTTGGTCTGTGAGGTACCGAGCACTGTGACCCCACGCACAGCTGCAGGGTTTGCAGTGACACCCCAGGGCTGGCAGCAGCTTGGTGGGTTTGCTTTGCTGCTGCTTTAACACAGCAGAACTGTGTTGGAGGAGCTGGAGATCCAAGGTCAGTCAGCGCCCTGCAGCCTCCACATCTGCTGCCATCACTCCCTGTGATGCCGTGATCCTCCGTGGGCAGGATCAGACCCAAGGACATGTTTTACCCAGTGAGAGATGAAGGTGGGGGCGGGCAAAGGAAGCAGCACAAACATCTTCTGCCAGGCATCTGCTCCCTGCCTGGCAAAAACTGCCAACCGAGCACTGTTTGAAAGCATAACCTTTCCCGACCTGGAGCGGGGTTGTCTTCCAGTGTCCTTTTATCCTTGGCTAATTAAAGGCAAATCTCTGCAGAAGGAACACACTTCTTCACATGTGAGCGTTAATAACTAGAAAGTGGCTGCGAATGCTCTGAGGCAGCTGCGGAAATCCTGGGCAGAAATAGCATTTTTATCTCACAGCTTTGGCTCCGGGGATAATAAACTTCTGAGGTTTAGAAGGAGGCAACAGCAGATCCAGCCCCCATATGGCTTGAGTTTACAAAAGGATCAGCCAAATGGACAGACTTAATTCCTAAGTCATCCCTGGGCAGGACCTTGGGGTGACGCTGAGGTCCCCAAAGTCTCCTTATCCCGCATGGATGCTGCAGGGGACGGCTGCTCACCCCCAGGCAGCCCAAAGAACTTCATTCACAAACGTCTGTGCGTGTTTTCAGTGCCCGAAATGCCCTGACAGCCTCCGAGATGGAACGAAGGGTCGGGTGTTTGGTACCGCAGCGCATCATTCCGTGGCATCCGGTAAGGCTGGCAAGAGGCAGGCACCGATAGCAACTATTCTTATTCTGATGATGGCATTATGTGGCTCTTACAGAGTGCTTTTCATTAGTAGCTCTAAAGTGCTTTACGAAAGAAGAGATTCAGATGTCTCGAACTGTCTGCAGTGATTTCGGTGGAGGAGCCTGGGCTCGTGCAGAAGCTCTTAGCTCAGTTCTGGTTGCAGGGCAGGCATCTCTGCTCAGCTCCCAGCCACCCTCATGGCATTTATTTATTGCTCAGCCTCTGGGAGCCTTCCTGCACAGCACAGCCCCGAGCTGGAACCCTTCTCCGTAAATAACTCCTCTGGGACCCCCCCCGGCAGTCTCATTCCACCTGCAATAAATGCAACAGGCTGATGGGAAACCCAAAGCTTTTTGCCCATTTGTGCATTTCCATGAGTGCCAGCCCTGCTGTCTGCACTTGGAGCTCATTCTTCTGCTTCCTGCAGTGTGGGGGGGTCAGGCCATGGGGGGCTGCCTTTTGCCATTTGGTTCCTTTAGCACTGGGAAACATCCATGGATGTTGACACGTGTGGACCTCTATCGTCAGCTCCTCCATCACAGGACATATACAAGGATATATGGAGCTCTGTGCAAAAACCACACGCAAACGCATCCATTAAATCCCATCCTCCTTGCCTTGGTTCAGTCTCAGTGATGATGCTGCAGCAGAAAGCAACACAAAGGCTCCAGTGGGTCCCAGGTGGGATTTTGCCATGGTGGGAGCTGTCACTGGAAGAAAAGAGCCCTTCCAACAGCTCCAAGAAGAGAAGCAAAGGCATCTTTGACAGCAGTGCCTGCGCTGCTTTGGTGCTGTGCAGGATGAGCAGGATGGCACTGGGATGCTCTGCTGGAGGAAGAGGATTTTCTGCCCGGCTCCTCGCTGGGTTCTGTGGGGTCTGAGGGGCTCTGCTGTGTGGGTGCAGCTCCCACTGCTCCGTCCTCTCCTCCCCAGCAGCAGCAGCAGCAGCAGCAGCAGAACCGCCGGCTCAGCACAAAGCTGCGGCTCGAGGATTAGACATTCATTTGCCATAAATAGAAAATTGGGGGAATGTGTTTTAACGTATTAAATGTATAGCGAGCGGCTGCTGATGCGCAGGAACATGACCGCCCTATCGATCCCTGTCCTCATCCTGCTCCCTCCCTCCCTCCCTCCAGCTCCGATGACCCTCACTCTGTGACAACTGGGGGCTGTGGTCCTATGACCAGGAGCTGGGGTTTGGCCCCGTGCTGGGGCTCAGGAGCCATGAATCCCAGCACAGCCCCCACCCTGCTGTGCTGCTCCCTGCCAGCGCTCTCATCCTATGCAGGCATTCCCCAGGAGGGCATCTCCATTTGCTCTCAGTGTCAGGAGCCCTGTTGGGGTCATCGGAGAGAAAAAGAAACTCCTCCTCATGATTCATTTGGCTTAATTTAGCCATGTGCCTCGGGGCCAGAAAAGGCATGCCTTAGAAGAAGCCATTTTTTCTGCATTGGTGATGAAAGGAGCCAGAGAAACAAGCTGAGATGGATGTAGATAGCTGCTCATGGTGTAAGGGATGGGGCTTGGATTTACAGGGCACTGGTGCCTGAATTCCCCTTTGTAAAACCTGGCAATGAGGAGTTGCATGGGATGGAATGGCTTTAATTTATGCAGAGAAATGTGTTTTTGTAAGGTGTGCATATTCTGGCCTGAAGGAATGGTGTGGAGGAGGCCCTCTCTGCTGAACATGGTGGTGCCCTTGGAAACTCTGCCACCGCTCCAGTGCCTTGACCAAGCTCACGTCCCTGGATTTACTCCAATTTTATGCCTGATGAGGCTCAAGCCTTACGTTGCCAGTTAATGGACCTTAAAATGCCTGGAGATCCTGGCCCTCATCCTGGTCCTGCTTTCCTGGCTTCATGGAGGGTGATGTTTTGCTGCTGATGGTGTGGGTGAAGGTGCTCTGTAGAAGTTCTCCTTATGTTGGGTGAAGGCTGTTCCTATGGGCATGACCTCACGGCTACACGTGCCCAAGCCAAGGTGCTATGTCCTCTCCACCATTTCTGCCTGCCAGAGGACTTCCATGCCCAACAGTGGATCGAAAGGGACAGTGTGGGGGTTGATGAGGCATCTGCAGGGAGATCAGGCTGAAGCCAATCATCTCAGAGCAAGGAATGTCCTTCTCAGCATGTCCTGGGGATGTTTCCACCCTGGAGCAAAGCCACTCCTTTTAGTGACTTCCTGCTTATTTCATAAAAGCATTGGGAAGGATGGGGAGATATTCGGTGGCCTCAGGAGAGACAAGAAGTCTCATATGGCCCTTTTCCCTATTGATCAGACCCTCCAAATAAGACTTTCTTCTGAAAGCTGTTGCCTCGGTTGCCCATCTTTCCTCCAAAGCCTTCCTGCAAAGACTGCAGCTGGCTGCTGCCTTCAGCACTTCAGCTCACGCTCGCAACTGCCATGTTTATAAATAAATGATGAGCGGATTGATTAGTCACTTCCCTCTGACTCCAGGCCTCTCACCCTCAACCGTTTATTGGCTTAAATGGAATCCTTGCCCAAGCCTTCTAGATAGGACCAGCGTGCAGTTCCCCATGGGATGAAGATGAGTGTTTAAGCATCAGGAAAACCTCCTCTTCAACTTTTCCCCCTCCTGGCTTGGGCAGAGGGCTGGGTTTTATCCTGTTTCCCTTGCTTCCCCATGGGGTCCCTTTTGGCGTACGCAGACCCCTGGGGAGGGATGAAGAGGAGGCAGTGGTAGTGTGGACGACTCACTGGGGATCACCCTCCATTGCAGTGGATCCCTGCTTTGTGGCTATGTACCATCTGATTTTATTGCAGGTGGTAGGGAGGGATGCTGGGGTGCGCTCTCGTCAATCCCTATCTGCTCACAAGCAGGGAGAGCTCCCAGCCCGCAGCACCCACCGCTGCCCCTGACCCCCCATGCCACGTTTGCACCCTCCTCGCTGCCATGCAGCTGCAGATTCCTATTTAGAGAAAATCTATATACCACTCAGTACAGAGAGAACCTGCCAGCCTTCCCGCGGCCTTCTGCAGCAAATTGATCAGGGCTGGATCCTGCCCTTCTTTTTGCCCCCTTCTCTCTTCTTTCTGAAGCCACCTGGGACCATCCCAGTGGCAGCACTCAGTGCCCTGTGGGCCCCATCCTGCTCCGTCTCATGCCCACATCCCAAGCCCAGTGGTGTCTCCCATTAGCCCTGGGGTTTTGGGATATCTACCTCTCACTTTAGTTCCACAAGGGGAGGAAGTGTCCAAGAGCTGACCTGAAGGTTGACAGTCAGTTCATCTGCATGCTCTCCTTGCCCTCTGCAAGCTCCAAAATCAGTGGGTATGGCTGGAAAAACAAACACATAAAGCCAGCGATGCCAAGAAGCTGCAGATCTGGATCCCAACCTCAGAAGAAGGAGGAAACCATACCCCAATAACATCAGCGTGCGCCTACACCCAGACAGCCCCAGCACCTGGCCAGGACCAGGCAGCAGCTGTGGCCACAGAGGATGGTGTAAAGATCAGAGCCATTCCTGAGCAGGGAGCCTGGAGAAATGGCTTTTTTTTTTCACTGAAAAACGATGACTCATTTACTGAATGCCTCTTCTTTTTTCCTCTTCTGTTTTTGTTGTTGTGGAAAACACACTGTTTTGATTAATATCTTGGCTTGGGAATGGGGATGAGGAAAAAGATGTGAATTTTTCTAAGCATCCCATTGGAATTTGTAAAACGAAATGTCACTTTTTCTAGGGGAAAAAAAAGTCTCCAGATGTTAAATTGGCTGGGATAAGTCTTGTGAAAGGCTGCAATGAAGAGAACCATTCGACTCAGAGCAACACTTGTTCCAACCTCCAAACTGCAATTTTTCTGCTGTCTCAAACTCTGATTCTAGGGAAGCAAAACAACCCCCAAATTGCACCCAAAGAGGGGAGAGCTGTTTCCAGCCCCGAAGTTGTCTTAGAAGAGGGATGATGGGGACCTGTGACCAGATCAGAGCTTTGCAGCACATGCACATCCTCATACATGCGGGGAGAAGTGCAAGAATGAAGGGTACCCAGTACATGTAAAACCATCCTTGCAAAGCTGCAATACCCACAGGCATGGGAAGGGCTGCAAAATACAGAAGCAGGGGGAGCAGTTTGGGCACATGGAGGCTTCCCAGGGAACCACTGCCCTGCAAATAGAATAAACTGAATGACGTTTGGTTGTTGAAAGCATCTCCACTTTGTGCAGTGCTCCCAGTTTGACCCTCACCCTAAATACCCCCAGAAAGCTGTACCCCACTTCCAGACTGGGGGCTGCATGGGAAGCCTGGAGATGGCACAGGGCTGTGTGTTATTTCAATGCCAGAGGTTGTTTTCTTGTTTTCCAGGTGCAGTGCAGGGAGCTGCAAGCTGCAAGAGGAGAATTGCTTGTTGATTTTGTGGCCATTATAAATTCATGGAAAATTCAGAGGTTTTGAGCCAGGGGACAGCAGAGGAGGAGAGGGGAGGAAAAGCACTGAAAGCTGAACAGTGCCATTTGGGTGCTTTATCCCCCCCCCCAAAATAAAACCCCTTTCCTATGGTGAAAATATCATCTTTTCCAAACTGCCCGTTTGTGGTTGCACAGAAAGGCTTGGATATTTGCTATCTGATGTAAATCCATTTTTTCCCTGGGGTTCCCTTGTCCCTGGTGCACACAGAGCCAAGGAAATGTTCCCTCTGTCCCCTTCCCACCTCCTCATGGCAAACCACGCAGCCGCCTCGCAGGCAGCTCTCTGCAGGCTCCCCTTCGCCCTCCCAAAGTTCAGCTCTAGACATCTTGGTGCTATTTAAATATTTACAGCAGACGGTGGTAAAAAAGATTGAGGCATGAATTATTCACGGCCTCGCTTTTATCTTGGCCACGCATTCGGATTTTGCAGAGAGGATTCCTCCGGTTGGAAGGGGATGTGCTGAGCAAAGTGCTGGAGGATGTGGGGAGGGAAAGGGGGTCTCGGGGTGGGGCATGGTGGGAGGGAGCTGGCATTGGTGCAAGAGGTATCTTTCCTCTTACACACCTTGCTTGGCACAGCTGGCCTGCAGGAAATGCTTTGGGCGCTCCCATAGGCATGTTGGAGCTGTCCGGGTGCGTGGGTGCTGCAGGACACTGCGTATAGCGTAAGGCACAGCTCCGGGCTCAGCACTGAGCCCGTTCCGAGGGGAAGGAGGAAGATTTAGGAAGCTCTGCATCCCCCTGAGCTGCCATTGCTTTGGGCTTCACCTGAGCTGCCGCTGCTTTGGGTTTCTCCCTGAGCTGCCGCTGCTTTGGGCACGCCTGGCACTGTGCACAATGCACTACCATGCATTGTGTAGCCCAGCCTGCATGGTTTGCAAGGCAGTGATTTTCCACATATGCGTGGTTTCCAGCAAATGGGGAACACACTGAGAATCCCTCCATATTCTTGTTCATCGTGAGTAATTTTTTGGGGGTTGGGGTGGCCCCGAAGATGCTGATAGAAAGCAAAGCTCGACCTCCAGCAGGACGCTTTTCCTGAGGGCTCAAAGGATTGCTTCAAGGCAAAAATAAGAGAGTTGAAAAATCTCAGTTGTGAAATGCAGTTGGAAAATCCCCTTTGGCCTGCCTGTCCCCGGCAGGACTGCCCCCAACACCCAGAGCTACTGGGCCTGGATGTCTCCCAGAAGGGAATGACCCACACAGGGCTACAGATGGGAATGGGTCAGATGATGCCAGTCTCCTTGTCTGCTCTGAAGGGAGCTGTATTTGCAAAGCATCATAATTTGATAACCAAGCAAGGCAGGAGCGTGCTTGGCCAGTGAGCCATGCAGGCAGCAGCAGCTTGCAAAGGGCAGGACATCCCTGACCGTTGGCTATGCTGATTTGCACTGCAGGAGGATGCAGCCCTCTCTGGCTTTCCAGGCTGTTGCATTTTATCTGTTCGCAGTGGGAGGCATGCAGCGCTCCACAGCTGCCACAGGGCCGTTTGATTTGCGGCTCTGCTGCCTTCTGCATCCCCAGTGAGAGCAAAATTAAACTCAGGTTCCACAGCTTCCATCTTTCCGGGTCCTTGGCAGAGCAGCACGAGGGGAGCAGGCAGCCAAGGAGATGCAGTGTGTGGGGTTCCTCCTCCCTGCTGTGTTCCCATCCTTTTGGCACTGGGCTCAGCAGCAGTGTCTCTGTGCCTCAGTTTCCCCAAGCCTGCTGCAGCCCTCTGCAGCGTTCTAGGGATCAGCCTTGCTCTGCATTGCCATCAGTTGCTTTCAGCCTTTCCTGGGAGGGTGTTTCCTTGCATATTCCCCAGGGGAAAATGAGCAGTGAGGCCTTGGATGCCCTGTGCCGGAGCAGCAGCAGTTGCTCACCCGACCTGATGCTCTGTGTTATCAGTCTGCAAACAGAGGAAGCCTCAGGGTGTTGCAGGTGGGAAAGGCTGTGCTTCCCTGCTTATGGATGAGTGGCCACGTACCAGCACCAGGGATCCCCCACACTGTTATTCAGCCATAATCAGAAAAGTGCTGAAGTGATTTTACATAATGAATCTCACAGAGTTATCCCAGTGAGGGCAGGATCGTGGGGTGTGAGTGAGAGACCGTTCCTATTTAACAGCTGGGGATGTGAGGAGATGCTGGGAGCAGGAGAGAAATTCAGGTTACACCGAGGGCTTACCCAGCCTTGTAATTAAGGGCTATCCCTTCCTTGGGAAAGACCCGTAATTATCTCCTTGCTCCCAGAGGAGAATTAGTCATTGCTGGCCCCAGAACAGCAGTTGTTATTTTGCCTTTCTCACTGCACTGTGGCCCATCCCTGCCCACGTGTCCAAACTGGAGGCAGCTGCAAACCAGTGTGGGATTTCAATGGGCTCCAACACCCCCAGGCCAGGCTCTGGCACCCCCAGTCAGCCCATCCTCAGGCTCTCAGTGTGCCAGCTGGGACGCGTGCAGGGGAAGCACATCTTACAGCTTTATGGGGCTCAGCTCCCGCAGGGTCCCACTGCCAACCTCAGCTGCCCATGGAAAAACACAGGGATGGGAACAAAGCGACGATGCTCTGCTACCATCACTGCTTACTTTCACCCTTAGTAGGGGATGGGGAGGGAAGGTGCTGCAACCAGCATTGGAGCTGGGCTCTAACAGAACACCCAGCACCACAGGTGCTCCACATCACCACTTTTTCCTCCCCATTCTCTGCCCATTACCTAGATTTTCACCCAGATTTTCAGCCCAGCCAGCACATCTGCTGCCAATCAGCAGGAAAACCCAACCAGGGGCTTCACAGGGTTTGAAGGCTGTGGGTTATTCAGGCACCCGAGAAACGAGGCCAATAATCTGGTGAGCAGCTCCACCTGCCTGAGGTTTGAAAAGAGACTTGGGCAGAGGGAAAGCAGCTTGGGGCCAGACCTGGTGCTGGTGGTTACAGCTGCGGATGCTCTGTGGTGAGGGCAGCAGAGTGGGGCTGCATTTGTCTGGGTGGGAGGTGGGGGTCTGGATCTTGTTCTGCTTTCCACCTGCCAGTTGTGCAGACTTGGTTTGTAGCAGTCTGCTGCTGGGGGGGAGGAGAGATGGAGATCTGGGAGGGTCTTTTGGGACAGTAATGGGAAAGCAGCCTCCAAAGAGCCATCTAATGTCTATTTCTAATAGTACACCTCAGGAAGTCTGTGAGGTTTAAAGGCCATTGGGGTGAAGAAATGAGCACCCGAGAGCTCCCACAGCGTACTGATTTGCCCGAGGGATTGGGTGGTGGTGCTGAGGGTTTCCCCTTTCCTTTTCCTTCTCTTAAGTCCCAAGGTAAGTAAGCTTTGCAGAAGGCACTTACACCTCTCAATTTCCAGGAGCATCCCTGGTCTGAGGTTTATCCCTGCTGCTGATCCATGGCAGCTCTTTAAACTCGAGTTTAGAGGATAAGAGGGTGAGAATCGGATGAATGAGAGCAGAGATGCCATTGCTTTGCCTGATGGGTGTTCTCCCATCGCTTCTTGGCTGCATGAGGCACTGGAGGAAGCTGATGGTGCATGGTGTGACAGGTCAACCATCCGTCTGCAGCGGTGGGGATGTCTTATAACCAGGATTTGGGCTGTGGGAGCCCTCTGCTGAGCCTGTTCCATCTGAAGGCAGCAGCTCTGGGAGTGCTTCTGCATCAGGTGAGAGGGATGGGCTGGGAGAAGGGGGGGGATGGGGCTCCCCAGTGTCAGCAGCACCACAGGTAGGGCAACACCTGGCTGCTCCCCATTAGGATCAGTGATTTTTAGTGGAGTCTATACAGATCTCATGAGAACTGGTGCCAATTCCCTGGCAGGTTTGAATCCAACTGCCTGAATCCAGTGGGTTTGGCAGAAGAGGGCTCCTTCTCTGTATTCTCACCCTCCTCTTCCTCCCCACAGCAAGGGTCCTGGTGTATGGACGGCATGGCCTGGCATGTTCTGAGCTCTGCATTCAGCCCACACCCTCAGCACCTCATTCACAAGCAAGAAAGAAGCCTGGCACACAGGGGAGTTCTCAGGCTGTATGGGGAGGTACAGCAAACAGTCTCAATGCCTGTCCCTGTGTGGTTGCACCTATAGGATATGTATGCGTTTGCATTCTCTTTCATCTCCCTATATATGTGCAGGTAGAGAAAATGTGTTCTCTTTTCCCTGAGAGAAGCAGCGGTCTGCTGCAGGAATAAACGGTCCTGGGCTAAGCTGCTGTGTTTCCATCCCCCAGAGAGGGGCACTGTTGGATTTCATTCTGGGTGTAAGAGATGCTGATTCCCTTTACTTTCCACTACAGCTCCTCCAGGAGGGGCACGAATTCCCCTTTAAGGAGGGATAAACCCATGCAAAGTGCCAGCAGCACTCAGCACTGTGTGAATCCTTCCCTAAAAAGAGAGCAAGGCTGAAAACCATCCAAACTCAAGAGGGCAAGCCAGGCAGGTATAGAGCTCCAATGAATGACCCATTGATGGCCAACCCACTGCGCTGCTTTCACTTTTGGGGTCTGAAGGTGGGCTTTGCTGATTCAATGAAGCTGGAGTTCCTTGCTTTTCCCCTTGCAAACCAGATATAGATATGTGTGTGTATTTTTATGTCACTCTTCCAGCACTGCGGGGCGGTAGGAGGTATTTGCTGCCTCTTCTGCTTGCTGGGAGCTGACTGATGGTACCAGCAGTGACCCCAGTGGGGAGCTGCTCCCCCAGTTTGCTGCCTGTGTGTTGGAGGAGGGATGGAAGGAGCAGGCCTGCACCTCTGCTGCTCTCTGCAAAGCGCTGATTCTGCAGCTCTGTGGCTCAGTTTCCCCATTTATAAGCTTTCCTTGGATGGAGTTTTGAGGCTACGCAACGCAACTCCATTCCAGACTTTTCCCTGTGCTCCTCCATCTCTCCTCTGTTTGTGGGGCCACTGATTGCTTTACCACCCCCCTTTTCACCACCACAGTCTTTGATTTTTCCAGCTGGGTCTCCTGATTTTCTGAAAAGAAACCACCTCCTCCTCCTTTTCTTACCAGAGGCTCCAAAATTCCCCAAGTATGGGACGATCACATCAACATCCCTGCTCTGGTCCAGCAGTAGAGACAAGGTGAGTGAAACTTCTCCCTTTGCTGCCGATTCCTCAGCCTTTGGTCAGCACAAAACAGCCCAGCAATGGTCCCTTCATGGGGAAGGGAGGTGGTGGGGGTTTGCTAAGGGCTGGAGATGGATGCTGCCATGTCCTCCTTCGTGGGTGACATGGAGATGTTGCTCTCCCCAGGGAGGAAGAGATGCTCAGGTCAGAGGCAGTGCTGAGAGTTTCCCATTACTGATACAGAATAGCCGGATTTTGGTGGCTGGGAACTGCTGTGATATGAGTTGAGTTGAGCTATGCAAACGCAAGGAGAAGGTAACAGGCAGCACACAGGAGCTTGGCTGTGAGTGGAGCAGTGTCAAATTGGGCAATGAGGAACCCGAGGGTGGAACATCATCGGGGTCAGAGAGGGATCCGGGGTGATTAGAGAGGAGGAGGTGGTGATCAGATTGCCCGGGCAGAGGGATAGCATAGCGTGGCCTCTGAGATCAGAGCGGGCAGAGAAAGTGATCAGGAAATATTAGAGGAGGGGCAGCGTTGGGGAATGAGGGTTCAGTGCTGGGGGATGCTGTCCTGGGGTTGAGGAGCTGGGACAGGGACTGCACTCTGCTCCCGGCTCTGCCCTGAATGCTCCTCATCCCAGTGTGGATTGGGGATGGAATTTGCTACGGATGTGGCCAAGAGCCTCAGCTTACCCAGGGAACGTGGCTTTGTGTCGCCACCAGAAGGGCTGCAGTGCACGGTGATGTGCTGGGGAGAGCTTGCTCCTCTGCACTACTGAAAGGTTCTTCTGTAGGAGTATCCATCTCACCAGAGGGCAGTGGGCATGGCAGTGAACTCCCAGAGCTCAGGGAGTGTTTTGACACCACTCTGAGCCATAGGGTTTGGGGGTGGGTGGTGCTGTGTGGAGCTGGGGGTTG
Source organism: Gallus gallus (assembly GCF_016699485.2). Lineage (NCBI taxonomy): Eukaryota > Metazoa > Chordata > Aves > Galliformes > Phasianidae > Gallus > Gallus gallus. Next base: position 1,486,819 of record NC_052557.1, on the reverse strand, counting down.
AACTCAGTGATCTGTGTGGGTCCATTCCAACTGGGAATGCTCTGTGATTCTATGATTTTACGTTCCCAGCTCAAGAAGGGAGGAGGAATGATAGCAGTTGCAGCATCAGACAGGCAACAGCATGCTGCGCACAAACCAGAAGGGAAATGTGGTGGACTAAAGCAGGCAACACAAAGCAAACCTGCTTTAACTACTTTGGACCAAACTTTTCAACATCTTGCTTGGGGTTTTGGGAATGTGAGGGTCCATAACAAAGGTGCATACTCCTTTTCTTCCCCTGCACCGTTGCCCAGCCTTGCCCTTGCCTTGCTGTCTGCCAGGGACCCATTGGAGCGTGCAGGGTGCGGAGCTGCTGGCACTTGGCTGCAGGCACGGATGGACTCAGGCTGCTCCTGCTGGTGCTGGGCAGATGGCAAGCAGGCCGGGCTGCAGTCTGAAAATGGGCCCAAAGAAAGCTTTTGTTTTGCTGTCCAGAGCTCCCCTTTCAGGCTTGGTGTTTCCAGGGCATCAGTGGGCCCCCATGAGCAGGAGCAGCCCTGGGGTGTTGGGGATGTGTGACACTCTGGGGAGCATCAGCAGGGTTGGTGGTACCCTGTCCTGGTCTGATAGGTGTGGGAGGCAAAGACCTTGCAAGAAGCTGGATTGGGCTTTGAAGTTTTCAGTGATGAGCAAATATGGGTAAGTCCTTGAGTCAAGCAAAGCATGAAAATAAAGAAGAAAGAACCAAGTGGGACAGAGACCAGGTAGAAAGGTGGTGATGGAGACGGCAGAGTGCAGGAAGGAGGGAGAAACACAATCCACCCAAGTGGGTACATAATTTATTTGCCTATTAGCTATTAATAAGCTGGCCTTTTGTATCAAGTCTCCCGACGTTCTTGTAACAACTTCAGGCCTTTCTGCAGAGCATCACCCTTTCTGGGTGTTCCTGTGCCACTTGCCATGCTAACATGATTCTTGATATGTCCCTCGCCCGGCACCGTGCCTTCGTTATCACCATTCAGCTGAGCAAGTAATTAATGTGATTCCCATTACTGCGCTGTAACCATAACCCCTGGGAAATACCCACGAGGTAGGAATGCCTCCTAGGGACACCAGGCATGCCTTGTTTTGGGTGGTGCCTAAATGGTGAGGGAGGTCTTTGGGTCTGCCTGGTGAAAGGGGAATGGCCAAACTGATGACTTGGGTGAGCAATGGACCTTCCCTTCCTCCCCTTGCCAGCCATGGTTACTGCAGGACTGGGGGCGATGCTTGGTAACAAGAAGTGCATCAGCTGAATGCAGTGAGGAGAGGTGGAGAAGACCCATTCATCTTAGCAAACTCATGGCTGTCCTGCTGGGTATCCATTGTGTGCCTTCCTCCCACCCTCCTCTCCACAAGATGGGTAAGAGACAAGTGCAACCCATCCCATGTATTCTAGGGAGACAAATGCACTGGGAGGCATATTTATAGGGTGGTGACCAAGACACCATGCAGTAGTGTTGGAAGAACCCGTCTGAGCAGCTGAAGTCTCCCGTTTCCTTGGTCTTCATGGCTCAGGGAACAAGGTGGGCCCTTTCTAATGGGAACGCCCTTCTGTGACCTTGGGTTGCCTCACCTCCTCCCCATTGCTGCTGGATGCTGCTGCTCAGCGCTGTGTGTATGGCTGACTTTTGTGTTTTCTTGCAGTAAGAGATGCTCAGCACCTTCTGGGAACCCCTCTGCAATGGGATGTGGAAGTGCCACAGGTCAACCGCTCCCCAGTATATTCACCTGGCATCCCTTGGGAAGCACGTGGAGGTGAGGGGATTCTCTTATGCTGTGCGTGACATCCATGGGATGGTGACAGGCACAGCTCTGCTCTCACATCCTGAAGCTGTCCTTTGGGTGCTGAGCTCATGGGTGCTCTCCTTGCAGGGCTGCTCCCCTCTCAGTGTTGGTTCTGGTTTCTTTGCACCCCAGAGGTGCGCCAGTGCAGTCAGCACAGCTCTGCTTGCAGCGCCGTGTTTCTTCCCTATGTTTCCTTTAAAGCCAAGGACAGCAAGGCAAGATAGGGTTTCACGAGGGTATAGGGTTTCTGAATCTGAGTCTTTCCTGAGACAAACTCTTTCTAATCCTTACCTGCGTGTCAGAGCCGCGCAGACACCAACACGTCCGTACCACCCATCGGATCTCCCACTGCTGGAAGAAGAGCTGTAATTTCGGCCGCCTGATCCTGGCTGCAGGTGAGTGAGTGCTGTTAATTATCTTTATTTCACTTGTAGACTTTTGTCCGGTGTTAATGATGATAGCACGGAAATATAACAGAGCCCAACACCTGTGGGATGTCCCCGCTTCTATTAAAGCCACCCTTCGTGTTATTTCATCCCCAATAGGACGGGGAGGAACCACCTGGTTGACGAGGTTCATCTCCTGTTAAAATGGTGCTTGGCTTATGGCTGTGCACCAGTTGTGCTGATGCAGGAGTTCTGGATGCTCTTGGGCTCCTGCCTGAGCCCAGGCAGATACGCTCTGTGCTTTCAGCATTTACAGCCTTTGCTCCTTTTCCAAGGCTTAAATCAAGCAGTTACTCTTGGCTGTGATCTTTCTAATGGCTCTGAATGCTTTGCAAGTCTTCCGTTAGAAAATGATCGGCTGTTGCAATCTGCTTTATTGCAGCAAGAAGCACTGAAGACACGAGGAAATATTAGTTGCATGCAGTCTGCTCATGCTAAACCATAAGGAGTGGGTGAAATAATTCACTGGTATCTCTGGCAGGCTGAGCTCTACTGCTGCCAGGCAGTTGGTTCAACCTGAAAAGAGGGCAGGATGGATTAAGTGCAGAGCAGAGTACTTCAGATTCACACTGCAGTAAGGAGAGAGAGAATGGGATCCTTTCGTGTTGGCTTGATCTTGCCTAGAAATAAAGGGATGTTTTGGAAGACTCTGAGTGACCAAGCATGGAGATTCCACTGGGCCATGTGGGGTTGTGCAGTGCTTACCCAATGATGCAGAGAATCTGGGGAGGATTTGTGTTATTTTGAGCTGATAGCACTTCTGATTCTGGTGGATGTGGTTTCGGGTTGGCAGGATGGAGCGCCACACCAGCTTGCAGGGATGTATTTCTCTTTGGGCACCTCCTGACATGTCAAATGCAGGGGCTTTGCTGCCCTTTGTGCCTGTTGTTCTCAGCTTGCTCAACAAAGATCTCCCACAGACCTGATCTCGTTCCCACGTCAGACTGCTAAAAAACCAAAGCAAAGTGCTGCAGCTCTTACAGCTGAGCAGTGCTGCTGCCTGTGTCCCAGCGAGCGATTCCTCCTCCATGTGGGAGATGGAGCTCAGCCCTCACTGCGATGGGCTCCCAGCTCTGCAGGGCACGGTGCTGGGTTTGGCTGTTTGCCTTTCCAAAGGTCATGGGAAGGAGATGGAGAAATTGCTCCGAGGCAAAAGCCAGCTCTGATTTGGCACAGGAGAAACGGCTGCTTATCGCTCTGAGATCCCCTTTTCCCTACAGCTGAAGGGAGATTTTCCAGGGCAGGTTTCCCAAAACCCCCCAGAAGGTGGTTGTGTCTGTGGGTAAAGCAGGCAGGGGTTTGGGACAGCAGCTTGGAAGCCTTCATGGAAGGCAATAGGTGATGCTCACAGTCCTTGGGATGGACCCAGGAGCCACATCCAGCAGCCTCTGTTCTGCACCGGGTTGGGGCTGCTTTTGGCCGTGTCCAGGTACAGACAAGGTGACCCCATTGCCTGATCCATGGGGGAGTGGGCAAAACAAGGCAAGGCAAGAATGCGACTGAAAAGCACACAGGGGTGCAGCTCTGGTTTGCAGAGGTTCGGCAGATTAAGAGCCAAAAGCAAATGCAGGTTCCCAGTGATGGAGGGTTTTTCCATGCCCTGGGGCAGTCAGTACTCTTTGGTGTGTGAGGAAGTGCCTGCTCAATGGGACCCATGGCTGAGGGATGCCAAACCAGTGCTGTGCCGGTGGTGGGAGCGTGGGAGGGTCCAAGCAGGGGTAAATGGATGCAGCCTGTGTCAAAGCAGCACTGTCCCAGCTGCATTTGGCAAAACAGCCCCTGAGCAGCTCTGCAAGGGGAGGCAGAAAGGGCCACGTTTGGGCATCGCCCCCATGTTCCTATTCTTAGTGCTGCTCCTTCCTCATCCTCTCTCAGAAAGCGAAGGCCGTGCACACATTGGCAGCTACAGAGATGGCAGGCTGGGAGCGAGCAGAACCCAGCGAGGGAGCAAAATCCCATTTCAGGCACAAGGAGAATGAGGGCAAGGAGTCCCACCGGGCTCACGTGGGCACTGGCATCGCCTTTCTGCCCGGTGCAGGGACGGGTACGAGCATCCCATAGCCAGGAGCTGGGAGAGGCAGAGGAGGCAGTAGGACCGGGATCCTGGGGCAGGATGAGGATGATGCAGAAGCTGGGTTTGTTGCTCCCTTCCTCTTTGCAGTGGGTTTAAAGACTGGGGGGGGGTGGGGAGGGGGAAGGAGGAAGAGGGAGATGGGGTTGTTAGGTGGGTTTGGGGGATTTGCTGTGCTCCTTTTGGGTGGTTTTGGGGTGGTGGTGACCAAGTTGAGTTTGTCCTTGGAGAAAAGCTGGGGAATCGGAGGGCTGCTCCGGGATCCTGGGGGTGTCGGGAGCCAGAGGGTCCCACTGATGTAATCTCAGTCCCTTTAAACCTTAATTCTGCTCTTGCTGCATCCAAATTACGATGTCCTTCCCTGGATGGGACTGCAGAACTGTGCTGACCACCCCGGCAGAGCACACAGTGCTGCCAACCCAAACGACCCCAACCCCTCCTCCTCCTCCTCCTGCTGCCACTGCTGCAAAGCTCGGGATCGATGCAGGTATCAGCGTGACCCACTTAGTGGCTTCCTATTGCTTTCCATTTATACCCTCCATCCACTTCTGGCTTCGGCCGCAGCCTCCCAGGAGGGTTGGGGTGGCAGTGGGGTGAGGATGCTGCTCGTCCCCAGGAACAGGAGGAGGTCGCAGTGCTGCACCCCAAGCTTGGCCACCCCTGCAGCACTTTGGGGCGGATGGGAAAACTTTCCCATCAATTCACCATCGACTCTCCTCGATCGCGTTACCTCCAGCAGCCCATTCAGCAGCGCTGCGAGGCGCCGAGGCATGGCTCCTGCTAAACACCCATTGAAACCCTCCTTTGTTTTTCTGAATCAGGCTAAAACTCCCATGCTGGGTGTGGGGAAGGTGGGGAGGGCTTGGATCAGACCCAGGCGATTGCAGCCTGCCTCGCTGCAGAGCTCATTTCGCCCCATCTGTCTTTTCCTGCTGCCCGAGTGGCTTTGCAGCAGCTTTGAATGAGCACCTGTGATGGGGAGCGTTCAGTTCCCTCTGTGCAGGGATGGCTGTGCTCAGCCCCACTCGTTATTAAATTGCTTCCTGACCCGGTTAATCCGTAGCTGATTAATTTGGGCTGGGTATCAGAAAGGTTTCATCTGTCTCATAGTGTGGACTGTACGTTCTGGGTCCTCTGTTAATCTGGTTTATATATATATATATCCCATATATATACCCTATATATGCGTGTGTATATCCTATATATACACATGGAAAAAGCAGAAGGGAGGATGCACAGAGGGAGGCTGGCTGGGCATGCTGGCAGTGAGGGATGCTTCCATCCTGCCTGCAAGTTTCCTCCTGTCCATCCTTCCCCGTGGGGCTGCTGTGTGGTTATGCAGCATGTAGGGATGTTGTGAGTGGGGAAACTGAGGCACGGAGGAGGCTGGGGCTCATAGAATTTGGTGGCTGGCAGTTCAGCCCAAGCATTTCTTTGATGGTGCAGTGAAAGGGTTTAAACGTCAGGGCTCATCTTGACATCTTTTAGAAGCAGAGGTTTCTCTGTCCATGTGGGTGTCACAGGGGGGGCTTTAGGTCCACCAGTGCCAGGAGGTTCTGTAGCTCCTTTAATTATCATTGGTTCGTTAGCCTCAGTGCTGGAGCCATAACATCAAGGAGTGAAGGTCTGTGTTGTGCTCACTGTGAATTCCAGGCCTCCCACGTTCCCCCCTTCCCCACATCCTTCCCTGGCACTGGATTTGGGGACACTTCAATTTGGGGCTTTGCTGATTTAGGGGCGCATCACAGTGCTGAGTTATATGGGAAAGTCACCCCGAAATGTCCTGAAGATGCCACGGAGTCAGCCCAGCCCAACCCAGGAGCCACGCAGTTGCAATTAGCGCTGCACCCCAGCTAATTAGTTCTGCTGAAAATGAGGAAAGCTAGCAGGGGCTAATTACCGCACTAATTTGATCTGTGGGCTGGAGCTTGGGTCTGGCTGGTGCAGAGCGGAGCGCAGCAGCTTGCAGAGGTCTGTGCAAGCATCACTTGGTTCGAGAGCTGGGAACAGTCCAGCAAGGTCCCCCTGCAGGTCCGTCCTGCCCTCCTGCAGCAGAGCTGTGTGTGCAGAGCTCTGCAGCCGCGCTCTCTGGACGCCTGCCCCGGCTGCAGGACGCCCTCGGGAGCGCCGTTGTCCTCGGGATAAATCCCAGCAGATGCCGGGAGCTGCTGCTGCTGGTGGGATTAGTGGGGTGGAAGCGTGGGAGGAGGATGGGGCGCCTGGCTGGGGGTAGGGAAATCCTGACATGTCCCGAGTCCTCTCAGCTGAGCACAGATTGGTTTGACTCCTTTCTGCTGGTAGATACCCAATGCAGGGGGGTCTCCAGAGGTGCAGAAGGGGATGTGGAATGTGACAAACCAACCCTGAAGTCTGGGAGATGCCATGGTGCAGATGTGTAGGTGCGGATAGGCAGATGTGAGCTGAAAATGGCCCAACCTGTGGGTGCTGAGCTCTCCTATGGGATGCCGTGTTTTAATGAGCTCGTTAATGTTATGGGTGGAAAACAGCTCTGAGGACAGAGCAGGGAGCAGGAGTGGGGAAGTGGAGGTGCCCGGGTCCTGCAGGAGCTGAGGCTGTGGCATGTGGGCAGCAATGGGTCCAAACACAGCGGTCTGGGGAGGAGGAGGAGGATGTGGGCTCACTGGTGTGGAGGTGGGACGCATGGATGTGGTGGGGTCAGGAAGGGAGAAGAAAAATCCCAGTTCCTTCGGTGACTCACGGTGACATCTCATAGGGCCATTCCTTCGCTCACTCCTTGGGGTGACAGTGTGATGGCACTGCTTGTCCCCTCTCTGCGTTGTCCCTGTCAGTGCCACGTGGGGCTGTGCTGGCTGCTCCTTGTCATGTTGGGGTATGGGAGGGGTCAGGGGTGTCCCATGTGGCGGTGACACTGTGGCCATCCCCTCCTGAAAAGGAGCCCACTGCATCCATGGCTGCAGGCAAGAGGTAGGTGGGCACATGGGGATGCTCCAGCCCTCGGGCCAAACCTTCTTCACATTAATGCTGTTGATGTATATAAATGCTAAACAAGCCCAACTGCCTGCTCTAAATCTCTCTCCTGGTGCCAGCGGTGCTCGGCTCCCCGTCCCCCTCTCCGCCTCCCTCCTGGGCACCGGCTCAGACCTCACCACGTCACCGCCCAGACCTGTCCCCGCTGCACCATCCGGAGCATTATTGGGGATTAAAGGTGGCATCCGCCAGAAGGGACCGTCCCTCCCCTCGGCGAGCGGGTGGGGGAAGGAGGTGGGGGGCCTGGGTGCCCCCTGTTCCCCCTTCCCTATGGACCCCCGGCGCTTTGTAGGGCAGAGCAGGTGCCTTTCCCCGGGGCGACGGTGGGGCCGAGGCTCCAAACCACATTGGATGCTGCCAAAGCCCATCCCTGGCGTGCTGGGCTGCCAATTATACAGTGAACCAAATAGAGAAGAGACTTCTAAATGACATTGCCTGCTTTATCCCAGCGGGACCTTTCAAGGGTATGGCTGGAGTTCTTTTTTTTCCATTTTTTTTTCCTTCCCTCTACACATCCCTATGTGTGTTTAACAACTCTCCTTCCAGATGCAGAGAGCATTGGCACCTCCATGCCCTGCGTGGGTAAGTTGTAGGTGATGGCGTGGGGGGGCTATGGGAGAAATCACTGCGTGTCTCATGGAGCAGAGGGGTGATGGGGAGGGGGTGGGGGGAGGCAGTTCGGCACCTCTGCTTCTCCGTGGGGACCTCAGAGAGTGCTGCCACTTACCCACGTGTGTGAGGTTTGAGTGGGGATGGGAGCAGAGCTGGGGGATTCCTATGTGGGCATTGTCGGTGTGTGGTTGCGGAGGGGCTGGCGGGCACCACACCTCCCATTTCCTGATTTGCCATTGGGATTCGATGGGGAAAACACAAGCTCTCTCTCAAACGACCTTTGTCTTTTGCAGTTTCTCTGCCTTGTTGGGTAATTTTTTTTCCTCCCCTTCCCAGCCAGGGATTTTGGATGAAGCGTATTAGTTAATCAGATTCTGAGAAGCAGATGTTAGGTGATTTAGGAGGAAAAAACGAGACGACTTTCTAGTTGGAGCCTGGAGCGCGTGTTGCAAAGCATGTGGCTCCGTTCCTGCTTGGAGAGGTTGCTTTGTGCCTTTGGGAAGTTTTAATTGGGTCTGCGTTTAAAAGGAGACAGAAGAGGTGGTATGGGGTCTGGGACAGGTGGGACACCGACCTCTGGGTATGGGGGCAGGCGGATGTCAGCATGCTTTGAGGGTCTGAAGGCACTGAGAGGGGGGTCACAGCCCTGCTTTGCCTGTGCCCAGGTCTCCAATGGCTGCAAATGGGGCACAAGCATGGAAGGGAGCTAAGAAGTGCCATTCAACTTCCTGCTCTTTGCCTCCTTTTTGCCCTGAGGGATGGTGCCAGGGCTCAGTTTGATCTGCACATGGGATCCCAAGGCAGCGCAGCCTCCTCAAAGCCTCAGGCTGAAGAAGTAAGGGCTTGGGAGTTTCCTCGCACACTGTTAGGAGTTAAGCACCCTTAATGCTTTCTAAAACCAAGATCGTCTGTCTCACGGTGCCACTTCAGATGCAATTTCACGATCAGCTTAAGCTGCCCTAAGGTTGCTTCGGTGCTGAGTGAGGCTCCAGGGCACAGGTCCCCTCCTGGGCTGCAGCAGGAGTGAGGAGACATAAATGTGGGGTCAGCTCTCCTCCTTTTGTCTTTTTTTGTGCCTTTTTCTCCCTCCAAACGAGCCTTGTTCAGGCTGGGTTGCTCTCAGCATCCTTCCTCCCAGCCTGGCTGCTGATGCTGATGGACACAGAGATGTGGGCTGCCCCAAAGCTGCATCTCTCCTTGGGTGTGAGCTGAGCCCAGGGAGAGCTGCAGCACTGTGGGTTCACCTTAACCCTGGCCAACTCCATCCCTGGGGCTCAAGGACTCAGTTCTGGGGCTGCTCGTCTTTGCAGCAGGTCTGAAACACACTGCTGTCTCTCCTAGCTCTATTTTCAGCTGCATTGCCCCAAAATGCTCCTCTCTCAGTGTCTCCATGGGAGAAAATGGGTACAAAACCAAAGCCCCAGGGGGATACCTATGAGCAGCCCTGCTCTGTGTTTTTCATTCAAGCAAAGAGATACGGACACCACCGGCTCCCATACGGAGTTCTGCTTCTGAGCTTGCAATGTTCATAGGGAGGATCTGTGGCTAACCAGAATGCTAACAGCTCCTCCTGCAGCAGATTTGGGTTTCCAGCTTGTCCCAGCCTGGACAGACGGGTCCTGTCCTAAGGGAAGCGTGGGGAACAATTTGGAGCCCCAGTGGCTCCGGCTCAGTGAGGCAGTTGAGGCACCACTGTGTGCTCACAGCCCCAGCACAGGACTGGTCCCCATGCGGACGTGGCCTGGATTGCACTGCTATTCCTGGCAATTGAGGGCATTTGGGTTTTTCAGTCCCTCTTGCTGAACTTTGCTGGGTAAGAAAGCCAGCGTGCCCTTGGTGATTAGTGAGCACGTGGAGAATGGAGCAGCACCGCGTGTCCTTATGTCTGGAAAACACATTTGGAGGGGAGAGAGCTGAAGGGGGGGAAAGAGAGAGAAATAAATGAGGGGGGGGGGGCCAGGATAAATGTATTTTGGGTGTAAATGTTCCCAGGATTTCTTTCTGTTAACCTCAAATGCGTTCACCACCCACCCCAAGTTCTGGATCGATACAAGCAGTCCCAGTTCATGCCCTCTTCATGCAGAGCAGAGGGGTTCTCCAAGGCTCACAGATGCTTCCTTCTCTTCCTGACCTGCCTTCCTTATGGGCGGCACTCGTCAGGACCTCTCCTGGCCTCTGCTTTGGGAAGTGCTTCCCATATGCCAGGTGACCCAGCTGCCCAGCACCTCCAGTTTGACCAGTGTCACTCCCAGCTGGAGCAAGGCTGTAGCTAACAAAGCTTGGAGTGGGTGGGCAAAGCCTGGGGTGGGACACTTGAATCCTCCCCCATCTGCTGCTGACCTTCTATCCTTGGGTGCTGCAGAAATTGAGAGGGTTAGTGATGACAACGAAGCCGTGCCAACAGCGCCCGCAGGATGCAGAGCTGAAAAATAAGCTGGAAGTACAATGCTGGTGAAATTAAGGAGCGTGTTGAGGCACGGAGGGTCTTCTGACCTCAGGTTTGCTTCGTTCTCTCCGGTCAAGCAAAGTGAGCCATGTGCACAATTCATCTGTCTCCCTGTCTGTTTGCTTGCAGATTCTCATAGCGTGGGAAAGAAGCAAGCTGCCGGCATTCGACCCGGGGATTTATGCTGCTAATCTGATTAGTGTATGATGGACGTGTCCAGTTGGAAGGAGATGGAGGTGGCACTAGTCAGTTTTGACAACGCCGATCAGATCGTGGAGGATCCCTGTTATTCAAACGACCTCAGCCCTGCCAGCCAGTCGCGGAAAGGCCATCCCAGCTGCGCCAACCTCCTCTCCAACTGGAGGATCCTCATCAACAGTGAAAACGCCAACAATGAGACCATTTTCTCCAGGTTCTCTGCTGAGTTCAGCGAGCACCTGGTGGGGGAGCGGGTGGGGATGGAGGAGGGGGACCAGCGAGTCATCATCAACATCGCTGGGCTGAGGTTTGAGACACGGCTCAAGACCCTCAACCAGTTCCCGGAGACCTTGCTTGGGGACCCAGAGAAGAGGATGCGTTACTTTGACTCCATGAGGAACGAATATTTCTTCGATAGGAACAGGCCCAGTTTTGATGGGATCCTGTACTATTACCAATCCGGTGGGAAAATCCGGCGTCCAGCCAACGTGCCCATTGATGTCTTTGCTGATGAAATCACCTTCTATGAGCTGGGTGATGAAGCCATGGACCAGTTCAGGGAGGATGAAGGGTTCATCAAGGACCCTGAGACCCTCTTACCAACCAATGACTTTCATAGGCAATTCTGGCTGCTCTTTGAGTACCCCGAAAGCTCCAGTGCGGCCAGAGGTGTAGCTTTGGTCTCCGTCCTGGTCATTGTCATCTCCATCATCATCTTCTGCATGGAGACCTTGCCAGAGTTCAGAGAGGAAAGGGAGTATAAGTCCACCCAGGAGCTTTCCAAAAACACGACAGACACCTTGCTGGCCCACAGCACCTTCACAGACCCTTTCTTCGTCATAGAGACTGCCTGCATCATCTGGTTCTCCTTTGAGCTGTTCGTCCGATTCATCGTTTGCCCTAGCAAGACCGAGTTCTTCAAGAACATCATGAACATCATTGACATTGTGTCCATCATCCCCTACTTTGTGACGCTCACCACCGAGCTGATCCAGCAGAGCGAACTCAACGGGCAGCAGAACATGTCCTTGGCCATCCTACGGATCATCCGCTTGGTGCGGGTCTTCCGGATCTTCAAGCTGTCCCGGCACTCCAAGGGGCTGCAGATCCTGGGGCAGACCCTCAAGGCCAGCATGCGGGAGCTGGGCTTGCTCATCTTCTTCCTCTTCATCGGCGTCATCCTCTTCTCCAGCGCCGTCTACTTTGCAGAAGTGGATGAGCCGCAGTCCCATTTCTCCAGCATCCCCGATGGCTTCTGGTGGGCCGTGGTCACAATGACAACCGTTGGCTATGGAGATATGTGTCCCACCACCCTGGGTGGGAAGATCGTGGGGACTCTGTGTGCTATTGCAGGAGTGCTGACCATCGCGCTGCCCGTCCCCGTCATCGTCTCAAACTTCAACTACTTCTACCACAGGGAGACAGAGAATGAAGAGAAGCAAATCCTTCCCGGGGAGGTGGAGAGGATACTCAACAGTGTGGTGACGGGCAACGACAGCATGGAGTCTCTCAATAAGACCAATGGGGGTTACCCTCGAGACAAGGCCAAAAAATGATGCTTGTTTCCATGGCAGAGCTGAGCGCTGTCAGGCGGGGTGGGCTGGATAAGGCATGCAACATCTGCAAGCTGTGTTTTGCTGTTGTTTTTTTATTTTAAACCAAACGTGCTGCTGCTTTTTTTGCTGTTTTTTTTTTTTTAATATTATTATTCTAGACATTTTTCAATCTCTGATTTCCCGTGGCTGTTCAAATAAATACCATCTTTCTTATCTCTCTTCCCTGCCCATCGGTCTACTTTTTATTACTTGGCCCTCATCTATTTGACATTCAGCTTTCCTGACCACAGCATCACAGCGCGGTTCCCCCATGCATGGAGGTTTTCCCCATTTACTGAAAGGCAAAAAGGGGAAAATTGCAAGAAATGTTTTGCCCAACGCCAACCAGCTTCCCAGAGCTGGTCCCACTGTCAATGTTCCCTCCGCAGATGGAGTTCCCTGCTCTGTGCTGGAGGCACAGCAGGGTGGGCAATGATGGATGGGACCCAGGCAGGGGGTGCAGGGATTTAGAGGGAGAGGGGTGAGGGCTGACCCCAGTGGTACAGCCACCAAGGAAGGGCTGCAGCTCAGTGCCTATGGGGCTTCTGTTGGACCAGCTGAGCTCTGAGAGAGCAGGGGGGGCTTTTAATGCAAACAAACGTTGGACTTGTGGGTTATCTGGTGCACAAATGCCCTTCGGGACCAATCTCCGTGACCTTGTAGCTTTTATTGTCACTTAAGTTGCTGCAAATGGAGCACAGATTAATGAGGACTGACGTTTCCTGACAGCTTGGCTCTGCGTTGTAAAAGGCACTTCTGGTTTTCGAAAACATGCAGATTTCCACAGGCACTTTTGAAGGGAGAAACTGGAACGGATCATTTTGCCGTTCTCTCTAATGCCAGCAGGTTTTCTTCTGACAAAAACGTTTTGTTCCAACTTCTCTGTTTCGGTTGGCTTTTTTGATGTTTCTGCCTACATTAAAATCACAGCTTCTCGCGCAGTGTCTACACATCCGCTCCTGTATCCCACATCTGTTCTACTCCATGTCTCATCTCCTCAAGGCTCGGCGTGGTCGTTATGCAACGTGCCAGCATCTCTGCTTTGCTATTTCATTCAGAAAGGAGTGCTGAGGGGTTGTTTCTTTATTTATCCTCGTTCCCAATCTGATGCAAAAGGTGAGTTGGGGTGTGCTGGGATTTCCCCCTAGCAGAGACTCTGCACCCACTTAACCCGGATTCTGCTCTGCTGCAGAGCTTCTGGTCAGAGGGCTGGGCTTCCTACAACCAGACCCTTTTCATGCCAGGCATCTGCAAGGACAGCTGGAGGAGACACAGCTGGAGAGCAGCACTCTGAGGCACCCCCAGCTCCTTTCCAGCAGCCTTACCACGTTTCTTTTCTGTTTAACAGCAGAAATTGTTGAGCTTTCAATGCTCACAGGGAGGGCTGACATATCCTTCAGCTAGGACCATCCATCTCCCTCTCCTTCAACCCAAGATTACCAAGCAAGCCTCGGAGCATCCTTTTGGCATCGGTTATTTCCACGCTTCCCCCGTGCGCAGAAATACAGTTCTGGCACCGTAGCCACGAGATGGCACTCCAGGACAGGCATTTCTTACACATAGAAGTATGACAGCAGTCCCGGCGTGTGCTCCCCACTCTCATTCATGCTTAATGTCCCTGGGGCCTTGGTCCCACCAGGGCTTCTGATCCCTGCAGCTGAGGCTCCTGCTGTGTTGGGCTCATAGCAGTGGTAGAGCCAAGGGGCAATGGAGTGCTGTAAGCTGTGGGAATTAAAGCAAGGCTTCCTCTCTACCCACGCACAGCTGTGTGCAGAAGGTTCGCAATGGAGGTCTGCGGTCTGTGGGTCTGGGGTGGGGAATTCACCTTCCCTGGATGGAAACTGAGGTTTTCCAGTGTTGCTCATTTGCCACAACCCCAGCACAAAGCCAGCCTTGGCTTCCTATAAACCTCAGCTCCCAGCAGCCCCAGTCTTGTTCAGTTGTCCCAGCGTTCTGCCACCACCACGAAGCAGCAAGCGTATGACACCTCCTCCCTAAATCCTGCCCCTCTATCACCAATAAATGCTCAGCCACCACCTCCACATCATCAACATTTTATTTGCATGCAGGCAAGGACACCTTACAAGAGGCCTCTTGCTGCTCTGAAAAACACAGCCATGGCCTGGTTGAGTGCTGTCATCTCAGTAGATCTAAATAGCCTTGGCCAGTCCAACACGGTTGTTGGCCCGGTCGAAGATGCTGTAGTACACTCTGATGAAGACGTCTCCCAAGATCCAGAGGTCTGCAGAGCTGTTCTGGAAGCTGCTCATGCAGGTTCCTTGGCCATTCTGTATTTGAGCCAGAGAAGGCAAATGGGGAAAATGTGGGTTAGTAGCTTTGGTTGGGTTGCTCTGGAGGCTCGTGTCCATCTCTCATGGAGAAGCCAAAGCCAAGAGAGCCATTGGAGAAAGTAAAAGGAAATGGTGGCTGGCTTTGGTGCCATGGTTCCTCCTTACCTGCTCGGTGTAAGCCAAGGCAGGCACGGGATACTGAATGCCACCGATGACAAAGACAACGTCAGGCATGGCAAGGATGTGGCTGCAGTTCACACTGTACTGCAGAGGGCAGAGGAAAGAGGCTCGTAGGTAACAGGCAACACGTTAATGGGGTAAAATGGGAAGGGGGTTGATTTGGTTGGTGCGAACTAGAGACTGGGAGAGTCCCGTGGAGGTCTCTGTTGGAGCAGCAGGGATGGTCTGCTGCAGATATGGTGCGTCTGTGCATGGAAGCAGGCGTGTGCCAGGCTGCATGTAGCACTAAGAGAGGAGGACACGGACACTCTTACCTCTCCATACGTGTTCTGATTGGCCCCGACTGCGCTTTGGATGTCGTTAATGTCCGAGGCCGGCCCGGCCACGAGGGATGTGCCAGTGTCAATGATGGCCTGGCAGCCGCTGCTGCACGCAATCTCCTGCTTGTTCACAATGATGCTGGCAGGAGGGAAGGAAGAAGAGACAAGACACTCGCCTTGCGTCCTACTGATGCTTTCAAACACAGTCCCAAGGGAACAGGCAGTGCAAAAGAAGAACCAGTGGAAGAGAAGCATCCCCAAATCAGGTGGGAACTGCCCAAGCACTGTGGGGTTTGGTCCCTTGGCCTTCTGCACTGTGGTGTGCTGGTGCCAGCAGGAAGCCTATGATGTTTGTGGGTCTCTTGAGAAACAACGGTTAGAAATGAACATAAATCAGCAGTCATTTCATTACCTGTCCATGGAGATCTGCCAGTATCCTTGGTAAGAGACAGGAATCCAGTTGATGGAGCCAGTGAAATAGGACTCATCGATTCCCCCGAAGACGACCATGCTCCCCATTGGCTCACTGGATGACACATAAAGGAAAAAGGGTTTGCCAGTGTGTCTTCAGTGCTGTTACCTTAGAACAAGGGGCTGTGAGTGCCACGGATCAGATGCTGCCTGTGACACCACAGTCACATTCTCATTGCTGGGCACCAGTGAGGCCATGGTACGGCAGCAGCGTGCTGCCCTGTCCCTGCCCATCACAACACAGACAACAGCCAGATAGTATCAATGGCAGTGCAGGAGCTGGGGTGACCAGCAAGTGCAGTGATCTGAATCAAACCCACTTGCTACCACCCCCAGCCCTCAGGACTGACACGTCTTACCGGGATAGATAGACTGAGAAGAGGTTCTGCTCCAGCAAGCTCTCATTCACCATGTTATCAAAGACCGGAGTGATTCCATCAGCTGCTAGACTTGGGTAGCCCAAGCCCAAGATCCCATCAAATTTGACATAGACAAAGAATTGGCCAGGCTCAGAGGTACTCAAGCCAAAGAGCTGGTTGGTGTCCATCAGTGATGCAACCTAGGGATGGGGTTGTTACTGTGAGCTCCGGGACATTGCAGTACAGGTGGAAATCGTGTGGAGAAGGCACAGAAGAAGCCACTGAGATGCCACGGTGACACTTACAGTGACGGTGTCGCAGCCCACGGTGCCCTCCATGTCACCAGTGCCATAGTGAATGGACAGGTTCTGCCCTGTGCTTTTGTAGGTGGAGGACTGCGATGGGTTAAACATCTGATGGCTTTCTAGAAGGTAAGTGGGAAACCCAAAATGAAGATTTTCAGCAAGGCTGAGCCATAAGGATAGCGTGGGAGTAGGAACCCTGCTGAATTGCTGTTTAGACCTGCCATTTATTACCCTGCTGCAGGAACAATTTAGCTGTGAACACTTGCTGTACATCCCTACTGCAGCCTAATGCCAGGGATCTGCAGGATAACCCATCGCTCCTTTGGGGTAGATAGGGAAACTGAGGCAACACGCACAGCCCCATGGAGCAGAACACTTAGCGGTTCCTACATCCCAAACACTCATCCTATCAGCACCTTCTGCAGATCCAACAGGACACAGCACCACAGCTCTGCTCGCTGTGCTGCCCTCTGATCCCTGAGCAGTGTCACCCCAAAATCTGGGCTGATCCTGCAGCTATAAGCCCAGCATTTGTTGCCCTGCCAAAACAGGGAGCCCTGCACACTGCTACTTACGGCAAGCTGGGCTGGTGCAGGAGACAGAGGGAACCCAGAGGTTGGAGGAGCCGGTGTCGAAGACCACAGTGAAGTCCTGCGGTGGGGTGCCAATGGAGATGGTCCCATAGTATTCCATCTATGGGACAGGACCAAGAGATGCTATTAGGGCATAAATTGGGCGTGGATCTGCCCCAGGCTCGCAGCCTTCTATGCAAGCATGGGAACACTCTGCTTGCAGCAGAGCTGCTGGGTGGCAAGAGGCAAAAGATATCAACTTTTTGGGGAAAACCCTCAGGATTTGGTCCACGCATGGCATAGTCACAGGGGTGGGCATGCCACAAAGCACCCCCAGACTGCAATGCTGTGGGTCAAAGCCAGCACTCACGTCCAGGGTGTTCAGCAGGGGTTCGGTGACCACGGTGAGCACATCAGGAAAAGCATGTGGGAATTTGGTGCCGATGTCGTAGCGGTGATGCTGGAGGAAGTGGTGCAGCAAGCCCTTCTCCCTGAGGATCTCTCTCAGCTTCTTCCCCCTTTCCAAGGGCAGCCTGGAAGAAGAAAAAAGGTGAGCCAGGAGCTGGCTGCTTGCAGCAGCATCTGGCAGCGCCGGTATCGGTGCTCACCTGGTGATGCCATCGGAGAGAGCAAGGACTGCGCACAGGAGCGCCAGGGATCGCATTGTGCCAGGGATGCAGGGCTGCAAGGGGAAGTGCCCCGTGGCTTAAATAGCCCCAGTGCTCCCCACCTGTGGGGCCAAGGGCAGGCACGGAGCCGTCCCCACCTGGTGGGCACCCAGCCAAGGTACCCCCGGTGACACCCGGGTGCTGGCACAGATGGCAAACAACGCCCAACATCCACACGTCACCAGGGGTGTGGGGACAGCAAGGTGCTCCCGCTCTGCCCCCATCCTTTAACACCCCAAATCCTTCATCCCGACCACACTCTGGGCACCAAAATTTGCAGTCACTTTCCATTTGGGTATCTGAAACACACACGGCTGTGGGACCCCAGCTTTGTGCAAACTCCCCCCCAGCTACAGAGGGTCTGTCCCGGGTTGGAATGGGGAAGGGGGCCCCTCAATGTGGGGACATGGGCGTGAGGGCTGCCTGCACGTCCTGGCCTGCTGTTATCTGCAAAACCAATTAGTTAAGTGGGATGCAAACATCCCGAGGGAAAGGTGACCCCCGCAGCATGCCGACCCCTCTCTGTGCGCTGTGTGCCCAGCGATATGGGGACCATTAACCCAAGATTAGACATCTTAATGAGCACCTTGCTATCAGCAGCACTGCTAATTGCTAAAGGCATCGGCTCGCCCTTCTCACTGGGGAGCTTGGCTGGGGCCAGGGGATGCAAGGAGCCCCCTATCAGCTCCTGTTTGAGCCCCTCCAGCCTCCAAAAGCTGGAGGCAGCCACCAGCATCGTGGCTGGGGTTGGGTTTCTCTGATGATAGCAGAGCAAAGCTGACAGACCCCTTTTGTCTCTGTTGTTTGAGTCCCCTAATGCAGTTTCCATTGTTTAGCCTCTAAGTGATGCTGCGTGTCCCCCTGCTGCAAGGTGAGCAGCTTTCTGCAATGGGCTCTGCTCTCGTCATTGGGTAAAGCAGGGATTCATGATGATTTCTTCACCTGCATAATGGGAACCAGCTGGAATTGTCCTGTTGATTTGGACAGCTGTGGGAACGGGTTGGGGCTGGGCTGGATGAACCAGCAACACGTGCATGCTGCAGGGATGCATCCAGCATCCCCCTCAAACACAAGGGAAGCCCATTCCCATCGGATCAGACCCACCGGGACACAAGGAATCACAGAACCATAGTATGGTTGGGTTGGAAGGGACCTCAAAGAGCTTCTAGTTCCAAGCACCAGCCATGGGCAGGGCTGCCAACCACTAAATCAGGCATTAGAATGGGTTGCCCAGAGCCCCATCCAACACGGCCTTGAACACCTCCAGGAAAGCCCATTCCCATCTGCTCAGACCCACCAGGACACAAAGAAGGCCCACTCCCATCTTCCCATCCCCACCACCACCCCCCAAGTAAAGGACTTTCTCCTTATATCCGATCCCCTCCAAACCGATGAGGTATGTGGGGTTGGTTGGTTTGTTAACCCAGCAGCTCATGGAGATAAGGTTTTATTTTGACATACATTAAAAAAAGAAAAAAAACCAACAAACCCACACAACTAAATAAAATCAACCCAGGCATTGCAACGCTTTATTTTCATCCAAAACACAGCATTTCACTGGGGGAGACAGAAGGGCGGGGAAGCTTTCTCCCAGCCTTGTTTACTTTACATTCTCCATTAACACAGCATCTGCCACAGACATTCAATGGGCATCCTTAGAACCAGAAACAATGACTACAGTAGCACCAAACCCCATTAAAAATGCACCAAAAAGGGGACGTGGGGAGGAGGGGGGGGGGCAGACCCCGAGCACTTCCATGCCACACATCCAGCTTTGGCTTCAAGCACTGCTGCTGCTTTAAGGGATGTTAAGGGATGCATTGACCTCTCAAATTTGACCACCAGAAATAGAGGCTGGTGTAGAAAGCTTCTCCCCGTGTCCCACAGACCCCCCATTGGGCAGCAGGCAGATCCACTCCCCCCCCGATAAACACATGGCGTTGCACGATGCTTTGCACCAGAGCTTAAACACCTGGGAAAAACCCAACCCTTAATGACCCAAGCTAATTGATAGCTGCTTGAAGGCTGGATGAGAAAGTTCACTCCTCCCAAATTTCATCAGTAGAAGAAAGGATGGAGGTGGAATCTGGCTGACAGCATCCATTGCATGCAGGCTATGCTCCACGAAAGGGTTTTTGGAGGCCAACGAGATTTGCTGTCCTCCATCTGCTCTGGGGGCAGAGCTTTGCTAAGCAAT
Organism: Gallus gallus; assembly: GCF_016699485.2. NCBI lineage: Eukaryota > Metazoa > Chordata > Aves > Galliformes > Phasianidae > Gallus > Gallus gallus. The sequence goes on along the minus strand of NC_052557.1, from coordinate 1,467,273 downwards.
GTGCCAGAGCAGCTCTGCTTGGCCGTGCCTCCATTTCCCCATACACACGGCTTGTAGCAACGTTGTCTACCTTGGGAAAGCACTCATAGGGTTGCCTGGGGGGGATGCAGTGCACTGAGCAAAGAGAGGGGGGAGAAATGGGCGCCGGGGGCTGCAGGCTGGGATGAAACTCACGGCTCCATCACCTAAAAGTCGAAGTTCTTGAAGTCGAGCGAGCAGCGGTAGCGGCCATCGAGGAACCTGGAGCAGCTGAAGTTGGGCAGACAGGGGCAGGTGTGGTGCTGCCGCTTCCCCAGGAATGGGACCTGCAGAGAGAAACGGGGGAGAGAATGGGGAAACCCAACCTTAACCCTCACCCGAATCCTAAACACAGCTCCCACTGAACCCCGAGCCTAACCCAACCCTAAAGCCAAACCCAACCCGACCCTGTGCCAGCCCTCGGGCTGCAAGGAGGTGGGCAATAATCAGCCCTGAGGAATTTCCCTCTGCTTTTTCTCAGCTGTTTCATAGAAATACGCCCGAAATGAATTTCTGATCCCTCCGCTTTTGTCCCCTCCTCAGAAGGAGAAGGAATGGGATCGTTAAATCTTTGCTCCCACCGCGCACGATCGATCTGCGGGCACAGAGGAGCCCCCCGGGGCCGGGTGTCTGCAGTTGGAAGAGGGATGGCAGCTCGGGATAATCCGAACACGTCGGGGCTTCTGGTCGGATGGAGAGCGCAGCGCTCTGCGGCATTAACGAGGCGTCTCCCCGCTTGGCAGGGCGTTTACTAATCAATTCGGAGCAGTTTGCTTGTAATGAATGTGTCGGGCTGCTCAGCCCCTGCTCCCAAGGCACCGTGTGGGTTTAGAGTGGTGGGGACGGACAGAAAACACCCCGTGGGACGGGTGACAGTGATGCACCGTGCCTCCCTGCAGACCCCCATGGTGATGCCCAGAGCGTCATCCCAATCCTGGCCCATCCCCTCCCAGTATGCACTGAGATTCCCTCCCATGCACGGAGCTCAGTGCATTTTCCCACCCAGTGCTTGGACCCCCACCCACGGGACCCCCCGGTACCTTGTGGCTGAAGGGGTGGCACTCATCCCCCTCCTGCCCCAGCGGGGTGCACATCCTCAGACCCCGCAGCCAGAGGCTGACAGCACAGCACGTCCCGCCGCCGCACTGCAGGTCCCGCTCGCAGGCCTGGGGAGAGGCAATGGGGTCAGCCCGCCCACCCCCAGCACGCTGGTCACCCCCTCTAGGTCAGGGGGAGCAGCCAAGGAAGGTGAGGGATGCTCACGGCTCGTCCGTTTTGGGGTGGTTTGTGGCACAGCCTGGATTTGGGGTGGTTTGAAGGATGAGGATCCAACGTGCTTGCAGAAGAGGAGCGATGCACAGGGCAGAAGCTTGCAGCTCAAACCCCAAAAGCAAGCTAAATTCTCCCTGAGCACACAAAGACCCTCTTAGACCCCAGAATAATAGTGCTAAAAGCCAGTGACAGACCACAGCTCGGCTGCCCTTGCCCTGCTTCCAGCCCAATTCGGGATCGTGCTCCCCATCAAGCTACCTTCTCCAGTTGGAAAAGTTCCTAAATCCCCCATTTCCCTGCATGCTGGGTCCAATGCTTAGAGGAGAACCAGAGGGAGAAGCTGCACTCCGGTGGGATGACTTCACACTCACGTGTGCTCAGAGAGGCACGGGAAGGAGGAGCAGGATTGATAGGGAGCAGCACCAACACGTTGCAAAAGCAAGCAGAAAATGACCCAAAGCAAACTGTGAAAGGCAGTGCTGGAGCTCAAGCAGCTCGTGTTTGTCTTCTCAGTGCAAGCAGGGAGGGTGGGAGAGGCAGGCAGTCGGGTTCACACCAAATGTGACTTTGCACCGTGCAGGTGGGAGACTGTAGGGCAAGTTCAAAGCACGCTGAGCTCAGGGCAGCAAATTCAGCCCCCGCTTTGCACAGATGAAGCAAAACACAGCGATACCCAACGCAAATCAAACACCAAATCCATGCAATGCACTCCAGAGAGCAAGAGAAGCAGCGCAACATCGACCCATAGGGGTGCCGAGCACAATTGGTGCCTTACTTCCAAAAAAAAACCACCATAAAATGACCTAAAATGCTGAATGCCACACTGCTGAGGCTGCACTTACCCCCGTGATGACAGCTCCATGGTGTGAGGGCAGCAGCAGCAGCAGGCAGAGGGTCTGCAGCAGCCGTCGCATGGTGCCGTCTGCCTGCGCTGCCCGCACCCCGGCCCTATATACCCCCCTGCCCTCCCCTCCAGCCTGGGTGGGTTGTTGGGTTTTTTCCCCTCCCGATGAGCTCAGAGCAAGCAGATGAGACCTGCATCGCTAATAGTAGGAGAGAAATATTCCTTTCCCACCGAGGAAGGGGGGGGTGGAATACTCACAGAGCAGCCATCCCGCCCCCATCCATTTCCCAGGGTTATTTCTCAGCTCAGCTAACACAGCTGGATTTCCCAGGCGTGTGCATATTTATCCCTGACAGGTGTAGCTGAGAATCACATCAAGGATTTGCAGTTCTGGAGCTGAAAGGATATAGAAAGGAAGGTCCATCCTGGATGGTAAAGTACTGCATGCAATAACGTGGCTCTGTAATTAATATCCCACAGAAAGGCAAACTCCGTTGTGGAGAATAAAATAAGGAGCAAATATATACTTGTGGTAATGAGTGCGTGTTTGTATGTGAACACAGTGTGTAAATATCTTCATCTGTGGCTCATAGGGTCGTGGGGTGTCCTGAGTGTGTGTCTCCCATAGGTCTGATTGCATCTGGAGTGTCTGTTGGGAGCTCATGGAAACAACAGCAGGGATTGCCGGAGAGGCTTAAAAACAGGAAAGGATGAACCATCAGCATCTGCTTTTATTTATGCATCGTGGGAGGTTGCGAGGGACAGAGCTCTGCATGGAGAGAGCTTCGTGAATCCATATGAACACACAGCCATGGCCGTTGCTTGCCCTGGGCTCCCATGGGTTTGGCCGCTCATTGCCACTGCCCAGAGCCGTGCGTGCCCAGGAGGTGGCAATGCTCCTTTACACAACGGCTGGAAGTAAATCTCTGTGGGTTTTCCTCCATAATTGAAGGGGTATTCATGATTTGGACCCAGTGAGTGGAATTTCTCCAGCCCTGGGCTTTGAGGTACCATCCCCCTGGCGTCTAGGCTGCCAAACAGTAGTACAGCTCTGCTCCCCGCTGCCTCTGACAGCAGAATTTCTCTTGCATAGCATCAGTCCGGTGTTAAATTGTCTTGTTAATTGCCTAAAAATAGCCTGGCCATTTCCCCCTCCGAAGACCAGCATTCCTTTTGAAGTGGCAGCTGTTCTCCTGCTTTGCTGAAGTCTCCACCTGGTCTTGAATTAATTTCTCCCAGCCCTCAGAACTTCCTCCTCCAGAAGTCCTAAAGCCCTGCTGCAGGGAATGGGCATTGAGCTGCGATTTTGGGGTCCCTGTGGGGAGGGGGGATGCAACCTTGGTAGGGCACAGCCGTATCTTCTTCCTGCATCCCTCCCCAGGAGTGTGAAAATAACCCAAAATGGGGCTCTGGGCCAGGCAGGACACCCAGTATGGGGGGATGCAGTGGGATTGGAGTGACTGGCGATGACTCCCAGCTCAATCAAGAAGGGAAAAAAAAAATTAAAAGATAAATAAAAGTAAGAAAAATCACCGCTGCGCTTCACTTCCCCCATCAATAACATTTTAATTTTCCAGGCTGACATGCTGAGATCCATTGCCAGGCGTGAGCTGGATGTGTTTCAGCCAGCTCAGTGCCGGCGTCGCCGGGCTCTGCCATCAATCACCCCCTGCACACGGAGGGCAGGGCAAGCACGGCTGTGTCACACCACTACAGCCCCACGTCCCGTGTGAGAGTGGGTGTGGGGACCCCACAACTCTTTGGGGACAAATACAGGGCCCGAGGAAAGGTATGGAGCTGTGTTGGGATGGACAGGCTGGGTGTTAGGAAAAGGTTGAGCACCAGAGGGCGGTGGGCATAGCACAGCTCCCCAGGGCGGTGGGCACAGCCCTGAGCTGCAGGGGTACCCAAAACCATAGGGGTTGGATGGAGGGGGTTGGACTTGGTGGTCCTGCTGGAAAGGAGCAATGAATAGAAGTACCTGTAGGTCCTAGTTGACCAGTGGTTGACTAATGGTTGACCAACAGGTGACCAGTGGTTGACTAACGGTTGACCAATGGTTCACCAGTGGTTGACTAATCATTGACCAATGGTTGATCAACAGTTGACCAGCGGTTGACCAGTGGTTGATCAGAAGTTGATTAGTGGTTGACCAACAACTAATGGTTGACCAACGGTTGACCGTGAGCCAGCAGTGTGCCCCTGAGACCAAGAAGGCCAATATTACCCTGAGATGTGTTACAAAAAGCATGGCCAATGGGATGAGAGAGGTGCTCCTCTCTTGTGCCCTGCCCTGGAGAGGCTCCATCTGGAGCACTGCACCCAGTGCTGGACACCCCAGTTCAAAGGGGACAGGGAACTGCTGGAGAGAGCCCAGCGGTAGGCTGCAGAGCTGGTGGGGCCTGGAGCATCTCCTGACGGGGAAGCGCTGAGAGGACCGGGGCTGTTCGCCTGGAGAGGAGAAGGCTGTGGGGGCTCCGATCGGTGCTGATCAGGGAGGTTCCCGTGCACGGGATTCGCGTTTTGGCCCCGCGGAGCCACCGTACTCGTGCGTCACGTGACTGACGCAGCTGCCAGGAACCGCCGAGAAGGGCGGAAGTGGGGGCGCGGGGCCCGGCGGCATGGAGGGGACCCTGGAGCAGCACCTGGAGGACACGTAGGGGGAGGAGATGGGGACGGCGGGGCTGGGTGGGCCCGAGGGAGTCGAGGGGGGAGAAGGAGGGCCGCGGCCTGGAGCGGGCCGGGGGCTGGGAGGGGCCGGACGGAGAGCGGGGCCGTCCGGCGCTCACCGCCGCCTCTCCCGCAGCATGAAGAGCCCGGCCGTGGTGGGCGTCCTCTGCACCGACTCGCAGGGCCTCAACCTGGGATGTGAGTACCCGAGCGCCGCCGGGCCGGGCCTGCACTCGGGGGTGGGCCTGGGGACCCCCGCATAGCCCTCAGGGACCCCCGCATAGCCCCCAGAGACCCCCGCATAGCCCCCAGGGATCCCCGCATAGCCCCCAGGGACCCCCACGTAGCCCCCAGGGACCCCCCGTACCTGGAGGAGGACTCTGCTCGGGCCCACGGGTTACACCGCTGTCAGACACAGCGTTCAGGTGGTGCTGGGCAGAGCCGGGAGTTGGACCTGGATGATCCTCGTGGGCCCCTTCCAGCTTGGTACATGGCATGGTTGTGAACCCCCGCCTGCCTGCTCTTCCTATCGCTTCAAATCAGGTTTTTTTGGTGGTCTGAGGGCCGCATTTTACACACCCGTGGGCTGAGGTGCTTTCCAGATAGACCTGGGCAGGCTGAGCTGTGGGCCCAAGAGAACCTCATGGGAGGTAACAAATCCGAGTGCCAGCTGTGCAGCTGGGTCGTGGCAAGGCCCGCTATCAGTACGGGGTGGGGGGCGTGAGGATGAGCACAGCCCTGCTGAAGAGGACCTGGGGGTGGTGGTGGATGGCAGCTGGACGTGAGCCGGTTGTGTGCCCTCACAGCTCAGAAAATGACAAAAGGGGGCTGTGAGAAGGAAGGGGGAAGGCTCCTTAGCTGTGTCTGCGTGATGGGACAGGGGGAAACGGTGACGGAAGGTTTAGACTGGATGTTAGGAGGAAGGTTTTTATGATAAAAACCATGAAAGTGAAGCATTGGCGAAGGTTGCCCAGAGATGTGGGTGCCCTGTCCCTGGAAACATTGGAAGTCAGGAGGATGGGGCTCTGAGCACCTGATGGAGCTGTGGGTGTCCCTGTTCATTGCAGGGGGGTTGGGCTGATGGCCTTTACGTGTCCCTTCCAACTCAAGCGATTCCTTGATCTGGGGAGATGCTGTGTCAGCTCACAGTGCTATGGGGAGGAAGCGGGGTTGGGCAGCTGCCTCCCATCACGGTACACATGGGTTCAGCCCACATCTCCCCTCTTGCAGGCCGAGGAACGCTCTCAGATGAACATGCTGGAGTCATCTCTGTGCTCGCCCAGCAGGCAGCCAAGCTCACCTCCGACCCAACCGACACGCCCGTGGTGTGCCTGGAGTCGGACAGCGGGTGAGCATCCAGCCCAAGGGTGCTGCTCTGCCCTGTGCTCACCTTTCCCTGCACCCCAAATCTCCAGAGCAGCACTCTCTGTCTTCTACTTAACTGGCAGAAGCCCCATTGCTGAAGCTGCGTTGGAAGGGTGGACACCAATGGGGGTATGGAAAGCAGTCAGATTCACGGGACCTCGGGTTTTGGGAACTGCAGAAGCAGCTGGAAGCCTTTCAGGGGTTGGTGGTTGCTGCAGCACTGTATTTCTTTTGCTTTTGGGATCCCCGTGGATCATTTAGCCCATGCTGTAGTGTCGTTTTGGTTAACAGGACTTCTTCATCCCCCTTTGTGGGTATAGTGAAGGGATCTAACAACTGACAGGTCTGGCACAGAGCTGTCTATCTGGTTCCCTAGCCAAGTCAGCTCCTGCTCTCCCAGCTGGCTTCTCACCTGCCTAAGACAGCACTTTCCTTGTTCTAGGAACATCATGATCCAGAAGCATGACAGCATCACCGTAGCAGTGCACAAGCTGGCATCCTGACCCTGGCATCCTGATGCTCCACTCCCAGCTCCAGACCAGCTCCTCCTCCCTGAACAACTGCTCTCCTCAGCTGTTCCAATGCAGAACATGCTTCTAGTACCAAATCTGGGCTGAAGGCTCTCCCTCTCTACTTACCAGCTCCTACGCATCTATCAGGGTTTCCAGCTCACATTTTAGCAGTCATGCTGTTAAAGATGAAATGTGAGTCACTCACCAGGCTCGTGTCATGATAGATACTACAAAGTGTGTGTGTGTGTGTGCGCGTGTGGCCTTATTTGTTGGAGAAATCAATAAATAACCTGCAAAAACCTTTGCTTCTCTTTGATCCTACTGTGAAAGCTGCTGCCCGTTGCCTTCCCTAAAGCCAAATGAGGTGACTTCTCCCAGTCAGTTCTTCATTAGCATTGCCGTAGAGAAAAGGAACAGTGCCCCAAGAGTTGGAGGTTCCTCCAGTAGAAGAGGTACAAATAGTTCTCTGGGAATTTCTCCTAGGAAATGTTTAGCCTCCCCTAGTTAAGCTTTCTGTGACAGCAGCTTGCTTATTATTATGCTTTGGATTGAAGTTCAAACCTAAACTTGTTGGCCCTGCCTGTTCCTTGTGTGAACTGTAAGCAGATGCTGAGGACACCCCCCCAAATCCTCTCTTCACTTTAAAGATTCGAGCATTTGGAATGGGGCAGGGGAACAATCCCACAGAAGGGCTTTTCCCCTGAACAGCTGCTTTGCTCAAATGCTTCCTCAGCACAGGGGAGCAGAAAGGAGCTGACCTGCAGCTGTCCTCACACATGGAGCAGCAAGGAAGCTTCACAGTAGAGCCTACACCAACAAACAGGGCAGGGCTGGAAGTCAAACTGCATTCACACTGCTTTGGCTTTACTGCTGCACTCATTGGTGCCATTCCCAATCTCACCATCACTGTTTGGTATGAAGCAGGCTGTAGGGATGGGCTGCTCTGCACAGCACTCTCCTGATGAGGTCGGTGCTAATGACTCCTGCAGTAGTGATGGGGCTCTGCTCTTCCTCCAGCCTGGCTGTTGTGGGAGGTGAGCACTGCTGCACAGTGCCCATTATTTACCACCCCTTTTCTTTCTTTAATGCTCAGTTTCCAAACTCATCTCCTCAAAAGAGCATTGCAGACACCCATTTGAAATAGCCCCAAACCAACAGAGCCACAGGCTCCTCAAGGAGCAAAAGTTAAAGGGCTGTGAGCACAGAAGGGGGCACTCAGCGCTCCCAGTAATGAGCCCTGGGATCACTGCCCTCATTATCAGGGCTGCTGCATACCTGGAACACAGGGATGGCCTCCCCTGCACTGTGGGCACCCCAAGTCCTCGTAGCACACATTGCAAACACTGTCCCACCTAACTAAAAGCTCATTGCGTGTGCTGAAAGCCCAACTGTAGGGGAGGTTTCCCCACGCTGTCCCATTTACCCCAGGATATCCGCTCCCGGAGCTCTGTCCCAGGATCCCACAGCAAGAGGGAGTAAAGCAGGGATGGGACAGAGCCACCCCGACCCCGCAGCATTACCCCATTTCAGCAGTGCTGCCCGTTGATGGCTCACCTCCTCCTCCTGGGGCCAAAGGGCCGGGAAGCCGCCAGCAGCTTTGGCTTCCATCCATCAGTGCCAGCAGCCGGACACGGAGCCTCAGTTGGATCCCTGCAGGCGGCTCCGTTTCCTCCAGGCAGGAATTTCTGCTCTGCCATCATCCCGGACGGGGAAGGGGAGGGACTGCTGGCCCGGAGCAGCAGGGAGGAGGAAGGCTCCTAACACAAGTCCTGCCTCCATTCTGTGCTGGTCGTCATCTCTGCCGGAGACGGACGCAGGGCCAGGCTGGGGGCAGAGGGTCCCAACCAGAAGGAGGGGCTTCATTTCTGGAGCAAATGACGAGAAGATTCCTCTTTGCATTCTGCTGCTTTGGGGAAGGTCTGCCGGCATGCAGCAGCACAGCGGTAAGGAAGGGGTCGGGTTTGTTGGCTCCACTGCCGCTGGATGTATGGGACAGATGGGTGGATGGGAAGGAGGTGGGCAGGGAAAGCCTCCCCAGGAGCTGGAAGATGGGACAGACCAACCCAACCCTGTGCTCTAAAGCAGCAGGGAAAGTGCTTAATTACCATGCCTTGAGCAATTTAGGAAGGAGAAAAGAAACTGAGCTGCACACGTGCAGTGATACTGTGCCACCGAGCAGAAGGACTGGTAGCATCTCTGGTCCTTAAAAGCATGCTGTAGTGGAGCACAACGTGCTGCTCAACACACTGCTCCCCACCGCCTTCACAGAGAAGGACCAGAGCAGCTTCACAGATAACCACAACAGCACAGAGGTAACATACCCCAAATTCTCATTCCCAGGGGAAAGGAAAGAAGGAAAGCCAGAGCCACCAGCAGTGATGGGAGATGGGAGCCAAGGCACGGACAGAGGGTGGGCATGGGCAGCAGTGCTGCACTTCTTCCTGGTAAGCAGAGCACAAATTCCCCCCAAACCTTCGTAATTTGGGGTGTGTGGGAAGCCTCAGGATGGGCTGATCCCACCCAACTGACGGCAGAAAAACAGGGGAAGGCTCAGAGGCAGCGAGTGCTTTGCCACAGGAGGACAGGCAGAGCAAAGAGCGAGGATGGGGCCGGCACTGAGCCTTCCATAGCTGGCAATGGTTAACCCCAGCCCTGGGCCGGGAGGCACCAACTGTCCTTTGTCCTTTGGGAAGGGAGCAGCCACTGAGACCCGCTCAGAAATGAATTCATCAGAGGGCAAAGCAAAGCTCTGATGTCACTTAGTTCTGTTGCTTTGGAAAAGCCAGTTTTGCACGGCGTCCAGTGAGATTCATCCCCAATACAGGAACTTAACTTGTCCCAAAGGCAGCACGTTACCTGGAAGGACGGAGCACATCCATCCCCCGCAGCACCTCACCTGTCCTGCTCTGACACAGGTCAATGTGTTCGTGATGGGAATGCTCAAAACCTTTGGCATTTTCTTCGTGGCATTCCAGGAGGAGGTGGGGGGCTCCTCAGAGCAGGTCAGCTGGATCGGCTCCATCATGTCCTCGCTGCGCTTCCTGGGAGGTGAGAGCTGCGCTGCAGGGGAGGGACCCGAGGGTGCTGCAGGTGCAGATCCCACACCTACAGCTGCTCCATACCACATCCATCAGCGCAGGCTGGGGCTGAGCTGCTGGAATGGAGCTCTGTGGAGAAGGACCTGGAGGTCCTGGTTGATCAATGGTTGGCCAACGGTTGGCCAACGGTTGGCCATGAGCCTGCAGTGTGCCCCTGTGGCCAAGGACAATGGTTCCCCGGGGTACACTGGCCAGCAGTGGGAGTGAGGTGCTTCTCCCCTGTGTTCTGCCCTGGAAAGGCTCCCATCTGGAACGCTGCCCCCATTGCTGGGCTCCCCATCTCAAAGGAACTGCTGCACAAAGCCCAGCGGTGAGCTGCAGAGATGGTGGGACTTGGAGCAACTCCTGATAGGGAAAGGCTGAGAGCCCTGGGGCTGCTCACCAGAAGAGAAGGCTGAGGGGGATCTGATCAATGCTGATCGGTATCCGAAGGGTGGGGGTCAGGAGGAGGGGGATCTGGGCTCTTTGGGCACCAAGCTCTGCCTCCTCTCCCTTGCAGCCCCACTGGTGGCCGTGGTCTGCAGGCGGATCGGTGAGCGGCCGACCTCCATCCTTGGGGCTGGGCTGGTCAGTGGGGGCTGCCTGCTCAGCACACAGGCCACCAGCGTGCCCTTCCTCTGCGTCTCCATGGGACTCCTGCTGGGTGAGTGGCAGCTCCCTTAAACCAGGCTGTGTCCCTGCTACCCCTGCCCCTTGCCCATCCCCAGCCCACCCCAATATGGGACCCCAATACAGACTCCCACCCCCACCCCAATAGGGGACCCTAATGTGAGACCCCAATACAGACCCCCCCACCCCAATATGAGACCCCAATATGGAACCCCCACCCCAATGAGATCACCTCAATATGGAACCCCAATATGAACCTCCAACCCCAATATGGGACCCCAATACGAACCCCTTTATATACAGCCCCTTTCTACAAGACACTGCCTGAAACCCCAAATGTTCACACTCAGGAGCACAAAATCCCACATCCAACACAAGCCAGACCAAACCAACCTTGCTTTCCACTCTGCATCCAACACGTGCTGTGATCCCTCCCCTATTTAATTCGTAGTACAACTGCACAACAGTACAAAAAACCCACACTGCACATGAAATCCCATTCTCAGCCAGCCAGAAGAACACCCTGCTCTCACCCCTACCATAGAGGGAATAAGCTCGGGATGGCCCAGCTTTGGCACTGACCCCTCATGTTTCCACCCAGGCATGGGGTTCTGCTGCCTATACCAGGCAGCAGCAGTGATGACGGCCAAGCGCTGCAGGACTCGGCTGGCTTTCTCCAATGCTGTTGCCCGCTCAGGGATGGGCCTGACCTTCCTGACTGCACCCTTCACACAGCTGCTCATTGACACCTATGGCTGGCAGGGTGAGCACAGCTCCTGCCCTATGCATGGCTCAGTGGGAGGGCAGGAGGAACGGCGTTGCCTCTCCGGGAGCACCCCTTTGGTGATGGGTTGGTGGTTGGACTAAATGCTCTTAGAGGTCTTTTCCAACTGTAGCTATTCTATGATGATTAAACGCTTAATAAGTCATTAAATACGTCGGAGTCAACGTAGAAAGCCTGACTTGTGCTACATCACCTTGAAAACCCAGCACTTCTAATGAATGAAAGCAAAGCAGAGCTCTGAACTTGTTGCATGTGTTATAGAGAAAGGGACTTCTGGTTATAAAGGCTCCTGCATGACACCCCCACCTCCTTGCTGTGGCTCTTTCTTCACGCCCACAACAAATCACACCCTCTCTTCCTGCTCCCCCCCTTCTCATAGCAAAATGCACTTTAAAAAGCACCTTTTGCCTCCCCTGCAGGCGCCCTCCTGATTTTCAGTGGCATCATGCTGAACCTCGTGCCTTCCAGCATGCTGCTGCGCCCCATCCGCACCCAGCTGCCTCCGTGCCCCCCAGCCAGCAACGAGGACAGGAGCTCTGTGCCCAAAGGAGAAGCAGGAGCCCTTGCAGGACACCTCGAGGAAGCCACGAATGGAGCAGCACGGCCATGCAGTGCTCGGGACCCTCCCAGCACAGAGCCACCTGCAGAGCCCTGCAGCAGTGATGCAGTAACAACAGCAGCAGCAGGGAAAGCCTCCACTGACAGCCGCTCCCCTGAAACCACCAATGAGGCCACGAGGAGCTGCAGATCCCCCCCGGTGCCCAAAGAGGAGAAGCCGCAGCCTCTCATTGACTTCTCCCCTCTGAAGGATCCCATCTTCTGCATTTTTACCTGGTCCTTCTTGTTCAGCCACCTGGCCTACTTCGTGCCCATCTTCCACCTGGTAGCCAGAGCCAGGACGTTGGGCATAAGCAGCATGGATGCCTCCTACCTCATCTCAGTGGCTGGTAGGCAAGAGAATCTTTTAAACACATTTATAATTGCAAAACAGGCAAGCAGTGCAACACAAATCTCGCCAAGAAACACTCCTGAGATGTGTTCTAAAATAAACCCTCACGGAAGAGCCTGAGCTCACAGCCCTTACCCCCTTCAGTATATATAGCATTGCTTTCTGCACACGTATGGAGCTGCTCTCAGATGGTGGGTGGTTCTCTCAGCCACCCCTTCTGCAGGGAATAAATGCAGGTTGAGGGCTGCTGGGTGTGAGCTCTGCCCTCCCAGCTGTCCCTGGGATTCAAAGACCTCCATCTGCCTCCAATCACAGATGGCGTTCAAAGACCTCCACAGTCTGACCACGGAGTGTGCAGAGAGGAATACAGCATTAGGAAAAAAACAGGGGGGGGGGGAAGAAAAGAAAGCCACCCCTCATTTACATCTGAGCATTTGGATTTGGCACGTTCACTTCTTGGGGGGGGGTAAGGAAAAGCTGCCCTCCACCCCCCCCCCAAGAAACAACGCTGTGTGAATACGACACAAACACTGCAGTCACATCGCGTTAAGAAAACGGCCCCAGCCTCAGCCATCATAAAATATTTTATTGTAGAAAAATAAATCTCCCTTCTACAGCGCTGTGCAACGTGTAGGAATGAGGTATGTGGCGGAGGAGCTGAGGAGGAGCCCACAGCAATTAATCTGACGCCCTTAATTAAGAGCGGGAGGGACGCAGCACGACGAGCTGACAGCTCCCCCTCCCCTGATCTTCATCTGACACAAACACATCCAGAAATGTGAAAATAAGCACCATAAGTTGGGATAAATACACATCTATCTACGTAAGGAACCCTTCCCTGAGGCTCAGTGTCCTCTCCCTGCAGGCATCACCGAGACGGGCAGCCAGCTGCTCTCAGGGTGGATTGCAGACCAGAACTGGACCAAGAAGTACCATTACCACGCAGCTTACCTGGTGCTCTGCGGTGTCACCAACCTGCTCTGCCCCCTGGCCACCACCTTCCCTCTGCTCATGGCCTACGCTGTGGCCTTCGCCATCTTCTGCGGTGGATTCCTGGCTCTGGTGCTCCCTGTGCTGGTGAGGATATTTCATTTTAAACGTATGTATGTACGTGTGGAACCAAATAGAAAGATATGGCATTTCTAAGAGCATTCCAAAATACGTAACAACCTTTTTGTAAGGCTGGAGAGCCCTGGCGTGCTCCTGTGGTCTGCAGTGAGAGGGGTCTGCCCCCAAACCCCTATGGCAGGGCTCCAGTCTGCCCAGCCCTGTCACTGGGATGCACCAGCAGCACTGGGAGCTTCTCGAATTGCCTTCCACGTCCTCCTTTCTAAAAGCTCATAGGAAGGAGAACGAATCCATTCATCGACTACCTGAGCTCGAATGCAAAGCCAAAGGGCTGTAAGCGTGGTCCCAACCCCTGGGCTGTCTGTAACACACACACAGATGCACTTTGCATGCTGTAATTTCGGTGCTGACCTTTGGGAGGTGAGCGGATTCCAGGCTGAGTCAGAGCCGGAGGTGCAAAGTCCTCCCCAAACCCCACAGCATCCGGAGATGAACCTCCCCACAAAAGGGCTTCTGTGCTTCCCATGAGCCCTACTGATACTTACCTGTATTTACACCAACAGGTAGACCTGGTGGGCGTGCAAAAACTCCACAGCTACTTGGGCTTTGCTTCTTTCTTTGCTGGGATAGCAGCTGTTGGAGGACCTCCTCTAGCAGGTAATGCAAACTTTACACACCTCACCATACCCACCACTGGCATCCAGTGGTAAAACCTCCTTCTGGATCACTCTCCTACCCATAGGCATCCATGGATGGCTTTTCTGTCCAAGGAGATAAAACACAAAGAACACACGTGAGAACATTGGCTTCGTGCACGGGAAATAGTTTTGCTCCTGAATATGCACAGTGTGACAGCTGAGTGGGAAAGGAACTCAGCATCCACAGCACAGCAGCACTGACCTCACTACCATTGGGTTTGGCCACTATCAGAGCACTGTTAATACCGAGCCAGAAACAGAGGGACTGAGGGAAGGGAGCCTCTGTGATACCACCTCCATGCTTCAGAGTTCTAGCAGCTCTGCCACGCTGCAGGCATGAGAAAGATTGATTTCCCTAATCAATATCTCTAGGTTGGCCAAGCTCTGGGTATGGATGCAATTTCAAGCAGCTAAAACGTTTCATTGACAGCGTGCTTTACACTGTCACAGTGATCCATAGCCCGTGCTGCAGAAGATCTCTTCTGCTGATACAAGATGTACGTCCAGCAGAAAGCAATACCTGCAAAACCATTGCAGTAAATTCTCCGACAGGATAACATACGGTGTGAAAAGAGCTAAATAAGTTGGCTCTCCTTCACCCATGCATCATGCAGTGGTTATGCTTCCCTCTGCTTCCCATCTATTTTCGCTAATTGGAAGCTTTCTGCTTCCTGACGATGCGGGGCTGGGTCTGGGGTTGAGAAAGCAAGCAGGTTTCCTGTGAGAAGCCCCGCACAGAGCTCAGCCTTCTTCATCCAGATGGGATAAATCAAGGCCCAGCAGAGCCAACAAGTCGCACTGATCCACCTCACTGCAAGCAGAGTGAGAGGGAAACGACTCACAGCTCCGTTTGTGGCACACCATAGTTTTCTGTTTGCTGTCGTTTTCCTGTGCTTTCTACTGCAGTGTTCCAACACTGCCCATATGAAACATGAAAGCCAATTGGGGCTACCTGCTAACTCCCTGCTTCCAACAGCAGCTGCTCCTTGCAAAACACACAACAGGGCTGAAGTGCTATGTAAGGTCTTGGGGGGTTCAGCGCATCCCACTGCTGCTGACCTCCCTGAAATGCTGGCCTCAGAAGCACAGCTTGCATTGTTTCTGCAGTGAAACCCACAACATGAGGGAGGCATGGGTTATAAATGCTTATTGTGCACAGTAGAGCAAAGCCTGATCACGGTGCGACGAAGAGGTGACTTACGTGCAAATCTGTTTAACTGGAAGCCCTTAAGCCAGGGCTGAGGCTCCTCACAGCTGAGTGCTGCTGCCCTCCTGAACAGCAGAACAAGGCAGAACAAACATCATTTTGGCAAGCTGCAAGAGAGCCAAGGAGAGGGAACATCCTATTTCCTAAGGAGGAGAAATCAGGAACAAACTGAAAAGGGGGAGGGGGGGAAAAGCCATCACCAACCAAACGATGTAATTCAAGATTACAAAGCCGATCCCAGCAGCCAGCACACGGCAACTCCAGCTCCAACAAATGTGGGAGGCAAAAGGGGGAGAGGAAGGAATCATCTGAAAGCAGCACTGGCACTCCAACTTAATGCTCTCACCTCCAGCATGGCTGCCTTTGTGGTAGGCATTGCTGTTAGGACACGTGCAGCAAACAAAACCCAGAGGTGCCAGGCCCCTCACAGAGCAGCTGTGCAATTCCAGCAGCCCAACCAGCTTGCAGAACCACTGCTCTGCTGTGTGTTGCAGGCACTCAGCTCCCTGCAGCAGGATTTGGCCCTTGTTGCTCAGGGAGAGGCACGCAGGCTCTGAAAGACGTGCTGTGCTCAGAGCATTGCTTGCATGGCAGTGGCAGCCAGGAGGGGACAGTGAGGCTTCAGCCCTAAGCAGAGCTTCTGTATAATAAAAAACAACCAGGAAAATCCTGCATTTAGAAAGATCACAAAGATATAAAAAAAGAATAATAAAAAGATTCAGAGCTGATCACGACTGGAATGCTCTGCTCTGGACAGTTGTACAGTTGTACAGTTGACTACATCAGCATCCCTGGTCTGCATCCCATAGATCTTCAAAGAGCTGAGGCTGACCCCACCTCTGAGGACAGCCCATCCTGCACAACACATGGGGAGCACATTGCCACATCCTCGCACTGTGCTTCCCTGGGCTCTGCCCTCTGGAAAGGCACTCCTGGGTTCAAGCAGTATCCCTGAGAAAAAGGAAAAACAACACAGCTGAGATCTGGCAAAGGCATGGGATAACTGAAACTGAAAGCTGGTGAGCCCACAGGGCAGCATGCAAGACTTCCTTCCTTCCCCCAAAGCCCTCCATGGCCCTGCAAATGCCAGCAAGGAAAGCACTGGCATCTGTCCCTTTTGGTCACCCAGCCCCACACTGAGCAGCACTGCTTCCTTCCCCACTACCCCATAGGTAATGCTGGGAACAAGGCTGTGCTGCTGCTGTTTCCTGGCCTATGTGGATCCCAAACTGCTGCTGTAAATGGTGTAAATCCGTGGATGTCATGGCAAGGAATTCTGCTCCACACGAGCAGCAGCTCTGAGCTCAGCTGGTCACTGTGCTGCCCACCCACCCCACACAGCCAGATTGGGAATATACTGCAGGATTTATGACAGGCAGCAGCAGCAGCTCCCATTGCTTTGCATATTTTAGATTGAAGCAGGATTTAAATGGAAGGCCCAGAGAAGTGGATGATGCACACCTAAATATGAAGGTCCAGAAACTAGATGTGACCAAACAAAACACATCAAGGCCGCTTTAAAAGGCGACCTTCCCCCCTGCAGATTCCTGAGTCCTTATGGAATTCGGGTTTTCCTTTTAAGTGCCAGCAAAGCTACTATTAAGCAAGTTTGCTCGCAGCCCCTCATCTGGGATCTCTCACTTTGGACAGGTTGCTGCACTGGGTCTGCTCACAAGGCAGCACGCCTGGGGGGATGCGGAGATTGCAGCGCAGATGTTGCAAAGCCAGACACGTGCAAAGCATCTCATTATCCAGCAGGACCTCACATCTGCTGCAGCAGCCACTTCTGGCCCTCGTGGTTAAAAAGGAAAAGGAAAAACGTCGGGGATTAAACGCAATCAAATTCAAATCCACATCCACTACCAGGGGCCGGCGATGCTGGCCCCAAGAACACCCTGCAGTTTGCACGCTGTTTGCCTGTTGCACTGATTGCCACGTGCCAGCTGCACAGCCACGGGCACACAAAGGGTTAAGGCAACCTACAGAAAATCTCTGAGGCGTTCTCAAACGAGAGCACACATCCCCTGCTTCCCACACACCTCCCCAAAGTGATTGTCAGCGAGAAAAACCCAACAGCCTCAATAACCATCTCCTCTCCTGCAGGGTGGCTGTATGACTACACGCAGACTTACGCCTGCTCGTTCCTCTTTGCTGGGGCCTGTGCTCTGCTCTCTCCTGTCTCCTTCTTCTTGGAGCCTCTGGCCCAGAGGTGGAAGCTGCAGAAAGCCAACGTTCCCATGCAGAGTGAAGCCATCCTGCAGGGCAGCTCGGGAAGGAGCAGCTTTGGTTGCAGCCACAGCCAGACGTCTGCCAGCACAGACCTGCAACGTTAAAGCAGGAATTGTTAGATGCTGCATGCACAGCTAGCACATCCAGACGTGTCATTAAAGCCACCAAAACGTGCAGTGTGAAGCGTTCTTTGGCAGGGTTGGAGATGTGGGCTACCCCTGAGCTCCTGCCCTACATCCCCACCCCGGCGCTGGGATCCATCAAGAGCTGAAGCACAGCAGGAGCTTTAGCTTATTAACTCAGATACAGCTAATTAGCAGCAGGGAAGGAGGCAGGAACAGAGATAGGTAGCAGAGATAAGGCTTGAACTTCCAACAGCCAGGCACTGCTCGAATGATCACAGCAGAGGGCTCAGAGCTGAACTCACTCTCCTTAAAGCCAGGACCACAGTAGGGCAGAATTACACCCACCCAACAGATCCTCTCCCCAGAGCAGCAGAGCCCACAGAGCCCCGGCCCCACAGGTTGGCCCCACACCGACCACTTCCATTTGGATGGATGAGGACTGTTGTTTCCCTGCAGGATCATTACTTCAAGCTGTAGGGCAGTGCCGAGCACAAATGAAGTGGTCCCTATGGCACAGAAAGCTGCAGAGTGTTTCAGTGTTGAGGAGGTGCAGGGAGGAACATTGGCTTGCAGGTAATGGGCCAAATTCAGTGGGCACACAGCTGAGTGATGCTAAGAAACCGTGCATGCTTAAGTGAGGGAAATAAGTGAGTTTTGAACTTGCAGTCAACAGGGAACATCAGTGGTACGAAATGCCTTCCTTTTCATTGACCTGCCCACCTCCTGCAGAAATCCACAGGCAGCACCTGCTTCAAACATTGTCCTTTGCACCTTTATAGCACGTGATCCACCTGTGCCAGCTCATCCTTGGGGCTGGGGGAGGATCTCCAGCGGGGCAGCTTCTGAGCAATGGGGCTGTGAGGCTGCAGCAGACCACCAATGAGGCACCAGGGGATGAAGAGGGGCGAGTGGGACCCGTGTGATTTGTTGTGAGGCAGCCCTGCAGCGAGCACCGGGCTGACAGCTGCAGCAGAGATGGAAGCTTTCATTTGCAAATTCAAGTCTTCACTTCTTGAAATATTCAAGCTCCTACTCGTGTTCCTGCTGAACAAATTAAGACTGCCACTTTTGCTGCTGCAATAGGAACTGCCCGGGCTGGACTGGCTTACACTCGGCTTCAGATTTTCCAAATCAAGAACTTCAAACAACAAACAAAGCCACAGCCCTCTCATTTTTCACCCCAAACACGTGTGCTGTGCTTCCTGCAACCCAGCACCGTGAGATGCAGCGAACAGAGCTGACCCACAGCCTCGGTCCACCGCACTGACCTCCCTGCCTGCTTTGTAGCACCCACCTCCTGCATGCTCTGACCTCTCCCAAGCAAACACTGCTGCATTTTCAGCTTTTTCCCCATTGAGAACCAACCTGCAGCAGGACAGGGTGGGTGCATCCCCATCCCATCCGCAGCAGCAGCCCCCGCCTCCTGGTTTTTGGGGAGCGTCCTCCCCCGTCCCCTCCCCGTGTGCTCTTTCCAACCCAAGAGCTTAAAAACTAAACCAAAAACCAACAACCTCCCTCTCGTTCTGCACCTCCAATGCACGTGCTGTGCTTCCCACTGCCCAGTGGTGCCAGACCCAACAATCAGAGCGACGTGGAGGCAGAGATGCTCCCCAACACAGTGACACACACCACTGCTTCCTTACCCTTATTTAGGAAAACTGAGGGTCTCTATCATGCCTGCACCCCCACCCCCTTCTGCAAACAGCTCTGGATTCCCCATTTCCCGCAGCACCCCAACCCACAGCCTGACACCAGCAGCCCAGAAATGACTTGGCATAGGCAGTGTACCTTTCTTGTGCCCCGATCGCCTCCTCGCATCCATCCAAAAAGGTCAGGAGCCCCACGCTGTCCTGACACACAGCTCTAAGACTTCCTCACTGCGGCTCAGGATCACCTCTGCAGATCCACTCCTCTCCACTCAGACCTCTCGCTGAGGAGGCAAGCACAGAACAGATGCTTTAGTTTTATCTCGCATGGCTGAGGAACAGAGCCATCCATTCATCCATTCACGCACAACGCACGCGTCAGAGCAACCACGGGAACATCTGCCCGGAGGAAGATTCTCTATCCCAATGAAGCCCTCTTACAAAGAGCTTCCTAAAGGCAGCCCTGCACAGTGGGCACTGCTGGGGCAAAGCAAGCGCCATAGAAATCAAGCTGCAAAATTCAGCCCAGAGCTGAGGAAGCAGGTGCTGAGGACCTTGGCAAAAGGTGCAGCGAAGGTCATCAGTGAAAATGGCTTCAGGGAGTGCAGGGGGAAACTGCTGCACTGCCATCACTCAGTGATCTGCTCCCGGGGAGCAGCAGCACCCACAGACCCCATCCTGCCCCGAGGGCTCTGCAGGAGCTGGGAGAAGAAAGCTGCTGGGATGCAGCTGCAACCGGGGATGGCATCAGAAAGCACTCTGCATGAATCCTTGGTGCACATGGGAATTGCTTTATGCAAGAATGGCTGGGGGCCATGGGCTCTTTCCATTCCCCCCCCCCTCAGCCCCCCACATGCTGTGATCCTCTGATATGCAACACCTCAAATGCTGCTGTTTCCAAAGAGCATCGTGCAACTCTCCCCCCAGATCCACATCCAACGCAGCCCACTTTCACAGCAAGAACAAACCAAGCCTCCCGCTGCTTCAATTCCTCTCTCATGCCTGGGAAAGCTGCCTGTAAGTTTAGGAGAGCTGCTTTCACTGAGGGCGATGGGAATTCATCAGCTGCCCTAATGGAAACCAAAGAGAAGAAGGAAAACAAGACACGTCTGATAAACTAAGTTCTAGCTTTGGGTAAGCTTACAGAGCCCAGCGCTCACTGAAAAGCCTCCCAGCCTGCAGTAACCTCAAAAACCAGGAACTCACATCCATGCCCACCAGCAATTGGGGAAGTAATTAATGGACCAAAGTCCCCACTCTGGAGAGATGCAGACTTTGCCTCCCGAGCTTCTGAGCTCCCTCCCCTGTCCATATCTCTCACGTGGGTGAGATGATAGGGCCGGGAGGTGCCCGCACACCCAGCACTCCGCAGGGACCCATCCTGAGCCCTCAGTCGAGCAGGGGAAGGAAACCCCAGAGGAGGAAGCAAAGGCCATGAGGAAGAGCAAAGGTATTTGTCACCAGCCCTGTGACAGCTGGGAACGTGTCTGCACTGCTTTTAGTGCCTTAGGGAGAGAGATAGGGAGCGGGGAGAGGAGCAGCACCAGGGATGAGCCCAAGTGCTACAGGCAGCGGCCACACACGGCAGTGGGGCAGCACAGCACAGCCACGGGATCAGCAGCTCCCTGCCTGTGCCCCAGGGCTCGTAGTTCTGCAGGCTCAGAACACAGCAGTGCCATGCAGGAGGAGCTGCTCCCCACCGTCCCCATTGCGCTGCAGGGAAAGGTGCCAGCACGGGGCAGGATGCATTGCTGACCGATCCTTCCCTGTGCCTGGGGACAGGAAATACTGGAGCCAGCTGAAAAGCTACGGGCTGATCTTCAGATCCGATTGCAGAGCGAGGTGTGAAGGTCAAGGCAGGGAAACGAGAGGACCAAATATCCATCACCCACAATTGACCTGGAGCTCAGCTCAGCACCCACACAGCCCTACTGCAATTCACGCCACGTCGGAGGAGGATTTGCAGAACAGGAGAGGGGTTTCTTCCACCTCACCCTGCACAGCCCCATCTCCCAGTCCCCAAAGCAGCTGTGGGTAAGCAGAGCCCTGCAGCCAACCCAGAGCCACAACGCTTCCCACTCCTTTCCCTTCTGCGAGGGCAGACCCGTGGTGAGAGCGTATCCTCAGAGAGCATTTGCCATTTCAGTGCAGAGCGAGCTCGTTATCAGCCCAGAGCAGGAGCTGGGCCATCTGATGTTTGAAAGTGATTAATTTGGCTGCGGCTGGGAAAAGCACAATTTGGGGGAGAGAGAGAGAGGTGTGAATGCACGGAGCTGCTGCCCGGTCTGATCCGCTCGCATGGCTCCCTGCTGCAGTGCACTTCATTCAGTGGTTCTCTTTACAAATCCACTTTCCCCTGATCGCCTGCCTGAAGTCTCATTAGCCAAATTAGCACGGTGCACACAGAGCAATTAACGAAAGCCGGGGTCCACCCGGCAGCTGCAGCATCCCCTCTACAAGCAACCAACGTCACATTGCAGAGCTGCCCCATAGAGCCTCCAAACACACAACGTGCAAAGCACCACAACCAGCAGCAGCAGCGCAGGCGGATGGGCACAGCCAGAGGTGTGCAACGCTTCGGGTCCCAGCACAACACAGCTCACAGCCCATCCGGATATGCAAACACACACGTGCTTCCAAAACATGAATTTCAATCACAAACACCAACTGCTGGAAGAAAACCTCAGCTCAGGACTCTCCCCACGTCAGCAAGGTCGGAAACCTCGTTGGTGATACCTAGAAGTGCTCCCATTGACAACAGATTCATTTAGGCGCTCGTGCTGGCAGCCCATAAGCACACACAGCTCTGCCTGAGCTGCGCCACGCTGCACCCCAATTACAGACAGCACCCCGGGTGAGTCAGCTCACAAAGTCAGAACATCAGCTCCGCTTTCCCACACCAAAAACCCACCCCGTGGGCACGGAAACCTCACAGCATCAAACAGGAGAGCCCCAAAGCAACCACGGGGCTCGTCCCCAAAACCCATTAGTACATGTGAGTAGGCACCCGAGGCTGGAGAAGCAAAAGAACAGCAGGCAAACAACAAAACCAGCTCTTTTTACATCACAGTTCAGTCCAAGCTCTCGACCCCCTTACCTGGTTTGGGGATTCGCACAGCTCTGTGCCCCGGGAACGGCATCCTTCTGCTGGGAGCCCCCGCAGCCCAGCAGCGCTCCTCTATGGCCCCAGGACAGCAGCAGGTTGGTTATCCACGGGAGGCGAAAGGATGTCAAAGCAATCAGGGCAAGCTTGCGTTTCAAGGCGTCTCCGTCTGCGCGTCACATCAGAGCTTTCCGAAGGCAGCGATGCAGCAGTGTCGGCTTCTTCTCCATCCCAGCTGATGGTCAAACCGTGCCCCGAAGTCTCCTGCGGCGAACGCAGAGCCCAGGCCAGGGGAAGGCACAACCACAGCAGCCAAACGCGGCGGGCCGCCTCCGTCCTCCTCTCACCATTGCACTGCACGGCGTGCTCGACCGCAAGCAAACGCGCAGCGGCACCTGGGACGCGATCAGGGCGCATGCACATCCGAGGCAGGTGGAATCGGCTCCGAAAACGGCACTGACACCAACACAAAGGTTTTAAATTACCAACACCGACTCGTCGTCCGTTCCGAGCTACACCCAGCACCACACAACTGCTGCAAAGGGACGGCTGCAAAGGCCCCGCAGGTGGAGGAGAGGCTCAACGTGTGGCAGGACAGGCTTTATTAACGGCATCTAAACACCATTTAACGCCTCACTTCTCTTTGCAGAGGTTTTACGTGCAAGATTTCAACGCGCTCTCAAGCTTATATATATTTTTTTTTCCTCCTCCTCTCTCTTCCAACTTAAAAAGAAAAAAAAAAATTAAAAATAAAAAGTAATGAAAATCAAAATGGAAAACTAAAAGCCCAAAACAAGCGAGGTGAACGAAACCGATCAGCACCGCAACATTCAGCAACTCCGGCTCTTCGAAGCCCCGGCCGTGGGCACCGTTCTGCTGCAGGGCGCCGCTCCCCTGCTTCTTGCATGCCAGCATCAGCACCGCTTCCTCGTACGGATGAGGAGTGAAGCAGCGAGCAAACCCCATTGCTGCCAACCAAAGGGTGATGCTGGGTCCTTCCGAGCAGGTAAAACACGCTGGTCAATGCAAAAGCTCCGTTCTCCCTGCTTCTTTGCACAAGAGCCGCGAGCGTCGGCTCAGCCACCGAGCAGCAGCAGCAGCAAAGAACCCCTCCGCTGCAAACAAAGGGGTCAAACGTTTGTTGTCAATTCACTCCCAGGCAGAAAAACCATTTTTTTTCCTCAAAAGAAACAATTTATTTAGAATGAAACAAAATCAGCTCAACTGTGAGCGCATGTTTGAGTGACAGCTAACGGGAAGCTGTGTGAGCCATAAAAAGGGTATTCCTTTACTTTTCCAGCAATCTTGTGTACACAGCACAAAGCAAAGAGGTCATTTTTTTTTTTCCACTTAAAACACGGCCATTGGCATCACAATAGCAGATACACAACTTTTTTTTTTTTTTAAAGCTGCCATTTTTAGTAAAATGCACAAATACTAAACAGATAAGCTTTCTTCCGTCAAGAGGCCCGTGTAAATTCCACACGAGCCACAGCTTCTCTTCCCAAAGGTCCATTAGAGCTCATTATCCCACGTGGTTGTCCTCTGCAGTCCGCCAGCTTTGCTTGCAGGAGGAAAGAAAATGTTATCCCATACAAATGCATACAACAGATTTCCCCCTCCTTACATCACACAGGACGACAAAGCCTTGCTGAATATTCTACCCAGACTTCAAAGAGCACCAACACCACCCAGGGGCATGAAGCCTTGAATGAAGTCACCTTCCATGTATAGATGCACAACGAGCAGCTCAGGGTTTGGTTTTGGACCGAGGTTAAACCAGGCTTACAGTATCAATGGTCACCCAACCGAATCCATTAACGGCTATCAGGATAAATCAGAAGGATCACCCGCGAGAAAAACCAACCCAAGTGCTGCCAATGGGGTTGGCTTTCCTCAAAGAACATCTCCTGAAGGCAACGTATCGACACAAGCGTGACAGGTAGCGCTCACAAGGCTCTCTCCTGCTCTCAGCTCTCCTGTGTCACTCTAAGGAGAGGGCAAAGCAAAGATGCACCCAGCAGGATTTAAAGCCGACGCTATTCAAGTCGTGTTTCTCACCCATCATTTGCACACAACCAGAACCGCAGGTGTGGATTTGGTTAACCATTCTCTGAACAATACGCCCTGCCTTCAGCCTAATAGTACAAAAACCATCCCAGCATTCAGGCTATAATTCATTGGAATACCTGTCCTTCAGCACAGTCTGCAGGAAGTCCATAGAAAATGGGCAGACAAGGGGGAAAGAACCCCAAAAACTCTGTGTTATGCATGGCAGCAATTTTCTCCACTCTTGTTTCTGTTCAACAGGCGTGCAAGAGGCTCCACAGGAGCACTGCCCTCACCACTGTTTACATAAAGCCCGGAACTAAGTATTTCCAAGCCATTTTCCCTGAGTCCTCAGAGTTTTTGAACCTGTCTTCACAATTTTCATTCACTCCTCCTCCACGTTAATACTTAAGGCCTTTCACCTCGGTTACCATCAGCTCGATGGCTCTGCAACAATGCAAGACACCCCAAGCCCTCCTCCGTGCCCTCCGCAGGGGCTGAGCAAGAGGTCACCAAATCATCCCAGTCCTTCGACATCCGTACACTTCAATGGAGAAGGTTCAGATTTGCCTGGCACGTAAATCCCTTCTCCCTCTGCAAGGCTTAAAAAGGATCCTCCAGGACTTGCAACCCAGAGCCCTCCACCCGCAGAGCTGATGGTAACAGGCAGCAGCAGACCGAGCACCAGGCTGGAGCAAACAAAGCCACTGGCCAGCAGCCAAGGAAGTTGCGTAAAGTTTCCAATTAAAAAAAAAACAAAAACTACTAAAAATCTTAAACAAAAGTATGAGTCATTTGAGGTTCTTTCCCCAAAGCATAAAGCACGGCTATACAAAACGATCCAGGAAAAGGACATCCTTTTTCCACAGCTAGCTCTTGAAATATAGGAACACTGGCTGCACACGATGTTAGAAGAAACACTGAGCTCCTGCTTGAGCAACGTAATGCCAAATATGATTAGGGAGCTGAAGTCTGCTACATCTGTTCTGCTCTAGACAGAAGTGGTATCACATACGGACTTCTACACGCGGTCAGCCCTGGCCAGGATGACTTTCAGAGGACAGTTACTCCAATGGTGCACGCTTTGGGGCCCAAGGGAAGGCACAGCCCACGCTGCGCCAGACTCGATGGCAGCACGCGACTAAGTGCCGGCAAAAAAAATGTTGCCAGTCAATTAGGTTTTGACATTAATTACCCTCAGAGGGTGTTAAAATCCTTGCTTACAAAACAGAGCAGCAACCACAAATAAACCAGATTTAAAGAAGCAGGTACTCCGTTCCGTAAGAAAGCAGAAAACCTGGGGTCAAACACAGCCTGCCCTGCTCCCTGCTGCCCTCCAGCACAGCGCAGCTTCGGCCCGTAGAAGTACAACCACTGCTATTCAACGAGGAGAAAGGGAAGTGCAGCCAGGATGCTCTTCCCAAAAGGCATCCCACGCTGCCTCAGCTGCTCGCCCACAGTTTGCTCTGCTGCGTGGACAAGCTGTGTTGACCCCAAGTTTTACAGGCTTTAAAACAACCACAGGTGTCTGCTGGGTGTCGGCATGAACAACCACCGTGCTCGGCAAGTGTCAGTGTTGGACACGATAACATCAGTGCTTCTGTGGGGTGTTGGGCAGATTGGAATTTTCCCAGCAGTTCAAGCTCCTTTCCCTTCAACCTCTGCTCCCCCAGTTCAGATTCATGGGAAAACTCACCCCAAATGCAAGGAGCACTGAAAGCAAACCAGCACAGCAGTGCTGATTCCACACCAACACGCAACAGACACCCGCGAGAATTAAAACAGACATTCCGTGCAGGAAGTGGTACAAATGCCATATCATCTCCTAACACATCGTTATCTGCATTACTGGTGTCATTCCGAGGAGTTCTCGTTGTTAATAGTAAGATGAACAGCTGGTTTCTGCCATCTATTACATTCACATTGAAGGACGAGAACCCAGGAAGCCCGGATTTCGCCCTCAAACACTTAAGAGCATTAAATGAGGCTTTTAGAAAGAAAAATGGCTCTAAAACCAAAGTTTGCCTTCAAGGTACGCTGCCACGTTCAAATTCTCAGCTCCCAGCAATGCTGGGGACACAACACTGCTCCTCCAGGTCAGAAATGGGAAATCCAACCCCAATGAAATCAGAGCACGCTCTGAAAGCTGCTCCATAAAGAGGCCCTACAGAAATGCACCTCTGTGACAGTGAATCTCGAGCACACACGTGACAACTGCTGGGTCCATACAATACATTCAACACATCTCCTCCTTCATATGTACTACTGGCAGCCCGGCCCCATGCTTGGAATCGGGTCTTTGTGCGGTGTAAGTTGATGGGGAGGTCAACCTGCACCACTCACCCACAGAACCCAATGGAGGACAACTGGGAGAAGCAGTGCTGTGTTTGCATTGCCTGTCTCTGAAAATGTGGCTAAGTGCAAGACTACATTCTGGTTTTAAGTGCAAGGTTACATTTTAGAGCCTGTAGATCAATACAGTCAGTCACCCTTCAGCTTAGAAGCCAGACACGGCATCCCTCCAACTGCTAACCAAAACAACGGGGATCTGGATGCCTTCCTCCCTCATCAGTGCTGCATGAGCAAGGTGTGACAGCTGGAGGAGAGTGCCCAACGAGGGGAAAATGAATGAGAAAATGAGCAAAGTTCTTTGGAAAATCAAGGCAAACTGTTTCCTCCTTCCTCGGCGCCCCGGAGTGCTTCTCCAAGGTGCTGAGAACACTTTACTCCAGATGCCTACAGAACGATAAACCTCATGTAATGCCCACTGTACTGTACCTGAAAAGTCCCTAGCAGACAGCAGTTCCTTGCTATTAACAAAGAGGTAATACGATGATGAGAACTTTTAGGTAATTAAATTATTAGAGAATTAAAACCATCTCTGGAAAGAAGCACACTTGCTCAGAGTTTGCACTGTGGAAGCAGACCCCACTGTACCTGCAACTCTTTGAAAAAGGCAGTAAAAACAAAAAACCACAATATATTCTTAAAGCACCTCCTTGTTTCTTGCATACCAGAGTAAGCACGAGACATTCATGGTTTGTAACAAAGTCCTCAGCTATTTACCAAACATTGTCACTGCTACAAACCCAAAGTGCATATATGGGATACAACAGAACAGAGAGAAATAGGAGAAATACACCTGTTTTTCTTAAAAAAAGAAAAAAGAAAACAACCAAAAAAAGCATACTTTCAGTGCATGCATCCTGTGGGGCCGGATGAATCAAACACCCAACAAAGGAACTCATGTTCTGCAGTGTACCCAAGAGCAGGTGCTGGTCACCTGAAGGACATCGACCTCGAGCCACGAGACTCAAAGGGAAACCCTTCAGGCTCCTGAGGAAAGGGATGCCGTGGGCCTGAGGCCATCACAGAACTCCCACGACCCAATAGAACAGCTGACACCAGTCTGCATCTAGCAGGGATGTGGTTTTCCATTCAAACTACTGAGTGCTTTAAATCTGGTCTTTTCGGTTCGGAACTCTATAGAGGATGAGCTATCCAACTTGCTTTAAAAAGACATGAAATGAAAAAAGGACGCGAATCAAAATGAGGAAGATGGGAGTTTGTTCTTCCCTCCCCCCCCCCGCCCCACCCCTTCCCCAGTCTTTTGTTGTGGTTTGTTTTTTTTCTTTTTCTCCTTTTTTTTCCTTTTTTTTTCCCATCAATCAAAGCAGGCCTGGCCTCCCCGCTATCCCCATGGATGAGGGATTCTCAAACATCCTACTCACGCTAATGGCTAACCAACCTTTCTGGCTTCTAACCTTATAGAAAAATGCAGTAACAGAAAAAAAAAAAAGAAAAAAAAAAACGGGCACAGAAAGTCAGCTACAAACAAAGATCTACTTTAAAATAATGACAGGGCTGGCTAAGGCTGTATCCCATAGCACCTGGCACACGCTGGAGGGGCTGTGTGGAGGAGTAGGCAGGGTTGGGTACAGAGCACACGAGGGCCTTAGGATGCCCCGCGGACGATGATCATGACCAGATAGTCGTCCTCTGATTTGGCCAGCGCCTTGGCCGTGGAGTCCAGGAACTGCTGGGAGAAGTCGCAGGGCGGAAAGGCGTGCAGGACCCCGCTGTTCTCCTTGTCTTTGTTGCCCCCCACAGGGAGGCTGATCACCCCAGCAGCCTGCTTTTGCTTTAGATAAGAAACCAGATTCCTGAGCGGCCTCTGGGTGGAGGTGGTGGCAGCCTCGCCAGCTCCGGCTGCGGAGCGGTTGTCTGATGTGCCAGGCACGGCCAAAAGGATGGCGTAGCCATTGGGACCCGCCACCTTGATGCGGCGGTTCACCTCATCCAGCTTGGGCTGGTCCAGACGAAGACGTTGGGTGATCTTGAGCTGAGCTACTTTCCCACCAGTCGCTCCCTCCACAAGGAGACTGCTGGCAACTCCGAGGTCCCCCTGAAGCAGATGCATATTGGACGGGAAATTGCTGTTCTTCAGCAGAAGCATCCCCTGCCACGCCAAGCACAGCTTGGGGGCTCCCCCAGCCTGCGACGCTCCGTCCTGCTGCTGTTTCTGAGGCGGAGGTTTGAGGCGGGAGCCTCCACCGCCTCCCTCTGCAGCACGTTCATCCTTTTTGGCCGGGCTTTTGCACTCCTGTGCAGTGGCTGCTGCAGAAGTGCGATGTTTCCGCTCCCTTTCAGCGGAATTCTTTCGGTCGCGCTTTTCGTTCTGACCCCTCTCCAAGCTGCCCCTCCGCGACTCCCGGATGGGAGAGGGCCGCTCCAAGAGGAGCAAGCGGGACGATGAGCGCTCCGGGTCACTGCTGTAACGCTCCCTCCCTCCGACGAGCTCGGGGCTGCGGTCTGGTGGTGTGGTCGTGGTCAAGCAGTGACGTTTCCGAGAGGAAGAGGAGCGCTCGCTGTCCGGAGAGCGGTCCAAGTGCCGGCCTCCGTCCTCGGCCAGCCTCCGTTTCCTAGGCTGATCCCTACTACTGCCCAACTCCCGCTCCCCTCGGTCCCGCTCCAAGGACCAACCATCCCGACGGCGTTCTAGGCTTTCCAGTGGGTCGTAGGCAGCTGCTCGGTTACTCCTGTCCCGTACAGGGGGTGGGGGTGGCACCCACTCTGTCTCGGGATAAAGGTCTCTGTCACGATCTCTATAGAGTAACGGTGGCGTCCTGTCCCTGGCCCCCCGCAGCGGATCGGGTGGGGCCCCCCGGTGAGCCCCAAAAGCAGCCGCCTCTGCCACGAGCTCGTAATGAGCAGGAGGTGGCAAAGGCAGGGGCTGCAGGTAGGGCTGCTGGTACCGATGCTCGGTATCCGCAAAGTCTACGCGGAGGCGGCGATCCGGCCCACCCAAGGGAAAGCCACGCATGTGGGTGCACGCCGCCTGCGCCGCGTCCAGGCTCTCGTACTGGATGTAGGCCCACGAATCACCCTTGCGGTAATCAATGGTACGAATGGTGCCAAAACGGTCAAACTCCCTGGCCAGGGCGGCAAGGGGCACCCAAGGCCCAAGGCCACCCACCCAGAGCCTGGTAGTTGGAGTGGCTTTACCATACCCGATCTTGATAGGGTTACGCAGGAGCACCTTTCCTGACATGGCCAGCTTGGCCCGGTGCGCCATGTCCAGATTTTCAAATTTAAGAAAACCATAAGTGCTGGTCTGCCCGCGCCCCGGCCTTTTGATGTCCACCTCAGTAATGACCCCAAAACGGTCAAAAGCTCGGCGTAAATCTGTCTCGCTCACGGTGATGTCCAGGTTGCCCAGGAACAACGTGCGGTTGGCTCTCTGGTCATCCTCAGGGCTGATCTCCTCCTCGCCGGCAGCTCCAGCACCCCCTCCACCTCCACGGAATCCCCCAGCCGCCGCCACGCTGGCCACCCGTTCCAGCCCGTAGGCCGGCCGCACTCGCGCTTCGTAAAAGCCCCCATAGTCCCTCTCCCTCTCCAGCTCCCTGGGCAGAGGGGGCGGAGGCGGCAAGCGGCCCAAGGCGAGCTGCTGCAGCCGGTAGTCCCGATAACCCAACGCCCCACCGCTGCCAGCGGGGGACAAAGCCCTCTGTGTCGCCCCGGCTGCAGGATGCCGTACAGCCGCCGCCGCCGCCGCCAGCCCCACGGCAGCCGTGCCATAGGGAGACTCCTTGTCCAGCAGCGCCGGCGAACGGCTGCTACGCCTCCGGCTGCTCCCTCCGCCGCTCCCCACGTAGACAGCCTCGATTTTCAGCGGGCGGTCGTACAGCACGAGGCGGCCGCGGGCGTGCTTGGCGGCGCGGGCATCCTCGGGCCGGCGGAAGTTGACGAAGGCCACGCGCTCATCAGCGGCGCCGGTGCCGGGCGGGAGGCGGCTGATTTTGACGCTCACGTCGCCGAAACGTTTGAACTCGTGGAACAGCCCGTCCTCCACCGCCTCGTCGCTCAACGCAGAGCCCAGCTCGCTGATCTTCAGCGTCTTGTACTCCCCGCCGCCGCCCGTCTCAGACGAGGAGGACGACTGGGCCGCAACCGCCGCTCGGGACTCACCCCCGCGGCTGCTGCTGCTCCGCGACGGCTCCGCGCTTTTACCGCCGTAGCTGTGCCGCCCGCCCCCGCCGCCCGTCGCCGCCGCCGCCGCCCCGCTCTCGTACTCCCGGCTGCCGGCGCGGGCGGCCTTGTCCGGGTGCGGGCCGCGCCGGCTGCTGCCGCTGTTGCTGTCGTTGGAAGCCGCCGCCGCCGCCGCTTTGCCGCCGTTGGAACCGCCGCCGCCGCCGGAACCGCTCGGCTTCTTGCTGCTCCGCTCGCCGCGCGCTGAGGAGGAGGAGGAGGCCGAGTCCTCGCCGCCCCCTCCGCCCCGCGACCGCTTGGCTTTGGCGGGGGAGCGCTCCTTGCCTTTCATGGCGGCGGCCGGCGGGGCCGCCTCCCGCCCGGCCCTGCGCCCCGGCGGCCTCACCGACGGACTGACCGCCGCGCTCACGCATCCGCCGCCATCTTGGAAGCCGCGGCGGTCGCCGGCCCCGCCCCTTCGGCGCCCATTGGCCGCCTGGCGCCTCACCCCCACCCTCTCGCTCCCGCCGGGCGGAAGACCCTCCCGGCCGCCCCCTCGATCCTCGCTCTCATTGGCTCAGGAAGATGTCCGTCTGCGGGCCGGCCTCGCGCGCCGGGAAGAGCCGCCCCCTATCCGCCCCGCCCCGCTATCTCATTGGATAGTTAGAAAGGGCGCCGCCTTCTGATTGGTCGCGTTCTCCTGTCACTAGGAGCGGCTCGGCGGTGAGGGACCTCCTTTCCTCATTGGCCATTGGGGGCTCCTTCCGATTGGCTTTCTCATCTGCCAGTTGTCTCGGCCCTGCCGCCCCGCCGCTCTCCATTGGTCCGCGGGTT
Source organism: Gallus gallus (assembly GCF_016699485.2). Classification (NCBI taxonomy): domain Eukaryota; kingdom Metazoa; phylum Chordata; class Aves; order Galliformes; family Phasianidae; genus Gallus; species Gallus gallus. The sequence continues at coordinate 1,435,722 of NC_052557.1, read as the reverse complement.
CCCGTCGTCCCTCTCAAATTCTCGCGATCAGCACTTTACCCGCCCCCTTTCTCCATTGGCCACTGCTAACCCGGCCTGCGCTGCGCCGACTGGCCGAATCCACCGCCACTCCTGAAGAAGCGCGGGCTGCTGCCCACGCTCCGCTCTTCGTTTACCATTGGACGAGAAAATCTCTCCAGGCATCTGATTGGATGCGGCCAAGAGCTTGCGGATTGGCTAACGTGGTCGTCAGTCAGGAGCGCTCTGATCTCGATTGGTCACCTCGGGGAGGTGGGCGGTGTCCCCGCCGCTCCGCGCTACCCGCGGTGATGGGATCGCTCCCGCGGGGCGTCTGCAGCCAACGGAGGGAGAACCGAACCGCGTTTTTAATAGCGGCCCATTAGGGCCGTCACACCATCTCCATCTGACAGCGTCCGATCCACGCTGCTCTCCCGGGGCACAACGGGAGGGCAGAGCCCGGGCTCTTCTTTCCCCCCCTGGGAAAATCACTGCCCTGCCGTTGTATACCTCCCTTCCAGGACCTGCGCCGCTAAGGAAGGGTTCTGCACCCCGAGCCTCGGCAAGGAGACCCGACCCACGGCGTGCTTCGGGAGCGGAATATTGCAGAGTTAAACAGAAAGCAAACACACAGCATTTTGGCTTGGAACAGATACAGATAACCCCAACCCCTTCATCACCACCCCCCCCCCCCCTTTGTGATCCTATGATTCCATGATTCTCACGTTGGGAGCGAAACACGGAGCTTAAAATCCCACAGCTGATGAATCACAGCCTAAAAGACACCTTGGGGGAGCGCTGGGCCGCGCAGCCCGGGGATGGGCCCCCCTGCCGGGCGCTTCGGCTCATTTCCCTCCTCCGGATCCGCTCTTTCCAAGCAGGGATTTCCCCTCTGGAGTTTATCAGCCAATGGCAGATGTGGGTTTGCCCAATGGGTGGTTTGGTGGCAGCGGTACCTTTGGAAGGGGGGGGGGTTGGGGGCAGGGAAAGGCAATGCAGCACCCAAAGTGAGCCGTGCAGAGGCGCACGCTGTGTCAGAGCGTGAGAAATGATTCTGCATAGGCAGGAACGGCTCCCCAGGCCCAGGCTCCATAACGAGCTCTCTGTCTGTGTTTACTTACGCGCATGAATAATTAAGGTGCCAGATGGCCCTTGAGCCCCTGGCCTAGATGGAGATGTCTGATTACATTTGGAGTCAGTGGGATTCGGCCCTCCGGGTCCCTCTGCGGAGCCACACTCATCCTGGGGGACTCCTGGGTGCTGCAGGGTCGGTGCAACCTGCCCTTCCCTGGGCTTTAACCGAGCATCTCCTCCTCAAAGCCGGGCCAGAAACGGTCACAGAGGAGGAGAGGCAAAGGGATGCTGAGCCCCCTGCACTGACGGCTTCTGAGCATCTCAGCAGGGGAGGCGTCGGCCCGTTGGCAGGTTTGCATCCAGACGAGCCTCCGTTCTTCCTGGAGATGCACTCGCATCCCAGCTGGCCATTAGAGATGTCGAAATGCGTTAGCTTCACTTAGGCGAAGCCACAAGAGCCCTCCTGGGAGCCTCTCTGCAGTGCAAGAGCGAGCAGACGTGCACTCCGACCTCAGCTTCCCCCACGCGCTCACTGCACTTCATGTGATGCTGCCTGCCTTGGCCAGCAGAAAGAGAAGCTGGAGGACATCCACCCCACGGGCTCCCGGTGAGGCTTGGCAGCAAACCACGAGACAGCTCACGGCACCTCGAGGAAAGCCAGGAGGAGCAGGCTCCGTCCTGCAGCCCGAACAGAGCATGGGGTCTCCTCGCAGTGCTGACAGCTCTCTGTGCTTCCACGCCTGAACGTGCTCAGTGGGAACAGCTCGCCCCACTGCCTGCCTTTCCTCCCTTTGCTCTCCCCCCCACGCTCTGAAGTCAATCAGGAGCGCTCGCTAATTGCCCAGCTGAAGCAGACCTGCATTCACCCAGCACCGACCCCACCAACTGCACAGCAGCGAGGACCTGCAGCGTCCTCTGCGAGCGTCCCAACGCCCCGCTGCTCCCCGGCCCCCGCAGCCGGCAGAGGGCAGCGACAGCCCAGGAATTGCCGGGCCCGAATCCGACCCCGCCGTACCCCATCCCAGCGCCGGGCAGATCGTTCCCTCTTCCTTCTGTCTGCATTTCATCGCTCTTCCTCCTCGGCCCGCACCGCTCGGCTTCGATAAGCAACGAAGGAATTCGCAGAGCCGTTAGAGCAGTAATTGCTCACTTTCCACCTGACATTAATAGGAAGGGAGGAGTAAAAACCCCAAAGTGGAGAAAGAATTAAGGCAGCGTGGAGGAGCGCAGAGCAGGGCCACATCCTGCACTGCAGCCCAGGATCCATCAGCAGAAAGGACTGAGCAGCCGGGCCCTTCCTGCCACTCCCCATCTCGACGGTGGGATGGAGGCACCAGATTTGGGGTACCCACCACAGAAGGATTTGAGGTCCTCATGCTCAGCACTGATGAGGCTCAGCCCGGTGCCTTTAAGCACTGGCATTTCTGCTCCATGCTTTGCCGTGTCACTGCACGGTGACACACCGCTGCACCACGACGTGATGAGTGAGCTCTGCAGCAGCCTTGCATGACCTGCAAACAGGTGGCAGCTCCGGACAAGGGGACCTCACATAGCCCTCAAAATGTCCCCAGATGTCTGATAAAGGGCTCAGCCTCAGCAAGGGTTCCTGGGCAGAGAACTCTCCTTGGATAGGGACAGAGGGGGCATACAGGGGAGGCCCCCATCCCTGCTGCAAGCTGTAATCACTGCCAAGCATGACATGCTTGCAGGATGAGCTACACTTGCTGTGAGAGGCAATGCTAAGAGATGATGCTGTGCAAAGCCAGCCCAGCGCCCAGCAGAACCTCAGGCCCTTTCCCCACCATCCCGGTGGGGAGGGAAGCAAAGATGCAGCCTGCAGCAAACGGTGCTTCTCAGCCTTTTGTACAAGCAGCCACGAAGGGATGAGCTGAGCAGGAGCTTGCAGAGCGCAGCACCCTCACATGGGGGCCGAGGAGATGGACCCTGTGTGCCCAGACTGTGTTTTTTCAGAGTGACTTTTTCCTTTGCCAGACAGATGGGAAAAGAGGATGCTCCAAATCCAGGCAGCAGCAAAATAATAACAGTAATATCACCCAGATGCCCCCAGAGCCTGCAGCTCAAGCACACCAGCGCAGTGCCTCTCCATCACTAGCGGGAAGGGAAGATGGCAATTAGAATAAATCAGAGGCTGGCAGCTCCATCCGTCATCCCGAGGGCAGCAGTTACAATCTGGACAGGGTGGGAATTCAGGCAGGAGACAATCAATAATCAGGTCTGTAAGGAGACACCCACCAACCTTCAGGCAGAGCCCCAAAGTCAAAGCCTGCCTGCCTTTGCTTATGGGAGCAGCGCTGGCCCTGGGGAAGGAAGGTGTGAGCTGAGATCCGTCCAGCTCTTGGGTTTCTGAGCCCACAGCTCTGGGCAACGCTGTGCTGCTCAAGGAGACCCTTCTGCACCTCGTAATGGGATCCTCTGCAACTCGGAGAAGCAGTGAATAATTCATGGGCTCTGGCTAATCCAGACCTGTCTTATCAGCCTTCCTTCAGTCCAGGATGCTGCTAGAAACAAGGGAGGCTTCTTACTGCCGAAGCACCGCGAGATGGAAAGCACTTTGGGATCTCAGAACCAACAGGCTGGACGATGCAAAGAGCAGCCCGCTGCTGCCAGCCATCCCAGTGCTTGGCAGCCCATAAACATCACCCCGTGGCAGCTTCATCCCCCAAAGCATCATCACCTCACATGGGTGGGGGGCGGGAGCTGCCCTGCAGCCCTCACCTGCCCCCTCCCTTCCAACCCATCCCATGGGTCTTCATCAGAGACCGTTCTGTACATTCGGTGCCTGGAGCTCCATCAGCCACGGGCTATGAATTCTCGCTCAGTATATATTTAAGGGAGTCGTGGGGATATTTTTAAATGACCCCGAAGCTATTTCTGCTTAATTTCCCTTCGCTTTTCCTCCATCTCTCTCCGTGAACTTCTCCTCCGCAGAAGATGAGAGCTCATTTTCATCTCTCCTGTCTGCAGACGGGTGCCCGGCTGGGCGCAGGAAAAAAAAGCCATCCAAAAAAAGAGCGGAGCTGATGGAGAGCACAGAGCACCCGGGGTGAAAACCTCCCCCTGCAGCCTCCCAGGGAGCCTTCCAGCCCCTCCACGATCTCACATGGGGGGGCAAAACCGGACTTCAGCACAAGCCCTGCTCGTGGTCCGGGTGCTTTGAGGTGACCCTCAAAGCAAACACATTCCCGCTGCTTGCAGCCCCACTGCTGGCTCTCCTCCCTCCCTGCTCCAACCCATCCCGCTGCTTTGCATCTCAGTTTCCCCATCTGACACCTGTGGATAATCACCCATCCCACAGCTCAGAGGCCCCGCAGATGGAAGAGGTTATTTTTCCCCGGCAGCCCTCAGGGAAGGGCACTGCCTGTGCACACACATATGTGGGTTTATTGCACCTAAACACTGCCAGGAGAGGCACACAAAGGAGCGGAAAGCCCAAATGTTTGCTAGAAACTGATGAGAGACCACGTTGTTTGTTTAACCCCTTCCTCACCGTGGCGGTCTCCTGCCCCATCCTCCTGCAGCGCCCTTGGGAAGCTGCAGTGCCCATCCTGGGTGCACTCATTCATCTTTCCTGCAGGCGTGATTTGCCCTTCAGGCTCTGCCCCCCACCCTCACCATCCATCCTGTTCACAGGCCATTAACTCCGGGCTCTGAGCTCCATCCACCCCTCTCTCCCTCCCCTCGCTCCAACTGCTTTGCTTCGGGCACTTTGGTTTTTGCCTGGATCCTTTGGGTGGCTTTAATGGAACACTGAAGCATCTCCTGCCATCTCCCAGCAGTAAAAAAAAGAAAAAAAAAGGAGAAAAAAATCTCTTTGCTTCTCCTCTGTTCTCTCCCTGTGGCTTTCTGCTACTTCCTACCTGAATTCCCCCACCTGCAGCCCACCATTATCTTTTATCCAGCACTTCCCCACTGCTTGGGCACTGCGGGCCTTTATGAGCGGCAGGCACAGCACGCCAGAGCTCCCCCAGCCCAGAGCAGGATTTAACCCACCATAATCTGCACCACCCCAGCTGAACAGCCCTGCATTCCACCACTGGGATTGAACCACTGGGATCCAGCCTGCATGTTCCATTCAGCCTCCTCCACGCCATCCAACAGGGCAGATGGAGAAGCACAGACACAAAAGCACGCACCTCACAGCCCAAGGATGCTCAGAGCTGAGATTTTCCTCCAGATCCCTCCAGAAAGCTTTATGAGACCCAAGTTGCTGGCGTTTAATGAGCCCACGGCACAGGCTGCCAGCAGTCAGGTCACCATCACTCCAAGGAGATGCAACAACTGCTGCTGACACTCTCAGTGCATTCATGGCAAGCTCTGCTGCGCGTTGTTCCACCCATCCCACCCCGAGTGCCTGCTGCACGTTCAGAGCTTTGGCACTGCTGTTGTTTCTCACACCTCAGGCTCAAGCTGCTGTGAATATTAGTCTGCTCATTGGAAAATAACTCGCAAATAATGGCTAGAAGGTGGGAGAGAGGAGGTGTGGACAGGGGAAAATGCACAGCTTGCTTTTTATCCCAGGGTTTCAAAGCCTCGTTTCTCGCCCTGCCCTGGGGATGCTCCACCGACTGCTGCATCCCTATTTCAGTGCGGGATGGATCCAGGAGTCTCCTCCCGGGAGCCCATCAGCACCCATTTGTCACAGCCCAGAGCCTGAGGTGCCCCGAAGTACCTCTGGGGATGGGAGCAGAAGGAGACCCTACAGCTTCACCCAACGTTACACCAAGTGAGAAAAGGCACTGAGCTGCACCCCAGGTCTGACCGCAGCCCTGCAGCTGGAGCTCAGCTCACAGCATGGGGCTGCCTGGGGGAAGACATCCACCAGAGAGCCGCCCAGCACTCAGAGAGGACCAGAAGGCTCTTGCTCAGTTAACACGATGAAAAGCCATCCTTCTGCTGTTGCCACTGGCAAATATATATATATACATATATATATATTAAAACAACAAAAAAATCAGGCAAAAGCCCACCTTGACCTAACCCAGGGCCTGCCTTGCCCATTCCTCATAGCAGCTCCGGTGCTGCCGTCCCGGTACACTGAATGCCTTCATTGCTCTGAGCTGAATCATGAGAGCTCCCATCTCCCTGCTCCAGTGAGTGCTGCTGCCCAGAGGACTCCCAAGGACACGAGCCGACTCGCTGCTCATCATCAGGTGGATCAGGGACAGCTCTCAGCCCCGTGCCAAGGGCAAAGGAGCAGCTCTGGTTTGCCTGGGTCTGACTTCTGGTCTACGTAAGAGACAGCACACACCTCCATGAGAGCACTGTAGGTCCCAGCCAGGGGCAGCTCTACAGCTTTTGCCCCCCCTTTCCTCCCTCCTCTGGCTGCTTTCCCCACAGGGAGACAGGCAGCAGCTGAGATAATTTACCATTTAATGTGGGCAGATGGCTTAATTTAAACAAAATCAGAGAGGAGGGAAGCCAGGCTGTGAATGCCTTGATGAGTCCAGCCTGTTCTCTCTTCCCTCCCCCACCCTGTGCCACCACCTGGGGCACAGCATAGGGCTGGACCCTGCCCTGATGGCTCCTTGGGTCCTCTCATCCACCCTCACCGTGCAGGAGGGAGAAAGAAAACCCAGATGCCAGCCTCACCCAGACCCTTTCGCAGCTCAGTTTGGCTTGCAGAAGTTCTGGAGGTCTTCAGCTGGGATGGGAGGGTCAGCAGGTGGCTTTGGGTGGGAGGTGGTGGCACAGCAGGGTCACTGTGGACAGGAGCTGTACTACAGCGATGGGGAGGGAGAAGCAGAGGTGGGCAGAGTTAAGGCTAAGCCAGATGCTTGTGGAGAGGTTGTTTGAGAGGAGGGAGGGATGGATGGATGGATGGATGGATGGATGGATGGGGAGGAAATGGATTCCAGCTCCTATGTTGCACCAAGCTCAATCCCTCCCTCCTCCTGCTCTGCTCCTCGGGTTTGTCTCATTGCACACCCATTAATCACCTCCTAAACCCCACTGCGAGCTGCCCGAAGCTTCATTGTGTCCTCAGCAATTTGGGGTCTTCTACCCCCCCCCTTCCCTCCAAACCAAACCAAACCAAACCAAACAGCTGTTTTGTGCCCATAGGGGTCCTACCTGGGCCAGACCTCAGTGGGGTTGGGATGCAGGGGAGGAAAACCAGAGCCAAAGCCCTCATCAGCACTGAGCATGGAGGACGATTGAGCAAATCTACCACTGAGCATTCAGTGTTTGCACCGCTGCTTCCTACCTAGGAATCAGGCAGCATTGCTACCACCCTCATCCCCTCCTGCACAACCCCTGGGGAGGGGGGAACACCCCCAACACCACCACTGACACCCCTAATTTCCAGAACAAACACGGTGGGCTCTCAGCCCATCAAGAGACGTTGATTCCCCTGTAATTACCCACAGTCCCCCCATGCACATAGCAAATCCGGCTTGGTTCTGCAGAGAGTTTTCATAACAGGTTGCACGGCCGTAGGTGATTGCTTTATAAAGCTACCCACCCATGGAGCTGTGCTTTCTGTGCTCGTTCCCTCCGCAGTAATAAATGCTAACAATAAGGCTCAGTGCCACGCGGTGCTCCACGGCCTGCCTGATGCAGGAAGTCAAAGTGGTCCGACACAATGGCCTGTCCTAACCACAAAGGATAATCACCAGCGGGAGGAAAAGCAGAGCTGCCTTCTGGGGGTGGCACAGAAAGGAGGATTTGGGACGGGGGAGCTGAGTCTGGGGGTGAAGCACTGCGCCCTGAGCTCAAAAGTGGCACCATGAGGGCTGGGGATGTGCCGGCCCTGCTGCCCTCCTGCTCTGCTGCCAGCTCTGCAGTGCACGCAATGGGATTAGCATCGATCTGCCCGGAGCAGCATCCTCAGTGTGAGCTCTTCCCTGAGCAGCTCCCATTGCCCCGTAGCTGCTGCCCTCCGTTGCCATCAGGGTGCTTCAGCAGCATCCTGACCCTGCCAGCTGGTGTCCAAGTGGGTCCGTGTACGCCGTGCAGATGCTCGTGCTGCTGGCTTGGCTTTTTGTTGCAAGACAAAACTGTTTTCCTACACAGGGAGAGAAAAACAAAGCATCCTCAGGACCAAAAAGGGAGCTGCTTTACCTCCGGAAGCCTCACTGGGGTGAGCTTGCAGACTGCAGCCCGGTGACAGCTGCATTTTGAGACACGTGGGCAGGCCCAGGAGCTGCTCAGGGTGGAGTGATCCCGAGGGATATCAAAGCATGGAAAGGCGGTGCTCGGATATTTGAACCGCTCTGCTCCCCGTCGGCCCTGCACTGAATGGGAAGCCTTTAAAGCCAGGATTACTTTGATCCGACAATGGAGCAAGAGAGAGAAATGCTCCGGTCCTCCTTCCCCACCGTTCACCCCAAAAAGAGCCGAATTTAGAAGTCCCAAACCATGAACTGCTGGCATGGGATGGCAGCGCTGCCTGCGAGCAGAGCACAGCCCCACAGCCACGTTCAGCCCACGTCTCCTGGAGGCTTTAGCAAAGGTTGGGGGGCACCATGAGGGTCCTCTGTGCCCACCCCCCTGCAGGACAGGCCCAGCTCCTTTCCCAGCACAGCCCCAACCAGGAGTTGCCCCTCTCCTCACCTCCTCCCTCATCGCTTCCCAGCTCAGCTCTGGAAGGGTTCATGGGATCACAGACCCAACCTTTGGGTTGGAGGGGATCTCAAAGACCACCCGAGTTCCAGCACAACTGGTTGCTCCATTTCAGCCCGACCTCACAAAAGCCCATTCCTTCCCCCAAACCCAGCCCTGCCAAACCCATCAGTCAGCTCCCCGCTCGCCGCTCCGCACCGAGGACGTGTTTAAACCAATTCCAGGAGGATGACGTCCTTCTCCAGGAGGGATGAAGGCTCAGGAGGCACGAAGAGCCCTCAGCTCCAGCTGAATCCCAGTGATTCCACTTGGAAATCGGAGGGGCCCCAGCTGAGCTGGCAGCAAAGCGGCTGCTGCATCGCAGGGAGTGAGGCTGGAAGGAACCACAGCTCTCCCGTTATGATACGCTTTCCAAAGCCCACTGGTTGTGTCCCTAAATAGTTTCCTTCCATGAACAGCAGGATGCTGTCAGCCGCTTTTTTTCTTTTTATTTTGTCTTTAAATGAACAGCAGAAAATAACCAAGAGCTGCAAATGGCAGTAAATGCAAGGCAGAGGAGCAGGGGGCTGCAGTGAGGTTTGCAGGGCACGAAGCTCCCCTGGCCCTGCAATGTGCTGCCACAGCCTTGCAGAGTTGCTTGCAAACCAGAGGGTGTTATACGGTGCTTAGCCCAGCCAACAGCAACCAGAGCATCCTTCCCACGGTCTGCCCTTTGGGCTTCTCCCTCCTTTCCATGGAGGGATCCCGATGCAAGATTGAGGGCACTGCAGTGCTCAAGCAAGCAGCATTTCCCACCAGGGCTATGATACACCCATGGCTGCAGTGCTGGAAGCGGAGCAGTAAAGCCCCCCCCGAGCAAGAGAAGCTGTGCACGGTGGAGACTTCAGGGGTGTTACAATGATATTTGTGTCAATGGATGCCCGGAGTGCTGCAGTTTATTGGGTTTTGTTGGTGGTGCAGTGGTTGCTTTGCTCTATTTATTTATTTTTTTTCCCCCTTTGGCTGCAGACAATTCTGCAACCATCGCTTTGTGTGAGCAGAAAGCAAAGATGCAGAGCAGCTCAGCCTGGGAGGAAACAACAAGGAAATGATGGAGCAGCCGGGGCAGGCAGTGGCGATAAGAGGCAGTGCACACACACATGTGTTCCCTGCAGCCTCCTCCAGACGTGTGCACCAAAGAAGCTGTGGTTGGGGAAGCACGCAGCTCAAGTGTGCACTGCCCAGCCCCACTGACACCCAGCCCTGGTGCCCAGTGGGTACCAACCCCAGCAGCATCACAGGGCGCTGTGCTGACCCACAGCAAACGCTGCAAGAAAGCCATCCATTCAGCAGAGAACCTCAAGCAGTGGTGCCCCTCCAGCAGCATCCCCACCACCCCATGGGCACCACTGCCAAAAATGAAGGAGCTGGGCTGAAATATGGGGTATTTTTCCCCCCTTTTAGTACCCAGAACAGGGCAAACCAACTGTTGTCTCAGTGCTGCAGCTGTGCCTCAGTGCACCCCGAGATCAAAGCCCATCGCATCGGCTGCTCCCAGTCCTGGAAACAACGCAGTGGATATGAGTGGTTTCACGCAGGCTGGGGATGGCAGAGCAGCTATTAGTGAAAACGGAAGCGGTTTCCAATTAAGAAAAGCCAAAGACTACAGTTTCTAGATCAAAAGGAACCTTCCCACTGAAAGCATTCCGGTTGGGCCAAGGTGTGAATAAATCAGGCTGAGAAACGCTGCTGCAAAAATCATTCTGTTTTACAGGGGCTCTCAACCCAGATTTTGCTCCGAGGACGCGGGGCTTTAAACGTCCATTTCTCTTCTATTGCAAAAGGCTTTGAGAAAGCAAAGAAGCTTTTCCTGCAGCCAGGTTTTCATTATTGTTTTTCCTAGGTGAAGGATGGGAAAGCACAAACCCAGCTTTGAAAGCGGAGCAGATTCGTTCCACCGCGGCTGCTCTGGAGTGGTTTGGAAATCCAAATGCTGAACCGGACTGTGGAGGAGGCGGCCCAGAGGCAGCTGATGGCGTCCGTGGTTTGCTGCCTTGGGTCTGCCCGTGGCCTTGCTGTGAGATTGGGCTGCTGCTCCAGCGGTGCTCCATCCCTCCTCCGTCCGTGTCCCACCTCTCCGTGAAGCCCACCTGCCCTCAGGTCCTGCACTGGGACCTCACTCTGGGGCTGGGAGGCCTCGGGGACCGCTGCCGGATGGACTGGAACTGCTTCCTCTGGGGATGCTCCATCCCAACCCTGCCCAGGAGCTGCATGCCACATGGGAAAATCCCATCATAATACATGCAGAGCGACCAGAAGGAAGCCCTGCAGCTCCAGCTTGGATCTCGGCAGATCCAGAAATGGGGATTGCTTGGAAAACCCAGGACTGAGGCAGGACCCCATCGCCAGGGACGTGCAAATAGAAACCAGATCCTGATGTTCACCATATGACCCATCTCCCCGTCCCCAATAAAACACCTCCATAGAGGCTGCAGACCGACTGACCCACAGCTGTTAGGATGTGCAGACGATGCCCTCATTGCCCAGCCCAGCGCTGAGTCTCTCACCAAAGCCTCCCCAGTGCCACGCTGGGAGTTCTCTGCTGCTTTCCCAGCGCTGTCTGCATTCCTCTGAGCTGAGCCCTGAGCACAGAGATGGGGTCAAGTGGGATAACTCAGGTATTTACCAGCATGAGTTCACCACTTTCTTTTTCTCCAGGTAGCAGGAGAAGGAAATCACCGACGTTCAGTCTCTTCTCTATGGGAGACTTATGGCTGACCTGTCCACATTGGCCAACAGGTAAACCCAGAGGGGAGAAGCAGTGCAGCCCCAAGCATTCACCTTCATCCTCATAGAGCATTTCTGCTCCCACTCAGGGCTGGAGACAACCAGGGGGCAAAGCCCCTCGAGGACACAATCCCAGCATAGGCTCTGCTCACTCAACTGCTGGAGCTGGGGGGCAAATTCCCCCCATCACAGCAGTGCAAACCCAAATGGGCAGAGCCCCATAGCGCCGCATCGCTTCCTTTCCCCACACCACCAACCCAAAAGCCAACAACATCCGAGAGGGATGGACGGGATGGGATGGGGGCAGGACAAGGACAGGCAGCTCCGTTTGCAGCCGACCCCCATCTAACATCGCTTTGCAGCCCTCCCCTCTGCATCCCATACGAGGACGGGGCTGTGCCCGCTCTCTCCTCCTGCAGCTGGAGCGTGGCTGCGCCTCGCGCCGCTCCTACCTGCTGCTTTTTAACGAGGAATCGGGTTGCCCTGGAGCCGGGTCTCCATGGAAACTCGGCTTTTTCAGACACTCAATGGAAGATGCTGGCACGGAGAGGTTTGTGCAGGAATACTGATTCAGCCCCAGCGTCTGTAACACTGACTGCATTTTAATCCCGCTCTGCTACCCGGCGAGCTAAAAATACCCCTTGCTGTCGCCTCCCGAGCTCGCGTAAACAGCTTAAAGCCACACCGAGCAGGAATTTCATGAATCAGCTGAAAAAAAAAGAGGAAAAAGCAATTAAAAAGGGGGATGGGGGAGGGGGTGGGGGGGTCGCAGCCCTTGGTGTGGGGTGGGGAGAGCAGCCCTGCTCGTGGGATGGAGGAAAAGGAGCAGCGGGAGATGGGATGCTGCGCATCACGCGGCCCTTTGGGTGCCGTTTCGCCTCTCCAAAATGCCCTTTGCTGGGGGGTGAAGGCAAAGAAAAGGGCAGCTCTGGGTGCCAGCGGCTGGGAGAGGGGAAACAAAAGGGACGCTCAGCAAATGGGGACTTTGGGGCCATTGGGGCTGTGGGCGCCGCCGGTGCCGGAGCCACGCGTCAGTGCTGGGACCGTAATAGGCAAACGAGAGCGTGCTCTGCTCTCTGCAATTAGCGGGGCTGTCCTCAGCTGCCTCCGAGTGTCTTTTTGCAGAATCCACAGGCGTCTCTCTGTTATAAAGGCGTGCTGCCAGCAGTCCGCCCTTCCCTGGGAAGGGGCATCCAGAGGGGGAAACTGAGGCGCAAACCCCAGCGCTGCAGCAAGCTGGCTGCAAGCCGGGGCTGAATCCAGGCTTCCCACACCCCAAAAGGATGGCAGCATTGAGGACATCGGCTGTGAACAGCCAGGGGGGTAAAATAAACCCATGCGAAGCTCTCGTGGCTCAGCCAAACATGGGGTGCAGGCTGCATTCCTTGACTGGAAAGAAAAGCCATTCCAGGCTTGATAGATTTATTAGATTTCATCACGTTAAGTGAGCAGGATCTGGACACAACCAACCCCACCGCCCTCCTCGCCAAACCCTCAGCACAAACCCCAGCAGACCGACAGCCCGGAGCATCCCAGAGGGGGGGGGAGGACACATGGGGACAGACAGGGCTGGCTGTGGGCTCACAGTGAGTCTGCGATGCTCCTGGGGTGCTCAGCATGCTGCCATAAAGCTGTATTTATCGACAGCATCGTCTTTGGCTGATTAAAATTCCTTTAAGTGCACCCACCCGCTAATCCCAGCCCAGAGGCCAGCAATGCTGTCATCATCCCTCCCTCCCAGCTCCCCCAGATTGGGTTTTCCTGCCCATTTCCCAACCTGTCAGCCCTGCTGTGTGCCCCCAGGTGCCCCCTCCTGCTCCACCTGCCCGCCCTCCCCGACTGTTCTTTGCCTTAAATACAAACTAAGAGACAAAAAACCCTCAGCCATGGAGTGGAGGGGGGGGGGGGGGGGGGGGGGCAGGGCGGATTTTGTAGGGAAAAGAAAGCAGAGGGTGTACAGAAATGGCAAACCCCTTCCCCACCCCTTGTCCATCCCCCCCCTCCTGCTTGGCTCGTGCTGGCTTTGTACCTAGAGGAGCTGTGAGCCAAGGGACAGCAGCCAGAGGGGGACTGGTGCCAGGTGCTGCATCCAAGCCCTGCTGCAAGGAGCGGCCGTGCTCAGCTCCCAACGAGCAGCAGTGCTCACCACGTCTCCATTGGGAAGCTGGGGTGCCCGTGTCCAGGAACCCCTGCACAGCCCCAGCATGCCCTCACCTGGTCGATGTCTCACCCATAGTGCATCTCAGCCACAGCTGTGCTCCAGACTCAGCATCGCCCTTCTTGTTCCCAGCCCTGGGCTCCCTGCTCCCACTTTGCACCCCCTGTGTGTTTTGTATGCCTGCCCACAGGTCCCAGAACCTCCTTGGGGTCCCCGTGGCAGCTCTGATGGGAAGGGCTGGGGGTGCTGCTGGGTTGTGCTCTCCCTCCCCAGTGCTATGCTGGGATTTGCAGGGGATGTATCGGCCCCTGCAAGATTTCAGAGGCAAATTGAAAATCCAGAGCCTTCCTAACCCAGCAGCCTGAGGCCATCCCGGGGGAACTGCTGACCTCCAGGGCCAAAGGGGGGATCCTCCTGATCCACTTTTGCCCTAGGGTCAGTGAGAAACAGGTTGCAAAGTGTGCTACAGCCCAGTGATGGGAAGAGCTTCCACCAGGGTGGAGGAGCAGGGACCTTCTGCTGCCCAGGGACATCTCCAGCCACCCCACGGCCACCCCTTTCCAAACCCACCTCCCTAAAGGACCCACGCCTGCGCACTGCAGGGCTGCTCCCCACATACCACGTGGGTGCAGCTCGGGGGGATGCAGCTGCCCAGCATCACCTGAATGAACAGCCCTGGGCGGACAACCCGAGTGCTCAGCATCGATCCCAGCCCGACCACGGCGTGCAGCATCCTCAGGGACACAGCAGCTGCTCAGCAGCATTGTGCTCACCGATGGCTCTCTCCCAGGCTGGGAGGCAGGCTCTGCTGTAATTGCCGCTTGGCCATCAGCCACTGATTGCTCACACTTGTGGCTGCTTTCTTCCCTTTCAGCTTTGTGGCAGCTCTTTGGTCGTCCCACCCCCGGTTTTAACCTTCCCCTTCTCCCTCCGCAGCCCTGAATAGAAGGCTTCATGCCCCTGGGTGGGTTATCAGTGGAGGAAAAAACACAGAACAGCGTATTCTCGGGGCTTCAGCTGAGCCTCCCCCGCTCGTTGCAGCAGCCAAGCTGTGCTCTCTGGCTCTATGAGGGCTCGTGCTGCAGCCAGCTGGTTCAGAGCCTCTGACCCACCTCTGGAGCCGTTCAGATCTGAAAGGTGTGTGATTCCCACGTGTGAGTCAGCCTCATGCTGCATTCTGCCCGTGCAGCCTGGAGAGCTGCACCCCTTCACCTCCATGCGGCGTTCACTCTGAAACCTAATGATGGCACCGCTACGGCTTTACTGCTGATCAGTTCAGCTTTGCTGCTCAGAGCAGGGAGAGGCAATGCTTTGGTCAGCTCTGCAGTGCGTCCCTCCACCAAATGAAGATGGTGTGGATGTTGCAACCAACGTGAGCTTTCCAAGAGGGCTCTGATCCAATGTGAGGGCAGCATGGCCGCTGGGACCGCGATCCTTGGGCAAGGAGGGACACGCCAAGGCAGGGGCTGTGGGAGCTGACTCAGCTCACGGATGTCTTTATTCAAACTCTAGTGCGGCTGGACAGGGAGAGGCATGCGTACAGGACAGAGGAAATGGGAGTAGTATTGCCTTCATCACAGAGATATGGAACAGCATTAGAAAGACACCGACCCTTTCGGGCCAGCCGGGTTCACCCCACCTCGGCACCCGTCCCCATCTGCTATTGCTTCCCATCCCCAACCCCCCCCCAGCCCACCCCGTGATGGCGCAGCACCCCATGTGTGGCACCCAGCGCGGAGGAGAGCCCCAGTTTGGCGATGGAGGTGGTCAGAGCGTGGATGGGGCACTGTGCAGGAGTGAGGGGTGAGCAGCTGGTGGGGCTCCAGCTGGGTCACATCAGCGGGATGGCAGCGGCTGGGGCACGTGTCCAAAAGCAGGGGCAGAGGATGGGGCAGAGCACGGCGCGGCTGGCAGCAGGCAGGGAGCCCCCCACTGCCCCTCTTCAGCAGGGGAATCGGCTGCCAAATCCCATTTCTCCAGCCATGGGGATGGCAGCCAGAGCTTTGGGTCGCTGCGTGGGGCAGGCAAAGCTCACTGGGAGAGCATCTCTTGGCCTCAGGGAGAGCACCCCTGGGAGAATGCATCCCTCAGCCTAGGGCAGAGCATCCCTCGGGGTTGGGGAGAGCATCCCTTGGCACCGGTGACAGCATCTCCCTTGGGCAGAGCGTCCCTTGGCCATGGGGAGAGCATCTTTAGGGGAATGCATCACTCAGCCTCAGGGAGAGGATCCTTGAGCCACGGGATAGCATCCCTGGGCCTCAGGGAATGCATCCCTTTGGGCAAACATCCCTCAGCTTCAGGGAGAGCATCCCTCGGGGCACGCGTCCCTCGCTGGGGTGCTGCCTGCATCCAGCTGGGGCTCAGGAGAAGGTGACCACCTCACCCTGGGGGTAACTGGAAGAGAGGACGTCTTGGCAGGTGTCTGCAATGAAAGACAGAGGTATTAAACAGAGCGCTGGGCACGGCTTCCATCAGCTGTTTGAGGGGAAAGAGAGGGAGAGAGACACTGAGCTCCACGGGGACCAACGCTTCATAGGGTGCAGAAAGCGTAGTGCAAAGGGATGCAGCCTTCTCTAGAGGGAGAAAGCACAGCTGTTCCATCAATAAACTGAGAAAACTACTTTTAAAAGTGCCTTTCAATGGGCCCAGAGACACTCAGCCAAGGTGGAGATTTGGGAAATGGGGGGAGAACTATGGAGAAACAGACATAAGGATGGGGATGTGGGGAACTCCTTGGCTCCTCCTTGGTTCTCCACCCGTACTGGAGTGGAGGTTAAAGAGCAAAGAGCAGAGGGAGATCATCATCCTCACTGCATCCTCCAGGAATTGTGACCAAAGACTCCAAACCAACCCCTAGCCAGATGTCCCAAAGCCAAGCTGAGTGCATTAATATCCTGCAGTGCTTTATTTCTCTCTCTCTCTCTCTCTCTCTCTTTCTCATTCGTTATCATTGAATTCATTAACATTGATTGGAGCTCTGAGTCACAACACCGCCCATACCCGTGTGCCAGGTTTCCAGGGGCCGTCAGGCAGGGAGACAGCTCCGATCCTCCCGATAAGCACAGGGCTGCCCTTTCCTCCCAGCAATATTGCTGCAGAACCCAACGCTGGGCTCTCATGGCTCCTTTCACCCCCTGCAGCTCCAAAATTTGGCTTCCCCAAAGGAAAAGTCCCATCCTCTGCTGCTGCGGGTCGGGCTCTCCACGTGCAGCATCTTCTCAATGCCACATCCCAGCAAAATGCTGGGGGATTACAGCCCATAACAACCAGGGCAGCGTGTCCCCAATGATGGGCTGCTTTGGGCATCCTCCTTCATCCCCGTGCAGAACTATGGGTGGGATGCAGCTGCTGCAATCCGTGGCTGCTCCCGCTTTGGAAGCTCTCTGTGGGTCCCTGGGCCAGCTGGAGCATCCCCAGCAGCTCTATCGATTTCGCAGGGACACAACCCAGCTTTTAACTCCCATCTCCTCCTCCTCCTCCCTGCTCAGAGCCATCGCATGCGTGAGCTCAGACCTGCTGCCCGCATCCCCCCCGGGAGAGCCTTGGGAAGCAGCTCACCAGCCCTGGAAAGAACGCTGCGACTACAAATAAATGACAACAGATAAGAATCTTGTTTAATCGCCGTCCCCAGCCAAAGCCACTGCCAGAAAACTGCCCTCCTGTCTGCACCCATCCCTACCCGATGGCTCCGATGTGAATCAGCCCTCCCCAGCTGAGACGCGGCCCCAAAACCCCTTTGGTTTGCAGGAGGAGCAGCCAGGTCCTCCCCCAAAAAACCCACTTTCCTCCTAATGGATCTCCCCGGACAGCCCCATCTCTGCCTCCGCCTCCCACCCCAGCACAGCGTTTGGGGAGGTCCTACCCTAATGCTGCAGGTGGTTTTCCTATTTCATTTATGTTCTGAGGTCTGTTTGAGGACAAGAGGATGTGCAGGTGGAGCATCCGACCCAATCCCATGGAGGGGTGGGCAGCACTGGGCTGCAATGGGACGGAGCCACGTGGATCCCCGACCACCCCAGAAAGCATTTGGGTCCGACCCACAGCTCTCCATAGGATGCTTTTCTTCTCTCTGCCGCAACGGGGGGGATTTGCAGAGGGGCAGAGGACCCCAATCCTCACCCAGCACCGCAGAGGTTGGGGTGAACCTCAATCAGCTCCAATCAGAAGCACTGCCCGAGCAGAGGAGCGGAGCACCGGACTGGGAGGTGGGAGAGGGAGGCACTATTTTTAAGCTCAGCTGCATCTTATTTTGCATCTGCCTCTGCTCTCTGCGTTCCTCGTCAGCGCGGGCAAAGGCTACGGCTGCTTTTTTTTTGCTCTCGTTTTATTGTCATCACATAAGCACGGAGGATTTTTCCTGGCAGTCGGGGGAAGTCAGAAACAGGCTGCTTCTGGGCAGAGCAATTACTCTCCTGACATCTTCACCTCCTGCCCCGCTGCCTGACAGACCTTTCTATTTTCTCGGCTCTTTCGGGCATCTCCTGAGAAACAGAGCAGTTGTTGCAGCAATAACAATTAATACTCTGCACGCAACCCGGGCTCCTGCTGCAACACAGGACGGCCATCCGAGGCCCTGGGAGCGAGAGAGGCAGATGGGGGGTTGATGGGGGCACTGCTCCAAAGCCCCCCCACCTCCCGAGGATGAGCTGCTTGCAAAGTGCTGTCAGCCTCAGCAGACAGCCAGACAGATGGGCGCAGGGACACAGAGCGCAGCATGGAGCTCTGCAGGTGGGGGGCATCCCTAAGCCCATCCTGCCATGGAGCAGCACCTGCAGCTGGGATGGGGAGAGGAGCACAGGGCGCAGCTCTCCCCGGCGCTGCGCTGCACACAGGGATGTGGCACACAGAGCACAGCGTCCCGCTGGGACGAGGCGGTCCCCAGCAGCTGAGCAGGACAGCACACAGCTCTGCCTTTAGGGCCAGCGGGGCAACAGCAAGCTCAGCCACTGCAGCTCAACCATTGCAGCTCAGCCATCACTGCAGCTCAACCACTGCAGTTTAACCTCTGCAGGTAACCTCTGCTGCTCGACCACTGCAGCTCAACCATCACTGCAGCTCAGTCACGGCACCATCATTGCAGCTCAACTACTGCAGTTCAATGACTGCAGCTCAATGACTGCAGCTCAACCATCACTAAAGCTTAACCACTGCATCTCAACCACTGCATCTCAACCAATGCATCTCAACCATCACTGCAGCTCAGTCATGGCACCATCGTTGCAGCTCAACTACTGCAGTTCAATGACTGCAGCTCAACCACCACTGAAGCTCAACCACTGCATCTCAGCCACTGCATCTCAACCACCACTGCAGCTCAATCACTGCAGCTCAACCATCACCGCAGCTCAACCACTGCAGCTCAACTACTGCAGTTCAATCGTTGCAGCTCAACCATCGCTGCAGCTCAGCCAATGCATCTCAGTCACTGCAGCTCAACCATCACTGCAGCTCAACCACTGCAGTCCAACCTCTGCAGCTCAACCACCACAGCAGCTCAACCACTGCACACTGCTGAGCTTTTGAACCCCATTTTTGGAGCGGGGCAGAGGCAGCCCATCCTGCTGTCAATCGATCCCCTTCGTCAAGAACAAATCAAACCACCTTGCTTTCTCCTGGTGCGTTTCAGCCAAGCCGGAACGCGCGCTCCTCTCCAGATCCCTAAACATAGACAAGTGGCTGGGAGGATATTCGGGGGAAGTATCGTATTCGCTCGCTCTATTCTTATCCTATTCTCCAGGCAGCCAATTTTGGCCACTGTTTGTGATAAGACTCCAGGCTGCAGAGCCATTTAGCGCTCTGCTCTCCTGATCCAGCACAGCTCCTCTTATATTCTTAGCAGTGGGATTAACCCCTGCTCTCTCACCCCCAAAACCCAGCGGGACCTCACCCGAAAATCCCAACACCCCACTGCCCCCAAACTGCTATTCAGAGGAAGGGGGGATGGGGAGGAGGGGGGGAGGAGAGCGAAGATGCTGTAGGTTTTTCACCAGTTTGGTGCCTCCCACAGAAATGCCTCTGTCTCCCATTCGGGGCCCTGTTGTTTTAGAGGAGCTTTTGCACATTAGTCATGCCTTCCACTGAGTTGCATAACGCCGAGGCTAAAAATTGCCGAGCGCGGCTCCACGTTGGCTCTAACAGGAAACCAGGGATCAACACTGCGGTGCGCCGAGGGTTTGCCACACCGAACCTGTGGCTGCTGGGGTTAATCCTCTGCTCGCAGTGCCTCCCCCAAACCCGGAGCCTTTCTGTACCACGCAGTGCTGCCGGCTCTGCTCGGCTCATCCCCAACGCCAGCGCACGACCTTGGCTAAATCATGAATGATTCTGAGCCCACGGGAAGCACGGAGGGTCACCTTGTGCCTTGCGCGGACTGAGGGCATCTCAGCTCCTCCTGCTCCAAATGTAGAGTGCTCCGAGGGGAGGATGCGCTAAGATGCACAGGGACCTCACCCCCACAGGAGGGGATGACGTGAGCCCCATCCCGCACCCACCCCATGGGACGCTGTGCCCCACACCCAAACCCATCCCAGCAGAGCACTCCCTGCCCACGGGGGCACCACCAGCTCTCCCATCACACCCACCTCTCCCACTCCCCACTGCTCAGCAGCAGCTTTCCCAGCTGCCCCTTTCCCCACATCCCCCTCCCCACACCTCCCAGCTCTTCCCAGACCATCCACCCACGTCCCCCCTTTTATCCCCCTCTCCCCCCACCTGCAGGGGGCCGACATTGAGGTGGCAAAAGCCCCATCCCTCCCTGAGACCACCCCAAGTCAGACAGAGAAGCAGACACAAGCAGAGAAGCAGCGTTAGGCACAGAAAAGCACCAAACAAGAGGGGAACTGCTGCCGGGCAGGGAACAGAGATTTATTCATCTGATGCCTCCAGAAATTGGAGGCTGTTTGAAAAGGAGCCCTAAAATGAGATGAACTCAGCCATTTCCAGCACAACGATATGTAATTCGATGAGTCAATGCATCCTTCTTGCGTTCCCAGCCCAAATGCAAAGGGGCCACGGGAAGGGACAACACGTCCTCAGCCCAAAGCGGTGGGGACCAGCGAGGTTTCCAGGGGGTGAAAAACACTGCTCAGCCCTCCCACCCCCACGGGGACTGTCCCAAATGCACGGACACGACAGGATGAGGTGCATGGAGACGTCGGGGGGTCCTATCTGCAGGCAGGGGAGCAGGGCTGGGCTGCAGGTCAGGGCCCATTTCTCGGTGATGGGGACATCCTGGGCACCGCTGGGGACTCAGCATCACAGGGATGGGGGGACAGAGAGACACGGGGCCGACACACAAAGCAGGATCCGGGCGGTGCTTAGAGGATGGAGGGGACGGGGGAGCAGGGAGAGCTGTAGCGCGAGGCGAGGGGAGCCAACCCCCCCGCAGGTCCTGCCACACCATCTATGCTGCTTAGGCTCCGGGATTTTCCATAGCCTTTGTGAAGAAAAGGGACAGAGGTGAGGTTAGAGCCGCATTCAGCCCCACACCTGAACGCTAAGCCCCCTCCCCAAAAGATGCAGGATGAGCAGTGCTACTCCTTGCAGCCTCTAAGAGCCCGCTGAGCCCTCTCCCCCCACCCTGCACCCCACAGCCACCCCTTGTCCAGGGGGTGCCCCGCAGCGTGGAGCTGTGCTGGTGGTGGGGCACCGCGTCACCCCACTGCTGGGCCCGGGCTCTGAATGAGGGATGAGTGTGGGGAGTTTGGGGGCTGAAGCGATTGGGGAAAGCAGCGGAACTCAAACAGATGTGGGATTTGGAAGGAGTTATTCCCCAGCTCCGGATTGCTGAGCAGCAAGCTGCTGCTGACACCTTTCTGTATGCAGAGGAGCAGGTAGAAACGCTCCGGATTTTCCGTGAGCGATTGCACTGAAGAGCAAACATTCCCATTTCTGTAAGCGTGGGAGCCCTTCGCATACCCCCCCAGAAGCCAGAAACTGCTTGGGCTCAGATGGAAAAGCAACAGCCAGATGTTCCCCAGGTCAAAAGCAACACTTTCTTGGGGGAAAAAAAACCAAGCATATGCACTGAAAATGGGACCGATGTCCAAACAGCAGTCCTGGTTAAGGGGTCCCACGTGAGCCCCGAGCTGTGTTATTTGCCCCAGCCCTGAAGGCCGCTGTGGCTTCCACCAAGCTGCAGGCCAGGCAGCTGCCGCCAAGAAACCAAGGGCCATGCTCTGCTAATTGCCACCAGTGCACTTTGGTTGAGGAGCTGCTCTCCCAGCAAGCCGTGCAGGTGCTAACTGAGGTCACCGGGATTGCTTTCAAAACACATTTGTTGCCAAGGAGCAGCGTGCACCCCAGGAGCCAGCAGTCCCGTGCACCCCATGATGCGAATCCTCGCGGTGCACGTGCACGCTCACACATGCTTTGAGCCAGCAGCAGATGGGGATGGGGTAATGCGAGCAGGCAGCAGAGCCCAGCAACACGTGTGCATGTACCAGCAGCCTGGTGCCCGCCTGCTGCTTGCACACATCACACTCATGTCCCTGTGCAAACGTGGGTTTGTCCCTGTGTCCTCCCAGCCAGGCATCACCCGCGGATGCTCACATGAGCACTCGGTCCACATGCCAGGCACGGCTCTGCCCTAAGAGCAAGAGGCAGAGTGAAAGCAGTGCCGTGATGCACTGGGCTCTGGCAGCCACGCTGGTGCTTTGCAATGCTGGGTGCTGCTAAAGGTGGTAAATCCCATTCTCTCCGTTTAACGCCATTCCCCCTATGCCCTCTCTAGAAGGGCTGCTCTGGTTTCTGCCCTGCTGTTCCAAGACCGTCCTAACCCACCTTGCTTGCTGCTGGCCTCGTCCTGCCTCCATATCCCTGCATGAAAGCAGAGGACGTGTGCTCAGCTGCCAAGACAGAGCCATGCCAGCATCTGTGTCCCAGCAGGACGCATTGCTGGAGAGAGATAAGGGGTCTGCAGCAACCCCCAGCAGCAGGGAGGAAGGAAGGTGACCCCCCTGGAAGCAGCCAAAGGGACACGAGACAAATGCCACCACGCAAGTGTCACACTGCACTCTGGTTCCATCTGAGGGGCGGTGGGCAGGGGGGCTTTTCTCTTTGAGCTGCCCCCAAAGAAACCAACTGTTGGCATCAGTGCTCCAACCGTAGCGGCCGCCAAGATCCGCAGCATATTCCTGAAGCAGCCCCGTCTCCCGATTCCCACAGCTTGTACAGACATGGGTACCTGTCCCAGCATCTGACAGATGGCCATCAGTGAGCCGGGCTCCGAACCAAGCTCATCTCAATTTGCAGAGCTGCCAGCATCCCAGTACCAGAACAAACAGCCTCAGCAGGAGATAAATCAGGAAGAGGTGCTCTGCGGCTCCCAGCACCCTCAGGCACAAGCACGGGAGGATGCTCTGCCCTCTGCCCACCTCTGACCCTCCCTGCATTGGGGTATATCACCGTAGAAGACATCGGCCTGAACCAGAGCCCCACCTGCCCGTCCCCAATAGTACAAGTACTGAGGTTTCCCCTTCCCAAAGGGTCTCACACCGGGCCGCCGCCCAGCAGAGCCCTCGGGAGGGTGAGCGACCCACCTAGATGTGCGTTTTCAGTTGCAATAAAGTACTCTGATATCTGCAGAAAGGGCAGCAGAAGCACCCGGAGCCCACCACGGCACCCTTCCGAAGAACTCTTACTGCCACCACGCAAGGAAAACGATAGCAGTATTAATTTCCTGGCCTTATTTCTTGGAACTAAGCGGTCATTAAGGTCCCTTCCATCCCGACCCAAGTCATGCTGTTTGGGAGCCCAGCGAGAGCCGCACTGCATCCTCTGCAGTTCGAGCTTCCATTGGCTTCCAGGGGTCCCGGCTGCAATTCCTCAGCTGAAGAGCTGCCTGACCTGAGCATATCCCAGCGATGAAGGCAGCAGGGGCTCCACCCTCCCCCATCCCTTCCAGTGTCCTCCCCAGGGCAGAACCCAAACCTCTCCCCTCTTCTCTTTAGCAAACAGTGAGGAAAGAGCCCAACTTCAGAGAAAACAGTACTTCCAGGCAAAGCACTGAGAGCCTTGAGCACAGATTTGTATAATGCTCCGCTGCCCAAAGACGAACGCAGCTTTTATTTTTTCCCCTCCTTTTTAAGGGAGGAGGTTGTGTGGGAACACCAAAGGGAATCCTTGATTTCCCAGGAGAACGCAACCAATTTGCTCCTGCTAATGCAATAACAACTGCCATCGTCCCCAAATGCCAACCCACAGCTCCAGGGCTGCCGGAGCCCGGGGAGCAAAAGGCACCAGGGGGTGTGGGATGGAGCAAAGCACCACGGCTGGGGGTCACAGCCCCCAAAATGAGACCCTCCCTCTTTGCCAAGCAGCAAATTGAGGGCTTGCAAAGCACAGCATCAGCCTTTTCCCTGCCAGGCCCCAGCATCCATGCACCAGGGTGAGGGAGTGGGACCAACTGGGGTTAAGCGGTGCTGAGAAGAGAGAAGTAGGTCAGTGCTGCAGCTCTGCATCCTCCCACACCCCCTCGGACGTACAGGAGAGCAGGAAAACTGCACAAGTAAAGAACTGAGCCGTGCCCTAAGGACTAAACCAGCAGTGCATGGTGCAGGTGGGTCCCATGGCTCCGGGTGGGCAGGGGATGCGAAGGGACCCAACTGAAGACAACTGCCTCTTTGTCACTGGGAGAAGAGCTCTGTGTTTTCCTGGCTGGTCTCCCCCACAGTTTTCCCCCAACACTTCCCAAAGCTCACTTTCCAAACCCGGAGGAGACAGCCTTGCTGGCAACCCCGTGCTTTTGGCAAGGCAGCAGTTGACACAGCACGGTTCCCCACGCTCAGAGCCACCAGAAGGCATCGGAGGAGGAGAGGGAAGGGACAGAGAAAAGACCACAGGCTCTTCTTCCCTGCTATAAAACCTTTCGACCTTCTTCAGCCACAACCTCACCACCTCCTCAGGAGAGGCACAGCGCCCTGAGATGGGTGGGTGAGGGGAGCAGAGACACGGGGCTGTCCCCATGGAGGGCGGCGTGATGAGCAGCGGGTCCCACATCCCAAATGGTGGCAAACAGGGGAAGAGAAAACAAGAAGGTAAGAGCTACCACGGAGAGACACGATGGATGGAGGTGAAGCAGATGGACAGACAGAGAGACGAGGGGACTTAGAGGGCCTGGAGATGGAGGGAGCAGAGAAGAGCCAGGCAGGCAGATGGAGATGAACCTCGGCCGCAAACAGATGCAGGGAGCCTCGTCCCCAACCCACAGCTCCCAGCACCAGCGCTGACCTCACCTTTCTGGATGCCTCCATCTGCTGTGCAGGAGAAGTCACCCGTGGCCAGGAGGAAGCACGTGGAGGATTTCTTGTTCTTGTCCCGGGTGCTGGAGCGCCGCATGGGCCGCTTCTCCTCGTCGGATGGGGACAGCGGCTGCTCCTCGTCTGACAGCACCACGTTGGCCTCACCGTTCTGCTTGGAGTCTGCAAGAAGGGCAGCAGACACCCATCAGCAGGAGGAACCTGCAAGGCAACGCGCTTGGAGTGGCCAGGGGGGGCTCATCAGACCCCTGCGACCAAATCATAGGCAGCTCCCAAAAACCCAGGCACGTCCAAGCTAAACTACAGCTACCAGAGAAGCAGAACCACGCTAAATCTTAACCCCAAGCAGCAAACAACTCTGTCCTCTGCTGAGGGCTGTATCCCCTGCAGGGCCAGCCAGGGGAGAAACACCCCCAGGGGCTTTGAAATCCACCCCCACAGCTGATGGGAATTTGCCCTTCTGAATTCACACCGTCTGCAATAGGAGTTGCGGGGGGAAGTGCTGATTTACACCACCTGACTCTGGGTTGCCACCTGAGAAGATGCTCTGCATGCTGAGGACCTGTCCTGAGTTCCTCAATCAGTGCTGGGGTGAAGGGATGGGCTTGAGGGCTTCTCCTGCTCCCCATTATGGGGTCTCCTGGGGCAGATAGGCTGTGTGGGCACTTGGAGAACTATTTATAAAGGAAACACCATAGAAGGCATTGGGACCTCCCTGTGCCGCCTCAGGTGAAGTTCTTCAGGGCCAACACCATGCTGGGACAGCACGCAGCCCTCACATGGTCTCTCCTATTTCCCTGCTGTGAAAGCAGCTGAAATAGGGCAAAGCAGTCCCTGTGGCAAGCAGTGACACCACGGCTGGCTGCCCACCATTCCCCTAGCTCAGCCCAAGTGATGCTGCCCATAGCTGGGCTATGCAGGGCCAGGGACGTCCCCTCTACTAACCAGGAGGACGCACTGGGAATGCCCCAAACTTCAACTCAGTGCATGAGACCAAAGCACAAATGTATGGAGGCTGATTTTGCTCCTGCCTGGGCAGCGCTGGGCTCAATATGCAGGGAGAGCACATCTCAGAGGAGGTGAATGGGAAAGTGAGGTCAGGCCCCAGGCAGTATCCATGGAGTTATCAGCCTTGGTGAAGCATGCCCTGGTTTACAGTGGGAGGAAGGAAAAGAAAACTGACCCCGGGGACGCTGCCAAAGTGAGATGGGGATGGGGACGACGGTCTACAAGAGTTGGGTCTGTGGTCTATAGGGGTTGGGTCAATGGCCTTACCTCTGTCAGGGTAAGGAGGATGAACACCAGGCAGGGACACCCCGAATCACACCGAGGTGACTTGATCTGTGTTTGGAGAGCAGAATGTGGCCCTTCCCCTGTGCTCAGCTCTAGTGGGAGACCACCAACACCACTCCCCATACCCAGCTGTCCCAGCCCACTCTGCGCCAAGACCTCGGCACCCAGCGAGCCCACGGCAGCATATGGGAACAGAGCTGCAGCCCTGGGGGGCTCCCAGAGGTCTCCCCCTCCCTCTGCCCCACCTTTGGGGTCTCACCTGACCGCTTCCGCTCAGCCACCCCTTCCTCTACCGCCAAGGGGCAAGTGTCGCTCTGGGTGCTGTTGCGGGGGGAGTTCTCCTCAGATTTGCAGTAGGTGGGGGAGTCCATCGGGGCCGGACGGGGTATATGCTTTTTCTTCTTCTTTGGCAGCTTCTGCTTGGCCATGGCCAACGAATAGTACATCCCAAAGTTATTGACAATGACGGGCACGGGCATGGCGATGGTGAGCACCCCGGCCAGCGCACACAGAGCCCCCACCACCATGCCCGACCAGGTCTTGGGGTACATATCACCATAGCCCAGCGTCGTCATCGTGACCACGGCCCACCAGAACCCGATGGGGATGTTCTTAAAGTGAGTCGGGTCGCTCCCGCTGGAGTCAGACGTCTTGGCTCCGATCCGCTCGGCGTAATAGATCATGGTGGCAAAAATCAAGACCCCCAAAGCCAGGAAGATGATGAGGAGAAGGAATTCGTTGGTGCTGGCCCGGAGCGTGTGGCCCAGCACCCGGAGGCCCACAAAGTGCCGGGTCAGCTTGAAGATCCGAAGGATCCGGACGAAACGAACCACTCGTAGGAAACCCAGCACGTCCCGGGCAGCTTTGGAGGACAGGCCACTAAGCCCTACCTCCAGGTAGAAGGGCAAGATGGCCACAAAGTCAATGATGTTGAGCATGTTCTTAACGAAGAGAAGCTTATCTGGACAGCAGACGATGCGAACCAGGAACTCGAGGGTGAACCAGAGGACGCAGACCCCTTCGATGTAGGTGAGGATGGGCTCCGTCTCCACTTTGTGCGTCAGCAGGATCGTCGTGGTGTTGCCCACCACGAGGGTCTCCGTCACGTTGACGTTGATGTTGAAGGCCTCGTGTGTCTCCAGGCAGAAGGTCGTGATGGAGACCAGGATAAAGAAGAGCGAGGCAAAAGCAACTACCTGCAAATGCAGAATTAGCCGAGCCGTTAGCTGAGCTTCCTTGGGATGCATGGGAAGATTTGGGTCACCTGGCTGGGGAGAGCACTGATGTTATGGAGCACCATGCTGATAACTGCAGGGCAGCCCGAGGCATGCTTCTGGTGTCACCTGAGTTTGGTACATCTCTTCTCATCCCTGCAAGCAAATGGCAACAGCAGGGATGGGAGAAGTCCTCGTGTGATAAAAATGAGGCTCAGAACGCTCTGGGAGCTGTGCTGCTGCCACCCTCCTCAAGACCAAGGATGGAGAATGGGGAGGTTTTGGTTTATGGGTGGGCCTGTGTGGAGCCAGGGGTTGGACTCAGTGATCCCGTTAAGTCCCTTCCAACTTGAGATATTCTATGCTTCTATGATTCCATGATTCTACAATTTCCCATCAGTTTCCAGCAAACCTCAGAGCCTGAGGCCATCAGGACCTTTCTCCAATGGTCCGGACTGGGGAAGGGGTGCTGAGTTCCAGCTGTGGCTGGAGATGTGCTGGAGGTGACAGTGATGGGAATGAAGGCAGACCTGCCTCAGCCTGTGTTTGGAGCGAGCCTGCACTGGGCATGGGAGCAGAACTCGCTCCAGCACCCTTTGCTGCTAACACAGCTGCCTGTGCCAGGCAGGATGCGATCTGCTGCTCCCACTGCATGGCTCATGGCATTGCAAACCCCCCTGCCCAGCTGTATTCTGCACCATGAGCTGCTGGAGGCAACAGCCCGGGTCGTTGGCTGGAGTGAATCAGCAGAGGAGACAGCCCTGAGTCACGCTGGAGGAAAAAAAAGCCCCAGCATTGGCAGTAATGTGAGAGCATCCTCATGGGGTGTCCCCAGGGGCAAACCCACGTGGGTCTGGCATAGAGAAGGGCATCATCCCTCCCTCCCTCCCAAAGTGAGGTGTGAAGTTTAAACAGACCCAAATCAGCGGAGAAACCTCTGGAAGGTGATTCTCCCCCCAGTGATGGATGCTGGCCCAGGGGTGGGCTGAGACGCCTCCTTCCCCCCCAGCACTGCAGTTGAGACCCTGCACTGCCCCCAAGGAGCAGCCACTCAGGCAATGGAGCAGCGCTGCTGTGTGAGCCGTGGAGGTGAGAGCTGACAGCCCCAGGAGCAACAGCATCCTCTAAAAATAGAAGTCAGGTTCACAGCCAGTGCCAAGCAGTGCCCCCCCACCACCACTCAGCAGTGCTGCTGCAGTGTGCTATCAGCTGAAGACCTGACCTGAGATAGCCCAGCTGTAACCTCTGTTTTGCTCCAATCTCTTTTCTTCCCCCCCCCCCCAAAATGTCTTAAAAATAGCATCAAATCCATGTCTATACACAGCAACCACCGACACAGCACTGCGAGTCCCACCAAACGAGTTCCCCAGAACCTGCAGATGATCCCCGTGCTTGGATGCAGCTTGGGATGGGTGATCCCAAAAAACCCATCTCCCTCCAGGGGGTCCCTATGGGCCTGAGGTCCCTATGAGCCTGGAGGTCCCAATGGGCATAGGGTCAGTGCTGCAAAGGGGGGAAAAAAAGGAAGAGATGCACGTAAGCAGAGTTTAGAAGCAGTCCTAAAACCACAACCTGAGCAGCTTCCAATGGGGGACGGTGGAGATCGATGCTGAACTTGGATGGCATCTGACCAGATGCTGGGAGAGAGATGGCGGAGGGAGAGGAAGATGGAAATAGCCACAAACCAACTGAGTCAGGGCCTCAGGGGCCGCTCCAGGTGTGAGGAGGAGCAAAGAGTGGAGAAATTCAGCCCCTGAGCCTCTTAGTCACTGCTGTCACAGGGTGTAGGGGCTCCACTCCTTCCCCTGCTGCCAGGATTGGGGAGAGCAGCCATGGGATGCTCTGCATCCCCAAACCCCAAAAGCCAGCACTGACCCTCTGCCAAAGAGCGGGGGGACCCCAGAATGGGGCAGTGCTAAAAAATCCCACTGCATTGCTCCCAGCTGGGAGGGGGAGCCGTGAATGTCGCACCAAAGGAGATGCTCACGAGCATCCCAGTGCCCAGCAGTGACACCGAACTGGCGACAGATCCCTGCAGTAAGAGAGCACTGGGCAGGCTGCTGTCACTTGGGTCGGGTGCACTTCAGTTGCCCCTTCTGCAGAAGCAGTTCTCCCACATATTGCAAAACCACGGCGATATCTCTGCATGGGAAATACGACCCTGCAAGTTGGCCGTCCCTGCAGCAGTGCTGAGCTGAGCCCTTATCTCGGAGGGCGCAGAAGGAAGGGAGCACGGAGCTCCCAGCACAGCCCAGTGCTGCTCCATCCATCCCATTAGCTCCCAGTCAGACCTCACAGCCCGGCTCCCTCCTGCTGCTTCTGTTTAGCAAATGCCTTTCCTGCAGCAGCTCAGCACAGAGCACAGAAACCCCAACTGAACTGCTCTGCTCCATCATTTTGGGGCTGTGGCTCTTTATTTTTAATTCGGGGCCTTTCAACACTCAGATGCAATGAGCCCCCCGGGATGGGGAGAGGGTTGGGTGCCCCTTCTGCAGCAAGTAAAGCTCTGCTGTCCCAATACTGTGTGTGTGTGTGTGTGTGTGCTGTTCCTATGTTAGCTGCACAAACAGCTCCTTGACAAAGTGACCCCTGCCCTGTGCACTGCTGGTGGGTGGGAAATGCCTCCAGGATTTCTTACCACTGATGGGTTTTTGCACCTCTAAAGGCATCCAGAATTCGTTTCGTTCCCAAATGCCCACGTGTGTGTGTGTGTGTGTGTGTGTGTGTGTGTGTGGCATGGGTACAGTGGGGGGAGCGCGCATGGATGGGGTCAGATGGCCCTGGAATGGGGTGGGAAGGTGTCAGGGGTCGGTGGGCTTTGGGGATGATCTAAGAGCAGTGGGGAGGGGAGGCTCACTGGAAGGCAATGCCCAGGCTGTGCTGTGAGCCCAAAGAACCCAAAGGCAGGGGTTGGGAACATGAGGAGACACCCACTGTTGGAGATGGGGTTGCAGATGTGTAAGGATTCCAAATACGCACGGGGACCACACGAGGTGCATGGAAGGGTTGGGGGGAGAACAGGGGGATGAATGCTGAGCCACTCTCTGTCACACTGCAGAAGTTGTGGCAGCCCAGCAAAGCTCCCATGGACTGGAAAAGGGGAAGGGTGAATAAAGGAAGATGTGGGGAAGGGCTGCCAGCATCACCTCTGTGTCCTGCAAGGTCATGGAGCAGATCCTTCTGGAAACTCCACTAAGGCACACAGAGGACAGAAACAGCCAACACGGCTTCACCGGGGGGCAAATGGTGGCTGACATGTGGGGGGGCCTTCTGCAATGTGGCCGAGGCCGTGGCACTGCTGCCCGGAGCTGTGAGTGCCCCATCCCTGCAGTGCACGAGGCCATGGGTGGTCCTGGGCAGCCTGACCTGGGGGGGTCCCGGCCCACAGCAGGGCTGGGGCTGTGTGATCTTTTAGATCCCTTCCAACACAGCCGTGCTGTGATCCTATGATTCTGAGAGGGCTCTGTGTGTGTGTGTGTGTGAGAGAGAGCCGCAGCTGTGAGCCTGTGCTCGCACGTGCTGATGGGGACCGTATGCTGCGCGTGGGCTGCATCGACGTGGTGACAGTGGGGGGCATGGGTGCAGGGCACCAGCAGGGCTGCACGGGGCACCTTCCGGGGCCTGAAGGGGGGTATGAGCTCCCTGAAGACAAAGGCAAGGGTCCCATTTACCTCAGGACCCGGTTTTGGTATTTCCCTACCCAGCACCTCCTGCCTGCTCTCACACACGCCATGGCGCAGTCCCATTACGTGGTGGGTTTTGGTGTATGCACGCACACGAGCAAGAGGAAGCAGCCCTGCCTGTCCCAGAGCACCCTGAAACTGCGCCAGGGCTCAGCCCTGCCAAGGGCTCTCCCCGACAGTCCCACACCTCCAGGCCAGGAGGTGCTCAGCAGCCCCCAAGGGTGTGAAGGGGACCCCCAGCCTCAGCCCACACGTGGTGCATTGGGAAGGGACGGAGAGATGACGGAAGAGGTTTCCCACGGGACGGGAGGTGGTCGGGAATGGGATACCCAATGGAGGTCCCCATGGGATGGCAGGAGGCCAGGAGCACGACGCGCAACGAAGAGCCCATCCCGCTCTTGGACACGGGGAGATGGAGACGCACCTGTGGCACGGCCCCAACCCCACTCACCAGCGCACTGTGGGAGCTTACCCTTGCCGCCTTGGATGAATAGGGATCCTCAAAGAGCGCCCACATCCTGGGCTGCCAATTCCGACAGCAGCCGCCCCCTCCGGCAGCCCCCGCCGCCCCCGGCGCCCTGTCCTCCATGCCCAGGCGTTGAAGGGCCATCTCCCTCCCCCCTTCCTCTTCGGGCTCCTCTCCTCCGGCCCCTCCTCCGGGCTCAGGACTCTCGAAGATATCCAGGGCCTCTTCAGCATCGCGGTGCTGGCGGTACGTCATCCAGCAGCACGGCTCCACGTCGGTCTCGTCGATGCCCCAGTAGGTGAGCTCCTCCTCGAACAGAGGCCCGCAGATGTCGGCCGGGCAGTGCAGCTTGCCGGTCCGGTAGTAGTTGAGGACGTAGGAGAAGATCCCGGGGTGGCGGTCGAAGAAGAACTCGTTGCTTTTACCATCAAAGTCAAAATTGCTCTGGGCATCGGGGTCGGCGAGCCAGGCCAGGCGGGTGCCCGGCAAAGTCCGTAGGGTGCTTTTGTAGGTCTCATGCCGGGTGCCCCCTACGTTGATGGTGATCTTGTCCGAGTCTTCCCCTTTGCCCATCTCTTCCTTCAGGCATGTTTTGGAAGGTGGTTTGTTCCCCGACTTGCGTCCGCGGTAGGAGGAGACACACACCGAGCTGATCATAGATTTCGGTGGACGGGAGACGCGCTCTACGCGCACCCTTCCTCCGGGCGAGGAGCCGGGGGTCGGCGGAGGCGGGCGAGGGGAGCAGCGCTGGGACTGGGGAGGGCAGAACGGGGGGGGCTCAGCCTTCGCTCCGGCCTCCGCCAGCCCCGGCGCCGGGCGAGGGGAGCGGGATGGAGCCGAGCCGGACACCGCTGGCTGCCGGGGGCCGGCAGGGGAGGCTGCAACCTCCACCTCCTCCCAAGCCACCCCCCCGGATTAAATCCGCCCTCCGCCCGCAGCCAGCGCGGCCCCGGCGGGCAGCAACAAGTGGAGGCGGGCGGAGCGGGGGGAGGCTGCGGGTGGAGGGCCGGGGGGGGTTCGACCGGGATGGAGGAGGCCGGGAGAAGGGGACGAACCCCGGTACCTGCAGCGCCGGTTGCCGGGGGGGCCCCGCCGCCCGCCCCTCCCGCTCCGCGCTCCCTCCGCCTCCCCCCAACCCCCCGTTTCCCGGCGGCGGCGGTGGGGTGGGGGGGGGATGGAGGCTCTCCCCCCTCCCCGGCCCTCCCGAGGCGGCTGCGGCGGTGGCAGCGTGGGGTGGGGGGGGGGACGGCCCGGGAGGGCCCTGTTGCGCTGCAGCCCGGCCCGGTTCGGGGGGGGGGGTTGGAAGCGGCGGGGGCTGCTCCGGTGCTCAGCGGGGAAGCGCCGCCGCCGCCGCCGCCTCCCAGGGGGGTTTTATAGGGCTGGCAGCGGGCGGAGGGGTTTCAGGGGCCGGCGCCGCCCCGACGCGGGGCTGAGGACCCCCCCGCCCCAGCGCCCCCAAGGCATCTCCGGCCGCTGCCCTCCATCCCTCCATCCTTCCATCCCTCCCCGGCACGCTCCTGCATCCCCGCATCCCTCCCTCCATCGCCCCATCACACCCATCCGTCCGTCCCTTCCACTCCCCCCATCTCAGCCCCCCGGCCCCCAGCTCACCTCCCCGCGTGCAGCGAGGCGCGGGGGGGGGGGCTCAGTGTCAGCGAGCAGTCAACCCCGGGCACCCCAGCTCCGCTTCGCTCCGGAGGGGAAATGCAGCCCGGAGCCGCCTGCGGATCTGAAGCCAGCTCTTGGCAGAGGCTCGAGCAGATCCCATCCCTCCCTGGCTCGCAGTCCCTCAGGTCAGGAGAGAGCGACCCCGGGTGCGGGCCGGTGGCTGAGGGGGGAGCGGGGCAGCGCAGGCAGACCCGGCCCTCCTCCCCTCCCACGACCACCCCTCCCCGAGCATCCCCGCTTCGCCTTCTGCAGGAAATGCCTCCCCTCCCCGGAGCCGTGCTCGCGGGTATCGCAGGGCACCGACCACCCCCTCCCCCCAAAGCCCCTCCCTGGGGGGGCTCTTCCACCCCCTCGGGGGCCGGTGAAGCTCAGCCCCATCTCCTGAGGCTGGGGAGGAGGAGAAAGGGACGAACCTGTCACCAAGGCGAAGACCCCCAGGGACCCGGAGCTGCCTGAGCTGTTTACTCCAGCAGTGGCACCGGGGGATGCAGGTGGGGGCTTTGGGGTCACAGGTAGGGTCAGAGTCTGACGTGGGCACAGTGGTGGGGGTGAAGGGCTGAGATGGGGGTCAGCACCTGAGTAACAGCATCCTCAGTGCACAACGAGGTGACCACAAGTGGGGGACGCTGCCCCACTCCACCAGCACTTCCCCACTCTGCAGAGGGTCCCAACGGGGTCCCGGCTCCCATCTCACCCCCTGCACAGCTCTGTCCCTGCAGTGCTACGCACTTTGGCTGGGGGTCAGGGGGGGAGGGGGCACACAAACGCTCCATCCACCCAAAAGCCACATTGGGCATCGCCACCACGCTTAAAACCTTACCCCCAAAAAGCCCCACTCCAACCGTAGCTGCGACCCCACAGCTTCCAGGGCCGGTCCTGAGCGGGTGGAGGTTGGCACAGCTCCACACCCAAAGCACCCGGGGCTGCACCAGCGGGGGGAGCGCAGAGCCCAAGGGAGAGCTGTGCTGGAAAAATCGAGCCTTGCATCACCGGGCAGGCAGTGCTGCTCAGCTCCTCATCAGCAGTAATGCGAGTTTGGCCAGGAAGAAGGAATGCTGCGACCTGATGCTCATATTTTATACGGCCACTCTCATCCCAAGGGATCGCCGTGCTCCCCGCGTGGGAGGGGGTGGCCAGGCAGATAAATGGGTTGGATCCAGGGGAGGGAAGGAGCTTTTAGCCAACAGCACCCGCCCAAAGCTGGCAGCTCTGTAAATATGCCTTCAGATTTTTAATGTCCAGGGGAAAAAAAAAGAGAGAGAGAGAGGAGGGGAAAGAGAAAGGAAGAAAGAGAGAGAGAAGAGGAAGAGCGTGATGGAGATGGTCCTTTTTGGAGCTGGATGGAGTCGCTTCTGCAGGGACCTCCCTCGTCCCTGCTGTGGGGTTAAAGGCTTCTCAGATGACGTCTGGGTGAGGGATAGAGCGAAGAGCAGCACCACGTGGAGGACCACCTCCAGGCTGGGAGGGGTGCAGGGGTGAGGAATGGAGGCCCCGGGTTCACCTGGTGGGCTCTGCTCTGCCGCCCTGCAGGCCCACGGCCCCATAGGGCACATCCCCACACCCTGACCAGCACAAGGGCTGGAGGGAGCTCAGAGGGCTGCGTGTCCTGAAGGAGAGGATGGGGAGATGCTGGGAGCACTCAGCGTCCGCAGAGAAACAGGGGAGGAAGGTGAAGTTCATCCCAAATTAGGGAGAGGTGATTCTGCTTTGGGGACAGACAGACAGACAGACCACGCTCATCCTTCACCATTGGGATCTATGACCAAAAACACATCGACCTCAGCAACCTGCAGCCGCTCCGGGGGCTGCGCCCTCCCCTCTTCGTGCTTGGGGTGGGACTCAGCCCCGGGGCTGGGGGGGCTGTGAGGTCCCTTCCCATGCTGTGATCCGATGATGTCCGCGTCGCTGTCACACAGTGCCACCTCGTGGGTCCCACCCGGCAGGAATGCCGGCCAGGCGGCTCCATCTGGCGCAGATATTTGCTCGGCAGAAGCAGCTCGGGGGGCTGCAGGAGGTCGGGCTGGAGGGGGGGGTCGGCAGCGAGGATGCTCCCATCGCCTCCATCTGGAGCTGCTGGCTGTGCGCAGTGCCTCAGTTGCCCAACGGGAAGGCTCGGGGTAACCCCTCAGCCTCACAGCAGCATCTGCACCTCATTCTCCAGGGCTGCAGGGAGGTGGGACACCCACAAATCGCCCCCCCCCCCCCCCCCATATCCCACCTGTCCATCCGACCCCGCTCTGTGCCTCCCCATCACAGGTTGGTTTTGTCCCCAGCCCTGCACAGAATCGCGCCTTGTGGTTCTTTTTCCATGCACCTGCATTGCACAGAGCACCCACAGCAGCAGGGGGGGGGTTAAGTGCCCTCCCAGACCCATTCTCAGCACTGGGATTCCTCCAGGGGGCAAAGAAGTCCCCCTCCTGGCCTGGGGCATTCCTATGGCAGCAGCTTTCCCACCCTGTGCTGCAGCTGCCATCCCAAAGGCACCCCAGCATCTGCGGCACTTCGGGTTCCCTGCTGAGCGTGCTTTTGTAGACAGCACCCACACCTCTGCTGGGAGGGGGAAGGGGAGAAATCAAAGCTCTCCCCCCCACCCCATGCTGTGGGCCGAGGATGAGGCAGCAGCACAGCATCCGAGGACTGAGCCGCTTCCTGCACTCGGCACAGCAGCCTGGAGGGGTACTGCAGGACCTCCAGCATCACCCCGAGATTTGGGGGGGGGCTGCACCCATAACCCCACATCCCTCACTGGGGGTGGCTGTGGGGCAGCTGGGATCATCCCCATCCCTGCTCCCATAGAGCTGCCCTCCGGATCCCGTCGTCCCAACCCTCATCCTGCAGGACGTGCCCTGCTCCTGTAGGACCCCCACGCACCATCCCCTCATCTCTGGGAGCACTCAGCAAAGCTGTCCGACCCCTCTGCGATGCCACCTCACACTCACTGTGAGTGCAGTCACGGCAGCCAACTGTCCCCACGGCACCCACACTGCTGCACAGCTCCTGTGCTCCCCCCCATCTTTCAGCTCTCCCTGTGCTCTCCAGGGCTGAACCAGGAAAGAGAGCTGCAAGGATGGGATGGGAGAGGCAGCCCTGCTTCCCAAAGGGCTCAATACTGATCCCATACCCAGCAGCTGAAATCCCTGGAGATCCCCAAACCTCCTCCAGCTTCCCAGTACCCCCAGTGCTCCGACTGAGCCAGCAGCACATCAGCAGGGCACGGCCAGAGGAGCAGATGTGTTACCAGTCCATGCGCCCCATCCAGCCGGTGCGGGTTGAGCTGGCCCAGGATGGAAGGTCACCTCCACAGCACTTCTGGGGCTGCACCCCGACTGAGCTGCAATGGGGCACAGAAGGGGCTCAGAGAGGATAAGAGGAGGCAGAAGGACAAACAGGACAGGATAGAGGCATTGACATCCACAGGTGCTGACAGCCCTGGTGCTCTCCGCAGCCCCAGAGGGCCCCAAAGCCCACCCCAAAGAAGGAAAAAGAGGCAGAGAAGAGACTTGGTAAGAACAGACCTTTAATTGGACTCCATGACGGCCATTACAGGGCTTTTCTCACCTGCTGAGGAGTCCGGCCGGCACGGCACGAGTGGTAAATAGACCGGCTACGAGGATACATGGATGGGTTTCTACCAGATCTGTGCTTTTACCTGTACAGGAGGGCTTGGCCAGCGTTGTGCTTACCCGCAGCGGAGCAGCCGTGTGCTGCAGGGGCTCTGCCCAAAGCGGGGGTTGGCAGAGCCAGCGGGGCACCCACACAGCGGGGCACCCACACAGCGGGGCACCCACACAGCGGGGCACCCACACAGTGCGCTCCTGCTGGCGAGAGGCAGCGTGGGGGGGTGAGGGAGGCAGAGGGAGCAGCTCAGGAGGAGCTGCGGTGCAGGGGGGGCTGCTGGTGGGGCAGGAGGGGAAGCCCTTCTCCCCAGTAGGGCTCCTGATCCAGCCCTGCTCTGAGCAGCGGGATCTGGGATGGGAAGGAAGGGGAGAGCGAGGTGGGAGGGGGGGGGGGGGGGGGGGGGGGGGGGCAGTAATATGGGCAGCATCCAGCCCTCCTGCTCCCACTGCCCGGAGGGAAGCTGGAAAGTGCCTGTGCTCACAGCTAGCAGCCGTTCCCTGTGCCTCTGCGGGGAGAAAACAAACTAAAAGTGATCGCCAGGGCTAAAAGTCACCGGGGGGTCAGCCCCGAGAAGGTGCACAGGGGAAGGGGGGGGGAACCAGGGGGAAGACCCCCCCCCCCCAACAGGCTCCCAAAGTGACCGAGTACAGCAAGAAGTGACCCCGAACGCGACACCAAGGCTCACACCCCACACACAGCATGGACAGGTGAACACACGCACACAGCAACGACACGGAGCACCTACAGCTTCACACCCCCCCACCCCATCCACCGACCCCCCCCCCCCCGACCCCCCCATGTGTCCAACACCGAGCAAACACCACGAGAAATACACAACTTCCACGGGTAAAAAGAAAGGCGTCCGCCCCCCAGAGCCCCCACACCTCCCCATGGTGGGGGTCTGGGGTTGGGGGGGGGGGGGGGGGCACACAGCCACTCACTG
Organism: Gallus gallus; assembly: GCF_016699485.2. Classification (NCBI taxonomy): domain Eukaryota; kingdom Metazoa; phylum Chordata; class Aves; order Galliformes; family Phasianidae; genus Gallus; species Gallus gallus. The sequence continues at coordinate 1,398,003 of NC_052557.1, read as the reverse complement.
CACACGAGAAATAAAAAGGTAAAAATCTGTCCGATATACAGTGAGAATTGATCTGTACAGCACTGGGGGTGAAAATGGGGTCACGGGCCACTTCGTCATTTAACAGCATTTACAGTGACATTTACAGAATAAATATACAATAGAAATGGAGAATCCGTGGGTTATTATTCCATCTCCTCTCTCTGCATATATTTTATATATATATATATATAATATAGCTTTCTTGTTACCTTCCTGTTGGCTTTGCCTCTTCTTGGTGCTGCAATAAGAGGGGTGGGAAGCGAACGCCTCCCTGCCCAGTTTGGGAATGGCAATGGGAGGGATGGGGGGGACTGAAGTGTGTCCTCCCCCCCCCCCAGGGCTCGAGGAGCATCGCAGCACTGCAGCAGATGGGACGTGGTGAGGTGCTCTGCTCCCTGACTCCATGGGAGCTGCGGTGGGGATCCAGCCCCTGGGCTCAGTCACTGCCACTGGGGAGGTGACACCGGGCAGTGATGGGGGAATATGGGGACAAGGGGAGGAGGAAATGGGTTTTGTGCTTCTCCCATTTGGAGGTGACGCAGTGGGGATGTCTCTGTGTCCCTCTGTAGGGGCTGCAGGAGGAGGGGGAGGTCAATCTGGATGAGGGCTGGAGAAGAGGTGGGAGCACAGCTGATCCCAGGGCTGGTGCTGCCCCTGCCATCAGCAGGGCGAGCTGCTTCATTTTGGTCCCCATCTTTGTTTCCCCCCCAAGAAAAATGGCTAACGAAGGGCCTGTGCTAATTGCCCAGTGAGAGCCACCGGCTGAGCCCACAGTAAGGAGGACTGTGAAGACGGAATCCCAACCCACCAGAGATACAGGGTGGGGGACCCTCCCATCCGTGGATGGGCAAGCAAGGCTAGAGGGGCTCGTGGGCAAGGAGCCAGGAACGTGGCCTGCAAAAGTGTTTGAAATGCCCCCTGGGGCGGTCTCAGCCCAACAGGACTGAAGTAAGGAGCTCGCTCAGCTTTGGAGACCACAGAACGTGCCAAGACAGCGGGTGCTGCTCCCCTGTGCCCATGGGGAAAGGAGGGAACGGTCACTTCGTGCTGCCCTCCCAACAGAAATGCTTGGCTTCGTGCTTGATTCAGGGAAACCTTCGGTGCCAGGGGGAGAAACTCAGAGCTGGGAGACCCCCACTGACCCTCCTCGCTCACACAGCTCCGCATCCTTGTGCCCCCCAGGCAGCATGGATAGGCACCACGGGGGTGCAGTCCGGATGCAGCTCATGGGGATGCTGGGACCCGGTGCTGGCTGCTCAGACACATCCTTCCATCTGCCATCCCTAACAGCCAGCTCACCCCCCCGCAGCCCAGGGCAGTTTCCTGAGAGCCAAAGCAGGGCTGCTGTAGGACTGGGTGCCCCACAGCTCCACGTTCCTAAAGAAAGCAGCGAGAGGAGATGACCACCACACCAGGGATGGCCCAGCAGAGCATCCCATATGTCCAGAGCCATTCCAGCAGTGTGCTCCCGGCTCCATCCCCATTGCCCTTCCAGACCTCACACGAAATCCCTCACTTTGGAGGTGCCACCCAAAGAGCTGCCTGCCCACAGACCGCACCTTCCCATCATCTCAGAGCACACCGACCACACATCACCCCACGGACACCTGGGAACACCCTGCAGACGCTGTCCCTGTGCTGGTGGCGATGGGACAGCCACCAAAGAGCCACCAGCTGCGGTCCCCACACGTCACCATCACTCAGCCCCACGCCGCTCCCTGCCAACCCTTGGCCAAAACACTGGGGTTATCTGGGTGCATCCACAGCTAGAAAAACTACAGGAGATACAACAACAACAGCGATGGCAAACAACGGCAGCACCCTTTTGTGCTATGAACATCGACGGTTAATTGTGCTCGTTGGAATAAGGCCATGACTCCTCCCAGCTAAAGGACGGCGGACGAAGGGCAGAGCGCTGGGCTGCAGGAGGAAGCATGGTTGGCTTCCCACCTGGTGCCAGGTCCTTTTTCCAACCACCAGCTGCTTGAAAAGAGAGATTCTTTGCTTCGGATTCGAGCTGCGAGAGGACGACCCTCAGAACAGCATCGCAGCATCCCTTGCTCCTCCCTTCCCTAAGGTGAGCCCCCAGGTCCTGCCCTTCGCCGAGGGCTGTTGGAGGAGTCCTGCCCCTCCTGCAATCCCTTCTTCCCGATGTCATCATAGGAACGGCTGCTTTTGGTTACAACTTAAAGAGGGGTTTCTTCTTCTTCGTTAGTTTTCCCGTTGCCTGGACAGCCAGGATCCACTCCCCAGCAACCTCTCCTCTCCCAGGGGGTGGTGGGCTGCCCACCATCACAGTTCGGACTCGGGGGTGCCGGCCGTTAGGTACCCACTCCCATAGCGTCCGTTGGGCGCACTGCTCATCTCCATAGGGGAGTTGCTCCCAGGACCCAGGTAGGAACGGTGCGTGGGCATGGGGGACGGGGTCTCGCTCGGCACCTTGCTCAGGATGAAGCGCGTCTCGTCGTTGTCTTCCAAGTTGGAGATGTCCTTCATCATCCGGCCCTTCTTGTAGGTGACCGAGAGGGTGTTGGAGCCGTCTGACACCAGGTGGAACTGCCGGAGGATGAAGACGAGAGGCAGAGGGAGGGAGGCCAGGATGATCAGGGAGATGAGGATGGCCATGGCCCAGGTTGGGTAAAAAAGGAACTTCTCCGCAGCCTGAAAAAGAGGGATTGGTGTCAGGAGTTGCAGCGCACGCCGGGTACAACATCTCCTAAGTGCTCAGGAGCTCCTGCCAGCCTTCATCTTACGAAGTTATTGGGAGGCAAATCAAAGCAGACAAAAGGGCATTGCTCTTTGGTGGAACCAAGATAAACCCCAAGGCCGCATTTCAGCCCGTGCTCCGAGCCAGCTCGAACCTTCTGGGCAGCAGGGACAAGCGATGGCCAAGCGGGTGGGACATGGCAGAGCAGAGCTGGGATGGGAACCGTGCTCACCTCCTCTCTGATCCACGCGCTGTAGCCCGGGGGGCTGACACCCAGCTGGATGATGCTGGCGGTCATGAGCACGGCCATGCAGATGGGAGAGACGTACTTCCAGGTGTAGTAGTAGAACTGATAGGGCCGAAAACCCAGCATCTCTGTCAGCTCCTGCATGAACCTGCCAAGAGGAAGAGATGGAACCACACTGCTCCCCACCTTCCAGCAAGGAACTCCCTCCTAGGAGCCCTGCTGCAGATTAGACTCAAAAAAGAGCCTGGAGAAGAGCCCAGCTGAGCCAGGGAAGCACCACAGTGTCTTTCAAGCCCATAGGATGGGTTGGGAACCTCCCAGGGAAAAGGCCACCTGAGCCTTCCTTGTTCTTGCCAACTCCTGGCAACAAGAAGAGGCAATGAGGGAATGAGGTGCCCTTCCGGAATGTTCCAGAAACCTCAGACAAAACCATAGATGACGAGCAACAGAGCACCACAACCAAAGCTAGATACCCACTAGCAGGAATGGTTCTTGGGGCTGGGTTACACCCAGGGCAGGGTAGAGGATCAAGGCAAACAGATATCCTGCCTCTGTAACAACTGCCTCTGGGGTATTTGCTCCATCAGAGCTTGCCTCCTGGGAACAGAAGTCAGGAAAGAGCTGGAAGGTGGGGGGTTTAACCAGGAGTTACAGCCGAGATGTTGCATTTCTGGTGCAAACACCTTACTTCTTAGTGCCATATATCCAGGCCACGGCGATGTTCTCCAGGATGACCACGACGGTGAGCGGCAGCGTGGCCGAGTAATCATCAAACATGGTGACAAAGTAGTTCCCGGAGCGCTGCACAAAGATCAGGCCCACCACAAAGGCAAAGATGCAGCAACCAACTGAGGGGAGCAAACGGGCACAGTTAACAGAGCGCGGATCGGTTGGCATGACGGTGATGAGCCAATGGCTGAGTGATCTTAGCGGTCTTTTCCAACCCTAATGATCCTATGGTCCCCAGGGGAACCACGGCCTCTGCCGTAGGGTCTGATCCCAGTACACGTCCACATGTCCCCGCTCTTCTAGAATGACTCCCCGGGGCAATGGTGACCCTCCAGCCCCAACCCATGGGGATGCAGAAGACCTCACCTGTGAACACCTCCTTCCGCACCTTGAAGGTGTCGATGATGGGCGTGGTGATGCCTGACATGGTCCCAATCATGCTGCCCAGCCCCAGGTTTATCAGCATCAAGAAGAACATGACAGACCAAAACGGCGAGGCTGGGAAGTGGGTCATGGCTTCTGTGAAGGCGATGAAGGCCAGGCCAGTGCCTTGCACTGACTATTCATGGGGGAAAGAGAGACCAAAAGGAAGAAGAAATGCATCAGGCTGCGTGTCTCAGGGCTCTCTTGTCCCACTGAACAACTCATCAGGGAAAGAAGAATCCACTCTAGTACCCGGTGTGGAAGTGGTGATGACCCCATTAGACTTGCTACAGATAGACCATTCCCACACCCCAGGAAAGACCACAGGAACAGGGAATTCCCATCCTGGGAGGGTCACTGGAAACAGCTGTTCCAGATCCACGTGCCAGGAGCGACACAAACAGGACAGATCCTACCAGGGACTGCCAATGGGAGAGGGGATTTCTTTGTCCTATTAGGAACGCCACCAGGTACCTTGTCGAGCTCATCCTCCAACAGACACGCGTCCAAGCCCAGCTCTTTGAAGTGCCCTTCTTTCACTGTCATGATCACCCTGTACATCTCGTTGTAGTCCTTGGCCGTCAAGTGGGAGAAGTTCACGTGGGGGGGGATGAGGTCGTGGCTGAGCACGTTGGTGTTCAGGTATCCCAAGATCTTCTCAGCATTCCTACAAGAGAGCAGAGTCACCCAGAGTCATCCCCTTCCATCCAGGGTGAGAACCTAGTAGAGCTTAGTGCCCAACCAGAGTCAGAAAAACTCAGCTACAAGGGGGCACCTCTGGAGATCCAGCTCTTGACCACAAGCCATCTGGGTCCACCAAAACACAGCATCAACCAGCCCTGGAGCCACAGCCCCACCAGCACGGGTTCCCCCACCCCAGATGGACAGAAAGCAAATCCACCTACTCCACCACGCATTTCTCGTTCATGATGTTGGCCTTGAAGCCCAGCACGGCGAACACAACCAGGGTGGCCAGGACGGAGGTGAAGAAGTTGATGAAGGAGACGAGCGTGGCATCGAAGTGGCAGTTGTTGTCCTGCTTGTTGTAGCTGGAGAAGGCGATGACCCCCCCAAAGCCCAATCCCAAGGCAAAGAACACCTGCGTGGCTGCCTCCCGCCACACCTGGGGGTCCAGCATCTTGTCCAGCTTGGGGAGAGGGGACACAGAAGAAGGAATGAGGGGGTGTGGTGGTGCCAGAGCCGTTCCCATCCTCCAGAGCCTTTGGGATCGTTTAACCACGGAGCTCACCCCCCTTCCCCTGCAGCAGGCTGTGGGTCTCCAAGAGCCATTCATCGGGAGATCCTAATTAGTGCCTTGTAACAGCCTCGTCAGCTGAGCGGTTTCATCTGCATCTCTTCATCATTAATTAATTAGCTGGTTAATTGCATAAACACCAGCAGAGGTTTTGCTACCAGCCAGCATCATCTCACAGAGCCCCTGAGCCATTATATAAACGTATTGCTGAGGGCACCCCTCCCCTCACCCACCCAAAGGGAACGCGAGCGATGCCTCAGATAGCACCATCTCAGGGCTCTGCCTCCTCCTGCCTCATTTATTGGGACCTTTGAGGCTGATGCTCTGATCTTTGGGGTGGAAACAAGGGAGGGATAGTATTCTGTGAAATGATGTGCACAAAGGGTGAGCAGCCCAGAGGATAAACCTGCTGGGAGTCCGCTGAGCTCTTACCTTGGGGGTGAACATGTGCATGATCCCATCCACCGCCCCACGCAGCAGGAGGCCCCGCACCAAGAAGCAAACCAGCACCACGTAGGGGAAGAGGGAGCTGAAATACATCACCTGGGGCAAGAGGGAGGCATGCAGGGTGGGTACCATCTCCTTTACCACTCCGCCCCGTCTCCATATCCATCCCCAGGACATCACAAACTGGAGCCAAACTGCTGGTGCCCCATGAGCCCCGGGGAAGGACAACTCTGCATCCCCACCACCTCCCAGCACCACTGGTTCCCAGCACGGGGCTCCCTCCCTGTGTCCCAGTGATGTGAGTGAGGCTTTCTCCCAGGCATAGAGGATGTGATACCACCCCACTGCTATGGGGCAGCAGCCTCCTTGCCCTGTGCTACCCGCTGATGCGCTCTGTAAAACATCTGGCACATCTGGAGATGAGTTCCCTCTGAGCATGGTAGAAAACCAACACACCTGGAGGACAGATTGCTGCTACCCACCTTCCCCGAGGACTGGATGCCTTTGATCATGGCCAAGCCAACGAGACTCCAGGCCACCAGCAGGCAGAGGGTCATCTTCCAGTTGAGCCCCCCACTCTCTGAGATGGAGTTGGAGATGTCCAGGGCCTCCCGGTACCAGAAGTAGGTGGTGGCCGAGCTCCTCTCACATTCAGTCTCCACAACTGCAAATGAATGGGGGTACCAAAGAGTGAGGGGTTGGGGAAGAGCCACCCGCTGCCTCCTCTCACTCAGTCCACGTCCCCAGGAGGCATCCCAACCTCCAGCGTCCCCGGTCTGCAATAGATGAAGGTTTTGAGGGTCTCCGGCGTCCCGCAGCCCCACTTCCCCATTGGATTCCCCCATATCTCACCGGCCACGGAGCCATTCCTGACGATGGGGCACTCGCTCCAGGGAAGAGGGTACTGAAAGGACTTGAAGAAGTAAAAGATGCTCCAACCAATGATGACGTTGTAATAGAGACCAACAAAAAAGCAGACCTGTGTTGGGGGGGAGGAGGACACAGTGTGAAGCAGTGAGGGCAGTGCTGGTGCTCCCACTGGACAGAGATCCAGAAACATGGATGGGCTCATTCCCAAACCCACGGATAGGAGCTGAAAAACTCCGCTCAACCCTTCAATCACCCACACGGAGCTCAGCGAGGTTTGCCCCAAACCATCCCCTGTTTGCAGCCTGCAGAGCGTCCCACGCACCCCAATGCACGCTCACCAGGCAGCTGGCATAGCCGATGCCACCGAGGCGGGGACAGATGTAATTCCAGACACCAATGCTGCCCCGGCGGATCCGCTGCCCCACTGCCAGCTCCAGGAAGAACAGCGGGAGCCCGATGATGATGAGCAGGACCAGGTATGGGACCAGGTAGGCGCCTGGCAGGGACAGAAAGCTTGTCATGGACCCGCCTGCCTGCTCTTATATCCCAACGAGAGACAGGCTGTGTCTGGTTCATCCCTTGGCTTGCAATAGGAAACACACGTGCGTGGCAGGGAACCCTGCAGCGTCCCCAGGCAGTGTGGGTATGTGTGGGATACACGAGCTCTCTGCTGGGGGTAAAACAGGAAGGCGGTTAATCTCCGCCTAATTGGGGAGACCAGAGAGAAATTAGCAGTTCATGAAGCATAACCAAATGGCCGTAAGAGATGCGATGACTCACGCTGCAGCGCCCAGCTGATGAATGGCCCCAGCCTCTGCCAGGGGCTGCCGGATGGCGTTGGGAGCACGTGGCTGCAGGGCTGGGATTTATGGCCCAGGGACAGCCACCAGTGCTGGGCCGGGGACGGATGGGGCTGAGGATGTGTTTGGAGCAGAGGTGAGGAGGTTCATTAAGGAAGAGGTTCATTAAGGAGGAGGAAAATGGCCATGCCAGCAGCCGGGGTGCAGCTGGACACTGGTGTAACTGGGAGCACCAACAAGCTTCCCATCCCTGCAACACCCTCACGGGCATCGCGACCTCCAGATGATGGGACAGATGGATCCGTTTGGATGCAAACTTCTCCAGCATCAGAGACTTTCCTCCACTGACCCCCGGGAGGACGGCCACCAGCTCACGCACGCGCGTCATCGCCAGCGCACACGGCTCCCGGCACACCGAGTGCTGGGAATTTGGCTCAGGCCCATCTCACTGCCAGCACGAGGCCGTTCTCCCCCGCAGATGTCTGCCTGGGGAGCAGGAAGGAAGCAGCCATCCCACCCTGCGCCGAGCAGCTTGCTGCCGTGCCAGCCAGCTCCCAGCTCCCCACCTCACCTTCTCCATCCGTGCAAGAGAGGGCAGCTCGTACCTGGCAACCTGCTGCAGGAAGCTGTCGCAGGGCTGCAAGGGGCTTCTAACAGCATCTGCTCATCACAGCGTGTGCCCCTTCGTGCCCCCTCCACCCCAGGGATGAGATAGATGAGTTGGGGGGGAGGGGGGGGAGAGGGGGTGTTAAGCCCAACTCAACCCCACTACAGAGAGTCTCATGGCTGCTGAGGGTTCAATTCTGTTGTATGGGGAAATTGAGGTAGGGTGGGTTCAGAGGAGCCTGGCACCTGACCTGCTGCCCAGAGCTGGCTCCTGATCCCATCTAACTGGGATGAGCAGGAAACCACAGGTGCAGAGAGCTCCCTGCCAAAGGAATCAGGGCTCCATTGCAGCCCTGGACATACCAGTGGGATTCACTTTGCTCTCAGGACAGGTGAGCATCCTTTAGGAAGAGGCTGCCCTGGAGGTTCCTGCAGCTCCACATCACAGCACAGCCAGCAGCTCCCGGCTGCCCCTCACCTCCCCAACCACCCCCACTGCTCCCTCCTTCCCCAGCACCCACACCCCAGCAGAGGCAAAACCAGCCCACAAACCCCCCCAGAACCCCATCTCTCACCTCCTCCATTCTTTTGGCACAGGTAGGGGAAGCGCCAGACGTTCCCCAGCCCTACAGAGTAGCCAATCTGCGCCAGGATGTACTGCAGCTTGCTATTCCACGCCGGCCTGTTCTCTGCATCCAGCTCCTCCTCCCCATCCTTCTGCTTGTCCCAGGCCTCCCCTGTCACGTTGAGGACGCTGCGTTTGTAGTCCACGGGCTCCTCATGAGCCAGCAGGTCGGCCACCGACTCGGTGACGTGCTCACTGCTGTGCTCCCGCTGCGTCACTTTGCTGTTCTTCGGCATCGGGACGGCTCCGTGCCACCCCTGGGGCCGGGATGGGGCGAGGGGAGATGAGGAACGTCCCGTGTGAGCTGCTCGGGGTTCACCTCCTCGTCATCAGCAGGACCTGTGAGGGAGAGAGGTCAGCAGCATGGAGGGGGATTGGTTTTGCCTCATCCCGGTGCTGTTGGGACCGGCAGCGATGGTGGGGAGAGGCCTCCGTCACCCCCTGTGCTTTGGGGGCATCCTTTGGGCTGGGGGATGCTAAGTGGCAACAGCACCCAGCTGCTTCCTCAGCAGGGAGGGAGCACCCATGGGTCCAGGGAAGGAAAGGGGGGGTGACAGAGCAGTCCCCTCAGCCCTGCACAGCCCCACAGCTCAGCCCTGCTCTGCCACACCGCCCTACAGAGCTCCAAAGCACTCGGGTGACAGTGACAAACACCAGGGCTCTCCATCCTCCTCGGACGTTACAGGGCACAAAGTGGGTGAGAGCCAGCAGTTCAATCACCGCAGGCAGCTCTACAGCAGATAACATCTGCAAAGCAGCCACGGTGACACAAAGCCATCAATCCCAGCCCTGCTGCCTTCCCAGCCTTGGCCTGGGAACCCAAAGCCACGGGATTCACACAGTCTGAGCGGTGCCAGCAGTGAGCCTTGGCCGTACTGGGAGAACTGGGGGCCAGCCTGGCTCGTGCCCCAGCTGGAGGACACCCATAGAAAACCCCATGTCATGGAAAAATGACTCTCCCCAAGGGCTGTGATTGCTTCTTCCTTCCACCCTCACTTCCCAAGGACATCCATGTGACCACCGGAGGAGCAATGGGGCCACGCGTGCGGTCCCTGCCTGCCCTAAGCTGACGAGGAGGAGAAAGGCCCCCCGTGTTTCTCCTGAGCTTCTCCCTTTGCACAAACACCCATCAATCCCAGCCCTGAGCACAGCTCTCAATCCTGGCCCCTTCCAGAGCATGGGGCTCAGCCGAGCAGCCCTTCCCATTCCCAACTGCCATCCCAGCGCTGCAGGGAAGCAAAGCCGCAGGACGGCCGGCCCTCCTCACCCTCACCTCACCCCAAAGAAAGTTCCCCATGTGCCAGGCCCTGTTCCTCATAGAAGAGCTATTTTCAGCCAAAAGCTGCATCCGTTGCCAGGCAACTGCATCGGCTCACAGCCTTGGCTGGATCAGGCTCCTCCTGAGAAGCTGTTTGAATTATTCCTTCAAGCCTGGGCCAGCAGTGTTTCATTTCCTAACGAGGACCATTCACAGCTCGACAGCATCAATTACCAGCACAGGGCTGCCCACAGCCACAGCATCCCCAGCATGGAGGGTGGGGGGGTCCTGAGGCAGGGAATCACAGAGATTCCCATCGAGTTTGGATCGGGATCTGCAGAGATGAGAGGATTTGGGGGGTGAAAGTGGGCGCTGAGCTGCTCTGCTGGGGCTGCGATAAGGGGGTGAGGCAGCACTGGAGGAGGAGAAAGGGGTAAGGAGCAGAAAGCTCTGCCTCTGTGGGAAGAGTCACACAGCAAAGCTGTGCTGTAAGGATGGTCTTCACCCAGCTGGCTGTCCCTGTGACCCCACTGCTTGCTTGGGGCCATCCTGCCGCTTCCCAGCCCCATGGCAGCAGTGCCCACTGGAGGAGACCCGGCCCATGGAGAGGGGTCCGCCACAGTGCTCCCAGCCAAAGCGCAGTTCCAATCCATCTGCAGAAAGTATTTCTGCCCATTTGTTTGATTGGGAGGGGAATTTAATCAAGGAATTCATCTCCAAAAATGCAACAACAGCTACGCTGCAGGGAAGGTCAGCTGACAACCAGGAGCTCTGTGGCTGGAGAGAGACAGAACCCCCCTTGTTGTGGGCAGATGGAGATTCGGCTCATTGACGACCTTCACCTCCTCACATCTGCACTTCTCTTTCTCTTCCGAAGGAGGATCGCAGCCCACCGGTGGGTCTGGGTGCCTCTCATGGTGCTCAGAGAGGGGTCCAGGAAGGCACCAGTACAAACTGGGAGGGAGGGCTGGGACAGCAGCAGCGCCTGCGAGATGGGAGCGGCTGCCAGCATCCATAGGGAGCGATAGGGTGAGACACAGGAAAGAGCACCACTGCCCTGCAGATAACCCACCTCCCCATGCTCCTGCCGTGGTTTTTCCACTCGCTTACTCAGGAAGGTGGCTGGGGAGGCTGGAATCTGTCAGTAGCAATGGAGCTCAGGGGGTGGGCACAGGGAAGATCTCTCTCCTCTCCCAGGGACAGCGCAGCTCCTGCGTCCAAATTGCGCACTTACGGTCCATTTGGGGGAAACTGAGGCAACAAACAAAAGCCAGGCTGGGGTGCAATGAATTCAGAATAACCTTCAAATTCAAACCATGGGGTTTCTGCACCGGTACAGCACGCTGCTCACTCCACCAAGGTCACAGAGCAGGACAGGGGAGCGACGGATCCGGGGCACAGAGGGACGTCAGGGATGGAGGAATCTGAGGGGTCTGAGCGTCCCCATCCTGGGACACCACACTGAGGGCTGAGCTTTGTGCTGCAGATGGGGAAGGGACGGACCCAAGGTCACCCATGGACCTGGAGAGCTTGCAGAGAGGCCGAGGCACAGAGCAGGCACCTCTCCCACCTCCCCTTTGCGCCCAGCAGGGCCGAGGGGCGAAGCCACGAGGAGGGCAGTGGGGGAGCAGCACTGCTCTGCATCACAGCGAGAGCACACAGAGCCCTTCGGCCACAGGGAATCAAAGGCACAATGCTCAGAGCGGCGTCCCGACTGCATAGCAGAGCCCCGAGGAGACACTTCTGCCCCACAGAGAGGCAGCTCAGCTCTGACCCCCCCCCAAGCAAAGCTCCCATAGCACACAGAGCTGCTTCCACCTTAACGCCGCTCCTCGCTCACAAACCGGGAGACTCAGCGCTCCCGCTCGGCCCTTCCTCACCCTCCTCATCCTCCCCGGCTCCGCTGGGGAAGGCTTTTGCCACCTGAGCTCATTAGGGTCGCTCCCTTTCTTTAAGCCATCCCTGCTCGTTAACGCCAGGCTCCGCCACCCCACGGAGGTGACGCGCGGTGACTCAGTGGCAGCGGTCCCACAACACGGGGTCCCCCCCCGCCCCCCAACACTCACACAGCATGAAGGGAACACGCAGCCCGGGGACAGCAGAGCAGGCCGAGGGGAAGCAGCGCAGGGAGTCGTGCTGCACGCCGGGCTCCCACCTTTGCAAGCAGTTCGCATTCAGCTCCTCTGCGCGCAGCCGGCATTTATTGCAGGGCGGGGATGCTCAGAGCTGCGCTCCTCATTCAGGCCCGTTTTAGCATCGTGACACAGGAGCAGTTCGCATTCGGAGATGAATCAGAGCTGCCTCCGCTCCTGCATTACCCCCCCCGTCAGCGCCCAGGTGGTATAAATAGCCCCCGGCCCCCCTACGGGAGAGCAGAGGTGTGGCTATGGCAGCCCTACCGCCGTTTGCCACCTGCTCCACCCCGGAGGTGGGCGCAATCCCCGCAGCCCCGGCTCTGCTTTCGTACTACCGGGGGTTTAAAAGCGTGTTTTCATCAATGGGTTCCGGAGAAACCCACGGAAAGGGCAGTTTTGCGGGTGGGTCACGAGGCAGTCACAACAGCCCCGGAGGAGCGGAACGGCGGCGCCGTCGGGAGCGTAAGGAGCCCATTGATCCTCCGCGCTCCGTCTCCTTTCACGTCTCATTTAGGATCGCGAAGACATCCATCATCTGCAGCAGTGTGACGCGGCTCGGAGCAGCCGTCACGTGGGTCCTTCGTGCTGCTCACGGGGTGATCCCTTCCCCCCCCCCCCCCCCCCCCCCAGTTCCAGCTTGAGCTGCTGCCCCACCGAACACAGCTTCACCCCAAACAGCGGCACACAGACCGCGCACCCCACGCACGCTCTGCTACTCCCCGTTGTGGCTCACAAAGCACCTGTGTTCCTAAACAAACCGACCCCAAACACAACCCAGGACGTTCCGCCTCAGCTCCAACCCGGCTCCATCGCATCCCGGTGACCCCCACCTCTCTGCCAGCCCCAGGCGGCTCTCGCATCGCTCCCCATTACAACCAAACCCTTTTCTCCCTATCGATGTCACCCCGACCGCCTCCCATTCGACCAGGAGAGGACGGACAGACCCACATCTCATCTCCCCTTCCTGACCCAATCCCGACACCCCCGGGGAGATGCTGGCACCGAACTGTGCTCCCTGCCCGGAATAGCTCAGCTCCACGCGCGGCATTCAGGTCTGTTCCTCCCGAGCCCAGAAATAGTTGCATCAGCTCGCGATGGATCCCAACCTCAGGTGCCTCTGACGCCAGGCGGGAGCCGAGAAACGGAACGGTTTCACCTTCTGGGTCCTTTGCAAAGAGCTGGGAGAGGGATCGGTTTTATTTCCAGCCCCGCATCTCCGGAGTGACGCAAATCGGCCCCGAAGCGATGCAAAGCTGCACCTGGCCGAGATGTCAACCCCAAACACACCTCCGGCACAGCCACCACGCGAGGAACGCACTGATGGCAGCGAAGAGTCCCCGCACCCGGCACGGAACGGCTTCAAACCAAAACCCCCAACCCCCGTTTTGCTGCCTCGAAAGCAGCCGGCTGCGTTCCGGGAGGGGCATTCAAAAGAAAAAGGGGAAACAGAAAACCCCTTCACTTCAGGGGCCGGGCGTGAAATATTCATCGCAGCCGAACGCCTTCTCCTCCGCCAATGTTATTGTCAAGGTCAGCCTGGAGGCTCTATTTATTCCCCTCCCCTCAGGCAGCAGCTGGGGGGGATGAGCCCCCGACCAACCCCCTCCATTACCTCAGACCCCCCCCAAGGGGTCCCCCAAACCTTTTGCTGATCGCCCCCCCACCCCTCAGTGCCATGGCCGCACCCGCCGCCGCAGCCCCCCGAGCACCTTTCCCCCCTCACCCCCCCAAAAACAAGGCTCCGACGGATGGGGAGGGGGACAAGCAAAGCGGAGTGGGGGCAGAGGGGGTGTAAAGCAGCCTTACCTCTGCGCTGCGGGTGGAGCGGAGCGAATCGCCGGGAGGAACGGATCAGATCCCCCCCCCCTCACCCCCGGGCGGCGGCGGAGCCGGGTACCTGCGGGGCCTCCGGGGAAACCGCCGCCGCCGGTACCGCCGGTACCGCCGCTGCCTCCGCGCCCCGCGGTGACGCTGCGCGGCCGCCGCCTGTCGTCGTCGTCCTCCCCCCCCCCCCCACCCCACCCCCTTCCCTCCTTCTGCTCCGCGGATGCGCGTTGGGTTCGGCGCTGCGCCCGAGGGGAGGTAACTCCTCTGCCCGCTCCCGAAGAATACGATCTGTGTGCATAAAGATATGTATATGTATTTAAGTACTCCCCCCAGCGCCGCGCACGGGCTAAAATAAATAAATAAGAGCGGACACGCAGCCCCTGACGCAGGCTTTGAGTCATCGTCACGGCTGCACGTCAAAGCTGGGGAGGCAGCGTGTCCCCAACCCCCCTTAACCCCCCCCGGGCTCTCCGAGGGGGCCCTTGTATTCAAAATATAGCAGAAGAAAAGGGAAGGGGCGGCTTTCCTTCCTGGTGTCCGTATGAGGAGCCCTGAATGAAAGCAGCGGCCCCAAAGGTGCCCTCCCCCCCCGGCCCCCCACCCCACTCTGCCTTTCCAGGTGGGCTTTGCAACCTTTGCACCGCCCCCCGGGGGGGGATTTGGTGTTTCGGGGTCACGGAGCGGCACCGTACCGTTCACTGGGAGGAAGGCAGAAAGATGCGGACACGACCGCCTCTCCGGGGCGTGCAAACATCACACCCGGCTTCCGTCGTGGGTTTAATTAACCGCAACCACTTAAGCTGCTTTGATGCTGCGGGGAGTCGAGCAGAAAGCCCGGCACACCTGTAGGGATCGGCCCTGCCTTTGGGAAGCACCTCATTGGGTTCGCCGGGAAAGCCAGGGCCTCTGGGGCTGATTTATGGGTGGGGAAGAGGGGGTTTTCAAAGGGCTTCGTTGTCGGTTCAGCGCCTGATGGAAGTGACTCCAGAACGGTCCCAGGGACACAAATTCAGCCCATCCTCAGCAGTGCGGCTTCTCCAGCTGACACATCACTGGTGCAGGGGGCACTGAAACCCATATCCATGGTGCAGGGGGCATTGGTAGCCGTATCCATGGTGCAGGGGGCACTGGTACTCACATCCATGGTGTAGGGGGCACTGAAACCCATATGCATGGTGCAGGGGGGACCGGTACCTGTATCCATGGTGTAGGGGGCACTGAAACCCATATCCATGGTGCAGGGAGCACTGGTACCCGTATCCATGGCGCAGGGGGCACCGGAATCCATATCCAGCTCCTGGAGCCCATGAGAAACCCCAGCAGGAGGAAAAACACCTTTGGAAGAGGAACCCTATGGAGGATTCGGACCTGCGGCCCCGGGGCGCACAGCTCCAGCCCGCAGCGCCTGCTCAGCTCCCCAACCCCGGAGCCCACAAAGCACAGAGCGATCCACGCTCCCATCCGAGCCCCCCTCCCCCCCCCCCGGCTCACTCAGCCCTGTACTTTTCCGCCGGGAGCGGTGTGGATTAAAGCAGAGCGTGTGGATGAGTAATGCCTCTCCTGGAGGAGCAGTGCCCCGCAGTGCCGGCTGAGGGCTCATCCCGTGCTCCGAGCGCAGCGCGTTCCCAGAAGCGTTGGGGCAGCAGCCTATAAATATCCGCCCGCATCCACCGACCGCTGCTCTCATCTGACCCCGATCCCCGCGTTGTCGGCTGCCATCTGTCACCATGGCGATGGCATCGCGGGGGCCACCAACCCCTCCATCCCCCCCCTCCCCCCCCCCCCCATCCCCATCAGTCATCCGAGGTTCCCAGCGCTCGGGGAGGCACCTCAAGGATGGCAAATTGCGGATGGAAGGGAGGGAAAAAACACAGAGGGAGGTTGGATGGTGGTGCGGCGGGGATGCAGGTGCCAAATCTCACCTGCAGAGCGGTGCAGGCAGAGAGGTGTGGGGAGCACAGGGGCGAGAGAACCCCCCGATGCAGGCAGAGCATTGCAGGGGTGCTGCCAGCACGGGGAGATGCCGTTGCCCAAAGCAGAGTGAGGGCAGAGGAGATGAAAAGGCGCGAGGAAGCGCGGTGAGGAAGCTGGTTTTCCACCTAAGCTGTCGTGCCGACCTACATTCAAGTGATAATAATCTAAGGGGATAATGCCCTCTGGTTTCTAAATATGTATTTCCCTGCAAAGCCGTGGGCTGTCACGGCTCATCCCCGGCCCAGCGCTGCTAACACAGAGGGAAGGGATGGAGCCCATGAGAGCAGCGGCCGCGCCGGCTCTGCGCAGAGGGGTTTGAGCTCTGCCGTAGCGTTTCCCACCCGAGCATCCCAGAGGAGAAGGGATCCATCCTCCTCCTGCTTCACTTTGCCGCTCCTCCTGCAGAACCGTGCGCCCCTCCCTGGCTGGAACCACGGAGCCACGAGAGGACACCATTCAGGCACGGCCAGCACTGCCCCAGGTGCCATCCCAATGGCTGCAGGTGGCACTGCCCATCCTCATGGGGACATCCCCACCCGAGGGCGAGGGGACACACGTGGTGGCCATGGCCAGCACAAGCACAGGGCCGCCTCTGGAGCTCCTGCGTGCAGCCCTGGTGCTCCTCGACCCCAGAGCGCAGCGGTGACCCCACAACGCACCGTGTCCCTTTGCCAGGGACACCCCCAGCAATGCAAGGGCAGAGATCTTCAGCAGGGCCAAAGGAGCCGCCTGGCCCCGCCCCCCCCCCCCGGCTCCCATCTCTGCCCTTTTCCCCGGAGATCGCCCCAGGGATGGAGCGACCGATTTCAGCCCGTCTGTAACATCCACATATCCGAAAAGTTGGAGAGGGGGAAGGCAATAATCCGTGTGTGAGTGGCAGAAGGAGACGGCGTTGGTTCACTCAGCCCTGGGGGACGAGCATGCGAGGAAGAAAGGGGACCCTGCACAATGGGAGGGAAAATAATAAACACCAGCACAGGCACAGGAATGAGAACCATGTCTCACGGCCCCTGGGCTCGGAGCAGCGGGACGACGCGCATGAAAGCGCTGCTGCTCCCATCTTCTGGTCTTAATTTTCTTCGCATGCCGAGCTGCCATCGGATCCGACACGGCCGGGGTGGTGTTGTGCAATGGGGGGGGGACTGGAGGCAGTGGGGCTGCGTTTCCCATCCCCTCGGTGTGAGGGGGTTCGGTCCCACAGGGGGTTGAGGGGTCGGGCTGCAGATTGGGGCTTGGAGTGATCCCAGCTGGGGCTGGGAGGGGGGCTGGGGGTTTCTCCTGGAGCTCTGCTTACCCACTTACCCCACACGCACCCCCGGCTCTGTGTCCCTGAGGGGTTTGCGGTGGGGCAGCCCCAGCCATGGGCGCCCATCGCTCAGGCGCAGACCCGGATTGAGCCCAGGGGGTGTGGGGTGGTCTCAGCAGCGCCTGCGGTTCCCGATTCTGTGGGATCCTCCATCATTTTGTCCTCGGAAACAAAAACAAATCCCTTCAAAGGGCCGCGGAGCCGCCGGCGGTGGGGGATGTTCCTGGGGGAGCTCAGACCCCACGGCTGCTCCTCGGATGGGGATGTGCCCCCGAATCCCGAGGGATGCTGCTGGGGGAGAACACGGCCCAGCAGGGAGGGCATCTGCTGCCACAGTGCCTCGCGCTGCCAAAATCAGGACGCGGCTCATCCCTCCTCCGCTCATCCCCGTCCCGCCGGGCTCCGAGTGCCCAAACCAGCGGGGTCTGCACCCCACTGAGCATCGTCCCCTGGAGGGGGGAAAGCATCGCCCTGTGCCAACACCGCCCAGCTGGGCCCCATCCCCTCCCCCCCCCCCCCCCCCCCCCCCCCCGCAACCCCCCGGACAAACAACCCCAGCAGCTTGGCAGGCTCAGCTAACGAGCGGCAGCCCGGTGCCACCCAGCCGGTCCCCACCAGCAGCCGCTGTCACCAGCAGTGACACCCGGGAACCGCACAGGGACGCGACGCGGAGGTCGATGGGGAGCAGCTGGGAGCGCGCAGACCGCCGGCAGCCCCACCGCCGCCCCTCCCTGCCGCCCCCCCCCCCCCAGCCTGGCACAGCCCCCCAGGGCACGGTGGGAGCCGGCAGTGGGGAAAGCAGAGCTCCCCCCGCACGGCTGCGGTGTGATTTGGCCCCTGTGGGTGGGTTTTAAGCGCTGCTTTGGACGTCACGCCTCCATCCCCGTCTCCTCCGGGTGCCGCTTTTTGCACGGCTCCGCTCCTCACCTTCAGCCTCACCCCGCCGGGCACTCAGCCCCCCCCCCCCACGGCATCGCCTCCACGGCCCTCCGAGGCTGAGCGGAGCCGTTGGGAGGGGGAGAGGGGCGGTCATCAACAACGGAGAGGTGTAACCACGCAGGCTGAGGTGCCCGGCACTCAGAATCCGACCGTTGGCCCCAAAGGGCGCGGGGGGAGGGCAGAGATGGGACTGCTGTGGGGATGCTGGCTGCCCCCCTGCGCCCCCAAAACCCCAGTGGGAGTCAGACTTCACCCCCTCCGTCCCCAACCCCACAGAAGCTGCTGACAACCGGCTGAGCCTCCGTCCCCCTCCCAGCCCGGGCACCCCCAGCAGCAGGATGTGCCACCCGGGGGAGGAGGAGGAGGAGGAGGAGGGCCGGGGCAGCGCGGCCGTGCGGTGCTGCAGCAGCTGAGGAGCGTTGGGCAGCGGCGCAGTGAGCGCACGCAGAGCTCTGCCCGCACATCGCGTCCCAGAAACCGCCGCTCTCCATCTCCGGGGCCGTCCACCATCTGAGCCCGCAGAGCAGCGCAGGCCGAGCACCAGACCCGCCCCCCCCTCCCCCCCCCCCGGCTATTTTTACCTGCGGTTCCGTCTTAGCGCACCCCATGGATTTCTGGATCTCCTTCCCCAGGGGAGCACGAGGTCGCAGCATCGCCCTCCGTGACCCACCGATGCCCACGGCTCCTTCCCTCACCCCCTCTATATTCAGCTTTACCCCTCCGAGCCCCCCCCGCCCACGACCCCAAGCGGGAATTTCTGCCCCTCGCCGTGGGGGGGACACCACAGAGCGCAGCCGAGATGGACATCAGAGGGACTTTGCAGGGAGGGCGGCTGTGGGGCGGGGAAGGGTCCACTTGGAGGACTAAAAAGCCGATAATCCCCCATCACAGCGTCCCGCATGGAAACGATCATCCCCAGGGAGACACGCGGGTTTGGATGAGGTTCCTCCCAAATTTCACGCCCCAAACCCCCCCCCACCCCCCCCCCCCCCCCCGTGGGCAGCGTTTTGCTGTGCTTTAAGGGCTCATCTGACCCCGAGGTACTCAAAACACTGCTGGAGAGATGGGGTTGGATGCCACCCCACGGCCCCGCTGTGCTCCCACCCACCCAGCGAGACAGCCCCTCTGTAACTGGCACAGACAAAGGCATCTTCACCCCGTTAACCCCCTGGGGGGTCAATTCTTCCCTCCCATCCATCAGCAGCACAGGGCCGGTTGTGCTGCAGTGGGGCCAGGAGGAGGAATCGGGATGGGGAGAGCTTCCAGGGGCGCATTTGCTCCCAGAGGGGGTTGAGCTGTGTGGGTGCGGCACAGGGATGGTGTCGGTGCCCCCAGGAGCACAGCTTAAGCCCAGACACCTCCTCAAACCCCAACAGCTCAGCCTGCATGCTGAGCCCTCCCAGCCCACTGCCTTCCCGTCCCCATCCCGTCCCCATCCCGTCCCCATCCCGTCCCCTCCCGGCTGTCAGCACACAGCACCACTGCCAAGACAGCAGCTCTGCATTGTCCGGGTCAGAGCTGAGCGCTGCTGCCCGAGGGGGGTGTTGGATGCACAACAAAGTTGGCATCGCCAAAGCGACCCCTGGGAGGGGAGGCGGGGAGGGGGGGGGGGGGGGAAGAGACAAACAGAGCAACCCCCCGATAAAACAATTAATCTTCCTGAGCTGGGATGGCTGCCACCGTCCCCACCGCGGGGCTCAACCTCTGCTGAGTGACACGGCCACCGCCTCTGAGAAAGGGACCGTGGAGGAATGCAGCCGTGTGGGGTTCCCTGGGGGGGGCACGGAGGGTGGTTGTGTCTGGGATGGGGGTGTCACAGGGACTGCAGAGCCTTCTGAGGCACTTTCCCACCAGATATGGGCGCCCAGCATTTACAGCCCCTCCAAGGACATTCTCGGAGCTGCAGCTGAGGGCACGAGGCACAGACTGCAACGGGGGTGGCAATGATTGGCAAAAGCCTCAGGGTGGGGGATACCTACACCCCCACTCCCATGGGGGGCACCCTATGTGTCCCAGCCCCTCTCCCCCCCCACCCCCGCCCCCCTTCCCCAATGCCTCCATCTCCCCAGGAAGATGAGGGCTCTCCTCTTCTGAGATGTGCAGATACCGGTTGGGCTTTCTGCCCAGAAATAAGGGCTGGGGACGCAGGGGGAGGGATGCAGGGCGAGGGGGGGTTGCAGCACCGGGAAGCCCTCGGGGGAAAGCCAGCAACAAGAAGAACGAGAGGAGCAGCGGGGGAGGCAGCGGGGAGATGGAGAGATGGGGAGATGATGGGGAGATGCGCTGCGCCAACCATCTGCTGCACTCCTTTCTGCTCCAGCATAGGAGCTGCCACCAACAGGAGCTGATCCTTCCCCCCCACAGGGACAGGATGAGACCCAGATCAGGAGGGGTGGGGAGGTGACAGCCCGGGACCTCCTGCCCGCTCCCACCTCGACCCCCTCAGCTCCCCATCCATGTGCCCCCCATGGGTGGCTCTGGGGTGCCCTCAAACAAAGAGAGATCCACAAAGTCCGGGCCTTACTGAGAAATAAGGGGAAGAGCCAAAGCCCCGTGCTCCCCACAGCCCTTTTATCCCAACGTGGGGGGATCAGCACAGGAGGGAGCACTGAGCTGCCCACTGCTGAGCGGCCAGCAGTGACACACCGGGCTGGGCATCGCCTGCAGTGGGGCTGTCCCTGTGCATCCCCACGGACCCCGAGAGACCCCCATTCCTCACAGCCCTTCTGCATGGCACCCAACCCCAGCGCTGACCCCATGGGCCTCACCTCCATCCCCTGCTGCTGTCCCTGAGTCCAGACGGGATGGAGTGGGGAAGAAAAAGGGTGACGCCCGGGGGGAGCGCTGAGCACCCCAATGAGAGCCCAAAGCTGGGGCTGCTCCGTGGGGGGAGGTAATGGGTTGAGGGCAGCAGAGGGGATTTGAGGAAATTGGGAGGATCCATTGGAAGCGATCGCTCACCAAGCAGCTTACGGCAATCAGCTTAGGGCGCTAACGAGGAAAAGCAGCTGCTGAAGGAAGGCAGAGCTTTAATCTTGCAGCAAATCTCTGCCCCGTCCGTTCCCCATCCCTGCACGGACCGCAGCCGACACAGTCAGCCCTGGGCTGGGGGTGTGGATCGGGGGGTGTGGGGCCGGGGGGGCTCTCTGTGACCCTGCACTGGGTCAGTAGGAAACACTGCAGGATGCAGTGGGTGAGGAGGGGGCTCAAAGGTGGGGCTGTGGATGGAGGGGGAGGGTGGGAATAACCCCAGGGCAGGAATTTGGGCATGGAAAGGGCGATTGGAAAGAGTGCGAGCAGAACGCGGCCAAACCAGCATCCCACAGCCACAGCCAGCCCTCTTCCTATCTCATTTCACCAGGTAATTGCCTCTTCCAATTACACAATTAGCGCGAGCAGAGGTAATTACAGAACGGAGGCGTATAATCGCGCAGCGGCTGCCGCAACCCGGGAGATGGATGGATGCTGGTGGGGAAATCACCTCCAAAAAGGGGAAATGGGGACAGAGCAGCCCCGGCACAGCGGGGTGAGCGATGGAGCCGCGCACTGCCAGCGCTTTGGCATCGTGCTGCGTTCATTAACTGAAGGCACACAGTTCTGCTGTCCGGTTCTTCTTTCCCCTTCAGTGCAGGGCTCGGCTCACAGCATCCCTCTGCCGGGTCAGAGTTGTGTTATGGTTGCCTGGAGGGAGACGTTCACGGCCTGCGAGGATGAATCGAGCGCCGTGGGATGGAATATGTGCACTATGGCCAAAGCACTGAGCGACGGCCCTGTGCCGATGGGGCGGATTGGTGCTCCAGAAGGTTGCGCTGTGCCCAAAGCAGTCACCCTGCCCCACAGATCCTCAAAGCCTCAGCACAGCGCGTGCATCCTGCAGGCATTTGGGGTTGGAGAACCCATTTCCTTTCCAGTTTTCCCCAGTTTTTTCCAGGCAGGAGCCTGCTGGAGCTGCTGACATGCTGCAGGGAGGGGGGGGGGGAGGACAGACGGCAAAACCACATCCTTGCAGCAAAAGGCATCGCAGAGAGGGATGCCAGGAGATGGATGCTGCAGCTCCAAACCCGACCATCCATCCCATCCCATCCCATCCCATCCCATCCCATCCCATCCCATCCCATCCCATCCCACCCTGCTGGGGTCCCGGTGCCGGCGGTCCCGTGTCAGTAGGGGGCAGCGAAGCATCTCTGCGCTGCTCCGAGACCCCCCAACCCCCGGGGCGGCCCCCATCGCCCCCAGCGCAGCCGCGGTCCCGGCGCTCCCATTGGGATGAGCGGCGGATCGCAGCGCAGCCACCACGCGCCGGCGTTGCCGTGGATACGGCCCGTTTCTTGGCTGAGGCCGTATTTGGGTGGGAAAAGGAGGATTTGGGCTGCTTGGCAGGGATTGCTCCCGAATCAGCCCCAGCACTGCGCTCACGTGCGCTGCCCACGTTTCCAAGCCCGGGCATGGGAATGGTGCAGCACCCAAATTCCCCCCTCTGCCCCACAAAGCGCCCGCCGGTGGGGTCGGCACCCCACGCCCCCACATCACAGCGCCTTAACGAGGCACACACGGACAGCCGCCCGCTGCTGCCAACCCCACGCTGGGCCCACATCCCCACGGGCACAAATCCTGCAGTGCCAGGAGAGGAATCCCTTCGGCAAATCAGCCGCGGCCGACCGCAGCAGCAGCTGGCGATGGGGAGAGCAGCCCCGCTAAGTCCGTGTCATTCCTTGGCGTGCATCAGCTCTGGTTTTGCAAGCCCTGGTTTTGCAGCTGGGACCCACGGCTCCTCGGTGCGGTGGTGAGGGGACCACAGCAGAGCCTGAAAGAGGGACGAAATGAAGGCACAGCAAACCCACGGTTATTTCCTGGTGCTTCAGCACCTCAGAGCTTTTCCCCCCACGCCAAAACCAGGCAGAAATCAGCCTCAAAGCAGCGCCGGCGCCGCACTCATCGTCCGGCTGCATTCGCCTCTGGGGCAGAGAGGGAAAGCGGTGGGATCTGCTCAGCCTCAACTGCGTCTGCACGGCCCCCCCCGCGCCCCTTCCTGACAACGCGCCGTCGGATTTCCACGGCCGAAGTTCTCGGCGGGGGCTGCAGGAAATTGGGGCTGATGGGAGACCCCCGGGAACCCCAAACCGCTGCGGGGTGGGCGCGGGGACCCGCGGGGAAAAGGCGCCTGGAGCTGTCGGTCAGCCCGCATCGGGACGGCGCGGCGATTGCCGGCTGCTCAGAGTGGGACCGATCCCCCCCGGAGGAGGAGGAGGAGGAGGAGAGCATCCCCGTCTGCTCCGTGCTTCTTGGAACCACCAACACGGCTCTGCCTCCGGCTGCCTTTCTGCGTGGAGACGGAGCCGGCAGCGGCGTCGGGCTGCTGGAGGTGGGCATCGCCCCGAATACACCGCGCACACCGTGGGCACGTCGGGTGTGGGGCGTCAGAAGAGGAAAGGAAAGGGGGAATGGGAGGATGTTGCCATCCAGAGAGAGTGTTCGTGCTGCTGCGCTGGGCTGGAGCGCCCTGTATTCCTAACGCAGTGAACGGGCGGTGGGCAGAGGGCGCTCCCCCCAGCAGTGGGCAGAGGGGGACGGAGCGCTCCGTGCGCACACGAAGCTCAGCGCTGTCCCTGCCGGGATGAATGGAAGGGACATCACCTCCTCTGTGGGGTCGGTCTGCCACGGGGGCTGGATGGAAGGATGCAGTGGGATTACTGTAGGGCACACAGGCAGGAATAGGGGCACGCTGCAGCCCCCCCCCCCCCCCCGTGCCGGCAGCCCCGCTAACAGCCGTGACTGCTCCACACGCAGAGGAAATGGGGTTAATGCAGGGGGAACGAGCGCTGAGCTCGGGGTGAGGGATCTGGGTTCAGTTCCCTGAGCCCTGGGCGCCAGGTGGGCCCCATTAACACCATTCCTGGGGATGGGGCAATCAGTCCCTGCGCTTCCAGGAGCCGCGTCCTGCTGAGCTCTGCGCCCCACACCTCCTCCCCTGCCCCTGTCCTCCCTGCCCACTTCTGCCGTTCCGCCGCACGGCTGAATGAGGAACGTGGCGGTGAGACCTCGTGATAACCGTTCCCATGGCCCCGTCCCATAAAACATTCACTTCCCCCCATTACCTGGAATTCTACGATCCCGGGTCTCCAAACCCCACAGAGCACGGAGGGTCCTCTCCACAGCTCCGGGGTCCCTCTTAGCAGGGGAAGGGGCTGAGGAAGGGCCGATCCCGACGGTTTCCTCCTCCCCGACCACTCTGAGCTCAGAGGTTTAATGCGAAAATGCTGTGGGTTATTTCAGGAGTGGGAGGAAGACATCTTTTACTCCGGTTTGGCAGGGGTCGCCTGCACTTATTGCTCAGAGCCTCCCCCCCGCTGCTCCCAAGGCTTTGAACCGGCTCAGACCCCATTAGTGGGGTTAACCAACAGCAGGGAAACGTAGGTTTCATATCAGAGGAAGTGAAGGGAGCCCGCTGGTGTTTGGGTCCGGGTTCTGCGGGGTGCTCAGCCCCCCCAGCATGTGGGGCTGCTGGTGGGGAGCATGGAATGGGGGAGTGCCTCTGCAGGGAAACCCCCCGGCAGGGAGGGCTCAAGGCATGGAGGCCAAGCAGCTCTGCCAGCCTCAGTGCCGCCACGTCTCCTGCTGCTGTGCTTGTGCCAATTAGCTCGCTCAGAGCAATTAACGAGCTCCGACACCTCCAGCCATCGCCTTCCTGTAGCAGCGTGGAGAGCAACGCTCACTTCCATTACTGGGCTGGGAAAACGAGCGAGGATGGGGGCTGGAAGGAAGGAGGGGTGAGCAGTTCCCCAAACAAGGACCCAACACAGCGCCCTACAGCCACCGGGTTCCCAGCAGGGATTCCTCCAGCAGCACTCAGCTGAGCCATCCGCGGGTGCCCGGAGCTGAAAGCACTTGGGATTTCCATGGCACGGATGTGTGCTAACACAGGGGATACGTCGAGATAAGGAACAGCTTGCGGCTGAGGTTTGCAGTTGAAAGGTCAAAGCTGTTTCTGGTTCTCCTTATCAGAGCTGCCTGAGCCAAAGGAAACCTTTCACTGCGCGGGTCGGGCAGGGGGGTCACAGCAGGGCCACGCAGCGGGGCCAGAGATGAGGCACTGCTGGCAGGAGGTGGGAAGAAACCCCGCAGACAGGAGCTCTGCCCTATCCCCAGACTTACAGCCACCCTCCCACCATCCCAGGGCAGCCCTCGGCCCCATCTGCAGGGAAATTCAGGGGATAACATTTGAGCACTGCAGCCGCTGGGTTGGCCCCACTGGTGGTGGTCCCGGGGCTCCACGTCCCTTCCAGCACCTCTGGGTTTGGTTTGGTTTGGTTTGGTTTGGTTTGGTTTGGTTTGCACTGCGGACTCAGAGGAGGGCACGTGTTGGGTTCCAGAGCTCTGCACAGAAGCCCTGGAGAAGGTCAGAGCAGTGTTTGCTTCGCAGCGCTGAGGTCTCCTGAGCTTAAGTGCAGTCCCAGCATTGGGAGATGCCACCCACAGCCAAGGGTGTCCAACCCGGCACAAATAACTGGGCCAGAAGCAACCTCCACTGGCAGAAAAGCATGAGCATTGCTGGACTCAGCTCTTAGCCAATGCTGCCTCCTTCTCAGACCTCATACTCCTCTTTACATCCATCCCTCCACTCACCCATCCACCCATCCATCCATCCATCCATCCATCCATCCATCCATCCACCCATCCATCCGTCCATCCATCTATCCATCCATCCTCCTGTCCATCTATCCATCCATCCATCTGCCCCTCCACCCATCCATTCATCCACCCATCCACCCATCTACCCATCCACCCATTCATAATCCATCCATCCCTCCATCCATCCGTCCCTCCACCCATAATCCACCCACCCACCCATCCCTCCATCCCCCCCCCCCCACCCCCAGCAGCCCCACACTGTCAGCTCAGCGATGCCGGGCACAGTGAGCCCCACACAGCCCATCTGGTTTCCCTGCAGCCCTCACAGCGTCGTCGCCTTTCATTCATGCTGACAGGTACAGGATTACTGCCAGCCCGCCCTGACACGAGCACTTTGATCATGGGAGCTCTGTGAACTCAGGGCGAGGAGAACACCCCGAGCACCGCCACCGTGGTCCTGTGGGGCGTCAGCACAAAAAGGGGACCCTCTGCTGCTCCTCGGGGCCAACCGAGCATCAGCCACACAGCACAGAGCCACCCCAACCCTCCACGTGGCAAACAATTCACATTGCTGTGCCATGCCTCAGTTTCCCCATTGGAAAGGGGAATGTTTGACCCCACAACAACTGCAGAGACCACCTTTATGCAGCGCATCCATCCACCCATCCATCCATCATCCATTCATCCATCATCCATCCGTCCCTCCATCCATCTCTCCATCCTTCCATCCATCCCTCCATCCTTCCATCCATCCATCCCTGCTTCCATCCATCCCTCCATCTCTCCACCCATCATTCCATCCTTCCATCCATCCCTCCATCCCTCCACCCCTCCATCCCTCCATCCCTCCATCCCTCCATCCCTCCATCCACCCCACAGCACAACCAACAGCAGTGTTACCATACAGCGGTGCCCCACAGAGCCCTCAGGGACGGCTGCCTCCCCCCCCCCCCCCCAACCGCCACCAAACCCCGATTGCTTTCAGGTGTCGGCCACTTCACAGCATCCATCTCCCCCCGAGGAAGGAGGAGGTTTGGGGGGGGGGGGAACCATTTCCAAGGGCTAAACACAAACCAGAAGGCAGCGCTGAGATTTCCCCATCCTTTTGGGACACAGCTGCCGATCCTTCCCTCTCCTTTCTCCCCACACAGCTTCTCCTCTGCTTCCTACGGGGCTGCCCGCAGCTTTGGGGACTCCTTGCATTCGCTGCAGACCTCTCCTTTCCCAGCAGTAAATACTCAGCTGACATTTGAAGGGAAGAAAATGCTTCCTGGCGCTTTCTGGCTTTCCATCTCCAGCGATGACTCCCACATTGGTTGGGATCGGCGCAGCAGCGGCTCTGGGATCTGCAGGGCAGAACTCCTCTGACTGGGACTGTGGTGTGGGGAGCGCTGCTGGTCTGACCTACGGCACAGAGCTTCGGCCATCCGTCCGTCCGTCCGTCCATCCATCCATCCGTCCGTCCCGGTGCGTATCACTGCGCATCCTGGAAGCGCTTTGTTAGGGGATGGGAAGCGTCCGTCTGTCCGTCCCATGGGGATGGGAAGGGCTTCGGTTGGGGTTTGGGGTTTTCCTTGGGGGGGGGGGGCCGCACCCCGGGCAGTGGCTCCGTGTGACAGTGGGGCACAATGGGGGGGTGCGCTGGGAGCGGCCCCCGGGGGCATTTGTGCCCACAGAGCTCCCAGGGAGAGTATTTTTTCCAGCCTTCCTTTGGGCTTTTTTCTTTTTTTTCAATTATTATTTTTTTATCATCGTTATTTTTTACTTCTTTTACCGCTTTGTTTTGCTTTCTGTCGTTATTCCTTTTAGTTATTTTCTTTCCCTTTTTTACCTCGTCGGAGCGGCTCCGCTCAAACCCCGACCTCCGGCCGCGCAACGGATCTCTGCTCCTTTGCATCACAAAGCACTGCCGGGATGGGGCGGGGGGGGGGGAGGGGGAGACATGAGGGGTGAAACGGAGCTCACAGTGACCCCATTGCCGAGCAAAAGGAGGAGGTGAGGAGCCCCATTGCGACCCCCCCACACCCCTCTGGCAAAATGCAGACTGGAAGCTGCACGCAGAGCACTCAGTGCTCCCAACGGGACGGATCCGATTCACCCCAATCCCCCCCCCCCAAAAAAAAAGGGCTGCTGTGAATCCAAACGGTGCTTTTTTCCCATCCGTCGGCTGCAAAAATTCAAGGAAAAATAAACAGTTGGTGCATTTTTGCAACCGAACCCAAAGCGTTGGGTTTTGTGTCCGTGTTGGGTTTTGTGCCCACATTGGGTTTTACCCGCACTCATCGGCACCACAGCGCTGCCAAACAAACCCCAAACCCCAATGCCATACACCCCCCCCCCCCTCCGTGCCCGACCCCAATCCCTGCGGTCGCTGTGTGTCCATCTGTCCATCCGTCCCCCTGCAGTCCCATTGCTCCCATCCACGCAGAGCTGCAGGGTGTGCCGTCCCCGTGCACAGACACGCGCGGTCCCGCGGTCAGTGTGTGTGACCTCTGAGTGTGCAAATGTGTGTGTGGGGGGGGTTGGATTGAGGGGCTCTGTCCCCATTTGGGCACAGTGTTAACGGGGCGCCGGGCAGAGGAAGCCAGAGGGGTTCTTTGGTGTTATGTGAGGGCCGTACGGAGGGCTGAGCGTGGAAAGAAAGGAGTGGGATCCCATTGCTGCTCAGTGCTGCACTGCTGGGCTGCAGGGACCCCAAATCCAGCGGACTGGGGTGGGGGGGAGCCCATTCCAATGTGC
The DNA here is from genome assembly GCF_016699485.2 of Gallus gallus. Taxonomy (NCBI): domain Eukaryota; kingdom Metazoa; phylum Chordata; class Aves; order Galliformes; family Phasianidae; genus Gallus; species Gallus gallus. Next base: position 1,369,466 of record NC_052557.1, on the reverse strand, counting down.
TGGGGGTTGCTGAGCTTGGTGGCACTGCACAGTGCCCATGGATTGAGCTGGGGGACACACGGGGGGAACCAATGGGACACAGACAGGGACACCCCCCCCCCCCCGCCAGTGAGACTGAAACCGAAAGCAGGCCGTGCCAGCACAGCGAGCATCCCACCAAAGTGGGAGGGGGGCACGGAAAGCAGTGCCCCTTCACAGCATGCGGCCACACGGAGCCACACGGCACACACGGGGGGCGGGAGAGGGGCCGACGGTCCCCGCTCTGCATGAGCTCACGGTGCACAGCGAGGTGGGACAGCCCGACGGGAGATCCCAGCAGCGGAGGGAAGGAGTTGGGCGGCCGTGGGGGGAGCACTGGGGGTGGGCACTGCAAAATGAGCCGCAGCCGAAGCACAGCCCTGCAGCCCCACACATCCACAGCCCCACACATCCACAGCCCCACACATCCACAGCCCCACACATCCACAGCCCCACACATCCACAGCCCCACAGATCCGCAGCCCGGCTGCGCTCTCCTCCCTTTCCAGCTGATTGCAGAGCGCTTTTATCGGGAGCTGCTGTTGATTTCGGGCAGCAAAGCACACCCGGGCTGCCCCGGTCCCTCCGCTAACGGCACCAGCACACTGCAACACTGCTATTCTGCTGCTTACCACCCCCCCAGCCCCCCCTCCAGGTCCTTCTGCACACACTTTGCTGCTTTGACACTGCCCACCCCCCACCCTTCAGCCCCGACACGCACAGCGCTGACCCACAGCGCGGAGCAGTGCCCCACATCCACCCAAAGCTCTGTGCTGCGCAGATGGGAGAGCAGCAAATGGTGGCACAGAGCGCGGCTGCAGTGTGGGGACCCCCACCCCTCTCTCTTTGCAGCTCATCCGCCCCAATGTGACTCTCAGCCTTCAAATCACCAAATCTGACCCCCAGCCCCAAACCCAATCAAAGCTGCGACCCTTCAAACCCAAACGGCTCTGACAGCGATGGGCGCAAAGGGGTCAGAAGGGATGGATGAGCCCCGATGAGCTCCGCTCCCAGCAGGGATAGAGGAGCTCCGCAGGCACGGAGATGTGGGTCCAGCAGTGCCACACTGTGGGGTCGGCACCGTCTCCGAAGCGACGTGCCCGGGCCTCAGCCCCAGTGCTGGGGAAGGAAAGGCCGCAGACGGCCCCGTGCAGCCTGGGGAGGGGAAGGGACACGGAGGGGCTGCGAAAGACGCAGGGAATAGGGAACGTTCCTCCCATCCCCGGGTGTGGAGGGCCTGGGCTCGAAGCTCCGTACTGAGGAAGGGCCCTGGGCGTTTCCTGCTGCTCGGGGACCCCGCGGAGGGGAGGCCAGGAGCCCGCAGCCCCTGTGTGGGGAGGGATGGAGTTCTGCTCCTGGCCGACCCCGGTCACCCGGGGGGCAATGGGGGTTGTAGTGGGGATGGGGGGCAGCGGCACAGAGGGTTAACGCTGTGGGTGGAAGGATGCACGTGACCGAGGCGCTGGAAGTGGGTTGGGGTGGGAGTGGGTGTGAGTGTGCCGGGGGTGCTGGGCGAGCCCTCCCTTCCAACCCCATATCCCCCCCCCCCCCCCTCCCCGGCCCCACACAAAATCCCGCTCCCCGCCGTCCCTCCGCTCCCTCCAACCTGCAGCATGGAGGCACGGGGCTGCTCTCCTTTCCCCCCGACCCGCCGGGCCCCCCCGGGACCCCCGCACACCTCCGGCCCCTTCGCAGCTGGGACACATGGGGGCCCCCCCCACCGCCCTCCGGACAGGGCAGAGCCCCATTGCCTGGGGGCCGCCGGCCCGGGCCCCCTCCTCCACGGGAGACCCTTCTACGGGGCTGCAGGTACCGGGGAGCGGCGGGGTGGCGGGGGGAGCCGGGGTCGCACCCCAAGGCTTTGCTTTCCCGATCCGCTCCTGCCCCGCCGCCCCCGCCGCCCTGCGCTCCCTATCGCCGACGCGGCTCCGCTGTCGCGACACGGAGAACGACGCGGCCGCAGCGCCGCTAAACCCGATGGGCTCCGGGCGGTGCGAGCGGAGCGCGGAACGCGGCCGCGGGTGGGAGAGGGGATCCGCCCGGTGCCGGTCCGGCCCGGCGGGGCTCTCCCCATCGATACTCGATTTCCCGGAGCGCTCCTCGCTCCTTCCGTCCCCGATAAAACCGTCGGAGGCCCCGAGGGCTCCGCGTCGCTCCGGCCCCGTCTGGTCTGGCCGCTAATAGACCGAACAACGAGGCCGAGAGCAACGGGAACCCAACGGCACCGGGGGGAGCGCCGCTTACCGCTGCCCGCATCCTCCGGCCGGCCCCGCAGCCCCGCAGCCCTACGCTCCTCTCCACTCCGCTCCGCTCCGCTCCGCTCCTCTCCTCTCCTCTCCTCTCCATGCAGCTGTTCCGCAGCTGCGGGCAGAGCCGTTTGGGGCGGTGGGTTCGGGGTGTCCACACTCTCCCTTTCCCCCCCCATCCCCTTCACCATCCCCAAACCGGGCGCGTTCCGCTGCACCCCCACGGCCCGTTCCCTTCCTGCCCCTTTTTGGGCCCTTTATTTATTTATCACTCTCCATCGCGGCCCCTCTGGAGAAGGGCAAAACCCCCCAGAAAGGCCCAAAGCCGCCGCTCGGAGCGCATCGCTCTGCGCAGCCCGCGGTTCTCCTTCGTCCCCATTTCCCTTTTCCCCGTAGTGCCGCGGTTGGGTTTTTGCCTTCGCCCCTCTCCACGTTCCCCCATCGCCGACAGCAGCAGCGCAGCGCGGCCCTCCCATGGCTCAGCCCTTCAGGAGCACAAAGCCGGGGGTCCCGCAGCCCTCGGCTGTGTTTTGGGGGTACGGAGAGCACTCGGCCCCGAGGATAGGGGAGCGCCCCCCCCAACCCCCCCCCAAGATGAGACTGAGCCGTTAATTTGAAGCAGCTGCCCCGCGGCTCTCGGCTGTGCGCCGTAACCCCCAAATTGCCTCAATTAGGATAAAATAATAATAATAACAGCTATCATCATCATCATCCAAAGGGAAGGTCTGGAAAATGCCGCCGTGGGGGTGGGGGGGCTCAGAGCCTCGTGGGGGGTGCAGGGATGGGACACCGGGATGGGACACCGGGATGGGACACCGGGACAGCCCCATCAGTGGCCGCGGGTGCTGAGCCGGGCTGTGCCCCACACGGGGCTGAGACCCCCGGGGGCTCCTGGTGCCCACCCGCCGCCAGCCCAGCACGGTAGGGTTGGTTCGTGGGGGGGGACACACAGAGGACTGCAGTTGGGGTGGGGTCCTCCATGGGGACAGCCCCCAAATGCGCACAGCGGGGCTGCCCACACTGTCCCTCCCCCCCCTCCCCGGGTCTCCTCTGTGGGTTCTGCCCCTCGGGGGGATCCACAGCACTCGGTCCCATCATGGCATGCACCCCCCCCCTTCTCCATGGGATGAGCGTCTTTCAGTGGGGATGGGATGGCAGTACTTGAGAATAGCAGGGGGGAATTATCCCTCAGAGGGCACCCCGAGGGCACAGCAGCAGTGGGGGGGGGAACCCCACGTTTTGAGCTGTGTCTCCATCCTCAGGGCTGCACGGGAGGGGGGCGGAGGGAAAGGGACTGCATTGGAAGCAACAGGGACAGGATTTGGGTTTGCAAATGGATTCCTGAGAGTCGGGGCTGCAGGGAGACGTGATGGCAGCCTCCAAGATGCGCACCAAGCGGGGGTCCTGCAGTGCCCCCCTCCCCTGTCCTCACCCCCATACCCTCACCCATGCCACGGGGTGATGAGGAACCACGGCCTCCATCCCCCCACTGCAAGCCCAGGGCCTCCGTGCCCCCCTAACCCCCACCTCTCCCCTCCAGGCACGGAGAAGGGCCGCAAGGCCGAGTGCCACGCGATGCCCACCGCCTGCCGCCCCTCCAGCAAAGCCCCACTGCTGGCGTCGCCCCCCCCGGGCAGCCCCCCGCTGCTCGAGCCCCCTCTGCTGGGCAGGAGTAAGAGCAAGAAGAGGAGGAACAGGACGACCTTCAGCACCTTCCAGCTGGAGGAGCTGGAGAAGGTCTTCCAGAAGACACATTACCCCGACGTGTACGCCCGGGAGCAGCTGGCACTGCGCACCGAGCTGAGCGAGGCCAGGGTGCAGGTATGGGGCTGGGGGGGCGGGGGGGCCTGGGGGGAGGGATGGCTGCTTCTGCCTGAGGAGGGGATGCTGAGATCAGAAAGGCCTTCAGCTCTGGGGGAAAAACCTACCCCAGCGCAGGGGTGGCTCCATGGCCTGGCCTCAGCTCTTCCTTTGTCCCATCCAAAGGGCAGCGAGAGACAAAACGTGGGGTAGGAGCCCCCCTCGGGGCATGGGAGAGCAGAGGGGCACCCGATGGGGAGGGCAGGAAAAGGGGGGGAGGGGTGCATCCCAATACCACGTCCTCCTTTCTGGGGGAGGACCTGTCATGGTCCCAGGCACAGAGGGCACACGCGGTTGGATCATCCCGATCCGAACATCATCCCGATCCCCACATCACCCCCTATACCCAAACCAAACCTAAGAGAAAGGAAAGCAGAGAACACGGGCCTGGCGCCCACCCTGCAGGGGCTCTTCCTGCTGGGACAGGCAGGGGGAGGGGTCCCCAGCCCTCAACCCCCCCCCCCCTCTGCCCCCAGGTTTGGTTCCAGAACCGAAGGGCCAAGTGGAGGAAACGGGAGCGCTACGGGAAAATCCAGGAGGTGAGAACCCCCCCACTGCCCCCACAGCACCACACTCCACCCCAGGCCCTGCAGTCCCAGCACCCCCAGCACAAGGCAGAGAGCAATTCACCTCCCTTTGCTGCAAAACTGCCTTTGTTCTTTCCCCACAAACACCAAAAAGCATAAAAAGAACTTAAAACCAACCCGCGCTGTGCCCCCCCCCCCCCCCCCCCACCGCTGCTCTCCGTGATGCTGCATGGCACAGAGGCAGCAGCAGTGCCAGAACACGGGGCTGGGGGCTGCCATGGGGGTCCCCACACCACAAACCTCCCAGGGAAGCACTGCAAGGAAGGAGATCCCCATCAGGATTCACTCCTCACCCAACTGAAGCAAAGCAAAGGCAGCCCTTGGCTCCAGCCCTTGGTTGCAGCCCATGGACAGGGGGGGGGGGGGATTCAGGATGTGGGGTGTGGATGACGATGCAGTGCCCGCCCTCACTCCGGGGTCTTGGCTGCTTTCTTCCAGCTGCAGAACAACCTGTGGCCGAGCTCTGGCAGCCCTGCAGGGCCCTCCCTCGTGCCCCCCGACAGCGCCCCATCGCCGCGCGTGTCTCCGTACCCCCACGCTCACAGCAACATCGCCGGCTTCGTGGGCATCCCCGCCTCTCCCGGCCACCCCCCCGGCATCAACAGCCTCTACTCCCTGCACAGCCTCACCCCCCCGAGCCTCGCTGCCCCCCACTTTGAGCCACCACCGTCAGAGAATGACTACAAACAGCCCACCCTGGTGACGCTGAGGATGACAGCCAAGGAGCCGGGCAGCCTGCTGGGCTGGGCCACGTAACCCCTGCGTGGGGGACAGACCCCACAGAGCAGCCCCCCCCCCCCCGTGGCAGCATGCTCCATGCATCCCTCCTGCACCCCAATCTGCCATATAGCCGCAGCCCGGCCCTCTCCATCAGGGCCTCCCTCCCCTTAGGGCTGGCGCTGGCAGGAGGGGCACTTGGGGACCCTAAAAGTCAGCCCTGGTAAAGCCTGGGCACCTCCAAGCACCTTCAGCCCAGAGCAGCTGGGATGTGACGGGGGGCTGCTGGCTTTGCCTGGCGTCTGCACCACGGAGATGTGGGGAAATCACTCTCAAACCCCACCTGCAGAGCGCACAGCAACCCAGCATCCATCCTGCCCCGAGGATGCAGACCCCACGTGGACACCCGGGGGAGGGCAGCTGCATGGGGTGGGGGGAATGAGTGCTGGGAGAGGGGGATCAGTGGGGGTAGAGGAAAGGCTGGGGGCAGAGCCGGCCCACCCCACCACAACGCCCGCCCCATCAGAGCACCCACCCCAGGCTAAAGGAGCCCTCAGAGCCAAAAATACCCACACCAAAACATCGACCCCACTGTGCCCCCAGCTCTGCTGCTTTCCCTCCCTGACATCGGGATGCGGCGACCCCTCAGGGAGGGGCCCATCCCCCACCACCAGCCCCACTTGGCTCAAAAAACACCCAAACCCAAAAGTTGCTGTGCAAAAGCCCCAAAAACCCCTCAGCATCCCGAGGACACCACGGGTACGGCCAGTGCCCTGCAGGGAACACAGCCCCACGGGGAGACCCGTGTCGTTCCACAGCCCCCTCCCACCCCCAGGGCTTTTGCTCCCTTCTATACAATAAAAGCACACTTTTAGGAACCCAGTTTCTCCCCCCGTGCTGCTGCCATGGGGTTGGAGGGATGGGGACGCAGACGGAGGTCGGCCACACTCAGTTCAGAGCTACCACGAATATATATATGTATATATATTATATATGTACAGCTCATCCACCCCACCCAGCGGGGTGAGGGAACACTGCAGCCTCCAACCCCACCACCACTGCACTCCCACCCCCCCTCTGTGTCTGCCCGGGGGGGGGCACACCGCCTGGTGTTCCTGTCACAGCACCCAGCGACCCACAGCGGCACCAAAGGGCCCTTCCCTGCCCCACTGACCTCTGCATGGGGTGAAGCACGGCACAGCCCGGAAGGAGGCAGAGGGGCTGGATGGCGCCTCAGATCCCCCCCAGCCCTGCTGCAGGAGGCCAGGCACCCACAGCCCCCCCCCAGCACCCACGGCTTTGCCCCCCCTAACCTCAAAGCTCTCCCCCAACACCCCCTCCTGCCTTCCCACAGCGCCATCACTGCAGCAGCTCCTCCCAGGAGATGGGTCGGGAGAAGACCTCCCGTTCCAGCCACAGGTCGTAGTTGACCTGGAAATCCTCGGGCAGCTCCACTCGCTGGCCCAGCACGCTCTGCAGGCAGTTGTCCACGGGCAGGAAGTCGGGGTTGCTGTGAGCCCGGTCGTAGCGGCGCGAGTTGAAGCGCTCGATGCTGGCACGCAGGGCACATTCCTCTGCCTGGAAGTCCCAGGGTCGGGCATCCAGGTCTGGGAAGAGAGAAGAGGGGATCAGAGGACAGCTGGAGATCTTCGGGCAACCAAATCCCCCACGATGAGACCTGGCGAGCCACCACAAAGCAGCGTGAGGAGGCACAGGGCCAGCAGTCACCATCAGCTCCAACACCAGCCACCGCCAGCTGTGCCACACATCTCCCCCCACAGCCCAGACGTGGGGCTGCACTGGCCCTGAGCAGCAGCAGGACAGCCCCGACACGAGGACAGGGGGTAAAAGGGCACTTTGTGGTGGCTGCAGGGGACGTACCGTTGCCATAAGCCCAGTCATCGTTCAGGCGGTGCCGCACTTTCTGGTAGATGGCCGACATGGTCTTCATGTTGCTCTTCCTCCACTGCCGGCCCAGGTACTTGGTCTGCACCTTGAGCAGCTTCAGCACGTAGAGCTGCATCATGGCCTGCTTCACCTTCAGCGCCCGCTTCAGGATGGGTGCTGACTTGAACACCACCAGCATCTGTGGGCACAGCCGGGGACGGGGGGGGACACGGCTGGGATGGATGCAGGGCACCCCTGCTGCAGAGTGCCAGCCCCCCCCAGCACACAGATCTGGCTTTGCAGCACGCATACTCCACCCCTCCAGTGCTCTCCAACCCCACGGCAAGGTGTGGGTGCAGTGCAAAGCCCCAGCCCGGCCCCCAGCCCTCACCATAGTGCGGGAGTGCTTCCACTTGGTCAGCTTGTTGAGGATGCGCAGCAGGTTGATGCAGGAGAACAGGTTCCTCCAGCAGAACTGGTTGTTGTCTCCTGCCTCCTGCAGGAAAGGAGAGGCAGAAGCAAGGCATGAGAGTGGGGATGCCGAGATGAAAAGCAAAGGCTGTGCTGCTCCAAAGACCCCTGCCCCCCCCCAGCAGCACTGCACAGCACACAGCCAGGAGACACCCACCAACCCAAGGGCACCCACAGAACACCCGGTGATACCGGGGACCGAGCAGTGCTGAGGCTGCCAGGGATGGCTGCTGGAGCACTGCTGCCTCCCCACACCCTCTGGAAAGCACTGGGAGCCTGCAGAGAAGGGAGCAGCATACCAGGCTCTCCGCTGTCAGCTCCGGCAGCTCGTGCACCACACAGTACGGGTAGTCCAGGACGGAAATGCTGGAGAGAGGAGAGGGGTGTCACGCTGCTCCCACACACCCCACCCTGCGCAGGGGCAATGCAGTCCCGTGCCTGGGTCTGCCTGCAGCCGAGCCACAGGAGGGGGGGGATTGCAGAGGGAGAAAAGCAAGCATGAACCCCCTCCCCATAATCCCGCCCCCTACCTGTTCTTGGCAGTGATGTAAGACATGATGTTCTGGTTGAAGAACTTCAGGATGAGCGGGATGCAGTTGGCAAACACCAGATGCTGGGCCATGTACTCAAACTGGGGAGAAAGGCCACACGGGTGGGTGAATGCAGACCCCCATCCTGGGTGCTGCCCACCCCCAAAGCTTGGCCAGGCCCCGGCCCAGCTCACCTGGTAGATGTGATTCAGTTTGAAGTGCTTGAGCAGGAGGAGCAACACGGCAGAAATGGCTTTGACGATGATCTCCTTGTGCCGATTGACATCCACCCCCAGCTTCATGCTCTGCAGCACTGTGGTCCTGGGGCACACAGAGGGATGTTTGGCCCGGGGCAGTGCCTGTACCCTTCCAGACCCCCCTCTGGAGGGATCTGAAGGCATTCCTGCCATTCCCTGGGCTACCAGCAGGCACCTGCAGTCAGTTCCTGCAGCAGCGCACACTTCCCAGCACACCACCAAGCCGAAGGTGGTCATATCACCCAAGGAACTTTAGCACAGAGCCAGCCTACACCACCCTGCCTGGCTCCATCCAGCTTCCCCCTCCACTCCTAGCAGCACTAACAGCCTCTGCTCGCCCTCCTCGGTCACTCACGGCATCTCCTCCGGCAAGACGTCTGCCAGGATGTTGATGGAGTCCGTTTTGGCTTTGGAAGTGGGGGCTGCAGCAAGGAGGATCTTCAGCAGAGCAATCTGGAGGAAAGGGAGAGACGGAAAATTGGACGGGGGAAACCAACCGTAGGCCACCGTCGCCATCAGAGGATGGAGGAAGTGATGTGTTTGCTGGGAGGGAAGAAAACCCGTAAAGCGTGGCTGGAAAGGGACAGAGCGGCAGAGGGAGACCTCAGGGTGAGACACCCCCAGGAGGACGGAGCAGAGCCCCGGGGACCTGCAGTGCTCACCATGTACTGCGGCAGGCTCGGCAGCAGGCCCTGGTACAGGATCTCAGCAGGGACTTGCTCCACTTCTTCTTCCCCCTGGTGCCAGGAGAGAGCACATAACCTCACCCGGGGAGCGAATAGCAGCTGGTTCAGCCCCAGGCACTCTGAGGATACCTCTGGCTCCCACCCAGTGCCCCCTTCCACACCCAATCCTCTCTTCCTGAAGAACCCATTCCTCCTCCCCCAGCGAGCTGCAGAGCAAACCCACACCTCCCAGCAGCCCAAGCATCCCCAGCTCCACCTGGGAGCTCCGTCCCATCCCCACCTGCACACTCACCCCGGAGAGCGGGGAGCGTAAGTACTCATCCTCCATGTGCACCTGCACCTCTGCGATCGAGGTGTACTTGTGCTGCACAGAGAGAAGGGAGAATCACACCATGGGTCCCCGAGTCCCCCACTGATGCCACACGGCACAGCCTGGGGCTGCCTCTGTCATTCCCGTCGCAGTGGTGACTCAGCACTAACGGACAGGGAGGCAGAGGAGGAGGAAGCCAGCAGCACTCACCTGTTTCAGGGTTCGGATGCTCTCGTGGATGGGCCTGGGCAACCCCACCACAGTGTTGGTGTCGCTGGAGAGAAGGGAAAAAGTTGGGCTGTGTGCAGGCAGGAGCAAACCTGAGCGCTCCCAAGGGTAGGTCAGAGAGCAGTGCTCAGAGGAGGAGCATGACAGCCCCCAAAGCAGCAGCCTCTGCTGCAGCCCCCCCACGCCCCCCAAAATGAGCAGCTGCCCAGCCTGGCTTTGCAGGAACCCACCTGCCCAGCGTGTAGCCGATGAACTTGCTGCGACTGGACTCCAGGAACATCTCGATGTCCTTCTCTCTGCAGCAAAAAGACAAGAGGGAAAACAACATCTTCCTGTCAGCCTCGCCCAGAGAGGCCATGAAGATTCCCTCCTCCTTCAAAAGCCACCTGGACACGGTCCTGGGCTCTGTGTCCCTGCCTTGAGCTGGGGCTGGGCCACTGAACTGCCGAGGTCCCTTCCAACATCAACCACCCTGTGATCCCATTCCAACATCAACCGTCAACACCAGCCCAATCCCCAGACACAGGGCACAGGAATGGCCCTGTGGCCAGACAAAGAGATGGCGTTGAGCCCACCTCGACAACAGAACAGCCACCAAAGCGATCACCAGACCAACCACCCATCTCCACCACCTTCCCAACACCTCTGCTTCAGCACGGTTAAAGTCTCTGTTTTCCTCTCCCTGCAGCTCAGCCTGTGGACTCACCGGACCTTGGGTGCCCAGGGCAGCCCCTTGGGGCAGGTGATGCGGTCGCTGGGGGGATGCTGGGTGGGCGGAGGCATCACCTCATCACGTTCAAGGGGGAATGTCTCTCCCTCCAAGCTGTTGTCATCATCGTTTTCTTCCTCTTCCTCTCGGGAGTCGTCAGCTTTGTATGGGTCCCTCTCATTGAAGGCATCGAGGTTATCCTGCTTAATCAGGGCCTGGAGAGAGGAGGGCAGGAAGGTGGGTTCCGTCCCATGCAGATGAATACCCCGGGTACAGAGTGCTCCAAGATCACATCCTGAGCCCATCTGTCCCCTGCTTCACGTCCCTGTCCCCAGCTGTGCCCTCACCTTGTGCTCCCGCCGGCCTCGCTTCTGCTGCTGCTCAATGAGGTCGGAGGCCGACGCCGGGGGGGACGCAGCTCTCATGTTGCGGATGACTTTAATGCTGTCCTCTGGGAGTGGTGGGAGGCCCAGAACCTCCCTCTTCTCTGCCTTCATGCTCTGGAGCTCCTCAAAGCCCCCCAGGGTGCACTGAAAGGGACACAATGGTACCACGAAGGTGGGAATCCTCCACACATGGCACTAAGGGATACTCCCCAAAACCGCTCTCTGAGTCCCAAATGCTTCCCCACGGTGTAAAACAAGATCTGTCCCCATGTTCCTGTCAGGCATCTGCCAATGAGGGGTCTGGATCTTCTCCTTTGGACCCCAGCTGGGGAATTTACTTTGATTCATCCTTGGAAACCAGTTCTGGAGACCAACATATCATGCTCCCCTATAGGGTGAAATCTGGGAAGTTTCTAATCACACACAGATAAATGCCAGGAATAACAGAACGGAGCAATTACAGGCAGCTGTGAGTGGGCAGAATTTCCTCTGCTAAAGGTAGAACTGCAAGACACACACTGGCTCAGCCCACGTCCTCTCCCTTACCAGCACAGTCTTCCAGAGCAGAAGCAGCACCTTCTTCATGGGGAAGTGTGGAGCGTGGCCGCTGCAGAATTTGGTCACCATCCCAAAGAGCATCACAGAGAAGGGCTCGTTGTTGTACAGAGGGGCTCCTGGAACCCAACGGCGGGGACAGTCAGGCCCTCCTCACCCTGCTGCACACCAGACTGTGCCTCCCACGGCCCCAGCAGACTCTCACCCCCACCTCTGAGGTCCTCATCTCACCCCAGGCAGCTCCTCTGCTCCCTGCCCTCGCCTGCCGCAAGGTTCAGCTCTAGCAGAAACCAACACTGAGCTGCCAGTCCCTGCTGCCCAAGGCCCAGAGCCAAAACCCACCTCCCCCACTTCCCCTTCAGCCCTGGGAACCTCCATCCCACCCTCCTGCACGTGGGTGGGCTCCTCACCCAGCTCTGCTCGGAAGGTCTGTCTCATGCTCTTCCACTCAGCCTTGTCCCCCTCAGCCTCCTGCCGGACCGTCTCCACGATCAGGTACATAATGTTCAGCAGCACCCTGCCCAGGGCAGAAGGTCAGACTGATCAGCAGAGGTTGGGACAAACTACAGTGCAATGCTCTGGGGGAAGGCCTGGTCTGCCACAACCACAGCCCACCTCCACCCACGCACCCCACGGCAGGGAAGCGGGGCTCGTGCACTGGGGAAGAAAGCAAGCCAACAAACTCTTGTGTGCCCTCTCCTCAACCCCTCACAGCATCTCCTCCTGCAGAGCCCTTCTCCATACCTCAGGTCCGTGCTGTCAGCCAGGGAGATGGCAGGCTTCCTCACCGCGCTGCTGCACGCCGCACTGTTACTGCCAAGAGAGAACAGCTTCAGCGGTGCTCCTGAGGCATCTGAACTCTGCCACGAGCAATCCACGTGTCAGATCCAAAGCCTGGAGTAAGCACTACTGCAACAAACCCCCCGTCAACCACAGGGGGAACGCAGCTGTTTCATTTGCTGCCAGACAGCACAGCCCTTGGAGAACTGCTGCGTAGATCTGGTGTGTCGTGTGTACCCACCCCCAACAATGCAAGTCATTCGAGTGGCTGCAGGAACCAGAGCAGGAATAGAGCAGAAACAGGGCAGGGGACAATGCAGCTGCCACCAACTGGAAGAATCTTAGCTCAGAGCAGAGCTGCAGAGCGGCTCCTGAAGCACCTGCCCACACCACTCACTCAATCTCCATGTTCAGCAGCTCCACCAGCGCGTTGAACGTGCCCACTTCCAGCAGCAGGAAGATGTTGTACCTCATCCAGGCCTGCACCTCGGCCTCAGAGCTGCACTCCCCGAACGTGCCTGCAACAACACCCTGAGTGGATCCCAAAGCCCTCCTGTGCAGCCAGCGCGCGTTGCACAGGGACAGAACATCACATCCTTAATGCTAAGGCAGGAGATTGGATGCAGAGGACAGAACTGCCTTCTTGTGGGCAGCGAAGCCCAGATCAGACTGCTGAATTTTGGACCACGCTCCTACGAGCTGCCCGCTTCCTCTGGCAATCGCTTTAGCTCCAGACATACAAGGTGAAATGCAAGATCCGTTACCCAAGTTTAGCAGCAAGGCAAAGGCCTCCAAGCCCAACGTCAGGACGTACCTTGGGCAACATAAAGGATTGCTCGGGCGACCCTCAGCCTCCTCTCCCGGGCGGTGACCTCCAGCCCGTCCAGCAGCCGCATGGCGTGGGTGCGGTGCTGCTTCTTGTCCAGCTCTGTCCACTTCTTGTCCCGCACTGCAAAGCCAAAGCAGCCGTGCTGAGGGCATGCAGCACCTCTGCCCGTGCTCTGGGCACAAACATCACGTGAAAAGCTCAGAAGGATTTGGTATGATGGAACGAACACAGGGCTGCCCCAGCAACAAAGGGCGTCCTGGGAACAGCAGGTAGGCACGTGGGATGGGGGCAGAGGGCTGCCTCCTGCCTGCCATCACTCAACCAGACAAATCCCAGCTAGCCAAACTGGCGCTGGCAGCCGATGGGAAACAAGCTGGATGCTCTTGCTGCTGCCAGCACATTCCAGCACAGCCATGCTGGCACCGAGGAACCTCCTCGGTCACTAACATAGCAAACACGGAGCATGCTGGACATAGGCTCTATGCAGGGCCAGCCCACGTGCGTAACGAGACCTCCAATACAAACCACACCACCGCCATCACTGCCTTCACCATCTGTCTGACGCAGCGGCAGCACATCCCGCCCTGCGGGTGCCCCCGGAGAGCCCCAGCTCCAAGGGAAGGGTCTCACCATGGATCCTGAAGTCCTCCTCAAAGCACTTGCGGTTGAGCAGAAACTCCGGGCCCTCCGTGTAGCTGTACAGCTCTGCCAAAGGAACGCAGGGAAGGATCACCACACTGCACAGAACGCTGCGACCCACAGAGGTTAAATGCTGCCCAATGTCAGACGAGGGAAACGCGAGGAGTACAGCCAGCATACGGCAGAGAAACACTCGCTGTACCGTATCGCATCCCTTCTAACGTGAATGAGGGATTAAAGACAACAGAGCGACACCGGAGGCAACGGAACTCCTTTAGTTGTCAGCAGGGAAAGGGAACCGTGGCCGATTAACTGCCCCACGAGGAGGAGCCCCTTACCAGACAGCTCCGCTGCCCACTTATCGGTGTCCGCATACTCGAACTCCAGGTCGGGGGACTCCGAGTAGCCCTGAGAGCAGAAGCACGCGGCTCAGTTACAGCTCACTTCCAGGGACGCCCAAACCCTCGGCCGCCCACCGCCCCCTCCTGCAGCTCCAGCGCTGCGTCTTCCCTTTAGGAAACCAAACGTTTACCCGCAGCAGCGCCAGCGTTACCACGGCAACCCCCGGCCCCAGAGCCGCATCGGGCCGCAGGCACCGCCCCCGGGAGCCCCAAACACCGAAGGGACGGGGATGGAGGGCCGGAGCCCCACAGCAGCGGAACGGTTCGGGCCGGGATGGGGGCGCAGCGCTGAGCTCAGCCCTCCGCGGCCAACCCCGCTCCAGAGCGGCCGCGGGAAGGGGCGGAATGGGATCGGTACAGAACCGGGCCAGGCGCGGCGCGGCGCAGCTCAGCGCGAGGCCCACCGGACCGCCCGCCGCCCGGAACCGGAACCGGAACCGACCCGCACGGGACCGGAACCGGCCCAGCCGGGCCCCGCCCCTCCCGGAACCGGCCCGGCCTCCGCCCCGCCCCTCCCGGGAAGGCCTCCGCCCGCCCCCCACGGAGCCGGGCGCGGCGTTGGCGCTGACGGCGCTGACCTCGGAGTCCTTCCGCGGGGGACGGCCCAAATCGCGGCCCTTCCCGGGCGGCGCCGCCCCGCCTCGGGCCTTGTTGTTGGCCGGGAGCGGCCCCGCGCCGCCGCCGCCCGGCTCCATGTCTCCGCCGCGCACGCCGAGCTCTCGCGAGGACTCACCCCTCCTTCTCGCGGGAGCGGCAGGGAGAGCCGGGGCAGCGCCGCCGCCATGTTGGGAGTGGCGCCGAGCTCCGGCCGCTCTCCTGCCTGCGCCATGACTCCTCCCGCCGTTCCGCCGCCGTTCCGCCGCGGTGGCCGCGTCACCGCCCAGCGCCGCCCGCCCGCCCCCGGCGGCCACGTCCGGCGCGGCGCCCGACCGGTGGCTAAGCTCCGCCCCCCGCCGCCATGATAGGTGTGGCGCGGTGCCGAGCCATGCTGGGAGGGGCACTTCCGCCTCGCGCGCCGCGGCCGCTGGGGGCCGCCATGTTGGAAGTGGCAGGAAGGGAGGAGCGGAGAGAGCCGAGCTCCGAAGAAAGGGGCTCGGAGCCCAAAACGAGGGGCCGGGGTGACACGACGTGGCCCTGGAACACGCGAGCCCTCAAATCAAGGGGCTGGGAGGAGCTCAGACCCCAAGGAGAGGGAGCAGATCCCAACAGAGGGGCCCAGCAGAGCATATAACCCAGACCCAGAGGGGACCCAACCCCAAATCTGAGCGCACGGGGATCCAACCCCAACTGCAGGGCTTGGAGGAGCTCGGAGGGGGGGGCTGGCAGGGCCCAAACAGCCCCCCGAGATGCCCCAACCCCCCATAGGTGGCCCTATGGCTGCCACCACTCACCCACCAAACTGCCCCCGCCAGAAGCGCTCTGGTTTTTCCTCATCGTTTCCATTAGACTTTAATGATTTATTGCTCATCTGCAAGGATTAATATTGCATTCATTAAAAATCATTCATATACAAAATAAACCTCTCTCCCCTCCCAGCCCGACGCCGCCACCACCCCCGGACATGGCTTAGACGGAGCTGCAGCCCTCGGCTCAGCTGCTGTGACCCCCCCGGGTGGGAAAGGCTCCCGGCCCACTGCAGGGCTGGGGGGGGGCAGAGGGGCCACACGTGGCAGGCAGGCGCTCCCCAGGAGGGGCGGAGAAGGAGCAGAGGGCATAGGAGGGTGAGCGAAGCCGCGCCATCCATCCTCACGTCGCCCTCCAGCCCCCACCGAGGGCAAAGCAGCATTGCAGCCATCCCCGGAGCCACAGAGCGCCTCCCATCCCTGGGATGGGGTGGTTGGAGGCAGCCGAGCGGCTCTCTGGGGGTACCGCATGGCTGTTATCTCCGTAACAGGCGATGCGGTGGGGGAACGAATCCCTCCCTGCTCCGGCCTTTGGCGGGGGAAGAAAGAGGCATTGGGAGAGGGGCAAAAAGCCAGGAGGAACCTCGCTGGGCTGCAAGGGCTTTCCCCCAAGCCGTGACAAGCTGCGAGAGATGGAGGAGAGAAATATTTGTCAGCAGCGAGGATGGGGAAGGGAAGAAGGAGGAGATGAGAGTGGCTGCTGGAACGCTGCGGGGTGCTGCTGAGGAAGCTCAGCTTGGGAGGGGGGCAGCGAGGGGAGCCCAGGGTGCAGAGGGCCCACTGGGGCACGGGGAAGGCTCAGTCTGTGCATCCGCCAAGGAAGGAAAGGGAAATGCCCTTCAGAGCAACGCAGACACTCTTAACAGCGCCCGCCGTGCCCTGCTGGGAGATGGGGCTGCTCGGATGGATGGAGCCCGAACTCCACGGCCGGGCACGCGGCCCCTCTTTAAAGGTCTCTTCGAGGATCCGAAAAGGAAAAAGGAGGAAAACAAAGAAACAAACAGACAGATGTTTTCAACTCAAATTAAGGTGCAGTTTGGCTAAAACAAACAAACAAACAAACAAACAAACAAACAAAGAAAAACCTAACCAAAGAACCTAAGAGAGATGAGGATGATGCTGGGTTAAGTGACCCCCATCCGAATTCAGATTAGCACCCTGAAACAGTGAGCCCCCCCGGGCCGGCCGGCCACCAACAGGGGACCCCGGGCAGGTGGGACAGTCACCTATTCGCGACGTGGCCAGCAGGTGCCACTCTGCTCCCGAGCAGAGCGAGGAGCATTGAACTAGCAGCTAAAACTGGGCTCTTTAAGGCAATTTAGAAGTTGCAGAGAAATCCACACAAAGAAAGGAAACGTTAAGGTAAGGTAGAAGAGCATCTCCGGACCCTGCAGATATCCCGGGGAAGGTTAAGAAAAATGAAAAAGACGAATTGCCCTTCACGCAGCAGGGGAGGGGAGCGGGCTGGGAGCCACCAGCGGCCTCAGCCACATCGAAGCAGGGAGAGGATCCCAGGCTGTGCGCTGAGATCACAGAGATGCGACCACAGAGGGGGGGGAGAATGAGAAGGGAGAACCGAAGTGACCTTAAAATCACGCTGGTCAATGTAAAAACGGGGCTCCTTGTTGGTTAAAGGAAAGGAAAAGAATAAAACAATAGCGAACCAAAATGAAACGATCTTTAAAAATAATCTCCCTAATGTTGCCTTGTGTGGTCTGGTCCTTCACAGCTGTGGTCCATCAGTATCTGGAAGAGAAGGGATGGGACAGTGAGGCGTGGGGACGCAGCTCCCACCTGAAAGGGAGCGACTGAGCCCCCGGCAATGGCACTGACCTGTAGTAGTTGGGTTTGAAAGGCCCGTTTTTGTTGAGTCCCAGGTATTTCGCCTGATCGTCCGTCAGCTCCGTCAGGTGGGCGTCGAAGGAAGGCAGGTGCAAGCTGGCAACGTACTCATCTGGGAACAGGAGAGGGAAGGGGACTCATCGCACAGCAGGAGGAGGAGGGCCTGAGAGGCTGTGCTGGCACTTTGCACCCGATGGAGCCCCGTGCCCCAGAAGGGGGATGAAAACCTGGAGCCTGCAGGGTAAGGGACACCCACCATAAATGGAGCATAAATGGAAGGACCTGCGGGTGTTTTGGGGTCGTCGTCGTCCCCGAAAGGTTTTGTTCAGCCCACCTCTCGGTTTCTCCTTGCAATCCTAAACCTCCGCCCCACATCAAGCAGGGGAGAAAGCAGCGCAGGAAGCAGCTCTGAGGAGCAGCTTCTTCACTCACCCATCTTCTTGGGCAGCAGATACACGTCCTGTTTGTAACGGCCCTCGGGAGCGTTGTACAGCTCAATCAGAGCCAGAGCCTGCAGACAGCACAGCGGGGTGAGGGGCAGCCACGACACCCACACACAGCACAAAGCTCCCGCAGACGGAGGTAAGGATTTGGAAGCCTGAGGGAGGGGTGACCACTTCCCAAACGCCCCCCAACGATGCACTTCCATCCCTGCCCGCCTCTCAGGACCCCGCTGGCACAGGGGAGGACTGCAGGGGTTGGAGGTGAGGCGCCCACACAGAGTGAGGGTGAAAGGAAGGGGAGCAGCCCTAATTGCCCCGAACCGCGAGGCTGCTGCAGCACGTGGGAATGGGCCGCTTGCTTTAAGCTGGAGGCGGCGTTCCAAAAACCACAGCCTCTCCCTCAGCAGGAATAAAACTGCATCTCCCCCACGTGCCAGCTCAGGCAGCTGAGAGCCAGGTCTGAAACAGTTCCCATCCCTATCAGTTTGCACGGCGAGGATAAGAAAACTTCCCCCCCCCTCCCCACCTCCCACCAATGAAAAGTGCCCTCCCCTCCTTCTCAGAGGTGGGCTCAGCCCAGCAGCTCTCTCCCACCCGTGGCACTGCAGCCAAAGCTGAGCACACATCACACAGCTCGGCCAGATTTAATCATCTTTTTCTTTGAAAAGGTGGAGTCGGGGCAAACAGAGCAGCACGCAGCCGTGTCCGCCCAGCTGAGGCTCTGCTGATGCTTGAAAAGCAGTTTAACCACTGACTCCCAGATCCCCAAAACTCCCTCTTGTTGCTGTTGTTGTTACTTAGAAATCCCAAGTCTCGAGATGGAACAGAGCCTTGCTTCGATGGAAGCTTAAACCTGTGCTCAGGAAGCTCTCTGGTTGCTCACTGCACAGCAGGAGCTGTCAGAGCAAAGCCAGCCTCATTTCAAAGCTATTTCCCAACTTCACGCCATCGTTAACCGCATCCCAGCCAAGAGGTGGTGGCTACGTCTGGCGCCAGCGATCCCAAGCATCCAACTGCGTGTTCCCTGCTTCTTCCAAAACATCCCCACCCCAAAGCTTGTGTAAGACCCCGCAGCATCCCCACCCCCCCCTCCCCGGGGTACGGACCTGAGTGGTGGCTGTGATAGAGAGGACAAAGGTGGGAACCGTGGAGCAGCTCAGGTTGAGAAGACGGCCCTAAGAGACAGCAGGAGAGGGGCGCTGAGAGCTGAGAGTGCCTCCGAGGCAAAACAAATCAAACCTGGAGATAGGACTCACCTCTATCCCTCTATCCCTCCCTGGGACAGGGGACAGGCACAGGGCAGTGATTCCAGAGCCACCCATGGGACCAGAGTGCCTCAGTTTCCACCCCAGCCCTCAGCTCTGGGGAGTGGGGATTCTGTGGCTGCTTGGAACTGGGAGTCTCTCCTACTGCCAGGAGAGCTCCAGGGGGAAGAGGAGACAACCAACCCGTTTGCTGGGTGGGAAACCCTGTAACAGCCAGATGCAGAGGGTGTTTGGCTGACAGGGATGGCTTCTGGCTAAAAGAACAAATCAGATGGCACCTCTGTGGCTGCGTGTGGTACGTGGTACCTCCTCAGCCCCAAGAGAAAGGATAATCACAACGAAAAGACATCGAGAAACCCTTTCCTGAGCTCTCCCGGCTACGAAGCGTGCCAGCACCTTTCCACCTGCTTAAACCTCCCTTTCCAATTCTGACCCTCAGAGGTTTCCTGGTGGACGCACAGCTCCCAGCGCACCTCGGCCAGCAGCACCACCCGCTTCCCATCCGGCCAGATGACGTGGTCCACTTGGGAACGGACCCGCTCCCAGGTCAGCTCGGGGGTCCTGAGGCTGGTCTGCAGGCAGGATGGAGAGGCTGGAGTCACCACGGGGCGACCACGGGGTAGGCAGGGGCGGCAGGGACACTCACCACATCGATCTCCGTGTTGGAATGGCCCATGTTGCACACGATGCAGCTGTTCTTCATCCGATCCAGGTGTTCTCTGGTCACCACGTTCTTGTTTCCTGCAGGCAGGGCACAGATGAAGCCGAGGCAGTGGGAATATAAACCCTCACGTTTCTCCTTGCCTGCACTTGGGTGAGGGAAGCCCAGCTTGAGCCAAGAGCATTCTCCTGGCTGATCACAGAAAAACACATGTTGAGTGCTGCCTCCGGTCCCACAAATCCACCGGGGGCCAGGAGAGCCCCCAAAACCCTTTGAGGACCCATGGCTTTGATATCCCCCTTCCCGGGGGCTGAGGAAGACTGTGGTCAAACCGAAGGCTGGGAGTTAAGAGGAAAAGCTCTCCAAAGAGGGCAGCTATTGCCAGTTTGAAACGAGTAACTCCTGGCAGCAAACTGTCCATCCCAACGGCTACAGAGCCCCTGAGACACCGCTGGGGAATGACCACTCCTCAGCCTGCACCAAGGCTCACCCAGGACCCCCCCCATCCCTACCTGTGCAGGTAATGACGACGTCGACCTGACGGATCACTTCGCTCAGCTTCACCACCCGAAATCCATCCATGCTGGCAAGAAAGGGGAACACAAGCACAGTAAGGAGGGGAACCTGGTCCCTCTCTGCCTTAGGCCGGGAGGGATCTCAGTCCTACATTGCTGGAGCAGCTCTGAATCACTCCCGCCAGCAGCCAGGCTGTCCTCCCACACCCCCAGAGATGCCAGATGCAAGTGGAAGGGCTGCGCAAAGGATCTGGCATCAAAGCTGCTCTCACAATGCTGCGTGAGCTGGGGATGCATGGAGCGCTCTGCCAGCCCTGCAGGAATGCTTACAGCAGTCTTCCAAGCCAGCTGGCTGCAGCAGCCTACTGCCTGCTATCCCACCACCAAACAGGCCCTGAAACTGCCCTGCTCCTTCCCTGTCACACCCCAGAGAGATGTATACTCTCTGAGCTCTGCCACAGATCCTCCTGGCTCTGTTTCAGCCTCTCTCAGGGTTTGCAGGAGGCCGGGGAGCAGAGGAAGAGACGCTCACAAGCAGCACGTAACATCTCACCAGGCTTGAAGAGCGCAGATGGGGTCGATCTCCGTGACGTAGACGATCGCCCCCAGGGCTTTCAGAGCAGCGCAGCATCCCTTGCCGACCTGCCAAGGCAAAGCACTGATGTGAAGACAAAAGCAGGGTGTGCCAAGTGCTAAAATCCCTTCCCCAAAACATCCTGAGCCCCCCCTGCCAGCCCCAGCCCGAGGCCAGGAGCAGCTGAGCAAGGCAGCACCGTGCGCCCAGCTCCAGAGCACCACCAGCTGGCAGGAGCTTCCAAACCACCCCGCTCACAGTCAGCACAGCTTGCATAAGCCTGTACTTCCCCCTGCTGCCTTTAAACCGCACGGTTTCCTTGACGTTCACAGCTGTCCTGCACTGATGCGGGGACAGATCCTCCACCTCACTCTGCCTGCATCAGCACGGGGAAGCAGAACTCCTGTAACAGCACCTGTGACTCGGCTCTTCCCTCTCCACTACAGAATGACATAGAAGCTCGGCAGCAAAGCCCTTTCCTCAGTGCCATTTACCCATGCTAACACCTCATAGTCTCCACATGCCCCTGCTCAGCCCTGCTTTGGGGCCACCTATGTGCTACCAGGTAAGAAACACCACCACAGACGCTCCTGCTTATCACCCAGCTCCAGTCACAGCTGCTGGAAATGGCCAGAAAGGGCAAACTGAGACAGCAACCCTCATCCAAAGGGTGAAGGGGGAAGGGTGGGAGGGCTCCCTTGGTCTGCAGAACTGCGGTAAACGTCAGGACGGGCCCCTGAGACAACAACTCTCAGCACAGCTCATGGCTGGAGAGGCACACAGCACCGCAGAGAGGCTGGGAGAGAGCCAGCACAGCTTCTGAGCCGAGCAGAGCCGAGCTCCATCGGTGTCTAAATAAATTAGGAAGCGTGTTCCTGCTGGGAAGAGCGTTTGCAGCCACTGCCAGGCCCTGTGCAACGCGGGAAGATAAACACCCACACAGACAGTGCACAGATGGAGGGAAGGTGTCAGCTCCCAGCTCTGCGCTCTTCCAGGGCAGAATCATTTACAAGCTCGTGGTACAATCTCCCCCTGCCAGAACATTATCCACCAGCAAGAGGCAGCCTGCCCTTCGCCTCCTCTGCCACGGGCTCAGCGACAGCCGGGCTGCATGCTGAACTCGAGCCAGGGACAGCAGATGGGAGCACCCATGGGTAGTTATCATTCAGGCCGGCGTTCCTAGCAACTGTTGTATTTGCAGCTCAGCCGATCTGCAGGCAAACTGGGAAATCTGATGCTCGCTCTCCCAGCGGGCTCTGGCAAGATGTCCTCCTAACAGCTCACTGGATCTGATCTCTGTTGATCAAAAGTGAGCGGGGAAGGGGCAGGACACTGAGCCCGGGGAAAGGATGGCTGGGGGGCGGCTCATGAAACTCACCTCCCCATAGCCACAAACCACCACTTGCTTCCCTCCAAACATCACATCTGTGGTCCTCTTCAGGCTGGAGGACAGAGAGAGATCTGCATCGGGACCGGTCAGGCACACAGCAAGGGGCCCCAAAACCAGGGCCTGCAAACACACAGCGAGGGCAAAGCAGCCCTGGGGATGGGGCCAAAGGCTGCACTCACCCGTCCAGGATGGACTCCCGGCAGCAATACAGGTTGTCAAATTTCTGTTTGGTCACAGAGTCATTCACATTCATGGCTGGCACACAGAGCTTCCCAGCTTTGGACAGCTGGTACAGCCTGGAAGAGGACAGAGGCGGGTCAGAGCAGACAGCAGCAACCCAACGAGAGGTCTTCAGATCGGCCTTCCCAAACCCCCTACCTGTGCACACCGGTCACACTCTCCTCCACAATCCCTCGGATCTTCTTGAATATGTTGGGGTACTTCTTATAAACCCAATGGGTCAGATCCCCACCGTCATCCAGGATCTAAAGAACAGCAAGTAAGAGCACGGGGCAGTCAAGCTTTCCACCAGGAAAAGCACTCGCAGGGGAGGGGTGGGTAAAAGAGATGGAGAGCATCTGCTGGCACCGATGGAGAGCAGCCTATGGGCCGGGACTCCTGGGTCCTGCTGGTTGCCTCATGGGCCCCTCTGAAAGGGAGGATTTCATACCCTGTGTGGAGCCAACGGATCCTAACAGGGTTTTCTGCCTCTGTTACTGCTTTGCAGCCTGGAAACACAGCCACAGGCAGCACCAACCGAACAGCCTGAGGTCAGGAGGAAGCTGCAGTATTCATGCCCCATAAGCAAATAGCTGAGAGGAAAGGCTGCAGGAGCTGTCAGTCCTGTGCCACATGCTCTCACATCATCCGTGATCACAGACCCCGAGCCAAGGCAGTGAGAGGCATCATTTGCTTTCAGCAAGGGAACAGAGCCCTCGGAAACCCCTGCAGGTGGGGTCTGTGTCAACAGAGGAGCAGTCAGGGCAGCTCCCACAGGGAAAGAGGTCTCATGGCTTCCTGACTCATTGACAGGCTCCAGCAGGAGATGCTCCCGTGCCATCGTGCTGTACAGCTCAGGGCACTGCAGCTCCCACAGCCTTCATAGCAGCCCCCAGCCCAGCTCCAGCTGCCATTCTCCATGACCCCCACTTTGGCACGGACTCCAAGACCTTTACAACACCAGCAGGTGCCCAGGCACCCCAGCAGGCTCCTAGGAACAGCCCCAGGGAGGGAAGGGTGAGAAACCCCCAGTGATGGCTCCGCAGAGGAAGAGGAAGGGCTGGAAGAAGGCTCGTTACCATGTTAGCCTGCCAGCCATCTACGTTAACACAGCGGTCAATGCACCACCAGAAGTCATCCTCTGACTCTCCCTTCCAGGCAAATACAGCAACACCTAGAAGGAGAAGAGGAGCATCCTTGGCACCCGCTGAGTTTGGCACAACTTTCTGCTTGGGGAAACCACAGCCACGGAGGAGCACGCAGGGATCGAACCCCAGGATCACACCTACACATCCATCCCTAAAAGACAGCCGACCCTTCAACCCTTTCCTGCTACAAGGCTGCGGAGCTGGGAGAGGGGCTGGAAGGGATGCTGCCCCGTAGGTCAGCAGCACTCACCTGCTTCTGCCAAGGCAGCTGCCACCTCGTTCTGGGTGGAGTAGATGTTGCAGGCAGACCAGCGGCACTGCGCTCCCAGCGCACACAGCGTCTCAATCAGCACCTGTGGGACAGAGGGGTGAGCAGGGCGGGCACAGCCCAGCACAGCCCAGCACAGCCCAGCACAGCACAGCACAGCCTGCTGCAGTGGGCAGCCAGGGATGGAGCAGGGAGCGGCTCCAGCAAACGCTGCCCAGGGCAAATGCAGGCAGAACTTCTGTGAGAGGGTTTCAGGAATGTGGAGGGGTCTCCAGCAATTCCCCAAGGGAGGACAATGGGGAAAAGCTGGGCTTTCCCACCCTGGATGCCCAAATAAGAAGCCACTCACCGCAGTCTGTGCTGTAATGTGTGTACAGCCTACGATTTTAGCTCCAGCCAAAGGTTTCTCCCCTTGAGCTCGCTTCCTGAGTGAAATCAGAGCGGACATGTCTGCAAAAGGAACGCAGGGGTTTTAAGGATGGCTTACCTCGCGAGGGGACCCCGCTCTGCCAGACCTGCTCCCTCCTCAGGGGTCTCACAGCACACATCCAGCCCCATTGCTCTTGCCACAGCCATCGTGCAGTCAGGAAGAAACCTCCCTGCCTCTGCTCTGACAGTTCTGTCCGAACTGGGATCGGGACATCAGCGTCATCTGTCACTCGGCAAAGCCACGGGACACAGCATCCCCCAGGCACGTACCGAGGGGGTGCGGGGTGGGTGCTGCCCAGGGCAAGCCTCACTGTGCCCCCACTAAGGGCAGTCAGCAGCCTTGCAGCAGAACCACATCAGTAAGAAACACCTAAAGATGCAAACACTGCTGCCATACCTCAGAAGAGCTGCTCTGAATGTGTCTGTAACCTGGAAGCAAAGTTACCCGAACAGGGCAGTAACTCAGCTTTCCACAAGCGCCAAGGGAAGGGGCTGAGACAGTTTTAGCGCCTCCAAAGGAGCTGCAAGATCCTCTCCCACTGAGGCTTCCCATCCAAAGCCCCGAGAGCACACAGAGCCCTGCTGTCATCCAAACATGCAACGCATCCTTCATGCTTCTATTGCATTTAGCTCTTCCCCACGTGGAGAGTTGATTTGTGGAGGGAAGAGAAGGCACTCGAGGCACCCGAGACCACCAGGAGAGATGTGGGAATCCCGTTGGCTCAGCTCCGACCTGCACAGGCACAGCACCCACCCACGAGCCCCACAGACCCCCACGCCCCACACGCCCTTACCTTGCTCAGCGATCTCAATCTCCCGGCGTCCAAACTCTGCCTGCTTGATGTTCTTCACGCAGAAGTTGCTGCTGCCTTTGGAGTTGGTTTGCTGCTTCTCACGGGGGGAGACCTCATCGTCAGAGCTGTCTGTGTAGGAGGCAGCTAAACCAAGCAGAGGAACGCGTGTCACCCCCGGACCTGGTGCTCTCTGCCCCACTTTGCTTCCTGGCTTTCATGCACACACCCCACTTATGGCTCAGACTACAAATCTCACATGGAAAGCCCGTGTCCATCAGGAGTTCTGCACTCTCACTCTTGAGAACAACCCAGTGCTGAGTGATCACAGGATCACAGAATGGCCTGGGCTGAAAAGGACTGCAATGCTCATCAGTTCCAACCCCCTGCTATGTGCAGGGTCGCCAACCAGCAGCCCAGGCTGCCCAGAGCCACATCCAGCCTGGCCTCGAATGCCTGCAGGGATGGGGCACCCACAGCCTCCTTGGGATGTGCTGTGTGATGCGCTGAAGTCCAACTATGAGAGCGAATGAGGCTGATTACACAAACCTCCCAAAGCCCAGCACCGCCCCTTCTGCATCAGAGCACAGCCCAGCAACACAGAGCATCCTGAGACCAATGCCACATCCACAGCGGCACTGCACCCACACAGCACCTACCAGAGCTGTAGCTGTCGGTGGAAGACTGCGAGATGGAGCGGGACAGGGAGCGGCGGCCGGTCTTGGTTGGGAACTTGGTGAACTCCTGCATATCATCTGCAAACTGGATTTGCTGAGAGATGCAAAGGAAGAGAAGTGCTACGTGAGCTGCTGCTCCTTAAGGCAACTCATTCACTGTGCCTATGTGGGCCCAGGGCTCCTTCAGTGCGCCGCTGTGACAGAAGTGAGCGCTACCAAACACGCCGAGGAACGGCTCTGTGGCTACAGATGCCCAAAACAGAACCCCCCTTTTCTGCCTCCTTATCTCTGCCACCAGAAGCTCGCAGCAGATTTGACACCCAACACCCGAGGTTGAAACGAAGAGCCCTGGAACGGCCCTTCCGGCTCCGAGAACGTCGGTGTGCTCCTGCAGGGCAGGCACTGCACCGTGCAGCCCTCTGGCCAAGCCCTGGGTGGCCGAGGTCCCCATGCAGCTCAGAGCAGAGCTGCAGCTCCATCAGCCCCTCCCTCACCAACCCCGCTGCTTTGTGCCCAAAAACACAGCACTGACAGAGGGGGGCTGCTCCCAGCACCAGCTGCCATCCCGGCACTCCCATCTCCTTCCCCAGGTTAAAAACAAGGCACGTCCTTCCAAAAGCGACACTGAGAGCCGGGGGCAGAAAATCGGCCAGAGAACATTTCAACAAACCACAGCTGACACTGCGCCGACTTCCAATCTCCTGCGTGTTGCAGATGTTTCCATTGGAAGGGATGCCCTCAAACAGCTCTCCCTCCCTCCTGGTTCACCCAGAGGCAACTCGGGGCTCCCGTCAGCCTCAAAGAAGGGGCAAAACAGCCCCAGAGTGCCTCTGCAAAGCCCCGCTGCTCCTGCAAGAGCTGCATTCAAGGCAATGAGGAGAAGAGCCCCAGGGCCCCCCTGAGGACCCCCGCCCTGCTGACAAAGAGCCCGGCGTGGTCTCTTCCCTCTGACGGTCACTGAAGGATTTAATTGTGGCGCTTTAATAAGGATGAGACCTCATTGCAGGGAGCAGCATTAACAGAGCATCCCCACGGGCACAGGAAACCTCGAGAAGAGCCCCGAAGAGATCAGCATAGGGGCCTGAAGGAGGGGGTTTCCACGCCATTGCAGTCCCAAAAGCTCTGATGTGGCAAGCAGGCTTTGAGAGGAGAAGAATGAAGCTATTTAGCTGAGCCATCCGTTCCAGACAGGAGGAACCCGCAGAGCCCGGGAGCGGATGGCTGCGTGCTGCTGGGGCTGCGTGCATTGGTGGAAGGGCTGGGAACGCTCAATGGAGCCTGCAGCTTTGGTTTTGCAATCCTTTTAGGTTGCTTGGTGAGGGGGGAGGAGGAACCCGAGGGTGTCCCAACTCACAGGAGAGCTCAGAGATGTGGGACCACGGCCAGCAAGCAGCGCCAGGAGGGCAGCAGCCGTATCCTGGGGGACACGCTGCTTTCCCAGCCAAGGAGGGACACTGCCAGGCCCCACTCAAGGCCTGCTGCTCGGCTCCAGCTCACCACAGAGAGCCCCGGAACGGCTGTGCCACTCGTGCAGCAGCACACTGCCGGTGGGTGCTTCCAGGTGGAAAGCAGAGCAGCAACAGCACCAGCACAGCACCACTCCCAGCCCATCCCTCGGGCAACCCATCAGCACAGAGGGTGTAAACGTGCCCCCATCAAACAGCTGCTTGGCACTGAACCAGCTCAAAGCGTGAGCCGAGGCGTGTTTTCTCTATCTCAGGAAAAGGTTTCCAGGGAAGAGGTGAACTCAGGTGGTAAAAGCCATGCAGACAGCGTGGTCCGGTGCTGCAGTGCAGGCAGCAGGCGTGTGTCAGCTCCCAGCCTGGGCACGCAGTGCATGGCAACCTGAGGCAGAACACCTCCCTGCGGATGGCAAACGGGACATGCAATGGGGTGAGGGTGGGGATGGGGCTGTGCTTCACCACCACCTGCCCCACTCACGGACACAGCAGCAGCCCCGATATGTGGCACAGCCCCACTGCTTGGAGCAGCAGCTCTGAGAGCTGGGTTTGAAGCAAGGGAAAAAGAGACATCACTGCTAAGGAAACAGGGTGCTGAATTAACCACAGTAATCCCCACCGGGGCTTTACCAGAGCTCATCTGAACTGTGCAGCTTAGCAAAATCTGTCCCATCTAAAATTATCACCCAACGCAGCAAGCGGCTTCTGAAGCGAGCCTGCTTGGCACGCCAGGCCTCGCCGAGCACTGCAGCACCGGGTGGGCACTGCAGCATTACAGCAAGGCAGAACATCTCCCAGTCCCTCAGCGTGCAGCAGGGATGGGACGGATGGAGCCGGACGGGGGGGGTGAGGGCTGCATGCCTGCGGGCAGCATCGGGCCGAGCTGCAGCCTGGGAGCGCAGGGCTCCACGAGCTGCCCTGCAGGGAAGCAGCAGGACCTGATGTCTGCCTGCCGAGCTGCAGCCCAGCAGTGCTGCACTGAGCGCCGCCTGCCCTCAGTCACACCTGCCCAGGCAGAAGTACATTTCCTCCCCTTGCAAAGCACGGCGTGACTGCGGCCGCTCCCACCCCAGTGCTCCCCAGCACCTCTGGGAGCTGTGGGGCTCCAGTTGTGGGTTGCAGCCACCACCTTGAACACACAGTGCACCCACGCTGCAGTGACTCAGTGGGGACGGGAGCTGGCCCTGAGCTCCACGTGAGGTAAGCAGATGACCCACCTATAACAACTCAAGGCAGCCAACCCCCATTGAACGTCCCCCCGAGGCTGGGAAGGGGGATGCACCTTCCCAGGTGCATCCTGGTTGCACCAAACAACTACAGCACCCCTCCTGCAACCCGTCTTCGGTCCATCTCTTCGTCGTGCCCATCCATCCAGGCAGCCTATGCCTCCCATCTCAGCACCCATCCCAGCACCCACAGCCACCCACACCTCCCGGAGCTCTGCAGGCCTGGAGATGGGCATCTTCCAACGCCCAGCCCAGCACTGAGGCGATGACCTGCAGCAATCCCAATCCCCCGGGCAGATCCCTCTGGGGAAGCCGTGGCTGTGTTCTCACACAGAGCTTTGCCCTGCCCGTGCTGCTGAGTTTGGACGTTTCTAAACGCCAATTGTTCTCATTCATTCCTTTTCAGCAGCGAGTCACTGCGCTCAGCCAATGCAGCAGGAAGGAAGGGAAAAGGCACCCCAGGGGCTGAGGTCTCTCCAGCCACGCAGCAGCCGAGGGGAAAAAGAAGAAAAAGAGGAAAAAAAAAAAAAAAGCCAACAAAAAAAAACCCAACCCACAACCGACACAGCACGAGGCTTTTCTCATTTTCTAGGTCAAAAAGAAGAGCAGAGCAGCAGGTTTGCTTGGGACAGCCCCCCGGAGAGGGCACAGCTCCTTCTGGGCTCTGTTCCTGCAACCCCCCGTCCGGAGAGCCCCTGGAGATGGATGTGTGGGGAGCACAGCCACAGTTGTTGGCAGCAGCTCCGGGCAGGCAGTGCTGTCCTCAGCCCCACTCTGCCCTACTTGCAAGCTGGGCTGACCAAAGCCGGCTCCTGCAGCCCCCCCGAGGACAGCAGTGTCCACACAGGGGGCAGGGACCCATCCAGCACACCAGGGACAAAGATCCTGCTCAGGACTCAATCAAACGTGTGTGGTTTTGGGGTGGAAGTCATGAAGGCAGCTATGGGTGGTTTTGGGTTCCCACCCTGCCAGGTTACCCGGCCCCAGGGGCATTTCTAGCCTGCAGCGCCCTGAAGGATCCAAGGAACGAGGCAGATGGGGACACGGGGGTCAGCAAGGTGCAGCTAGCAGCTCCCAGCCCGACCTCTTGCCATCCCAGGCCCCAAACCAGCAGCAAGGAGAGGTTTGGAGAAGGGCTTCAGGTGCGCATTTGGCCCTATGGCTCACCCAGCCACCCCATTCTACCTCCTCCTGTCAGCCAGGTGAGCCAGAACCAAGCTAGCAGATGAGGGACAGCCCGAGCTGGCAGGAGGCCGTGGCCAAGCTGGAGGCACAACCAGATTTCCAGCCCAAATCTGCTCAGCAGCAGCAAAGAAACACCCCAGCCAGAGCCAGAGCAGACCTGGGATAGACGACCTTTAATGCTCCCTTCCAATTCTAGGATTCTGTAATGCTATGGGCAGGGGGTTGGCATGGGCAGCACCCACAGCTCTTAGCCATGGCCACAGGGGCACAGCAGCAACACCGGCGTCTTCTGCTGGTCCACAGAGCAGCAGCCATCACACGAACAAGCAGGACCCACTCCTGCCCCACGTGGCAGTCACAGCTCGAGGACTTTCCCCTCGGGGACACAATAGCTCCCCAACCCTTTGAAGATATCTCAGTGTGCTTCAGGGGGATGGTTTGGTGCAGCTTCGCAGATCAAAGAGGGATCATCGCCGTGGAGCTCTGCTTCCATCCCTACCTGCGGCTCAGGAAGGCTCACAGGGCAGGAGCTGCTGCCAGCAGGAATCACAGCCAAACCTCAGCCTGGAACGCCCTACGGTTCCCAGCAAGGAAATAAAGGGCATTGAGGTCCCAGCCAAACAAAGTGGCTGAGCCCTAACACCATCCTCCATCCCTTCTGGCAGAGGAGGGCTGACTGGGGACAAAATCCCCAAACCAAAAGGTTCCCATGAGCACAGGAGGAGAACGACAGACCTTCTGAGCATGGAGAGGTGAAGGCACAGCAGGACAGGAGTGGGCCCACTCCAAAGGTTTATAGGCTGCAGAGCGCCGCGAGGTCTCAGCCACCCCATGAATCACTGTGAGTGCTGGCGAGGGGAAGGACAAACAGAGCACGGGATTCAATAAAATCAATGGGATTTTAAGCGTCCTACTGTTAAAGAGTAACCGGGAATAATTGCTGCCTTATAAACACCTTCAGGTCAAAGGTGTGCTGCCTCCAGCAGTGGCAGAGGAAAGCTCTCCACCAGCAGATAAGGCTCCTGGTCCTTGGACTCCAGGCTTCCAGGCACAGCATTGCTCCCTATGGGACACAGGGAGAGCTCCTGCAGCAGTCTGATAGCAGAATCTGTACAGTGAACGCCCATCGGGCTGCAGAGGTCAACCCTACAGAACCAGCTGGGGTTACCTGGACACCTCCTGCAGTGCAAACAGAGATCGGTGCTGCTTGCTGGGTCAGCCCACGCGGCCCCCAGCAGAGATAGCAAGGTTTGTGGAGGGCTGATAAGGCTGGGAAACAGGGAAGGCATCACTCAGGAGGAGCCTTCTGTGGGCTCACAGCTGGCTGCCACAAACTCACCCGTCAGCCACCCTGTGAGCAGTGAGATAATTGGTGTTCATTGGAGCTACCTTGCTGGATCAAGTCACTGACGGGTGCTTACAGGGCAAATGGAGAACCAAGAGGCCCAGCAGTTCACTTTGGAGCTTGAAGGCCACGGAAATCAACTTTAATTAACGGCCATTTTTAAATGAAACCCAACTTCTCCCAGCCTGAAAAGGACACAGGGATGCACGGGAGTGCTGTCAGAGGGCTCAGCCAGCCACAGGGGCCAAACCTCCCCTGCCCTATCTGTGGGCAGAGAGGCAGCCCAACATCCAGGCTGCCCCACCTGCCTCTGCTTCCTCCCCAGACACAGCCTGCAGAAGCCCAGCAGCACTCCAAGACCTCTTCTGGTCCTTCGAGAGACCAGGCACCTCAGCCCTACATCCAGCTGTGGTTGGAAGACGCTCCATCCCAACGCCACAGCTGGGAGGTCATCAGTGTCATGCAGGAGCAGAGCTGACCCCTTCCTGCAAGCAGGGCTGATTCAATTACACCAAGGGCAGCAGGAGGGGTAAGGAGTGAAGGATCCTCACGCCCTGCTCGCGGCCCAGGCTCCTGCCACCTGCACAAAGCACAGCTAGCCAAGCTGGGCAGCGTGGGCTCTGCCAATGGGCTGCAGGAGCCGCCAAGGAGAAGCTGTACCCACCTCCAAAGCCAGCAGGAGCCTCACGCGAATGACAGCACAGCCTGTTTGACTAGCTGGAACACCGTGTCCCCAGCCATTGAAGTCCTTTGGCCGTCCCCAACCTGAAGTAAACAGATTCTGCAGCAGCAGTGAGCTCGTTACCAAGGCCACCGTATTGATCCCCGAGTGGAATTAAAGCGCGCAGTTCAGGCACGCCGTGGGGCAACCAAGGTGGTCTCCCAAAGGCAGCCCCCACCTCCTGCTGTGACGGGGGGGCCCTGCTGTGATGGTGGGAACCCTCCGAGCCTCCCACAGTGGCCCTGAACCCCTCGAGCCAACCCACACTCCTGAAGTCATTGAGAAAGGGGGTGGTCACACGCTGCCAAAGCATCGGCACGAGGTCCCCTGCGGGCAGCGCAGAACATCACCATGATGCACCAGGCCAACACGAGGCACAGTCCCCAGATAAGCAGCCTCGATCAAAGGGCTCAGCAGGAAGGGAAGCAAAGCCCTCTGCAAACGGCGGCGCTGCCCACAGGAAGCTCCCAGTGATAACGAGTCCAGCCAGATAGGAGCAAATCTCCTGGACTAAGCGCTGCTCAAACAGCAGGGATGTGGTGCTCA